>NC_087346.1:98277500-98902500 GCF_030014295.1 Loxodonta africana | reverse complement strand
AACAGTGCAGGAGCATCAAAAGAAGATGGAAGTAATACACAAAGTTAAAAAAAACACAAAGTTATTATACCAAAAATAATTAGTCAATGTTCAACCATTTCAAGTGGTGGCATATGATCAGGAACCGATGGTACTAAAGGAAGAAGTCCAAGCTGCTCTGAAGGCATTGGCTAAAACAAGGCTCCAGGAATTGATGGAATATCAATTGCAATATTTCAACAAATGCATGCAGTGCTGGAGGTGCTCACTCATCTATGCTAAGAAATATGGAAGACAGCTTCCTGACCAACTGACTGGAAGAGATCCATATTTATGCCTATTCCTAAGAAAGGTGATCCAACCAAATGTGGAAATTATACAATATTGTTAACATCACATGTAAGCAAAATTTTGCTGAAGATCATTCAAAAGTGGCTGGAGCAGTATATTGACAGGGAACTGCCAGAAATTCAGGCTAGTTTCAGAGGAGAACGTGGAACCAGGAATATCAATGCTGATGTCAGATGGATTCTGGCTGAAAAAAGAGACTACCAGAAGGATGTTAACCTGTGTTTTATTGACTATGCAAAGGCATTCAACTGTGTGGATCATAACAAACTATGGATAACATTGCAAAGAATGGGAATTCCAGAACAATTAATTGTGTTCATGAGGAACCTTTACATAGATCAAGAGGCAGTTGTTCGGACAGAACAAGAGGATACTGATTGGTTTAAAGTCAGGAAAGTTGTGTGTCGGGGTTGTATCCTTTTACCATACCTAGTCAATCTTTATGATGAGCAAATAATCTGAGAAGCTAGACTATATGAAGAAGAATGGGGCATCAGGATTGGAGGAAGAATCATTAACAACTTGCATTATACAGATGACACAACCTTGCTTGCTGAAAGTGAAGAGGACCTGAAGCACTTACTAATGAAGATCAGAGAGCACAGCTTTCAGCATGGATTGCACTTCAACATGAAGAAAACAAAATCCTCACAAGTGGACCAGTAAGCAACATGATAAACGGAGAAGAGATTGAAGTTGTCAAGGATTTCATTCTACTTGGATCCACAATCAACAGCCATGGAAGCAGCAGTCAAGAAATCAAATGACACATTGCATTGGGTAAATCTGCTGCAAACGACCTCTTTAAAGTGTTAAAAAGCAAAGATATCATCTTGAAGACTAAAGTGCTCCTGGCCCAAGCTATGGTATTTTCAATCACATCATATGCATGTGAAAGCTGGACAATGAATAAGGAAGACCGAAGAAGAATTGACTCCTTTGAATTGTGGTGTTGGTGAAGAATACTGAATATACCATGGACTGCCAAAAGAACGAACAAATCTATCTTAGAAAAAGTGCAACCAGAATGCTCCTTAGAAGCAAGGATGGGGAGACTGCGTCTTACATAATTTGGAAATGTTGACAGGAGGGATCATTCCCTGGGGAAGGACATCATGCTTGGCAAAGCACATGGTCAGCAGAAAAGAGGAAGACCCTCAATGAGGAGGATTGACACAGTGGCTGCGACAATGATCTCAAGCATAACAAGGATTGTAAAGATGTCACAGTACCATAAGATCACTATGAGTTCGAATCAACTCTTCGACAGCAAACAGCAACAATGCAGGATATCTACAAATTCTTGTAAATATACAGTTGAAAGCAACAAAAACTATTACATCTGTATCACTGTCCTTGTTTGATATCTTCTATGTGATCAGTGCAAATTAATGTTTATAAACAAGTGACAGAAAATGATACATTAAAAAACCATATTGTTGATCTGTTTCAGAACACACGAAATGAAGCGACACTTCCAAATTCATCCTGTGAAGCCAGCATAACCCTGATATCAAGACCAGGCAAGACACACACACACAGACACACACACACAAAGTTACAGACCTATTTCTCTCATAAATATAGATGCAAAAATTCTCAACATATTTCTAACCAATAGAATTCAGCAGCACATCAAAAAAAAATAATACACTATGACCAAGTAGGCTTCACACCAGGTGTGCAAGAATGGTTCGACATTAGAAAATCAATCAACATAATCCACCACATAAATAAAAAGAAAGAAAGGAATCACATGATCATCTCAATCCTTGCAGAAAAGGCATTCAATAAAGTCCAACACCCATTCCTGATGAAAACTCTCAATAAAATAGGTATAGAAGGAAAATTTCTCAACATAAAAAGGCTGTATTTGCAAAACTATAGTCCATCATCATTCTCAATGGAGAGAGATTGAAAACATTTCCCTTGATAACAGGAACAAGACAAGGATGCCCTTTATCGCTCCTATTTAACATTGTTTTGGAAGTCCTAGCTAGAGCAATAAAGCAAGAAACACGAATTAAGGGCATCCAAATTGGTAATGAAGAAGTTAAACTCTTCCTATTTGTGGATGATATGATACTATACATAGAAAACCCAAAAGACTCCACGAGAAACTACTGGAACTAATAGAAAGATTCAACAGACTAGCAGGATACAAGATAAACATACAAAAATCAGTTGGATTTCTATACATCAATAAAGAGAACAATGAAAAGGAAATCAGGAAAACAATACCATTTATAACAGTCCCTAAAAAAAAAAAAAAAATAGTACTTGGGAAAATATCTAACCAGGGGTGTAAAAGACCTATACAAAGAAAACTACAAAACACTACTGCAAGAAACCAAAAGAGATCTACATTAATTGAAAAACATACCATGTTCATGAATAGGTAGACAACATTGTAAAAATGACAATTGAACCCAAAGAGATTTACAAATACAACTCACTCCCGTTCCAAATACCAACAATATTCTTTAAAGAGATGGAAAGACTTATCATTAACTTTGTATGGAAATGGAAGAAGAAGAAAGTAGGAGGACTCACACTACCTGACCTTAGAACCTACTATACAGCTATGGTAGTCAATACAGCCTGGTACTGGTACAACAGATACTTTGAGCAATGGAACAGAATTGAGTACCGAGATGTAAATTCTTCCGCCTATTGTCACCTGATCTTTGACAAGGGCCTAACGTCCACCAGATGGTGAAAAGACAGTCTTTTTAACAAATGGTGCTGGCAAAGCTGGATGTTAATCTGCAAAAAATTGAAACAAGACCCATACGTCACACCATATACAAAAACTAACTCAAAATGAATCAAAGACCTAGAAGTAAAGCCAAAAACCATGAAGTTCTCAAAGGAAAAAATAGGATCAATTCTAAAAAACCCAGAACCCATGAGGCCCTAATATACGGCTGTAACAGGATACAAAGCACAACCAACAACACTCAAGCTCCAGATGATAACCTAGATAACTAGGATCTTCTAAAAATTAAACACTTCCGTTCATCAAAAGACTTCACCAAAAGAGTAAAAAGAGAACCTACAGACTGGGAAAAATTTTTGGCTATTACAAATCAGACAAAGGTCTAATCTCTAAAATCTATAAGAAAATCCAACACTTCTATAACAAAAAGAAATAATCCACTTAAAAATGGGCAAAGGAAATGAACAGACTCTTCACCAAAGAAGACATTCAAGCAGCCGACAGACACGAGGAAATGCTCATGATCTCTAGCCATTAGAGAAATGCAAATCAAAACCACAATGAGATAGCATCTCACCCCAGCATTACTGGCATGAATCAAGAAAACAGGAAATAACAAATGTCGGAGAGGCTGTGGGGAGATAGGAAGTCTTATGCACTGCTAGTGGGAATGGAAAATGATACGACCAATTTGGAAAATAGTATGGTGCTTCCTTAGAAAGCTAGAAATAGAAATACCATATGATCCAGCGATCTCAGTCCTTGGAATATATCCTAGAGAAGTAAGAGTCCTCACACAGACAGACATATGCACACCCATGTTCATTGCAGCATTGTTCACAATAGCAAAAAGATGGAAACAACCTAGATGTCCATCAACAGAGGAATGGATAAACAAACTGTGGTACATACACACAATGGAGCATTACAGAACGCTAAAGAACAATGAGGAATCTGTGAAGCACCTCATAACATGGATGAATCTGGAGGGCGTTATGCTGAGTGAAATAAGCCAATCACAAAAGGGCAAATATTATATAAGACCTCTATTATAAAAACCCATGAAAAGGTTTATTTACGAAAAGAAACAATCTTTGATAGTTATGACGGAGGGGAGGAATGGAGATGGAAAACACTTAGTAGACAATAGATAAATGGAAACCTTGGTGAAGGGTAAGACGGTACACAATACTGGAGAAGCCAGCACAACCTGTACAAGGCAAGGTCATAGTATCTCCATAGATGCAGCCAAACTCCCTGAGGGACTGAATTGCTGGGCTGAGGCCTGTGAGGATCATGATCTCAGGTAATATCTAGCTTAATTGGCATAACGTAGTTTAAAAATAGAATGTTCTATATTCTACTTTGGTAAGTAGCGTCCGGGGTCTTAAAAACCTGTGAGTGGCCATCTAGGATACTCCACTGATCTCACCCCTTCAGGAGTAAGGAAGAATGAAGAAAACCAAAGATACAAGGGAAAGATTAGTCCAAAGGACTAGTGGACCGCATCTACCACAGCCTCCACCAGACTGAGTCCAATACTACTAGATGGTGCCTGGCTACAACCACTGACTACTCTGACAGGGATCACAACAGAGGGTCCTGGACAGGGCTGGTGAAAAATGTAAAACAAAATTCTAACTCAAAAAGAAAGACCAGACTTGCTGGCCTGACAAAGAAACCCTGAGTGTATGGCCCCGACACCCTTTCAGCTCAGTAATGAGGTCACTCCTGAGGTTCACCCTTCAGCCAAAGATTGAACAGACCCATGGAACAAAACAAGACTAAAGGGGCACACTAGCCCTGGGGCAGGGACTGGAAGACAGGAGTGAACAGGAAAGCTGGTAACAGGGAACCCAGGGTTGAGAAGAGAGAGTGTTGACATGTGGTGGTGTTGTTAACCAATATCACAGAACAATGCGTGTACTAACTGTTTGATGAGAAACTAGTTTATTCTGTAAACCTTTATTTAAAGTACAATTAAAAAAAATTGCATTGTTCTTGTTATTTTAGGTGCTTTTAGTCAGTTCTGACTCATAGCAACCCTATGTACAATGGAGAGAAACACTGTCTGGTCCTGCACCATCCTCACAATCATCACTATGTTTGAGTCCATTGTTACAATCACTATGTTAATCCATCTTCTTGAGGGTCTTCCTCTTATTTGTTTACCCTTCACCTTAGCAAGCATGATGTCCATCTCCAGGGACTAGTTCCCTCCTGATAACGTGTTCAAAGTGCATGAGAAGAAGTTTCCTCATCCTTGCTTCTAAGGAGCATTCTGGCTGTACTTTTTCCAACGCAGGCTTGTTCGTTCTTCTGACAGTCCATGGTATATTTAATTTTCTTTGCTAACACCATAATTCAAATGAATCAATTCTTTTTTCAGTCTTCCTTATTCATCGTCCAGCTATCGGATACGAATGAAGCAACTGAAAATGTCATATCTAGGGGCAGTCATACTTTAGTTCTTAAAGTGACATCTTTGCTTTTCAACACTGTAAAGATGTCTTCTGCAGCAGATTTGCCTGATGCAATGTGTCTTTTGATTTCTTGACTGCTGCTTCCATGGACGTTGATTGTGCATCCAAGTAAAATGAAATCCTTTACAACTCCAATATTTTCTCCATTTATTAAGATGTTGCTTATTGGTCCAGTTGTGAGAATTTTGTCTTCTTTATCTGGAGGTGTAATCCGTACTAAAGGCTGTGGTCTTTGATCTTCATCAGTAAGTGCTTCAAGTCCTCTTCACGTTCAGCAAGCAAGGTTGTTAATGAGTCTTCCTTCAATCCTGATGCCCAGTACTTCTTATAAATAAGCAGCTTTTTGTTTATTTACTCAGCATACGGATCGAATAAGTATGGTGAAATGAAACACAGATTTTCTGAATTTAAACCATACAGTATTCACTTGTTCTGTTTGAACAAATGCCTCTAGGTCTATATACAGGGTCCTCAAGAGCACAATCAAGTGTTCTGGGATTCCCAAAATTTGAAATGTTACCCATAATTTGTTATGATCCGCACAGTTGAATGTCTATGTGTACTCAATAAAACACAGGTAAACATCATCCTGATATTCTCTGCTTTAAGCCAGGAACCATCTGACATCAGCAAACGATATCCTTCATTCCATATCTTCTTCTGAATCTGGCTTGAATTTCTGGCAGTTCCCAGTGGATATACTGCTGCAACCAGTATTTAATTATCTTCAGCAAAATTTTATTTGTATGTGATATTAATGATATTGTTCAATAATTTCTGCATTCTGTTGGATCACTTTTCTTTAGAATGGGCACAAATGTGGATCTCTTCCAGTTGGTTGGCCAGATATCTATCTTCCAAATTTCTTCGCACAGATGTGTGAGCACCTCCAGTACTGCAAACTTTGTTGAAGCATCTGAATTGGTATTCTATCAATTCCTGGAACCTTGTTTTTTGCCAGTGCCTTCAGTGCAGCTTGGACTTTTTCCTTCGATACTATCTGTTCTTGATCATATGCTACCTCCTGAAATGGTTGAACATCAAGCAATTCTTATTTGGTGATTATGTGTATTCCTTTCATCTGATTTTGATAATTCCTACATCATTCAATATTTTGCCCATAGAATCCTTCAAAATTGCAACTGGAGGCTTGAATTTTTTTTTTTTTTTTTTTTAATTCTTTCACCTTGAGAAATGCTGAATGTGTTCTTCTGTTTTGGTTTTCTGACTCCAGGTCTTTGCACGTTTTATTATAATACTTTACTGCATTAATTTTAAAGCCAAAGTTCACTATTTTGATTCAGCACATTTGTTTTACAGTTTTAGAATAATATGTATGATATAAAGATGGGGATATTCTTTTAACAGAATCCACCATTTCATGATTTTATGGGTCATTTTATTGCCTTTTGAGATTTATGTTTAATTGTCCAAAAGAGATAAAACATGTTCACAGCCACTAGTTTGTTGTACCCTTTTTTCATTGTCATGAATTTCAAGTGTTCCTTTATTTACAAATAATTTTGTAGGAATCTTATAAAATTCCCTTCCACTTTTCACTAGTTAGCTTAATTAATTTATAATTAATTGTGTACAAAATCTCAGCTCTTTGAGATGTTTTCCAAAATAATTTCTATATTTAAACAACTGAAATATTTTATATATAATCAACAGAGACAATTGGATACAGGTTGAAATAAAATAAATAGATACGAACATAGAATGTTATCTTGATTTCAGTATTTTTGCTAAATGTATTTAAGATGAAAAAAATAAGCAAAAAATAAAACTGTAGGTCTTCTAATATGTCTCAGAATTTGACCTATTGTCATCACCTAACAGCCTCTCTTCATCTTTCTGTGAAAGGTGAAAAACAAATCAGTGACAAAAAATATTGATTATTTGATCTGGTTGTAGTTAATATTTGTTCTGCTGAGGAAACTAAATGCATTTAATGTGTTCAAACTAGAAAAGCAGAAAAATAAATCATACTATTGACAAGAATGCTAGTGTAGTCTGGATCCATAAAGTCACAGAGCTGAAGTAGTGCAAATAAGATTATATATGTGTGTTTGTGTGCGTGTGTGTGCGTGTGTGTGTGTGTGTATGTATACAGGGTGTGCTAAGCCAATGGTTTTTATGCATTTATTTTTTCCTTTCTAGACACAATGTATAAAGTTTTAAATATCTTCTTCACTGCTGTTGGTTTCCAGTTAGGGCTACTTGGACCAATGAAAGGTTGAACATGAGCACAGATTACTGATATTTCAAACAAATGGCATGTGATATTATCAGTTATGGCTCACCTCTGCTTAAAAGCTATTAAATAGGAAGCAGTTTTATAAAGGAATATTTGTTACAAACATAAGCATCTACTTTTTAATGGATAGAATAGTATGGGATAATACATTCATTCATGACAAAATATTTAGTTCTACTATCTAGTCAATCCACTATTATTTAATGAGCACCTACTGTGTATATATATATATATTTTTTTTTACTATGAGTGAAAAAAATAATATTTTTACTATGAGTTAGGTTAGGCACTGAGTCTTGAAGAACCAATGAGGTACTAGGCAGATAATCTCTCTCCCACATGGTTGTTTAACTATAAAAAAATTCCTTGAACTACCACATTCATCTGAAATAAAATACCTTGGTGGTTGAGAAAGTTCCTATGATTAGTGGCCTTAGCCTTGAAAGATATAAAGATTATAGCCATTCTAAGAGTGAGAAAAATAGAATTCCAGGAAGGAAAAAAAGAATTAACAAAGTGCATATGCAGAAAACTAAATGAAACATCCTGGTATGCTTAAGATACAAAATGAAGACTGTTCTTCCAAAGGAACTGTGGGGATAGAGAAGAGATGAGCTTGGTGAGCTAGTTAAAGATCAGATAGATCATGCTAAGTCTTACAGGTCATGTTAAGGAACTTGATTTTTGTTCTCAGTATAATTGGGAATCTTCAAAGTGTTTAAATAGGTGACCAAAATTACCTGATTTATATTTTATGATGCAAATATTGTGTGCTATTATGGAGGAAGTGAATTACAGGTATAAAAGGAAGTAGAAATCATAATAAATGTTTAGTAACAGTTTGCAAGATTCCAAGTAAGATATGGGTAGACTTGACTTTTATATATTTGGAGACAGAACGAACAGAACTTGCTGATGAATTGATTGTTGGGGGTTAAAGAAAGGAAGGAACCAGGATTGTTAGGTTTCATATTTGAGAAAGTGAATCCCATCAACTGGAATAAAGGTAAATGCGAGACAAAAGAGGGTTGTCAAGAACTTCAAGACAATTTGGAAACACCAAGTAAGTTTAGAACTCAAAGAAGAGGTATGGGCCGGATATCTGAGAGTCATCAGTACTATACTTTTAACACTGATGCAAAATAGATTTCCAGAAAGAGAGAAGAGGAGGCAGACTTTTTGTTTTAAGCAAGAACAAAAAGGCATTTAAACATCATTTAGAGCTGAAGGAATCAGGAATGAAACTAAAAAAAAAAAAAAAAAAGTAATGTCACACCAAAAAGCCATTGCTGTCAAGTCTATTCCAACTCATAGCAGTCCTATGGGACAGAGTTGAACTGCTCCATAGTGTTTCCAAGGAGTGTCTGGTAGATTCCAACTGTGTATTTCGAGAGAGAAATAGTCATTTGTGCTAAATGTTGCCACAGCTTCAGTAATTTGGGCCAAAGGGGTAGTGTTGACATAAACCTGAATTATGGAAATGGAGAGAAATTGAAGACTATTTGTTAAACATGGAAAACTGAGTGCACACATTTATTTTTACTCCCTCTAGAAACTCCACTAAAGTGGAAGTAAGAGATTTAAAAAAGAAAACATAAACCCCAAGCAACAAAGTGAAGAGATCAAATAAAGATAGAATAAAATATTATAAATGAAAGCAGATATAAATATGATAATTGTGTTAGCACACTGGATAAAGTTAAAGCTTAATTGAGTGGCTTAGGAGAAAAATCTTTAGATTCTGATATTTAGAGATCTATATATGTATTTGGAATCGACTTGATGGCACTGGGTGGGTATATGTATAAGCCAATTTGTCACCTTACAATAAATCCTTCAGTTAACAATCCCTATCCATGTATACAAAGAATTCAATTCCTTTCATAACATTGTATTTTCATACAGGAAGGAGCCTGCAAAAATTTTCAAATACTGGGCAAAAATATCTGATATGTAAGACTAAACACAAAACAAAGAAGATAAAAAAATAAAAATAACCAGAAAGGAAAATTCAGGGGTAAAACATAATTGATACATATTTTTTTAAATTAAAGTAAAATATAATGTGTCCATAAAGCACAAAATAGTACTATTATAAAGGAACATTTGAAAAGCATCGAAGAGTCCTTAGAATTCAAATGTTGTTAAAAAAAAAAAATGTAAGAGTGAGATTGGAATCAGTGTTGTGCTGGAACTGGCTATAACACATCATGAGAGCCAATTCTTAAATTTTCAGGAAGTTTTGTGAGCTGTTGCTAAAATAAGTTATAAAACTGTCATTGAATAAATTATATTTAGAAGAATAAATACAGGACTTTATATCTTTCATAAAAAAATAACAAAAATTAAATTATAGATCTAAATGTAAGATACAAAACTATACAATTTCTAACAGATAATGTAGGAAAAATCTTAGTGCACCTTGGGCTTAACGATTACTTCTTAGTGGCAACAACAAAGACACCAAACACCATCTATGACAGAAAAAAATAAATTGGATTTCATTAGAACTGAAAATGTCTACTCTGGGGAAAACACTTGAGAGAATGAAAAGATAAGTGTGTGAGACAGACTGCGAGAAAATATTTGCAAAATAGATATCTGATAAAGGACTTGCATACAACATATATAAAGAACTCTTGAAACTCAACAATAAGAAGATAAACAATACAATTATAAAATGGGAAGAAAATCTGAAAAGAAGCCTCACTAAAGAAGACATGCAAATAGCAAATAAGCATATAAAAATGTTTAACATCATATGTTGTTAGAGAATTGCGAATCAAAACAATAAGATACCACTACACACCTAGTATTGTTAAATGCCATCAAGTCACTTCTGACTCATAGCGACCCTATGTACAACTGAACTAACCATTGCCTGGTACTGAGCCATCCTCATAATTGTTGTTGCCCTTGAGCCCATTGTTGCAGCTACTGTGTCAATCCATCTCATTGAAGGTCTTTCTCTTTTTTGCTGGCTCTCTACCTTATCAACCATGATGTCATTCTCCAGGGACTGGTTCCTCTTGATAACATGTCAAAAGTATGTGAGATGAAGTCTTGCCATCCTTGCTTCTTTAGAGCATTCAGGCTGTACTTCTTCCAAGACAGATTTGTTTGTTCTTTTGGCAGTCTACAGAGCATTCAATATTTTAATAACACCATAATTCAAATGCATAAATTCTTCTTTGATCATCCTTATTTGTTGTCCAGCTTGCACATGCATATGAAACAATTGAAAATACCATGGCTTGGGTCAGATGCACCTTTGCTTTTTAACAGTTTAAAGAGGTCTTTTGCGGCAGATTTGCCCAATGAAATATGTTGTTTAATTTCTTGACTGTTGCTTCCGTGGAGGTTGATTATGGATCCAAGTAAAATGAAATCTTTGACAACGTAAATATTCTCTCAGTTTTTTATAATGTTGCTTATTGGTCCATTTGAGAGTTTTGTGTTCTTTACATTGAGATGTAACCCATACTGAAAGCTGTAGTCTTTGATCTTTTGCAGTAGCACTTCAAGCTCTCTTTGCTTTCAGTAGGCAAGGTTGTATCATTTGTATATCATAGGTTGTTAATGAGTCTTTCTCCAATCCTGATGCTGTGTTCTTCTTCACATAGTTCAACTTCTCTGATTATTTGCTTAGCATACAGATTGAATAAGTATGGTGAAAAGATACAACCCTGATGCACAACTTCCCTGATTTTAAACCATGCAGTATCCCCTTGTTCTGTTTTAAAGACTGCATCTTGGTCTGTGAACATGTTCCTCATGAACACAGGTAAGTGTTCTGAAATTCCCAAAATTTGAAAGGTTATCTATAATGTGTTACAATCAACACAGTTGAATGCCTAGGCATACTCAATAAAATACAGGAAAGCATTTTTCTGGTATTCTTTGCTTTAAGCCAGGATCCATCTGACATCAGCAATGACATTCCTCGTGCCAAGTCCTCTTTGGAATCCAGCTTGAGTTTCTGGCAGTTCCCTGTCGATGTACTGCTGCAACCACTTTTGAATGATCTTCAGGAAAATCTTACTTATTTCCGCATTCAGTTGGATCACCTTTCTTTGGAACGGGCACAAATATGGATCTCTTCCAGTCAGTTGGCTAGGTAGCTGTCTTCTAAATTTCTTGGCATAGATGAGTAAGCACTTCTAGTGCTGCATCAGTTTGTTGAAACATCTTAATTGATATTCCATCAATTCCTGGAGCCATTTTTTTTTGACCAACGCCTTTAGTGCAGCTTGGACTTCTTCCTTTAGTACCATCGGTTCTTGATCATATGCTACCTCCTGTAATGCTTGAACTTCAACCAATTCTTTTTGGTACAATGACTCTGTGTATTCCTTCCATCTCTTTTTGATGCTTCCTGTGCCTTTTAATATTTGCCCTGTAGAATTTTTCAATACTATAACATGACGTTTGGATTTTCTCTTCAGTTCCTTCAGCTCGAGAAATGACAAGTGTGTTCTTTCCTTTTGGTTTTCTAACTCTAGGTCTTTGCACATTTCTCAAGCCATTGTTTGAAATCTTCTATTCAGCCCTTTTACTTCATTGTTTCTTCCTTTCGATTTAGCTACTGTACTCTCAAGAGCAAGCATCAGAATCTCTTCTGACATCCATTTTAGACTTTTCTTTTTAATAATCTCTTTCTTCGTGTATGTTATCCTTGATGTCATTTCACAACTCATCTGGTCTTCAGCCATTAATGTATCAAATCTATTCTTGCAATAATCTCTAAATTCAGGTGGGATATATTCGAGGAAATACTTTCGCTCTAGTGGACTTGTTTTAATTTTTTTTCAGCTTCAACTTGAACTTGCATATGAGCAATTGATGGTTTGTTCCACAGTCTTCCCCTGGCCTTGTTTTGACTGATGATAAATTGAGTTTTCCATCTGTTCTTTCCACAGATGTAATCCATTTGATTTCCATGTACTCCATCTGGTAAGGTCCACATGTATAGTCACCATTTATGCTGGTGACCTTTTACAATGGCTAAAATTCAAAACATTGTCAACACCAAATGCAGTTGAGAATATGATGCAACACGATCTCTCATTCATTGCTGGTGGGAAAGCAAAATGGTACAGCCACTTCAACAGACAGTATGGCAGTTTCTTCCAAAGCTAAGCATAGGCCTGCCATTTGATCCAGCAATTCAGCTCCTAGATATTTACCCAAATGAGATGAACAGTTATGTCCCCAAAAAAAACCTGCACAAGAAGGTTGATAGCAGTTTTAGTCATAATTGCCCAAAATTGGAAGCAATCAAGATGTCCTTCAATAGGTGAATGGAGAAACAAACTAGCACATCCATATAATGGATTATTATTCAGCAATAAAAGAAAATGAGCTATTAAGCCAGGAAAATACCTGGAGGAAACTTAAACACATTTTGTTAAGTGAAAGAAGTCAGCCTGAAAATGCTGCAAATTGTATGATTTCAACTACATGGCATTCTTGAAAAGGAACAAGCATAGAAACAGAAAGATCAAGAGAAGAGGGGAAGGATGAATAGGTGGAGCACAGGACATGTTTTAGGGCAGTGGATCTATTCTGTATGATACTGTAATGGTGGACACAGGGCATTAAGCATTTGTCAAAATCCAAAGAGCATTGTACAACTCAAAGAGTGAACCTTGATATAAACTATGGACTTTAGTTAATAATACTGCACCAATAACAAATGTGCTTCAGGAGTGAAAGATGTTAATAAAATGACCAATATGCCAGGGCAGGGGAGGGAGGGAGGGAATATATGACATCTCTCAGTACTTCCTGCACAATTTTTCTGTAAACCTAAAATTGCTTTGAAATATAAGGTACATTTAAAGGAGGCAAAATAGAAACAAATTTCATAACTTCCTAATTGTTACTATATTTTACTGTAATCCATGCTTTTGGAAATGGTTAACTTGTTTGGCCACTTACAAAAAATTGGTGGTTTGAGTCCACCCTTGAGCCAACTCTAAAGAAATAATTGGAGACCTATTTCCAAAAAATCAGCCATTGAAAGTCCTATGGCTCCTAGTTTTACTCTGACACATATGGGGTCACCATGAATCAGAATTGACTGCAGGACAACTGGAAACTGTGTCAGTATGGAAGAAATGCTACATAATTGTGAGTTACATCACATCTTTTTTCAATTCCCCATGCATTGATTTCAGGTAGGCAGCTTTTAATTGGTTGTAGTGGGATTATTTATATCACAAAATTCAACAACATTAAAAATATTGGCTTGATTTACTGTTGTGTGGATTGTCTAAATTTATTAAAATGGTACATAAAATGTTAAAAATGTAGTTTAAACTTACAAGTTTGTCACATCTTTCCATTATAAACAGCACAAAAAATTGAGGAAGAACTATTTTTTCCAATATTAACCCACTAAAACCCACTGCCGTCGAGTCGATTCCGACTCATAGAGACCCTACAGGACAGAGCAGAACTGCACTACAGAGTTTCCAAGGAGTGCCTGGCGGACTTGAGCTGCCGACCTCTTGATTAGCAGCCGTAGCACTTAACCACTATGGCACCAGGGTTTCCAATATTAGAAAAGAATTATCTAATTAAGCAAAAAAGTAGCTCATGTCATTGATGAATAAGTGAGGTTCTAACAGCTGTCCTTGCTGTTTCACTTTTGCCTTAGTTATTAAATGAATGGATCAACCAACATTCATAGCTGAACAACAGTTTTTTTTTTTTAATCAATGGCAACCATTGTTTGCATACAAATGTAAAGTCTGCAAAAGATCAATGAAAACATATATGTGGATTGTTTAGAATTTAAAATTAAGTGTTCATATTTTATTATTACTTGTAAGTTATAAGCTACACATTCTTTATATCAGAAAAAGATATATCAAATATATACACATATAGACACCCATACATTTTGCCAGAGAACTGTTTGTTAAACATTTACCAGCATACAACTGCTTGGGTAGAAAGGTTTCTACAAATGTAAAGAGCATGTGAACTTGGGAAAATAAAATAGAAATGAAAAACATCTAAAGAAATATAAGAGAAATTAATGCTTAGTTCTTGAGTTCTAATACCTAATGATAGGATTTCTGGAAAGGGAAAAAAAAGAGAAACTGAAGAGGTAGAGTTTATTTTAAAAATAGTAGAAGGCTATCTCTCAGAATTGAACAAACTCAGAATCATAGCATATAATAAAAAAACTCATATTGGTGATGTTGCACAACAGGATTGATGTAACCACTGTTACTGAATTGTACACATAAAAAAATGTTAAATTAGCAAATGTTGAGTTATCTATATTTTTACAATTAAAAAATAAAAAAGGAAAAGTCAAGACACTAGTATTAATTAAAGAAAACTTCCTAAAAACTTCCACAGAGGTTACAATATAGAGTAAAAAAATGAAATCATATTAATTTCTTAAAAGATATACAGAAAATTAAAAATAAAAATGCCTTCATAATTCTCAGACAATTTAGAATTCTATAGTAGTCAAATTATCTATATGAGTTGAAGGAAGTATAAACATATTCTAGACATGTAACATTTTAAAAAACTTCTTCCTGTATATCCTTTTCCAAGAAGCTCCTGGAAGCTTTGCTAAATAAAAATGAAGCATGACTGAGATATAGGGTCACTATGAGTCGGAATCGACTCGATGGCAGTGGGTTTGGTTTTGTTTTTTTTTGAGATCTAGGAAGATCATATATACAGGAGATAGCAGATCCCATAGAAAGGAGAGAAAGTGGTTTTTCTTGGCTAATTGAAAAAGGAAACTCCAGAAACGCATCTGTGGAATAGATCTTTTGAGCCATTATATTGTTTACAATGGGAGGGAGGATAAAGATGCATTTCACCAGGAAATAAATAATAGTGACAACAGCAACACAGAACTGTTGGGCTGATGCCTTTGAACATATTTGCAAGAACTTCATGACTGTTGGAGAGTTGGGGAGAAAACTAAGAGGAAGCATTAAAATTTTATAAACATTAGTGAAAATACAGAAGAACATGCAATTCCAATGCAAAAAGAAAGGAAAAGCAACCAAAATACACTATATTTGAGGCTAAGACTACAATTTGTAATAATAATATAAATATTAAATAATACCCAAAGCAAGATATACTATGTCCAGAGATGGGAGATAAATATATATATGTATATACATAGAGAGAGCGAGGAGGGGGAATAAGTTTCAGAAGTAAATGAACCAAATCCTGTTTTCAGAGTAAAAGGTTAAGTTAAAATGTAAGCTAAAATAGTCAAAATACAATTTAAATATATTATTTAGAAGCATGGACATAAAGAGCAGAAAAAGCAGCTTAAACATTTCAAAATGTTTGTGTATCCTGAGTAGGGAGGAATACCGTGAGCCACCGTTGGTTGTAAACCTTGAGTTCTATTTGATTATGTGTATACTATTTTAAGAAGAGTCCCTTGGTGGCGAAAGGCGCCAAACCCTCGACTATTAACTGAAAGGTTGGTGGTTTCAACCCACCCAAAGGCGCCTCAAAAGACAGAGCTGGCCACCTGCTCCCCAAAGATCACTGGCTTGAATACTCTATGGAGGAGTTTTACCCTGAACACACAGGGTCTCTATAGGTTAAAATAAACTTGATGGCAAAAAAATAAAATCAAAGAATTAAAGAAAGCTAAAAAAAAAAAAAAATTTTTCTTTTTAAGTGAAGAAGAAAATAGAATGAATGGGAGAAGGGGAAGTGGAAACAAATATTGTAAGCATCAATACTAAAAAGTTTTATTCCCAAGGGAATGTGGTATAGACTAGTGGTTGAAGAACGGTGTGTGATAGAGTGTTTATTTATCTATTTATTTTTAACTTATTGGAGTTACTGCATCATGGTTGTGTGCTAATGGGAGTGATGCACGGTAGAGAGATGGGATTTAACATACGGACAAAGAGGCTGACTTTTTACGGTAGAAAGGACATGTCCTCGTTTTTATCAGCAAAAAGGGAAACGTGGATAGAGTGGCAGGTACATTCAATATTTGAGAGCAGATGAGAAGTTTGCATATGAAGGATTATTAAATGGAGTATGAGAAATTAGAAGTTAAGAGCATTTGAGGACAGGCTAAACAAAGAGATTAAAAAAAAAAAAAAAGAGTCAAACTTCATGTCTCAGTTAGCTAGTGCCGCTGTAGTAAAAATAAAAATACCGCTAGTGTCAGCTTTAAAATATAGGAATTTATTTCCTTGCAGTTCAGGGGGCTAGAAATGCAAATTCAGGTATGGCCTTAGGGCGAGGTCCTTCTTTGTTGGTAGCCCCAGAAGACCTTTGGAGTTCCTTGGAGAGCCTTCACCCTATTGCAATGTAGTAATGTAATGACAGGGTCATATTTACAGGTACAGGGGTATTTCAACACATATTTTTGGGAAGACACAATTCAATCTATATCATTGTGTTAAATGAAAATTCCCAGAAAAAAATATAGTACGATTACAAGGCAGTAATGAATTAATTATCACTACATACTTTAACAAAAAAAAAACATACTTTAACAAGGATCCCTGGTGGCACAGTGGCTAAAGTACTTGGCTGCTAACTGAAAGGTCAGAGACTTGAACACATCAGCAGCTCTGCAGGAGAAAGATGTGGCAGTCTGTTTCCATAAAGATTTACAGCTGTGGAAACCCTATGGGACAGTTCTACTCTGTCCTACAGGGTCACTATGAGTCAGGAATGACTCAATGGCAACAGGTTTGGTTTTTGGGCATATTTTAACTTTGGTTTTATCTCAGGGATTAATGAGTTATCTCATCTAAGTATCTTCTTGGAGTCAAAAAATTTGAAAACACATACTGAAATAAGTAATTTCAGAGACTGAAATGAAGAAATTGAAAACTGCTGGGCATCAATAGAGTAGGTCAAGTGCTTTTCCACAACACATTTTATTTAATTCTTCAGCAACACAATGACATAAATAATATCCACATTTTCTACAAGAGAATAGTGAGAATCAGAAAAGCCCTAAATCCAATAGCTAGTCCCTGACAGGCCCACAATTTAGGCTTATGACTTTTATTTTCTAACCTAACATCCCTTCTCTTAAATGTGATGTCCCAAAGCATACACAAGTGGAAAAGTCATCTCATTCGTAGTACAGCCTTTCCAAAGAGGCATCCATTTTTCTGACTTTTTCTCTTTTTAATTTTAGAATCTCTCTTTTCATTCTGTCTCTTTGGTAATCACATTTCTGAATATAAATCCATCCTTTCATCCTTGTCCTATTCAAGCAAGAGCGTGTGCAGTATGCAAAAAAGAACCTGTGTGGGCACACACCTACACAACAACCTTACATTCACGTATTTAAATTTTTCAGAGACAAAATTATTCTTGCTAGCTCTTATCAAGGAGTTGATTAAAATACGATATGACTGTTTTTAATGATCTTAACAAGTTTCCAAAATTGCTATAAACTAGCCTTTACCAGAGATATACTCTTAAATTGAATGAGATCAGGTTGTACTTTTCTCTAAATATATTGAGTAGAACAATTTTAAAATCTAATACACACTGTTTCATCATAGGAATAATACTGTTATTTAATCAAATGGCTATGTGATTAAAAAACAAAAATTGGCAAAGGGATTCTTTATGGCCTAACTTGTAGATGTCAGACAATTAGCTGTTTCATTCTGTTTCAGGCTGACGTAGTCGAAAGAGATATTGTCAAATGTAAATCCTTATAATTCTTTAAGAAAATTACGTATTAACACAAAAAAACCAAACCCGCTGCCGTCGAGTCCATTCTGACTTATAGAGACCCTATAGGACAGAGTAGAACTGCCCCATAGAGTTTCCAAGAAGCGCCTGGTAGATTTAAATTGCTGACCTTTTGGTTAGCAGCCATAGCACTTAACCACTATGCGACTAGAGTTTCCAGTTACATATTAAGTGTACATTATGTTTAATAAAACACATCACATCTTTTGGATAATATATTTCAAAAATATTAGGTCTCATGTGGCTAACTTTACATACATTTGTTATTTAGTTTATCCTGGATTTAAAGTTACATGAAATATATTGCCTTCCTCCTAGATACAGAAAGAAAAAAAAAAGGAAACAAAACACTTGTCATTTTGTTCCAGTTTGTAAGATTCCCCTTCAAATGTAAATTCCTGAACATGTCTGTGAAGCATAAAGCCTATAAATACAGGTTCCAAAAGGAAGTCTCTTTTGTTTTTAAAATTAGAGCAAGGAGACCTTGGAGTATCATTTACTTGTTGGTACATGGTAAGTTATTTGTCTCTAAATTCTCTAATAAAAAAGCATTTTCCTAATCAGAATTACCCAAATGATAATTAGTTGAACTGCCTTGGTGCTCACTTTATTATACATTTTGAATACTAATGATGTTACCCTGGAAAAAATAATCTCTTCCTATTTGTTCATGCTTGAAATTACTCACATTTGTTAAAAGCAGCTATCCACTCTCTACAACCTTTCACATGGATTTCTGTTATCTTGTATTAAAAGGTTCTTTTCCTTCACTACATACCTCCTTTTTTTTCCTCTCATCTTGTTTTTTTTTTTTCTCCCATTATTTCCCTACCTTAATCTTTTAGATTATTCAATGAATCTGAGAGCTTAAATGGCAAATTTTTCTTCCAGATCTTTACCAAATATCTTTAGTATACGGAAGTTTTACTTTTTTTTTAAACTCACATTATAACACAGGAACATGAAGTGACTTACCAAAAAAAATATTTGGGAAACTTGTATTTGCTACAGAAGTAATAATCAAGTTCAGAAGCTATAATACGAGTAGAAGCTATTTTTTAATGATTCGTACTAAAACTAGAGCCCAGAGTTGGAGTTGCAATGTCTGTTCTCAGTGGACATGGAACTGATTGATTACCAGGAATCTGACTACTAAGTTATACAGTTTCTGTGAGACACAGTCATTTGCAAGAAAACTTCCTGGTATGTCAGTCAGAGTCCTGGCCAGAAAGAGAAGACAGATCCAGTATGTGTAATTTGAGGAGAATTTTGTAAAAAGGAAATTATGTATAAAAGCTGTGGAAAGATGTGATAAAAACTCAAAGGATAACACAGCAATATTGGGCTGTAAACAGTAGGTCATAATTTCCATTCTTTAGCCTAGAGAGAAGAGGGGGAATTCTTACAAGAGTTCAGAGAGGGAGAGATGAGTGGAAAGGGCTGATTGGAGAGGAGCTAAGGCCCTTAGACAATGTATTCCACCAACTGAGCCAATGTTGAAGGATATCTTCAACTTAACTTTCGTCCTTTTTTTAAAATCTCTGTTTGCAATTTTCTATTGGATAGACACAAACAGATGCAAATTTAAGAAATAAATTTGGTCAAATTAATGAAGTCAACTGTTCTTTAAAAAGTTAAAAAAAATCTTCCCACAGTAATAGAATTACAAACAAACATGTAAAATTTTTTAAATAGATGGAAATCAGGAAAAAGAAACAACAGAGATGGAATTCAGTTACAGTCCTAAAAATCTTAATAGCAAAATTATTCAGGACAATAATCTAACAATAACAATAATAATTAATTATAAACCCCCCCCCCAAAAAAAAAGAACCAAACCTGTTGGGGTCGAGCCGATTCCGACTCATAGCGACCCTATAGGACAGAGTAGAACTACACCATAGAGTTTCCAAGGAGCGCCTGGTGAATTTGAACTGCAGACCTTCAGGTTAACAGCCGTAGCGCTTAACCACTACGCGGCCAGGGTTTCATTCAATACTTAAAATTCATATTACAGATAACACTGGGCACATCTGCTGCAAAAGACTACTTTAAAGTTTAAAAAGCAAAGATTTCACTTTGATGACTAAGATGTGCCTAATCCAAGTCATGGTCTTTTCAACTGCCTCCTATACATGCAAAACTTGGACAATGAAAAAGGAAGATAGAAGAAAAAATGATGCGTTCAAATTGTAGTGTTGACAAAGAATATTTAATATCCTATGAACTTCCAGATTAAGGAACAAATCAGTCTTAGAAGGAATACAATCAAAATGCTCCTTAGAAATGACAATGGCAAGACTTCAGCTGGCTTACTTTGGACACATTATTAAACCCAAACCAAACCCTGTGCCTTCGAGTCCATTTCGACTCATAGCGGCCCTATAGTACAGAGTAGAACTGCCCCACCGAGTTTCCAAGGAGCACCTGGTGGATATGAACTGCCGACCCTTTGGTTAGCAGCCGTAGCACTTAACCACTACACCACCAGGGTTTCTGGACACATCGTTAGGAAAGACCAATTATTAGAAAGGAACACAATGTTTGCTTGAGTAAAGGGTCAGGAAAAACAAAGGAAAACATCAATGAGCCGTGTTGGCACAATAAAGACAACAATGAACTCAAACAAGCCAACAATCATAAAGATGTTGTGGGACTAGGCAATGTTTTCTTCTACATAAAGGTCTCCTGAAGTCAGTCATGCTCCATGGCAACTAACAACAACAACGCAGTTGCAAAGCCTGTTTAAATGAATTTTTAGAACTTTTATAAAAATATATCACATACTTGGTTATGAAGAAATTTTAATACATTAAAAAACAGAAATCATACAAAATATTCCCTAAAATTCAATATAATTTTAAAACATCATGAAATTATTAGTAAAATATTCATTTGGATAATTTTAAAACAGTAATGGTAAATAACAATGACACAAGTCTGATTATAGGATCAAAACTACGATTATACGCCTTAGGAAATAACAACTGTGAAGTCAAGGTAAACAACATCTTGTTTCTTATACACAAGAATGCATTAAAGAGAAATAATATATGTTAACTGAAGAGATTAAAATAGGAAAAATAAAACAAACCTGAAATATATGGAGAAAGAAAATAATGAAACAGAAATTAGAAATTATTGAATTTGAAAAGAAAAAAAAATCGGAATTATTTTTTCAAAGAGATTATGTATACAAAAATATACTAGACAATTAGAATCTAGCTAGAATATACATGTATGTGTGATACAGATATGGATAGAGATATATATCATATAGCGTTGCTATTATGAAATGACATCTTTATCTCTAATAACATTTTCTACCTTAGATTCTACTTTTATCTGCTATTACTGTACCATTGCCTTCAAGTCAGTTCTGACTCATACTCTATAGACAGAGTAGAACTGCCCACAGGGTTTCGAAGAATTGGCTGATGGTTTTGAACCACTGATCTTTTGGTTAGCAGCCAAGCTTTTAACCACTACACACCAGGGCTGTGCAATTACTATGTCGTTGGTGTTGTTAGGTGCCGTCGAGTTGGTTCTGACTCATAGCAACCCTATGCATAGCAGAAGGAAACACTGCTCAGTCCTGCTCCATCCTCACAGTTGGTGCTATGCTTGAGCCTGTCCTTGCAGCCACTGTGTCAATCCATCTCATTGAGGTCTTCTTTTTCCCTGACCCTCTACTTTACCAAGCATGATGTCCTCCGGGCACTGATCCCTCCTGATAACATATCCAAAGTATGTGAGATATAGTCTTGGCATCCTTGCTTCTAAGGAGCATTCTGGTTGTACTTCTAAGATAGATTTGTTCATTCCTTTGCCAGTCCATGGTATATCAAATATTCTTTGCCAACATCACAACTCAAAGGCATTAATTCTTCTTTGGTTTTCCTTATTCATTGTCCAGCTTTCACACCATGACTTGGGTCAGGCGCACCTTAGTCCAAAAGGTGACAACGTAGCTTTTCAATACTCTAAAGAGGACTTTTGCTGCCTTGCATCTTTTGATTTCTTGACTGCTGCTTTCATGGGTGTTGATTGTGAATCCAAGTAACATGAAATCCTTGACAACTTCAATTTTTTCTCCGTCTATCATGATATTGCTTTTTGGTCCAGTTGTGAGGATTTTTGTTTTATGTTGAGATGTAATCAATACTGAAGGCTGTGATCTTTGATCTTTACCAGTAAGTGCTTCGGATCCTCTTCACTTTCTGCAACCAAAGTTGTGTCATCTGCTTAACACAGTTGTTAATGAGCCGTCCTCCAATCCTGATGCCCCCTTCTTCCTCATATAGTCCAGCTTCTCCTATTATTTGCTCAGCATACAGATTGAATAGGTATGGTGAAAGGGTACAACCCTGACACACACCTTTCCTGATTTAAACCACACAGTATCCCCTTGTTCTGTTCAAATGACTGCTTCTTGATCCATGTGCAGATTCCTCATGAGCACAATTAAGTGTTCTGGAATTTCCATTCTCTGCAATATTATCCATAATTTGTTATGATTCACATAGTCAAATGCTTTAGCATAGTCAATAAAACACAGGTAAACATCTTTCTAGTATTCTCTTCTTTCAGCCAGGATCCATCTGACATCAGCAAAGATATCCCTCATTCCATGTTCTCTTCTGAATCTGGCTTGAATTTCTGGCAGTTCCCTGACAATATACTGCTGCAGCCGCTTTTGAATGATCTTTAGCAAAATTTGCTTGCATGTGATATTAATAATATTGCTCAATAATTTCCATATTTGGTTGGATCACCTTTCTTGGAAATAGGCTTAAATATGGATCTTTCCCAGTCGGTCAGCCAGGTAGCTAGCTTTCTTCCAAATTTCTTGGCATAGACTAGTGAGTACTTCCAGTGCTGCATTCATTTGTTGAAACATCTCAATTGATATTCCGTCAGTTCCTGGAGTCTTGTTTTTCACCAATCCCTTCAGTGCAGCTTGGACATCCTCTTTCAGCACCATCAGTTCTTGATCATATCCTACGTCTTGAAATGGTTGAACGTCAGCTAATTCTTTTTAGTATAATGACTGTGTATTCTTTCCATCTTCTTTTGGTGCTTCCTGCATCGTTTAATATTTTCCCCATAGAATCCTTCAATATTGCAACTCAAGGCTTGAATTTTTTCTTCAGTTCTTTCAGCTTAAGAAATGCTGAGTGTGATCTTCCCTTTTGGTTTTCTATCTCCAGGTCTTTGCACATGTCATCATAATACTTTACTTTGTCTTCTCCAGCTACCCTTTGAAATCTTCTGTTCAGCTCTGATACTTTATCATTTTTCCTTTTGCTTTAGCTACTCGATGTTCAAGGGCAAGTTTCTGAGTCTCTTCTGACATCGATTTAGGTCTTTTCTTTTTCTCCTGTCCTTTTAATGACCTCTTGCTTACTTCAGGTATGATGTCCTTGATGTCATTCCATAACTTGCCTGGTCTTCAGTCATTACTGCTCAACGCTTCAAATCTATTCTTGAGATTGTCTCTAAATCCAAGTGGTATATACTCAAGGTTGTACTTTGGTTCTTGTCATCTAGTTCTAATTTTCTTCGGTTTCAACTTGAACTTACATATGAGCAATGAATTGTCTGTCCCACAGTTGGCCCATGGCCTTGTGCTTGACTGATGATACTGAGGTTTTCCGTAGTCTCTTTCCACAGATGTCACTGATTTGATTCCTGTGTATTCCATCTGGCAAGGTCCATGTGTATAGTCACTGTTTATGTTGGTTAAAAAGGTATTTTTGGCAAAGAACTCGTTAGTCTTCCAAAATTCAATCATGTGATCTCCATGTTCCATTCCATTTTTGACTACAGTAACATCAAATTTTTTTTGTTTAGTATTTCCATGGCATGCATGTTTTCCTCATTTGAGTTTCAGTCTTTCATTATCTTTATGTTTTGTATATGCCGCAACAACTTACTAATAGATTTCTCCACCTTCTATGACTCAGATAACTCTATATTTTAACTAAGCATTGAATTCCATTTATCATTATCAATATTCTTGTTTAAATCATACTATTTTTTTTTCAGCTTCCTCTTTATTCCACCTATTCTTTGATTATTTTCCTCTACCCCCTTATTCTCTTAAAATCGATAATTTTTTTTTTCCTCTTCACTTGGTTTGAAGTAATACAGACTATTTCTGTTCTATTACAAATTACTCTAGAAGTTACAACATGCTTTCCTAAATTATTAGAGTTATAGCTAATCAGTATATATTTATCTTTCCCCTGAATAATAAAAGTTACCAGAAATTTTCATTCCACTTACCTCCCTTTCACATATACTCTTTATATATATATATATATATATATATATATATATATATATGCATATGGTATTCTTGGTGGCACAAATGATTAAGTGCTCTACTACTAGCCCAATGATGGGCAGTTCAAACCCACCAAGTGGCACCTTGGAAGACAGGCCTGGTGATCTGCTTCCAAAAGATCAAAGCCTTGAAAATACTATGAAGCAGTTGTACTCTACACACATGGGGTCCCCATGAGTCAGAATCGACTTAATGGCAACTAACAATAACATAAGTGTTGGGTGTCAACCAGTGAATTCCAATTCATAGAGATCTCATGTGACAAAGTAGAATTTTCATGTAAGTTTTCTTGGCTGTAATCTTTAAGGGAGCAGATCACCAGGACTTTCTCCATGGAGCCACAGGCTAAGTTTGAACCATCAACTTTTGGGTTAGCAGCAATTTACTTAACCATTGTGCTACCAGCTCCCTCTCCACTTTATGTAACCATATGGTTAGGTTCCAAAGACCAGGTGTGTATGCAAGATCTGTGTACTCCAGTGTGTTCTTCCGTAGAGTCCCCTGTCACTCACAGCCCATCAGGCACCCCCACCTCACCTTGGAATACATGAGGCATGATAGGCACCCTTCCACACCAGCCTTCTCTACCACCTGAGGAGCCTGTGGGGGTTGAGAATGGTGGTGATGGTAGTTGGGGGTTGCCAATTCACTCTGGAACAGCAAGGCCCCACCATCACCTGGCTGTACTCCAGGCCTCCGTGCAAACTCCAGTGCCAGGCCTCTCCACCTTCTTGCTCTGCCAGCCCTGGAGACTGGCCTTGGCACAGCCAGCTCACAGACATGCCGACAGGTGAGGCCCAGTCACTTGGGCCCAGCGGAGGTGGCAGAAAGACCTCTTTGGAAGAAGAAACTTCTGAGCCCCCTGCCAGATACTGCTGGGCCTGTCTCCTACCACCACCTTGCTACCCCACGGCCCCTGCCTCCTTCATGTTTCCAGTGTTCCTTGGTAGCCTGGTCTGACTACTCCTTCCCACCGGGTTAATAAGAACAGGAGTTGCCAGCCCGGCCTTGCTGCCTTTCACAAAACTTGCCCTCCTTCTCTCGCCTCAGCTCCTTGATAATGCACAAAATAGTCTGATAATAGATTTCTTACTATTGCCCTAAATGTGAAATGTTTGTAATCCAGTTCATAGTGAGAAGTAGGCGTGCATATATATAGTGTTAAACCAAAACCAAACCCACTGCCTTGGAGTGCATTTTGACTCAACCCTACAGGACAGACTAGAACTGCCCCATAGGGTTTTCAAGGAGCTGTTGGTGGTTTCCAAATGCAGGCCTTTTAGCTAGCTGCCAAGCTCTTATCCAGTCTGCCAGCAGGGTTCCATATACTTTAAATTTTTGTTCTTACCAGATTTTTGCTCTTCGTTCCTTTCTGCATTCTACAACTTCCACCTGAGATTAATTCTTCAAGTTTCTTCTTTCTGTGATAATCTTTCTCCTATCTAAAATTATGCATCCAGTATAAATTTCCTTAGTAATATTTGCAAGTGAGTTTCTGGGTTGAAAATGTTATTTTTTTCATTTTATATCCTCAAATATTTCATGTATATCTTACTCTAAGTCAATATTTGTAATATTAAACATATAAAAGACTTTGCCATTTTATTTTCTTTATTTCTTAACACTTATTCTATATTTTCCACTTTTTTCTGTCTGTCTCTGTCTGTCTCTGCCTCTAATGTCTAGATAATTGTTTCTGACATTTCTTCCAGCTCATCTATTGTCTATTTAGCCACGTCTATGCTGCTTAAAAAAAAAAAAAAAAAAAATGCTGCTGTTAAAAACCAGCCATTTTGTTTCAATTTATGTTATCTTTTTTTTACTCTAGAAATTGTTTTATCATTTTTTTCACATGCTGTTGTTAAGTGCCATAAAGTTGGTTCTGACTCATAGCAACCATATGTCCAACATAATGAAATACTCCCTGGTCCTGAGCCATCCGTACAATCATTGCTATGTTTGAGCCCATTCTTGCAGCCACTGTGTCATCCATCCTCTGCCAAACATGATGTCTTCTCCAGTGACTGGCCCCTCCTGACAACATGTCCAAAGTATGTGAGACAAAGATTTGCCATCTCCAATAGAGCATTTCTTCCAAGACAGGTTTGTTCATTCTCCTGGCAGCCCATTCAATATTCTTCACCAACACCGTAATTAAAACGCATCAATTCTTCTTTAGGTTTTCCTAGTTCATCATCCAGAAGTTTTAAATACTGTGGCTTAAGTCAGGTGCACCTTAGTCCTGAAAGTGACATTTTTGTTTTCTAACATTTTAAGACATCTTCTGCAGTAGATTTACCTAATGCAACACATCATTTGATTTTTTTTACTGCTGCTTCCGTCGGTGTTGACTGTGGAATCAAGTTAAATGAAATCCTTGACAAATTCAGTCTTTTATCCATTTATCATGATGTTGCTTATTGGTCTATTTGTGAGGATTTTACTTTCTTTATGTTGAGGCGTAATCCATACTGAAGGCTGTAATCTTTGATTTTCATCAATAAGTACTTCAAGTAGTCTTTCTTTCAGTAAGCAAGGTTGCGTCATCTGCATATCCCAGGTTGTTAATGGGTCTTCCACAAATCCTGATGCTGCTTTCGTCTTTGTATAGCCCAGCTTCTGGGATTAATTGCTCAGCATACAGATTGAATAAGTATGGTGAAACGATACAACCCTGACACACATTTTTTCTGATTTAAAACCACAAAATATTCCCTTGTTCTGTTTGAAGGACTACCTTTTAGTCTATGCACAGGTTCCACACGAGCATGATTAAGTGCTCTGAAATTCCCATTCTTTGCAATGTTATCCATAATTTGTTACGGTCCACACAGTCAAATGCCTTTACAGAGTCAATAAAACACAGGTAAATATCTTTCTGGTATTCTCTGCTTCCAGCCAGAATCCATCTGACATCAGCAATGATATCCTTAGTTCTACTTCCTCTTCTGAATCCAGCTTGAATTTCTGACAGTTCTCTGTCAGTATAATGCAACAGTTTTTTTTAATTATCTTCAGGAAAATTTTACTTGTGTGTGCTATTAATGATATTGTTCGACACTTTCCACATTCTGTTGGATCACCTTTCTTTGGAATGGGCAAAAATATGGGTCTCTTCCAGTAGATTGGCCAGGTAGCTGTCTTCCAAATTTCTTGCCATAGATGACTGAGCACTTCCAGTTCGAATTTGAATCAACTTGAAGACAACGGGTTTATTTTTCACATGCATTTACTAATTTTCATAGTACTTTATTTCTTGAGAGCTGACATTTATTTAACTATAATGAGCAATTTTTTTTAATTAATTGTGGCTAATAATTAAAATTTCTGAATAATATGTCAGGCTTTATAACCTGTTGCTGGAAACCTGGTGGCATAGTGGTTAAGAGCTACGGCTGCTAACCAAAAGTCAGCCATTGGAATCCATCAGGCGCTCCTTGGAAACGCCATGGGACAGTAATACCCTGTCCTACAGGGTTGCTATGAGTTGGAATCCACTTGACGGCAAAGTGTTTATAACCTGTTGTTACTGCTGTATTTTTCTCTTGGTGGATTTTTAAGTCATAAGCTGATAATTGTGCTTGAAAATTATCTAGGCAAATTGTTCATTATTATTTGTTAGTTTGTGCATTTCCATTTTGATTGTATCATATGGAGAATTTATCTTGTTCATTGCATGATTTATTTACATGTCATAAACCAAGCCCATTGCCATTCCATCAATTCAGACTCATATCAGCCCTATAGGACAGAGTAGGCTGCCCTGGAGGGTTTCCACGGGGAAGTTGGTAGGTTCAAACTGCTGACATTTTGTTTAGCAGCCAAGTTCTTAACTACTGTGCCACCAGGGATTTGGTTCATTTCTGCAACTGATCTGGTTTTCTTAGTCTGTTATTTTCAAAGGGAAATTTTGCTACTTTTTTCTCTTTAGACAATTTCAACCAATTTGTTTTAAATTTAATTTAGGTTTTTCTATAATATTAATTTTGTCTAATAAGTTCCTAGGATCTCTAATTGTTTGACAATATTTTTCATTTTTGCAGTTAGTATATTTTTAAATCTTTTCAAATAGGATTAAGAAGAACCATCCTGTTAAGGAGCCATTGATTTTAAGTGGTGCTGTTTCATAATTTGAATTATTATTGACAAATGTGTAAATATATCAGAATGTTAAAACACT
Source organism: Loxodonta africana (assembly GCF_030014295.1). NCBI lineage: Eukaryota > Metazoa > Chordata > Mammalia > Proboscidea > Elephantidae > Loxodonta > Loxodonta africana. Next base: position 98,873,439 of record NC_087346.1, on the reverse strand, counting down.
ACAGCATGCAATATTTAGTAGATGACTAAAGCCCTTTCAAAATAATGTTAACTTTTACTAAATAAATGATTTTTTTTAATATGACACTCAACAAAAATATTAACTCATACCACAAGTTGCAGAATTTTGAAATTTCCTGAACACAGATATTTTAAGTAAAAGTGTCAAGTATGAATACATTTTTCTTCTGTCTTGCAAATATTTGATTGTATTGGTGAATATTGGTACTCTGTAACTTACTTGCGGAGCCCAAACAGATAAAATTGAATGGCTTATTTTATTTTGGTCATGATTGCTGTAATTAAAGGGCATGACATGATCTGAATACATCAAAAAGCTGAGTAAAGGGCATGACATGATCTGAATATATCAAAAAACTGAGTAATTTAGTCAGATTTTTTTAAAAAAAATTATGGAAAGTAAATGTACAATGACTTTCAGTGCTAAGTGACAGCCCCAATATATATATTTACTTCATGTCTCCCCTAAATCGTCACTGAAATGAGAGAAGGCATCCTTAGATGTTGCACAATTTGACTGTTATAAAAAATTACGGACAGTAAAGACTCATAAACCATGGCAAAGAAAATTGCCTAGGTAATAGTTCATCAGAATCGAGATAAAAATATGAGAGGAGAAAACCACAGCACATCTCACATTAAAATCAACAGGACATAGCTAAAGCTGTATAACTAAAATATAAATAAATAAAATGAAATAGCTAGGTATTCAATGTAAGATTTTAGAAAAAGAACAAGTAAAAATATCAGGAATAGCTTAATAAAACTAAACTTAATGAAATGAAAATAATAAGATATAGGGAAAAAATTCCAAAACCTGATTCTTTGAAAAGTTAAATATAATAAGCTTCTTGCAAAATAGCAATAAGCACATAGATTAAAAAACAGAAAAGAGCAACTACCAATATGTACAAACATAAATTAATTTTAAGAGAATTTTATAGACAGGACAATAAGCACAAATTTGAAAACTAAGGGACAATGACCGAGTTTCCGTCAAAAGAATTTTATCAAAGAATAAAAAAACACCTTGAATAGCCCACTAGAGATTGAAAAGGTGGTTAAAGTTCTGCCATTTTAGAAAAGCACTGGGAACAGATGGTTTTAGAGCAGAGATTTATCTGACCTTTAGAGAATGGTTAATTCCAATGTTATTTAAAAATTATACCTCATAACATGGAGGAACCTGGAAGGCATTATGCTGAGTGAAATGAGTCAGAGGCAAAAGGACAAATATTGTATAAGACCCCTATTATAAGATCTTGAGTAATAGTAAACCTGAGAAGAACACATACTTTTGTGGTTACGAGGGGGGGAGGAGGGAGGGAGGGTGGGAGAGGGTTTTTTATTGATTAATCAGTAGATAAGAAATGCTTTAGGTGAAGGGAAAGACAACACTCAATACATGGAAGGTCAGCTCAATTGGACTGGACCAAAAGCAAAGAAGTTTCCGGGATAAAATGAATGCTTCAAAGGTCAGTGGAGCAAGGGCGGGGGTCTGGGGAACAAGGTTTGGGGGGACTTCTAAGGCAATTGGCAAAATAATTCTATTATGAAATCATTCTGCATCCCACTTTGAAATGTGGCATCTGGGGTCTTAAATGCTAACAAGCGGCCATCTAAGATGCATCAATTGGTCTCAACCCAGCTGGAGCAAAGGAGAACGAAGAACACCAAGGCCACACGACAACTAAGAGCCCAAGAGACAGAAAGGGCCACATGAACCAGAGACCTACATCATCCTGAGACCAGAAGAACTAGTTGGTGCCCGGCCAGAATCGATGACTGCCCTGACAGGGAGCACAGCAAAGGACCCCTGAGGGAGCAGGAGATCAGTGGGATACAGACCCCAAATTCTCATGAAAAGACCAAACTTAATGGTCTGCCTGAGACTAGAGGAATCCCAGCGGCCATGGTCCCCAGACCTTCTGTTGGCACAGGACAGGAACCATCCCCGAAGACAACTCATCAGACATGAAAGGGACTGGTCAGTGGGTGGGAGAGAGACACTGATGAAGAGTAAGCTAATTATATCAGGTGGACACTTGAGATTGTGTTGGCAACTCTTGTCTGGAGGGGGGATGGGAGGATAGAGAGAGAGGGAAGCCGGCAAAATTGTCACGAAAGGAGAGACTGAAAGGGCTGACTCAAGAGGGGGAGAGCAAGTGGGAGTAGGGAGTGAGATGTATGTAAACTTATATGTGACAGACTGATTGGATTTGTAAACGTTCACTTGAAGCTTAATAAAAGTTAATAAAAAAAAATAAATAAATAAATAAAACACAGGCATACTTTAAGAGGAAAAAAAAATTATAGCTCATAAAAGGTTAAAATATTCCCAATTTATTTTTTAGGTCAGTCCAAACTAAAAACCAAAATCTCATCAAGCTTCTGTCAAAAAAAAAAGAAAGAAATTACATGGCAAGACAAGGACATATAGATAATTTTATAAAAATTCTGAGTAGTGAATATTAGCAATGAAATAAATTCACATACTTTGCCCAATAGAGTTTAGACTGAAAAGGTAAGGATAGTTCAATACTGCAAAACTGATAGTCATAATTTGTTATGGTCACAAATTGATGAAGACTTCTATTCAAGTGTACTAATTATTTGATTTACATTTACATGGCTTTTGTCTCAGGCAATACTTTAAGCAATTTACTGATATTAACTCATGTAATCGTCATAACAACTCTATGAGATACTATTATTAACTCCCATTTTATACATGAGGGAACTGACTCATGAAGAATCTAATTAACCTGCTCAACACCCAAAGCTATTAAATGATAATGGTAGAAATCAAATAAAGAGATTCTGGATCTAAAAACCAGGGCTTATAAACACTCTGTCTTCCTGCTTCTAGATGTGGCTTAAAGAAAATGAAAGAAAAAGCAAAAAGAAAAAGGCATAAAGAAAGGGAAAGGAAAATGGAAAGTGAAAGCGAAAGATGAAGGGAAAGAAACAGGAAAGAAATACGAAATGAAAGGAAAAGAAAAGGAAATGAAAGTAAACAAATGTGACAATAAAAAGTGGAATAGAAGCCAAAAACCCAAACTCCTTGCCATCAAGTGGATTCCAACTCATAGCAACCCTGTTGAGCAGAGTAAAACTGCCCCATTTAGTTTCCAAGGAGTGGTTGGTGGATTCGAACTGCCAACCTTTTGGTTAACGGTGGAGCTCTTAACCATTGCACCACCAGGCCCACTAATAAATATCATTCTAAATGATTAAATGTTAAAGCCATTCCAATGAAAATCAGAAAGAAACAAGCCAGAGATGCATATATTAACATTGTTTTACCATTTCTCATTCCTTTGGAATTATTGTCATTTTAAGGCAAAAAGATGAGATATTACTAATTATATAATTTTCAAAGAAGAGTTAAAATAATGCATACATAGCATAATGGGTGACTATCCCAGCTATCTATTGTGTATAACAACTATTCCAAAATGTCATGGGTTAAAAAAATTGCAGTTATTTTTATTATTCTCTGGTAGTTTTGGAACTGACTGGACTCAGCTAAGTGGTTCTCTCTTGGAAACACTCTGGAGGTCACAAACAGGGATCTGGGGTTAAAATTATCTGAAGGGTTTTTCAAATATCTGCTGTGGCTTCTCAGTTAGGAGGATGCAAAGAACAGGGGACCAGCCTTTCTAGGTTCCTTAGACTTCTTTCTTTCTAGTGAGTCTTTCTCATTGTTCTGTTGACAGCATGGCGGTTTTGGCTAGCTAGACTTCTTTGAGGCTAGACCAGGTCTTCCAAATGAGTTTACCAAGACAGAGAGTCAGACAGAAGCCCTTTTATCTTCTTACCATATAGTCTTGGAGTTTCCATAGCTTTTTTTCTACAGTGCTCTATTAGTTGAGGAAAGCACAAGGACAAACACAGGAAACAAAAAGCCCACGTGTCGAGGGGGAGTGGTAAAGTACTGGAAGAAATTCTGCTGTGGTTATTTTTGGGAAATACAATCTGCCACAAAGGTCATTTACTCTCGGGCCAGACTGCATAGTTCAAATCTCAGCTTTTGTACTTACAAGCTGTGAAAATTTAGTTCACTTCTCTGCGTCTCTTTTTCTGACAAAAGAAGGCTATTATTAGTATCTATCTCATAAGTTTGAACATTTCTACAATGAAAATATTAAATGGCACAGGAAGCATCAAAAGAAGAGGGAAAGAAAACAGAATCACTGTACCAAAAAGAATTTGGCAATACACAACCATTTCAGGAGGTAGCATAGAATCAGGAGCCAATGGTACTGAGGGAAGAAGTCCAAGCTGAACTGAAGGCATAGGCAAAAAACAAGGCTCCAGGAACTGACAGAATTCCAACTGAGATGTTTCAACAAACAAATGCGGCACTGAAAATGCTCACTCGTATATGCCAAGAAATTTGGAAGATGGCTATATTGCCAATTGACTGGAAGAGATCCATGTACAGGCCTATTCCAAAGAAAGACGATCAAACCAAACGTGGAAATTATCAAACTACAGCATTAATATCACACGCAAGTAAAATTTTGCTGAACATCTTCCAAAAGGTGCTGCTGCAATACATCAACAGGAAACTGCCAGAAGTTCAAACCAAATACAGAAGAAGACTTAGAACCAAGGATATCATTGCTGATGTCAGATGGATCTTGGCTGAAAGCAGAGAGTACAGGAAAGATGTTTTTCTGTGTTTTATTGACTATGCAAAGGCATTCAACTGTGTGGCTCATAACAAATTATGGATAATGGGGAATTCCAGAACACTTAATTGTGCTCATGAGGAAACTGTACATAGATCAAGAGGCAGTTGTTGAGACAAAACGAGGGGACACTGTCTGGTTTAAAGTCAGGAAAGATGTGTGTCAGGGTTTTATCCTTTCACGATAATTATTCAATCTGTATGCTGAGCAAATAATCTGAGAAACTGGACTATAAAAGAAGAAGAACAAAGAGTCATGATTGGAGGAAGACCAATTAACAACCTGCAATATGTAGGTGACACAACCTGGCTTGCTGAAAGTGAAGAAGACTTGAAGCACTTACTGAAGATCAAAGACCACAGCCTTAAGTATGGATTATGCCTCAATTTAGAGAAAACAAAAATCCTCGCAAGTGGACCAGTAAGCAACATCACGGGAAAAGGAGAAAAGATTGAAGTTGTCAAAGATTTCATTTTACTTGGATCCACAATCAACACCCATGGAAGCAGGAGTCAAGAAATGAAACAAATTATTGCATTGGGCAAATCTGCAAAAGATGTCCTTAAAATGTTGAAAAACAAAGATGTCACCACGAAGACTAATGTGCTCCTGACCCAAGCCCTGGTGTTTTTAAATGCCACATATGCATGTGAAAGCTGGATGATGAATAAGGAAGACCAAAGAATTGATGCCCTTGGTTTGTGGTGTTGGGAAAGAATATTGAATATACCCAAAGAACAAACAAATCTGTCTTGGGAGAAGTACAACCAGAATGCTCCTTAGAACCAAGTTTGGAGAGACAGTCTCACATACTTTGGATACGTTATTAGGAGGCATCAGTCCCTAGAGAAGGACATCATGCTTGGTAAGTAGAGGGTCAGTGAAAGAGAAGAAGACCCTCGACAAGATAGATTGACACAGTGGCTGCAACGATGGGCTCAAACATAACAACGATTGTGAGGATGGTGCAGAACCAAGTAGTGTTACAGTCTGTAGTACATAGGGTGCGATGAGTTGCAACCCACTCAAGGGCACCTAACAATATCAACAACCTCATATCATTACTGTTACTGAATGAATTAATATATGTAAAGTGTTGTTCTTATTATCTCCTTTTATTAAAAAAAAAAAGAACTTTGATCTGATTTTCTACTTAGAAAATCTAGGACTATTAGTATTTAAAAATAATTTAAAAAAAAATCAATAAGATAATTTTCCAAGATGAATAAATAATTGTACTATGTAAGTATGAGCAATACATGACTTTTTCAACTATTGAGTATCTAAAAACAGAAATTAAAAAAAATTATTCAGTAATGATGAATAATTAATATAATAAATAAAACAAAATGCATAGGAAAAATCTCTTAATATAGCTTTAGGTCTCATATGAAGAAAACCGTAATAATTTATTAAAAGATGAAAAATAAGAAAAGTTACAAATTAAAAAAAAAATGTACGATACTCTTGAATGAGAAACTTTTCATTCCTAAAATTGTCCATAGGCTATAAATGAATGATTTTAATGAAACTGCAATTTTAATTAAAAGGCTTTTACATGGAAGTGAATTAAAATAATAATAGAATAAAAGTGATCTTAAATAAGTTAGTTAAGTCTAATATCTTCATTTTCCTCATTTAAAATGGGAATAGTAGTACCTCTCATAGAAGTTAAAGAGCTAAATCTACCAAAAATGTATAAAATATTGCCTCACACTTAATTATTTTGTCAAGATCAAAAAGGCTAGTAAAATTTTTGTGTGTAAGAAAAGAAAAGAAAAAAAAATATCTTGTAGACAGGGTGTGTGAGAAAATAATTGCGTTACATGAAATTTTTTGAAAAACCTGTGGCTGTTTCACAGGTAGGGGGCATGGAGTGTAGATTGTTTAATTCCTGAGTAAGAGTAAATTTGAAGGCCAGTTATAAACGGTGGTGACTGAATTCTAGTGTCAAGACAATGGGTGTATGCGAGAGAGAGAAGATTTGGATACTTAAGCACCTCTTGCCTTTATCATTTGACTGGGGTGGTGGAAACTATAACATAAATATAGCTTCTATGTTAGGGGCACCTTAAGAGTTGTTTGCATCGATAAATATGATTTATAATCAACTTTATTTGTTTTATCTGTTCTTGCCCCAATTTGGAAAAAAAAAAGTCCAGCTTTTTTTTTTTTTTTTTTTCCTGTCATTTCCCACCTGAAGTTCTTCCAGGCAGCCTCAAATAACACTTCAACGTTCTACCACTATCTTACATAGCTCTGTCCACTATGGATGCTCTGAATATTGCTATTCTAAAATTTTATAGGTTTCTTTGTTCTATATCTTATATCTTCAAGCTATTCAACATCATTTTTCTTTAAGTACAGTTTTTCCTTAATTTCCCCCAATTCTAGCCAGAGCATGCTAGTATTTAATAAAACTTTATCAAATGCTTAGACTATGATAGAAATATAACATGGAGGGTCAATTAGGTATCATTTTCAGTGATTACACCTGGATTTGTAAATTTTAAAATAAATTTTTGGGATGTCTGAAGAAATTCCAGAGCCTTCATGTTGGAATACAGAGACTCAAGTCCCCACTGTATCAGAAAGCAAGTCCTTCCTATATTCCCTTTGTTACTGAGGTTCTCTTAACAGTCCTAATCAGTCACACTAAAAAATAATGAATTGTATCTTATGAAAGATCCGTGTTATTAAAACAATTTTGCAAGAAAATTTCAAAAATACTTGACATATTGAAACTACTGGAAAATTACATTGAAAATTTAATTGAAGACCCACCATTTTCTCATTTTTTTAGATGGAATACTATGTCTAACTATGACGGAAATAACTCTTACCTTCTCTATCACAGAGAGAAATTCTTCTTATATCTGGGATATTCATTCTTAAATAACACTTCGTGGTTAACAGTATTTCTCACATTCTTTATTAACATAAACAGCTATTTGCCTGCCTATGTATAATTTATACCTATAAGTAAGTAACGTTTCAAGGTCCAATATCTATATTCAGATATAGTTTTACTTAAGATTTTTTCAAAGAACATAACAAAGCACTTGCTTTATTCTAGGGAAACGAATGTGCTCTTCCTGGAAAATTTCTTAAAGAACAAATTCTTCTCTAATAGTAATAGACTATGTGATTCTAGGAACTAAATTTCCAAGACTCTTCAATCGGTAATAGCCTCACTGCTGTTTCTTGTATTCGGTAAAATACAGGTGTTACAACAAAGACCCAAGAGAAACACTTGCTTAAACATGATAGAAATTTATTTTTCTCTCACATAACAAAGTGTGAACAGTCTAGGGGAGATGAGGCATCTCCTTGGTATAGAGCAAAAATTCTCTCTCTCTCTTTTTTTTTTTTTTTCTTAACCTCAACAACTGGCATGTCTCATTCTTTTTGAAAGCATGACCTGAAAGATGCACACACACAGTATTAACATGCCATTCATCAGAACTGAGTCACACGGATAAAGGAGGTGAGCGATGTAGATTTCACCTGTTTGTCCGTATATCCAACAAGGTTGTACGACTACTAGAAGCAAAAATCAACTATGTATATTGGAAGTATTCAGAATCTCTGCCATGTATGTTGTTTTTAGGTGCCGTCGAGTCGGTTCCAACTAATACCGACCCTATGCAGAACAGAATGAAACACTGCCAGGTCCTGCGTCATCCTTACAATCATTGTTATGCTGGAGCCCATTGTTGCAGCCACTGTGTCAATCCACCTCCTTGAGGGTCTTCCTCTTTTCTTCTGACCCTGTACTCTGCCAAGCATGATGTCCTTCTCCAGAGACTGATCCCTCCTAACAACATGTCCAAAGTATGTAAGATGCAGCCTCGCCATCCTTGCCTCTAAGGAGCATTCTGGTTGTACTTCTTCCAAGACAGATTTGTTCGTTCTTCTGGCAGTCCATGGTATATTCAATAGTCTTCGCCAACGCCACAATTCGAAGGCATCAATTCTTCTTCAGTCTTCCTTATTCATTGTCCAGCTTTCACATGCATATGATGCAATTGGAAATACCATGGCTTGGGTCAGGCACACCTTAGTCTTTAAGGGGACATCTTTGCTCTTCAACACTTTAAAGAGGTCCTTTGGAGTTGCTATGAGTCGGAATCGACTCGATGGCAGTGGGTTTGGTTTTGGTTTTGCAGCAGATTTGCCCAATGCAATGTGTCTTTTGATTTCCTGACTGCTGCTTCCATGGCTGTTGATTGTGGATCCAAGTAAAATGAAATCCTTGACAACTTCAATCTTTTCTCTGTTTATCATGATGTTGCTCATTGGTCCAGTTGTGAAGATTTTTGTTTTTTTATGTTGAGGTGCAATCCATACTGAAGGCTGTGGTCTTTGATCTTCATTAGTAAGTGCTTCAAGTCCTTTTCACTTTCAGCAAGCCAGATTTGTAAAGTATTATAATGACTGCCATGTATAGAAGAGAAAATTTATAATGTATAAGAGTTCAGACATTAGGATGCTGAGAAAGGGAAAATACTAATTTCTGAGGTGTTTTTGAAATAAATTGAGTGATAAAATATCACATTTAAGACTATTCATAGCCATATTGAAAATTATAGGAAAATTCAAGTTGCCATGCAAGACTAGAAAATAGTTTGCCATTAGGTTAAGTTTATATTTTTGGTGAACATATTTGACTCAGAATATTAACCTATGGAATTTTTTTTGTCTTAAAAATGTTCTACCTGTTATACTTTCTTGATTTAGGAAATAATATTGGAGGCATTATTCCCTGTCCTTGAGCATAGAGAATGTGACCCAGCTGAAGATGAGCTCACAGGGGCTCACAAGGATACATCAACTGGGCCCTGAGGTATAAAGACAATAGCTAGGATAATCTTGGAAAATACCTTTTAGGAAAGCTTTCACGTAAGCCAATCAAACAGAACACAAAAAGGCTTTCCACTCCTATCTTTTTCTATTAGCATTTAGTGAATAGAAAATTTGTTGGACCAATGAAGATTCTTCTGACTGTCATTACTAAAACCTGTATCAGCGATTCCTAAGAAAGACAATACAAAATGTAGGATCACAGTTTCCAGCCAGTCTGTGAAAAGGTGAAGCTTTCAATGGTTTTGCCCATTTTGTAATGTTAGTAGATACTGATGACGCTAATATTCTTTGGACTTGGGCAAACATGGCTGTGGCAGCATTCTTGTCCATTTTTCCATTCTTGCCTACTCTGTAATATTGCTTGGACTTGGACAGACACGGCTGTGGCAGAATGCTTGTTCATTTTCTGACTTTTTTCTGTTCTGTGATATTCCTTAGATTCGGGCAGACATGGCTCTGGCAGCATACTTGCCCAATTTCCTACTTTGGCCTTTTTGAATATAAGCCAAATAAAACTTTCTTTTTGCTTTACTAAACTTCGTAATTTTTTTTTCCCCTACAATATTCTCTAAAATTGTATTCTTTGTGTGTGTGTGTGTAATTATCTCTGTTTCCTTTATTTCCTTTATTTGGAAATCTCATAAGATATAAAGATATGTGCTCATTGCTCCTAGTGTGTATGTATGTGTGTGTGCGTGTGTGTGTCTTACAAATACCTACGTACTTTTTGGTCTTTACGACTGCTCCTTTCATCTTCTTCAGACATCTTTTTTATATTGTGCATCAGTCTTTATGCCTTAATACTTGTTAAAATCAATAGTTTCATTCTGTTTTCTTTCTTTTATGTGCTCTTTGTTACTGAGGTCCTCTTAATAGTCCTAATCAGTCACACTAAAAAAATGATGAATTGGATCTTATGAGAGATCCTGTTACTAAAACAATTTTGCAAGAAAATCCTCAAAAGTAGTTGATGTATTAAAACTACTGGAAAGTTATATTAACAAGTTGCCTGGTCAAGTGTTACCTTTATTTCTGCAGTAGGTTAAGATAAGTAAGGGCTGGGGAAGATTTGATCCAAAGCCTTCTCACTAGTGAAATTGCAGGTCTGGCCCTCAAAAACCCGTCACAGTGAGGGGCTAAGAAGCCTCTTGCTAGGTATAGATGATGTTGTTTTTGTTAGATGCCATCGAGTTGATTCAGGCTCATAGTGGCCTTTTGTACAACAGGATGAAATACTGTCTGGTCCTGTGCCATCCTCACAATCATTGTTATGCTTCAGCCCATTGTTGCAGCCACTGTGTCAATCCAATTCATTGAGGGTCTTCCTCTTTCTCACTGACCCTCTACTTTACCAGGCATGATATCCTTCTCCAGCAACTGATCCCTCCTGATAACATGCCCAAAGTATGTGAGATATAGCCTCGCCGCCCTTGCTTCTAAGGAAGATTCTAGTTGTACTTCTTCAAGGATAGATTTGTTCATTCTTTTGGCAGTCTATGGTATATTCAATATTTTTCTCCAACACCACAATTCAAAGGCATCAATTCTTCTTCAGCCTTCCTTATGCATTGTCCAGTTTTCACATGCATATGAGGCGGTTGAAAATGCCAATACGTCTCACATTCTTTATTAACATAAACAGTTATTTGCCTGCCTATGTATAATTTATACCTATAGTTAGTAACATTTCAAGGTCCAACATCTGTACTCAGATCTACTTCTACTTAAGATTTTTTCAAAAAACACAACAAAGTACTTGCTCTACTATCATGAAACAAGTGTGCTCTTCCTGGAAAATTTCTTAAAGAACAAAATTCTTTTTAATAGTTATAGACTCTCTAATTCCAGAAACTAAATTTCCAAGACTCTTCAGTTGGTAGTAGACTCACTCCAATTTCTGGTATTGGGTAGAATACAAGTGTTGCAACAAAGGCCCAAGAGAAACACTAGCTTAGACATGATAGAAATGTATTTCTCTCTCACATAATGAAGTGTGAATAGTCTAGGGCAGGCATGCCTTAGTCTTCAAGGTGACTTTTTTTTTTTTTTAACACTTTAAAGAGGTCTTTTGCACAGATTTTCCCAGTGCAATGTGTCTTTTGATTTCTTGACTGCTGCTTCCGTTGGTGTTGATTGTACGTCTAAGTAAAAGGAAATCCTTGACAACTTCAATCTTATCTGTTTATCATGCTGTTGCTTATTGGCCCAGTTGTGAGGATTTTTGTTTTCTTTTTGTTGAGGTGTAATCCATACTGAAGGCTGTGGTCCTTGATATTCATCAATAGGTGCTTCAAGTCCTCTTCACTTTCAGCAAGCAAGGTAGTATAAAGGAAAACATCAATATATGTTCTCATGTTTAAAACAAATAGTTAAGAGTCACACTGGAAAAACATTTTTCAGTTTAGTATTGTATTTGTCACTTGCATTTTTTCACAAACTTAGTTCCTCAGGCCCTGTGGTAAAGCAGGAGAGAAGTGGTTAGGGAGAATGTTATGACTAAAAGTGAAAAATTATTGTAATGAAATCACTTTAAGCATTGAAGCCCATGAGGCCTGAGTATGACACAATGGAAAAGAGTTTACCACTAAAACAGGGAAAGGGATTTTCTCATTTTTTCAAAGAATAACGGCTTGGACATCTCTATCACATTAGAGACAGCTTTGTCAGTGAATGTGGCAGTACCCAGAAGAGACACACAAGTGACAAGAAGTAATTTATATCAGGAATTATGGCACTGAGGATGCTGCCGTTATGTTATCACTTCCTAGAAGGGAGTCAGAGGTGGAGAAAAGTGAGGGGGGATGTTTTCTACAGTAGGTTCCATAAATATCAAATAACTAAAAGGAATGTTTGAAAACATGACAAGGGGCCTATACTTCATTTCCATTCTCCCACATCTTATACTGTTTTGTGACTAGAGACTTCTTGGACACTGTTTGAAACTTTTGCCAAAGTTTATTCATTTAATTTTTCAATCAATTTCTTTAACAAACATTAATAAGTGCTTTATACCTCCTAGGCATTGGAATAGCAGCAATTTGTAAACCATAATGAGACATAGTAACTGCCCTTAAGGAGTTTTATGTATAGTGTGTTCCACACCAGCTGGATAAAATAACAAGAAAATGGAACAAGAAAATACATCTGAATGAGTTAAAGGAGAGTACTTACTGGCTGTGCTAGTTCTGATTTCTTTGTCTCCTTTCCCATCTGGGACTGAATGCTTACCACTTGGCCCAGGTCAGATTGTTCATTGCCACTCAATATGTGGTGACAACAAAGACTTATCTTTGTAAATAGTTTTTTTTTTCAGAAAGGTTTTTTTTTTTTGTTTTTGAGTGACATAAGAAGAGAGATTTAAGTTAGTATGTTTAAACTGATTAGATTTCAATGATAAATACTGAGATATGGATTCTTCACACAGTTTAGAATGGAGATACTAAAAATAGACTAAAGGTCTCAATGCAAGTAGAGCCTCAATATTTAAACCATGAATTTAATTGCTCATTCCATATACCATTACCTGGAAAGTTGACTATTTATTATTTCTAAATCATACTGATATTTCTAATTGAAAGATGATTGGTTTTTCAAAATTTACAACATAAGGTGACAACTCAAAACCACATTTTAATATTTCACACTTTGGATTTAATTTAATTATTTTCAATGTTTGGTTATTGGCCAGAATTATAATATATAAAAGATTTATAAAGGAGAATAAGAAAATCTTGATTGGGTAGCTTTCATAACTTTTGGTTAACATAGCATTGGTATAAGATAAAATCTACAGGGGAGCTCTGATAACAGGAATATAAACAAAATGATTTCATCAATTAATTGATAACCAATTAAGACCTACAGAAAAATAATAATCACTTGGAGCAGATAAGCCTTCACTTACTAGCAAGTCAGTTTAGTCAAATGAGATGTGATCCAACACTATGAATATTTTTGTATTCTTTAACCACTATTCTTAACATACCCTAATAGGCAGATGTCTGAGAAGCCCATTAAATAAATATGAAAAACTTTGAAACAGTCAGAACTCAGGTTATAAGCACTTCTGATGCATGCTTATGCCAGATGGCTTACAATTTCATTAGTCCCAGACCTACCATTTTAAAGATAAATGTCTCTGTATATTCTAACACCTAAAAATATGTAAGTTTGGGTTCAGATAGTAAAGAATATAATTTCAGACTGGATTTTTAAAAATTCATTTAAGAGATTTTATTATTTTAAAATCCGTTATGAATTTTTTTTAATGACACACTTCAACCAACCCTTTAACAAAAATATAAATGAGTATATAAACCTTTATATATATATATATATATATATACAGAGAGAGTACTCAAGAAAATGAAAGGAAAATTGTGAAAAGTGGATCACTTTTTAAAAATTCATAACAGTTTTTAAGATGAGGAGTTAATAATGAATAAAATACCAGAAACACTCTCTGAGAGGCTTATCTGTGGCTGTTCCATCTGCCCAAAAGGTGCCTAAATGGCAGATATCTGAATATATATATATATAAGTGTATATATATAAAACCTTCTTCTTTATGTTTTCCTTCTCAGTGTCGTCTTTGCAGTGAGGCTGGCTACGACCTGAATTCCCTAGCCATCTCTCCAGTTTTACTTAGCTTCACAGCATTAAACACCATCTGAGCTAAACGATGTTGTTAGTGCCCTCAGGTCAGTTCTGACTCATAGGGACTCTTGTACAACAGAACAAAACCCTGCCCAGTCCTGCACCATCCTCACAATCCTTGCTATATTTGAGCCCATTGTTGCAGCCACAGTGTCAATCATTTCTTCGAGGAGCTTCCTCTTTCTTCCTGATCCTCTACTTTACCAAGCACAATGCCCTTCTCCCGGGCCTTGTCCCTCCTGATGACATATCCAAAGTATGTGAGACAAAGTCCCACCATCCTTGCTTCTAAGGAGAACTCTAGCTGTACTTATTCCAAGGCAGATTTGTTCTTTCATTTGGCAGTTCAAAGTATATTCAATATTTTAATAACACCATAATTCAAAGGCATAAATTCTTCTTTGATCATCCTTATTCATTATCCAGCTTTGGCATGCATATGAGGCAATTGAAAATACCATGGCTTGGGTCCGGTGGACCTTAGTCCTTAAAGTGACAGCTTTGCTTTTTAACACTTTTTAAAGAGGTCTTTTGCAGCCGATTTGCCCAGTGCAATATGTTATTTAATTTCTTGACAGTTGCTTCCATGGGCATTGATTTGGATCCAAATAAAATGAAATCCTGGGGATCTTCAATATTCTCTCTCAGTTTTTCATAATGTTGCTTATTAGTCCAGTTGTGAGGATTTTTGTGTTCATTACATTGGGATGTCATCCATATTGAATGCTGTAGCCTTTGATTTTCGTTCAAGTCCTCTTCACTTCCAGTAAGCAAGTTGTGTCATTGGCATATAAAAACCAAAGCAACTGCCCTCGAGTCGATTCTGACTCATAGCAACCCTACAGGACAGAGTAGAACTGCCCTGTAGGGTTTCCAAGGAGCGGCTGGTAGATTCGAACTGCTGACCTCTTTGTTGACAGCAGTAGCACTTAACCACTACACCACCAGGGTTTCCCATTGGCGTATAGTGGGTTATTAATGAGTCTTTTTCTAATCCTGATACTACATACTTCTTCACACAGTCCAGCTTTTTGGACTGTTTGATCAGCATGAAGATCGAATAAGTACGATGAAAGGATACAACCCTGACACACACCTTTCCTGATTTTAAACCACATAGTATCCCCTTGTTCTGTCTGAACGACTGCCTCTTGGTCTACATATAGGTTCCACATGAGCACAATTAAGTGTTCTGGAGTTCTCATTCTTCACAATATTGTTCATAATTTGTTATGATCCATATAGTCAAATGCCTTTCATAGTCGATGAAACACAGGTAAACATCTTTCTGATATTCTCTGCTTTCAGTTAAGATCCATCTTACATCACCATTGATATCCCTCCATCCATGTTCTCTTCTGAATCCTGCTTGATTTTCTGGCTTTTCCTTGTTCCTGTACTGCTGCATCCATTTCTGAATTATCTTGAGCTAAGTTTTACTTGCATGTGATATTAATAATATCGTTGGATAATTTCTGCTGTTTGATCACCTTTCTTTCAAATGGGCACAAATATAGATCTTTTCCAGTTGATTGGCCATTTAGCTGTCTTCCAAATATTTTGACATAGGCAAAAGATCATTTCCAGGGTTCCATGCGTTAGTTGAAATATTTCAATTAGTATTCAGTCAATTCCTGGTGCCTTGGTTTTTGCCAATGCCTTCAGTGAAGCATTCTTTTACTACCATCTATTCTTGATCATTTGCTTGGTTATTCTTGATCATGTACTACCTCCTGAAATGGTTAAACGTTGATCAGTTTCTTTTGGAACAGTGACTCTGTGTATTCCTTCCATCTCCTTTTGATACTTCTTGCTTCTTTCAATATTTTGCCCAAAAATCCTTCTATATTGCAACTTGAGGTTTACATTTTTTCTTCAGCTATTTCAACTTGAGAAATGCTGAGTGTGTTCTTCCCTTTTGGTTTTCTAACTCCAGGTCATTGCATATTTCATTACAATACTTTCTTTTGTCTTCTCAAGCCTTCTCAATTTCTTTTACTTCATCGTTTCTTCCATTTACTTTAGTCACTGTACATTCAGCAGGAAGTTTCAGAGTCTCTCTGACATCCATTACGGTCTTTTTTTTTTTTTTCTGTCTTTTAAATAATCTTTTGCTTTCTTCATGTATGATTTCTTTGATGTCATCCCAAAACTCCTCTGTTGTTTTGTAAGTAGTATTCAATGCATCAAATCTTTTCTTGAGATGGTATCTAAATTCAGGTGGGATATACTCCAGTTTATACTTTGTCTTCAACTTGAAATTGTATATGAGCTATTAATGGGATTTTCTGCACTTGGCACTTGGCCTTGTTCTGACTGATGATATGGAGCTTCCCCATCATCTCTTTCAACAGATGTAGTCAATTTGATTCCTGTGTATTCCATCTGGTGAGGTCCACATGTATAGTCACCATTTGTTGTTGAAAAAATATATTTGTAATGAATAAGCTGTGGTCTTGCAAAAGTCCATCATGCTATTTCCAGCATCCTTTCTGTCATCAAGGCCATTTTTTCCCAAATATTGTTGCTTATTCTTTGTTTTCAACTGTCAAGTTTCCAACTGTCAAGTTCTAATCACCAATAGTTATCAATGCCTCTTGATGGTATGTTTGATCAACTTCAGACTGCAGAGGTTGATGAAAATCTTCAGTTTCCTCAGCTTTGGCAATAGTGGTTGGTGTATAAATTTGAATAATACTCCTACTACCTGGTCTTCCTTGTAGGTATATGAATATCATCCTGTCACTGACAGCACTGTACTTCCAGGTAGATCTCAAAATGTTCTTTTAGATGATGAATGCAATACCATTCCTATTCATTTTGTCACTCTTGGCATACTCCATGTTATGGATTGCATTGTATCTCCCCAAAGTATGTGTCAAATTGGCTAGGCCATGATTCCCAGTACTGGGTGATTGTTTACCATTTTGTCATCTGATGTGATTTTTCTATGTGTTATAAATCCTACCTCTATGAAGTTAATGAGCCAGTTATGCTAATGAGACAGGACTCAATCTACGAGATTTGGTTGTAACTTGAGTAAATCTCTCCTGAGATATAAAAAAAAAGAAGGAAGCAGAGAGAAAGGTGGACCTCATTATCATCAAAAAAGAAGTGCCAGGACCAGTGTTTCCTTTGGACCCAGGGTGCCTGCACTGAGGAGCCCCTGGACCAGGGGAGATTGATGACAAGGACCTTCCTCCAAAGCTGACAGAGAAAGAAAGATTTCCCCTGGAGCTGGCAGCCTGAATTCATACTTCTAGCCTCCTAGACTCTGAGACAATAAATTTGTCTTTGGTAAAGCCAACCACTTGTGGTATTTCTGCTTTAACAGGGCTAGATGACTAAGTCAAAACTTGGTACTGGAAGAGTGGGGTGCTGCTCTAACAGATACCTAAAATGTGAAAGCAGTTTTGAAACTGTAAATTATAGAAGCTGGAAGACTTTTAAAGTGCCTAATAGTAAAAGCCTTGATTACCTTGCAGAGCTGTTGATGGAATTACGGATGTCAAAAATAATTGTGGTGAAGACTCGGAAGGAAGTTAGAGGATATATTCCACTGGACATGGCACAGATGGTGAGAAGTAGTAGCACAGAAACATCAGCAGCAGAACCAGGAGACCAGCTAAAGACAGCGCTGGAGCTGACACACTGAGTGAGCTGAGTTCCTTTGTGTAGGAGGCTTCCTGATGAAGTGGGGTGCCTCCAGGCACTTACTGGTGGAGTTACAGAGCTTTAGAACACTTGCTCTAGTAGGGCAGGCATAAGAGTGGTGAGGCCCAAGGGACCAGGAGGCCAAGGAACCAGAAGAGACAAGAAGCACAGAAGCAGAGCTGCCTCAGTCTCAAAGGGTAGGGCCAGGACCTCTGGGGTCTCAAAGTGTAGAGTATCTACTCAGATGAACTAGGAGAATGAGGTTGCCCAAATTTGATGGAGCATTGTTTCTGTTCTGGTATGCTTGTAAAAAAGGTGGAGCTAAAGCTCAGGGCCAGAAAGCGTCCACACAGAATCCAGAGAGTACGGCCAACACCTAGAGTCTGAAGGACAGGGCCATTGCCTAAATGGTCTCAGGAAATAGACGATTATTTTCAAAGCCTGAGCACTAATGTAATGTGTTCTGCTGACTTATTTGGTCTCTGTTATCATTTCTTTCCCTCCAATTTTTCCCATTCGTAATGGAAATGTCTGCCTTGAGACTTTTCCACCATTGTACTTTGGAAGCAGATAACTTGCATTGTAGATTTCACAGATGAAGAGGAATTTTTGGATTTTGGACTTGGAGTTGATTTAAAACTCTTGCTATGATATGACGGGGTGAATGTGTTTTACATGTGGCAAGGACATTAATTTTGGGGGGCCAAAGGATGAAATATAATGGGTTGAATTGTGTCTTCCAAAAATGTGTGTCAACTTGGCTCCTTCGTGATTTCCAGTATTGTGGGACTGTCCACCATGTTGTCATCTGTTGTAAATCTTACCTCTATGATGCTAATGAAGCAGTTATGTTAATAAGGCAGGACTCAATCTACAACATTAGGTTGTATCTTGCGTCAATCTCTCTTGAGACATAAAAGAGAGAAGTAAGCAGAGATATGGGCAGGCTTCATTACCACCAAGAAAGATATGCTAGGAGTAGCACATTATTTGGACCCAGTGTCTCTGAGCTGAGAAACTCCTATACTAGGGGAAGTTTGATGACAAGGAACTTCCTCCAGAGCCAACAAAGAGAGAAAGTCTTCTCTTGGAGCTGGCACCCTGAATTCAGACTTCTAGCCTCCTAGACTGTGAAAAAATGAATTTATCTTTGTTAAACCCAACCACTTGTGGTATTTCTGTTTTAGTAGCACTAGATGGCTAAGACACTGGACAATATGATAGTCTGATTCAAAATGGTCAATATCAGCTCTTTTCAGCTCACTAATGCCAAGTATATCAATCTTTATGCATTCAATTTCATTTTTGACAACTTCCAATTTTCCTAGACCCATACTTCATACTTTCCATATTCTAATTATTAATCAATATTTGCTGCTGTTTCTTCTCATTTTGAGTCATGCCACATCAGCAAATGAAGGCCCAGAAAGCTTTACTCCATCCATGTCATTAAAGTTGACTCTACTTTAGGGAGGCAGCTCTTCCCTAGTAGTATTCTGAGTGCCTTCCAACCTGAGGGGCTCATCTTCCAACACTATATCATACAAAGTTCCTTTGCTATTCATAAGATTTTCAGTAGCCAGTTTTTTGTAGAAGTAGATCACCACATCCTTCTTTCTAGCCAGTCTCAGTCTAAAAGCTCAGTTGAAACCTGTCTACCAACGGTGACCCTGCTGGTGTTTAAAACACCAGTAGCATAGCTTCCAGCAACACAGAGGCACCACAGTAAGACAAGCTGACAAATGTGTGGTAGTCTGGGTGACATAAACCAAAAAAAAAAAAAAAAAAAACCCACTGCTGTCAAGTTGATTCTGACTCATAGCGACCCTATAGAGCAGAGTAGAACTGCCCCATAGAGTTTCCAAGGAGTGCCTGGCAGATTCGAAATGCTGACCTCTTGGTTAGTAGCCATAGCACTTAACCACTGTGCCACCAGAGTTTCCATAGTGCACTTAAAAAAAAGAAAACTTTTTTTTTTTCTTTAAGTACACTGTATATTGTGGTGGTGCAAAGTTTAAAGTGCTTGGTTGCTAACTAAAGGTTGGTGTTTTGAACCCACCAGCTGCTTACAGGAGAAAGATGTGGCAGCATACTTCTGTAAAGATTTACAGTCTTAGAAATTCTATGGGGCCATTCTACACCGTCCTATAGGGTGACTATGAGTTGGAAACCACTCGACTGCAGTGGGTTTGGTTTATATGTGGTCTGAGTTATACGTTGCACTTAAAAAAATAAACGGCAACTTTTTTTTAAATAAATTTAAATTTTCGGAAGAGTTGCAACAATAGTACAGATAGTTTGCCTGGATTCTCCTAATGTTAATATCTTTAATAATCAAGTTCATTTGCCAAGGCTATGAGATTAACATTGAAACAAAACTACTAACTAAACTGCACATGGTATTCAGATTTCTCTAGCATTCCCGCTGACGCCCTTTTTCTGTAACAGGATCCCATTTAGGGCACCATGTTACTTTTAGATGCTCTGTCTTCTTAGTCTCTTCCCATCTATGATAGTTTCTCAGTCTTTCTTTGTTTTCATAACCTTGACATAAAGGTGGAATGTCCTTCTCTTTGCATCATATCAAAGGCACATCATATCAACATGCCATCATTGATGATATTAACTTTGATCATCTGGTGAAGGTGGTTTCTGATGGGTTTCTTAATTGTTTTTCACCATTTTTCCTCTTCTGTACTTGACTCAACTCTCAAGCCAGCCCGTACTCAAGGGAAGGGAAATGAAGCCGCATCTCCTACAGGTAGACTCTCTACAGATAGTTTTTGTAATTCTTCTATAAAAAACAACTGTTCCTTCTCCATTTATTTCTTTATCCAATCATTCATTTATATGTGTAAAGATTCACGGGTATTTATTTTTTCTTTTACAATTTGATAGTATCGTTATTTATTTTGTTGCTTAAATTTTTCCACTTTTGGAGCTATTTCAGATTGTCCTTTATGTGGTTACGTCTTTTGCTTGTTTGTTACTTTCTGGCACTATTAGGGACTACATGTACTGTATGCTTACTTTCTGGCACTTTAAAATGCTATAGGCTTATCATGTATTTTCCCTTTCCCACATATAGCATTAGTCAATTCTCTGAGGAGCCTGGTTCCTTATATATTTTACTCTTTTACTCCCTTGTCCTCAATTTCCTTATGCTAAAATATAAGATCAGTGTGAATGCAAATTTTTGTTTGCTTTTTTAACTGCTTTATCCTCAGTATTATCATAATGTCTGGCATGCAGTCAGCATTAAATAATAATGTGAAATAAGCTAATGAACAGCAACAACAACAAAAAGCCTAAGTTTTCTCTGTCCTAACTTACCATAACCATGATTTCTAAATGTTTTTATCAAATCCCATCCAAAAAAAAAAAAAAAAATCCCACAGGAAAATGCAGACTATCTTGAAATTACCTTCCTCACAAGGATTTTTTAAAATTAATTAATTTATTTATTGTGCTTTAAATGAAAGTTTACAAATCAAGCCAGCCTCTCATGCAAAAAGTTATGCACACCTTGCTATGTACTACTAGCTGCTCTCCCCCAATAAGACAGCACATTCCTCCTCCCCACCCTGTACTACCCGTATCCATTCAGTCAGCTCCTGTCCCCCTCTTCCTTCTCATCTTACCTCCAGACAGAAGTTGCCAACATAGTCTCATGTGTCTACTTGAGCCAAGAAGCTCACTCCTCACCTATATCATTTTCTATCTTATAGCCTAATCCAATCTCTGTCTGAAGAGTTGGCTTTGGGAATGGTTCCAGTCTTGGGCTAACAAAGAGTCTCGGACCAGGACCTCCAGTGTCCCTCTCGTCTCAGTCAGACCACTAAGCCTGGTCTTTTTATGAGAATTTGAGATCTGTCTGCCATTGTTCTCCCACTCCATCAGGGATTCTCTGTTGTGTTCCCTGTCAGGGCAGTGATCGGTGGTAGCCAGGCACCATCTAGTTCTTCCAGTCTGGTTTATGTGGCCCTTTCTGTCTCTTGGGCTCATCTCTACCATATGTCTTTGGTGTTCTTCATTCTCATTTGTTCCAGGTGGATTGAGACCAATTGATGCATCTTACATGGCCACTTGCTAGCATTTAAGACCCCAGACGCCTCTCACTAAAGTGGAATGCAGAAAGTTTTCTTAATATATTTTGTTATGACAATAGACCTAGATGATCCCTGAAACCATGGTCCCCAAAACCCCATCCCTGTTACTCTGGCCTTCGAAGTATTTGATTGTATTTAGAAAACTTCTTTGTTTTTGGTTTAGTCCAGTTGCCTCACGAGGATTTTTATGATGATTAATTAAAAAAAACAACCAATGCAGCTTGGGTAATTTTTGACATTTTTTTTTAACAAGTGTTTCTCCTTCTCCTCTTATCATCATCCTCATCGTCATCATCATCATTATCATCATTCAATTTGGCTTTGAGCAGAGAAAACAGCAACAGATGAATTCTATTCCGTCTTTCATTTTTCTGAGCCAAATGCATTTGTGTTTATGTTTCTTCATGCCTAAGGTTTTTCTAACCTCTCTATCATATTTTTACAGCTTTGATGAAATAAAAGAAGGTATGTTAGAATTTGTGAATTCATACCAGTTTAAGTAAAATGTCCAAATAGTTTTTTTTTAACATGATGAGAAAATAGTAGGAAAACTAAGTAGGTAAAGAAAGGGGAAAAGAGAGGTAGGAAGAACTACTTATCTGAAATGTAATGAAACTTTGCATATGTTTGAATGGTTCTAGTCTATTAGGCTTTGTCATTCTGACCATTTCTCTTCAAATGTTTCAAATCACACAAATTGAAAATATGTCACTGCATCTCATCTTTCCCTTGCTCAGAAACTATATGGACTTCTAACTGAATGTCTTTCAAAATCATATCAGCCAATAGTTTAACCTTTTTAATTATACAACAGTAAGTTTACTGTCAGAAACAGATATAAAAAATAACTGCAAATATTGAGAAGTCACTAAAATGAAATCTTATTTATCAAAGCATTTTCGTTATTTGCGCACAAATTTTGTGTGTATAGGGTGCTGTCATGCCTCAGAGGGATTTGCTTTCTATGGTGGAGATGACATATGTGGTAGAAATTGATATAAAGAGATATATTAACCTTACCAGAAAACGCTGATTCCAAAATTGCTTTTCAATCACATATTTCGAACTTTGCATATAATCTCAATATATAATACCACCTTAGTCATTTGTGGTTTGATTTCTTCCAGTAAATACTTGTATTGCTCATAAAACACATGAATTTTGTCGATATTTTTTAGACCAAAGTTGTGCTATATGGTGATAAAATGATCAACTAACATTAAGAGAATTAGAAGTGTTCTAAAAGATGACCCAAATTTTAAAAATTTAAAATCAGTATCCCCAAAAAATTAATATTTATTTTTCATATCCTTACATAGGAATGGCTTAACCTCTGGCTAGAAAAGTGCACAAAAACATCATAACTGAGGAGATCTTATTAAATATATAAAGCTTCTCTCTTCTAATTAAGTGTTGAAGTTGTTTGTCAGGATAGTTTTTATGCTTTTCCTTTTAATCCCCTAAATTAATCTTAACAGAATTTCAGAGATTTGATTCCATCACGTCACAACTGCAACATCAGTCACTGATACTGTTTGTACAAAGATTTCATCAGTGTTGTACATCAAGTGTTTTACTTGTGTTCTAATGTCTATAACAGATAGTTTGTCTGTTTGCCAGTCTCTATCACATGATAGCTGGAACATATATATACATGACAGCTGGAACAATAGACTCAAACACACCAACGATCATGAAGATGGAGCAGTGCTCCACAACCTTACATTCTGTTATACATAATGTAGTCAGGAGTTGGAGTTGGAGCTGACTCACATACAACTAACAACAACAAGAACAACTTATGTCTCAATAGTCATTTATTTCTTTTTGAAAATGTAGAATTAGAGAGTAGCTATATTTCTTTCCTTCTGTCCTGAAAGATGCTACACTAAAAGCATCTGTATCACACAAATAAATATTCTGGAAGTAAAGATGAATAAATATTTATTAACATATTAAATAAGAAACTGATGTACTTTGTTTTCTGATCAATGCTGCACTGTAGAGTGGCATTCTATTTGCTATGAGATTTGTTGCCATCATTTTCTTCTGTACATTCTCTGCTTGGCATTGCTGTGGTTGTTGGTGGTAATACGTTTACGTGTGTGGGTGTGTCTAGATGTATAATGAAGATTCATTCTCTTACTCTTTTTTTTTTTCTGCTTTTTTTCTTCTTTGGTAACACACTACTTTTTTTTTCAAAAGCAGTTGCTTAGCTATAAATGTCTATTACTCACTAAATATCTACTACATAATGTTTTTAAAGCTCAGATAGGTTACCAAAAGTATTTATTTATAATTTTAAAATTATAATCTATCGTGGTATATAAACATAGCTATAAAATGAAACAAAAAATTAGATCCTAAATTCACATAGTATTTCATATAATATTTTTATCTTGTTAAAAAAAAGCAAAGAATGTTATTTTATAGCCACTATTTTAAATTCTAAAAGTAAATGGGAATTAGCTCTACAATATAATAGAAGGCTAAAGGAGGGGCAAATGTCAGTGTTGATGTTGATTCTTATCTGAAAATCTAACCCACAAATATGAAAAGCAAATTCACATTTAAATACAAAAAATAAAATAACATGGCCTAGAAAGTCTATGCATTGTAAAGTGGTTAGAAGCAACTGAAAATACTTAAGAAGATCCTTGTCTCTATATTTTTTTCAAAAAGAATACAGATATTCTTGAGGGATAATTAGCAGACTTTCATAAATTTGAAAATCTGTGGCTCATAAATTGTATGTTCTACCCTTCCTTAGCCCTTATGTTTTTATAAAGAGGAAGAGAGAACATCCTAGCTGAATTTCTTGTAAAACTGACTTATTCATTCTTTTGGAAGTCCACAAATTCAGTAACCCTCACCAACACTGCAGTTTGAATTCATTTATTTTTCTTCTGCCTCCTTCTTCATCCTTATGCCTTCACATGCATAAGAGGCAAATAAGAAAACCATGGCTTGGGTCCGGTGCACTCTAGTCATCAAGGTGAGATCTTTGTTTCTTAAAGCTTTAAAGAAATCTTTTGTAGCGGATTTCCCCAATGTAATACATAATGTGATTCCTTGGCTACTGCTTCCAAGTACTTTTGACCAAAATAGAATGAAATCTTTGGCAACTTCAGGTTTTTTTTTATTTTTTCTCCACTCATCATAATGTTTTTTATAAATCCAATTGTGAGGATTTTGTCTTTTTCATGTTCAGTTGTAATCCATATTGGAAGCTGTAATCTTTGACCTTCATCAGTAAGTGCTTCATTTTTGGAAAGCAAGGTTGTGTCATCTCCATATGGAAGGTTGTTAGTGAGCCTTACTCCAATTTTGATGCCGTGTTCTTTCTCATGTAGTCCAACTTCTCAGATTATTTGTTCAGCATACAAATTTAAATAAGCAAGGTGAAATGATACAGCCCTACTATGCATTTTTTCCAAATCCGAAACATGCACCCTCCCCTTGTTCTATTTGAAGGATTACCTATTGATCTGTGTACAAATTCTGCATAATCACAATTAAGTATTCTGAAATTCCCTTTCTTTGTAGTGTTATCCACAATTTGTTATGACCCACACAGTTGAATGCCTAAACAGTTGATACAACATAGATAATCATCTTTCTGATATTCTCTGCTTTCTTTCAAGATCCATTTGGCAACAACAATGACATCCCTCGTTCCATGTCCTCTTCTGAACACAGCATGAACTTTTGGGGGTTCTTTGACAGCTTCAGTTGCTGTCAGTGATAAGTTAATATCAATACACCTACAAAGAAGATCAGCGAATAGCATTATTTTTCAAATTTACCTACCAACCATAAACATCAAAAATGAAGCAACTGAGGATATTTACAAACTTCTACAGTCTGAAATTGAGCAAACATACATTTAACATCTATTGATAATTACTAATTATTGAAGTGTAAAAGGTAGCAATAAAGAAAGATTAGTAGCTGGAAAGTATAGCCTTAATGGTAGAAATGACCCAGAGATTCTGTCTTAGGTTGGGTCCTCTAGAGAAGTAAAATCAGTAAAGCCTAAAAATTTATATATAGAGAGAGAGATTTTCATTAAGGAAATGGTTCATGCAGTTTTTAGAGGTTGTAACATCCTAAGTCTATGGGGCAGGAAAGAGGTTTCTCCTGATGCACATAGCCTAAGAGGGTGGAGAATGCAAGATCAGCAGTCTGGAACACAAGGCTGTTGCTTACAGGCTGTGAAGATCAACAAATCTCAATATTGGCCGGCAAGGCCACATGTTAGCTGCTAGATGAAGTCCAAAGAACCCGAGGTCAGATGAAAAGGAGCCAGCTGCAGGATCCAGAAGAAGCAAAAAGGCCCAGCAAGGAAAACAGGAAGAACTAGGCAGTGGAGGGCAGAGAAATGAAGGCTGAGAGGGCAGTGAACCACCATAGGCCCAACCCCTGCCAGTACCACTCAGCAGATTCCATCTTCGGGATGATCACATATCAAATCTCAACAGGAAAGTGACCACAACATTATACGACTGCCATAACACTGAGAATTATGGCCCAGCCAAGTTGACACACAATCTTATCTATCACAGATTCCACGATAGAATTCTGTAAGACCAATGACTTACTCATCAGAAGTGATTTTTTTCAAGAACATATTAGATGTCTATACACTTGGACCTTGTCAAATGAACTACACAGCAATCAAATCAACTACATCTGGGAAACAGACAATTGAAAAGTTCAATATCAACAGTCGAGAAAAAACCAGCGGCTGACTGGAAAACAAACTATCAATTGCTTGTGAGCAAGTTCAAGTTCACGTTGAAGAAAATCAAAGCAGTTCATGAGGGCTAAAGTACGGCCATAAATGCATCCTGCCTGAATGTAGAGACCATCTCAAGAATAGATTTGATGCCCTGAACGCTAATGACTGGAGACAAGTAGATCCATGTAAATATATCAAGGACACCATACATGAAGAAAATAAAAAGTCATTAAAAAGACAGAAAAGAAGTAAAAGACTCAAATAGATGTCAGAAGAGACTCTGAAACTTGCTCTTTAAGTGCACAGAAGTTAAAGTGAATGAATGAAATGATGAAGTAAAATAATTGAAAAGAAGATTTCAAAGAGTATTTGGAGAAGACAAGGTAAAGTATTATGACGAAAATTACCAGTGTATATTGAATAAATCATTAGGCCTTTCTTTCATGACACCACTGGGTGGGTTTGAACCACCAACTTTGAGGTTATTAAAAAAAAAAAAAATCCAAACCCAAACCATTGAGGCAACTCCAACTCAGTGACCCAGTAGGACAAAGTAGAACTGACACATAGGGTTTCCAAGGAGCAGCTGGTAGATTCGAACCACTGACTTTTTGGTTAGCAGCCGATCACTTAATCACTGTGCCACCAGGGATCCTTTAGGTTAGATGTTGTTGTTAGGTGCTGTCAAGTTGGTTCCGACTCATAGCAACCCTTTAAGGCAGAGTAGAGTCAGTTTGTCATACTCTGAGGGCTTGCATGTTGTGATGTTGGAAGCTTTGCCACCGGTATTTAAATACCGGCAAGTACCCATAAAGGACATGTTTCAGCTGAGCTTCCAGGCTAAGGCAGACTAGCAAAAGGATCTGGTGGTCTACTTACAAAAAAAAAAAAAAAATCTAGCCAGTGAAAACCCTATGAATAACAAAGGAATATTGTATGATATAGTGCTGGAAGATGAGCCCCTCAGGTTGTAAGGTGCTCAGAATACAACTGGGGAAGAACTGCTTCCTCAAAGTAGAGACAACCTTAATGACTTGGATGGAGTCAAACTTTAGGGACCTCCATTTGTTGTTGCGGTATGACTCAAAATGAGAAGAAACAGCGGCAAACATCCATTAAAAATTGGAACATGGAATATAAAAAGCACGAATCTAGAAAAATTGGAAATTTTCAAAAGTGAAATGGAAAGCATAAGCATCAATATCCTAGGCACTAGTGAGCTGAAATGGACTAGTGTTCACAATTTTGAATCACATGATCATATGGTCTATTACACCAGGAATGACAACTTTAAGAGGAATAGCATTGCATTCATCATCAAAAATAACATTTCAAGATCTATCCTGAAGTACAACACTGACGGTGATGAAATAATATCCATATACCTACAAGGAAGATGAGTTAATATTACTATTCTTCAAATTTATGCACCAACCACTAAAGCCAACAATAAACTGAAGATTTTTACCAACTTCTGCAGACTGAAATTGATCGAACATCCAATCAGGATGCTTTGACAGTTATTGACAAGTGGAATGCGTAAGTTGGAAACTAAGAAGGATTGGTAGTTAGAAAATATGGCCTTGGTGATAGAAAGGATGCTGGAGATCACATGATAGAATTTTGCAAGACCAATGACTTCTTCATGGAAAATACTTTTTTCAACAACATAAGTGGCAACTATACACGTGGACCTCACCAGATGGAATACACAGGAATCAAGTCAACTACATCTGTGGAAAGAGATGATGGAGAAGCTCAATATCATCAGTCAGAACAGGGCCAGGGGCTGACAACAGAACAGATCGATTGCTCATATGCAAGTTCCAGCTAAAGTTGAAGAAAATCACAAGTCCATGAGAGCCAAAGTATGACCTCGAATATATCCCACATGGATTTAGAGACCGTATCAAGAATAGATTTGATGCATTTAATACTAATGACTAGTTATTGGAATGTAAAAGCTCTGGAATGACCTCAAGAACATCATACATGAAGAAAGCAAGAAGTTTTAAACAGACAGGAAAGAAAGAAAAAACAAAATGGATGTCAGAAGAAACTCTGAAACTTGCTCTTGAACATTGAGTAGCTAAGGCAAAAGGAGGAAATGATGAAGTAAAAGAGCTGAACAGAAGATTCTGAAGGACAACTCAAGAAGATAACATAAACCATTATAATGGTATGTGCAAAGACCTGGAGTTAAAAAAAAAAAAAAGGAACAACGTGCTTGGAATTTCTCAAGCTGAAAGACCTGAAGAAAAAAATTCATGCCTTGAGTGACAATATTGAAGGGTTGTATGGGGAAGATATTAAACGACATGAGAAGCATCAAAACAGAAGGAATACAGAGTAACTATACCAAAAAGAACTGGTCAATGCATAACCATTTCAGGAGGTAGCAAATGGTCAGGAACAGATGGTACTGAAGGAAGATGTCTAAGCTGCACTGAAGGCATCGACAAAAGACGAGTCTCAAGGAGCTGACAGAATACCAATTGAGGTGTTTCAAAATCTCATGCTTGTGCATGCAGTACTGGAGCTGTTCATTTGTCTATGCCAAGAAATTTGGAAGACAGCTACCTGGTCAAGTGACTGGAAGAGATTCATATCCATGCCCATTCCAAAAAAAGTGACTCAACAGAATGTGAAAATTATCAAACAATATCATGAATATCACAAGCAAGTAAATTTTTTTTGAAGATCATGCAAAAACCGTTGCAGCAGTATATTGACAGGCAACTGCCAGAAATTCAAGCCAGATTCAGAAGAGGATCTGGAACAGGGATATCCTTGCTGATGTCTCATGGATCCTGGATGAAAGCAGAGAATACAAAAAAGATGCTTACCTGCTTTTTTATTACTATGCAAAGGCATTCAAGTGTGTGGATCATAATAAATTAGGTATAATATTTTGAAGAAAGGAAATTCTGGAATACTTCATTGTGTTCATGGGAAACCTGTCCCTAGACCAAGAGGAAGTTGTTTTAACAAAACAAGGGGATACCGTGTGATTTAAAATCAAAAAAGAATTGTGTCAGAGTAGTATCCTTTCACCATACTTATTAAATCCGTATGCTGAGCAAATAATCCGAGAAGCTGGACTATATGAAGAAGAACAGGGCATCAGGACGGGAGAAGACTAACAATCTGCGTTATCCAGATAACACAACCTTGCTTGCTGAATGTGAAGGGGACTTGAAGCACTTACTGATGACTATCAAAGACCACAGTCTTCGGTATGGATTACACCTCAACCTAAAGCAAATAAAAATCCTCACAACTGGACCATTAAGCAACATCATGATAAGCAAAGAAAAACTGAAATTGTGAAGGATTTCATTTTACTTGGATCCACTATTAACACCCATGAAGCAGCAGTCAAGAAGTCAAACGACTCAGTGCATTGGTCAAATCTGCTGCAAGAGACCTCTTTTAAAGTGTTAAAAGCAAGGACATCACCTTGGAGACTAAGGTGTGCCTGGCCCAAGCCATGGTGTTCTCAGTCACCTTATATGCATGGGAAAGCTGGACAAAGAACAAGGAAGACTGAGGAAGAATTGACATCTTTGAATTATGGAATTGGTGAAAAATATCAAATACACCATGGACTGCCAAAAGAAGGAACAAATCTACCTTGGAAGAAGTACAACCAGATTGCTCCTTAGAAGCAAGGATGGCGAGACTACACCTGACATACTTTGGACATGTTATCAGGAGGGATCAGTTCCTTCAGAAGGACATCATGCTTGGAAAAGTAAAGAGTCAGTGAGATGAATTGACACAGCGGCTGCAACAATGGGCTCAAGCAAACAATGATTGTGAGGCTGGCACAGGACTGGGCAGTGTTTCATTCTGCTTTACTTAGTGTCTTTATGAGTTGAAACCAACTCTGTGGCACCTAATAACATTGAGTAAATATTTGCCTATACAAAATTGTCAATGTATTTGCTTCTTTATATAATTATCTCCTTACTAACTGGTCCTTATTAGTCTTCTATAATTCTTTTAGAATTCAATATGTTATTTTTTTCATATCATAGCATGGTTTATACATGTCTCTCTACTGTATTCTGAGCTTCTTGAAGAAGAAAACAAGATCGTATTTACATTAGATGCAGACTATTAACTGTCTTGGTATAGAGAAGTTCTTAAATATTTGTTGAATATTTTTATGCATACTCTTAATTTTAATAAAGACACAAAGCTTTAATCTAAGAAATTATTAAACCCTTAGAAAATAAATTTAAAAACAATCTAAGCAATATAATGACATAAAAAAATAAAAAGGAAGAAAGCAGGATAATGAGGAGGATGATGTCATGTGGGGCATAACATGTAAGACAATCTATTCTCAAATTCCTTAAAAAAAACAAACCAAACCTGTTGCTGTTGAGTCGATTCTGACTCATAGGGACTATATAGGGCAAAACAGAACAGAGTAGAACCGCCACATAGGGTTAATGGAAGAAAACTGTCCCATCTTTCTTCCTAGGAGCAGATGGTGGGTTTGAATCGCTGACCTTTAGGTTAGCAGCTGAGGGCTTAACAACTACCCCACTAATGTCCCTTCTCAAACTCCTTGTTGTTGTTGTTGTTAGGTGCCGTCAAGTTGGTTCCAACTCGTTGCGACCCTATGCACAACAGAATGAAACACTTCCAGGCCCTGTGCCATCCTCATATACTTTGTTATGCTTGACCCCGTTGTTGCAGCCACTGTGTCAATCCATCTCACTGATGATCTTCCTCTTTTTCATTGACTCTCTACCAAGCATGATGTCCTTTGGTAAGGACTGGTCCCTTCTGATAACATGTCTAAAGTATGTGAGACGTAGTCTCGCCATCCTTGCTTCTGAGGAGCATTTTGGTTGTACTTCAGCAACATAAATTTGTTTGTCCTTTAACAGTCTATGGTATATTCAATATTCTTCTCCAACATCACAATTCGAAGGCATCAATTCTTCTTCTGTCTTCCTTATTCATTGTCCAGCTTTCTCATGCATATGAGACGATCGAAAACACTATGGCTTGGGTCAGGTGCACTTTAGTCCTCAAGGTGACATCTTTGCTTTTCAGCAATTTAAAGAGGTCTTTTGCAGCAGACTTGCCCAATGCGGTGCGTCTTTTCATTTCTCGACTGCAGCTTCCATGGGTGTTGATTGTGGATCAAAGTAAAATAAAATCCTTGACGACCTCAATCTTTTCTCCATTTATCATGATATTGTTTACTAGCCCAGTTTTGAGGATTTTCATTTTCTTTATGTCGAGGTGTAACCCATACTGAAGGCTGTGGTCTTTGATCTTCATCAGTAAGTTTTCCAAGTCCTCTTCACTTTCAGCAAGCAAGGTTGTGTCATCTACATAACACAGATTGTTAATGAAGCTTCCTTAATCAAATGAGTCAAACTCCTTAGCCACCAACTTATTTGCAGGTTTTTAAAACATAACTAGTCAATATTTTGTGTTTTTTTTTTTTTTAAATCAGTGTGAAATAGGTATACACTGCCAGTGATATACCTGGAAAAATTCTCTAAAAGAAACTGAGTAAAGAAGTAAGACTATTCTTGCCCTTTTCATTTCTTCCTGCTTGCTCAGCTGTGATGCTTGACTCTCCTGCAATCATTTTGGAAGTGTGAAGAGTTGTTAAACGTTTTAAGTCTACATC
Organism: Loxodonta africana; assembly: GCF_030014295.1. Taxonomy (NCBI): domain Eukaryota; kingdom Metazoa; phylum Chordata; class Mammalia; order Proboscidea; family Elephantidae; genus Loxodonta; species Loxodonta africana. The sequence goes on along the minus strand of NC_087346.1, from coordinate 98,841,034 downwards.
CCTTTGACCAGTCAGAATTTGATTCTGTGTCTGCAAATCACATAAGCTTTTTAGTTCCCACATGTGAAAAGAGGGCTTCAATATAATTGCTAAGATGTGTTTCAGTTTTAACTCAATGGAGTTATATGTGTACAGTGAATTTGTCTTTTTTAAGCAGAAAACCCTTAGATTAAGTCATTCATGCTACATTGCAATGATACTGGGTCATTTCAATCAATAAATTGTAATTCTTATGGCTCACTGTATCATTTAGTATTCAATGATAACCAAAAAAAAAAAAAAATTGCTGTCAAGTCGAATCTGACTCATAACCCTATAGGACAGAGTAGAATTGCCCCATAGGGTTTCCAAGGAGTACCTGGTGGATTCGAACTGCTGATCTTTTTGTTAGCAGTCATAGCTCTTAACCACTATGCCACCAGGGTTTCTGTATTCAATGATAGCCAGCAGAAACCATTCTAGATATTTTAATCAAAATGGGTTTTATTATTGAGAATTAAAAGACTATAACATTGTGCAGGGGTTAGAAGAACAAATTCTGTGTGGGCAGTCCATTATATCATAGCAGAATATGTTGACCAAGAGAACAGCTACCTCTGTCACAATCGGGAAACTCCAGTATTGCAGCCTCTTCTCTATGATCCACAAATTATGATACTGCTGGCAATTCTGTTGGCTGTATGAATATTTCTTATCTGCCATATGAAGTGCAGGAACAAGCTCCTCAAATTGTTGGCCCTAGAGCCATTCCTTGTCTGCTAGAGCCACAAAAACAAAATGGGTAATCCTTTATTGCTATCTTCCCCACTTCAGTCTGAATTCATGTCTTATGTAAATATTTTCTAAATTAATTCTAGGAACTTAGCTGAAAAGGCATCTATCTAGGAAATGCTAGTTCTGGTTCTTCCATGAATGCAGTCCACAAGGTATACTAGAAGTTTAAACAAATATTGAGCAGGCTAATCTACCTTGTGTATTACAATTACCTAAGTCTTTGATTTGGAACATTTATTAAAAGGATATTGATGATAATACTAATAATAATTTTAGAAAAGAAGACTTGCTTTTATCATTTTATTCCTGTCTATCCCAAAACTAAAAATTCCATCCATCAAAAGTAATTTAACCAGTTTGTTCCAATTTCTGTTTGTCCTGCTTTCTCTTGAGAAAATGTTGTACTTTTGCAAGTTAAAAAAAAAAACAAAAATTACAAATATACAAATCAAGAAAAACAAACACATTGCTGTTGAGTTGATTTTGACTCACAGCTACCCTAGAGGACAGAGAAGAACTGCTCCGTAGGATATCCAAGGAGCAGCTGGTGGATTCAATATGTCAGCTCTTTGGTTGGCAGCCCCTCTCTTAATGACAGTGTCATCAGGGCTCCTATAAATATAAAGGACTATCATTTCGCTCCTGTCCATGGCTAGGAGTTTTTTTGATGCAGTCATTTGTACAATAACTTTGTGGTTACAAACGACTGTACCTCAGTTAGAAGCAGTTTGGTTTGCATGTCTGGGTTTTCTTTTCAAGTCACTCAGAGTATGTACTTAAATCCTGTTAGATAAAAGTAGAAGGATCAATAAAACAATCGAAATCATAATGACATAATGTGCAACAAAATTAAAATTTAGAAATAGAATTTTTAAAGGCCTAATATAAAATTGGAAACCCTGGTGGCATAGTGGTTAAGTGTTATCCAAAAGGTCAGCAGTTTGAATCCACCAGGTGCTCATTGAAAACTCTGTGGGGCAGTTCTACTCTGTCCTATAGGGTTGCTATGAGTCAAAATTGACTTGATGGCAATGGTTTTTTTTTAATATAAAATTAAATATTAAATTAATAACCCAAACCAAAGTTTAAAAAAAAGCAACTCAGGCAAATGACAAAGTCAATAAAAGTTAAAAAAGAAAAAAAAAAACTGATGATCATAACCCAATTATAATAAACACAGTAAATTAGAGAACGACTTTTTTACATCTTATTATTTAAGGCAAGAATGTCACTTTCCTGGTTACGGATAATCTTAAAAAAAAGGACAAAAACAAAATGTCCAACACATTTTGGACAAAAAGATACATTATAAAAATATAATAAGCTACGGGAGGATCATTTATGCTATGATTTACCTATTTGAAAAATATGTGCTTTTAACTTCCTATTGACACACTTAAGCAAAGTAGATGAGAAAGTACTCCTTCCTTTGACAAACCTCCTACAATGTTGCTTTTATTTCATGTATCTCAGCAGGAAACTCAAAGAATGTGATTCCATTTCCAGAAATAGAGATGTGTAGCAATCATTTGTGAAGGAGGAGTGTAGGCAGGAATTGCATTAAATCTGACTTTTGTTAGCATGGAAACTGCTGCATTCCACATTAACGAAGAATAGTGAGTGAGAAACTGTAAGGAACCAGGACTTCTTTAGGAAGGAGAATTAAAATAATCTCAGGTCTCAAAGCACAGTGCCTTGTGCCTCATGACAAGTAGAGACAATTCAACAATCTAAATATTTCTTTGGTAGCATTTTATCTACACCTGTATAACACAACCCCTTTTCACATTTTAGAGATGGCATGTTTAAAACATGTGAAGGTGAGGAGAAGCATGTGGAACATTCCCTGATGTAAGTCACCACAGAAAATATTTATGAGTTAAAACCAGAGGAGTGAGGTTTATGTGGGAGAATAAAAACCCTTAGATGAAGCTATAGCAGTTGACTTGACTGTTTTCTTTTCTGCGATATATACTCTCAAAAATTAAGATGATAAATGTGCTAAAGGGGGCATGAAGAGCTTTCAGATACTTAGATTTTCTCTTTTGCTATAAAATCCTCTTAAAATAAACAAGAAATCTTTTGAAGAGTTTTGTTTGGCTGCAGAAAAACTCTGTATGTTAGACTAGAGAACATGTATTATTTCTCTCTTGTGCCAGGCACACCACCGAGAGATTTATATATATGAATTTCTTTAATGTTTCTAACAATTCTATGAGGAAATTTGATGAGGATTCTCATTCTACTGATGGGAAGTTGGAGGAGAAAGGGGTTAACTGCTTAGGGAAGCACAACTAGTAAGTTACTGAATCAGGACTTTGAATCCTTGCCCTCTGATCTCATGGTCCATGCTCTTAACCACTGTACCACATTGCCTCTGGAATATTGATGACTTTTAGTGTTCTTTGGAGTCCCTGGGTGGAACAAACAGATAAGCACTGAATGAATAAGTGGTTTGAACCCACCCAGGGTTGCCTTGGAAGAAAGACCTGGAAATCTGCTTCTGAGAAGTCATAGCCTTGAAAACCCTACGGAAAGCAGTTCTACTCTGCAACACATGGAGTCAGCATGAATCCAATTCTACTAGACAGTAACTGTTTTGTTGTTGTTCTTGTATTTTTTTTTAATAAGATTCTGTACAGAGATATGAAGGTCTTTTCTTCCTTTTCATACATCTTAACCAAAAAAAAGCAAACCCACTGCCATCGAATTGATTCCTACTCACAGCTATCCAGTAGGGTTTCTAAGGCTGTAAATCTTAACAGAAGCCAATGTGGAGCCACTGGTGGTTTTGAACCACTGACCTTTTGGCTAGCAGTCAGTCACTTTACCCACTGTGCCACCAGAGCTCCCTTTCATATATCTTACAAAAGGCAAAATGTTGAAAGATATTAGAAATTAAAACAGATGATGTGGTGAGGACTTAATACTGATACTTAAGATTGAATGACCTCTAGAAAAAAGATAAATATGAGACAAAATTTGCTAGAACATTACAATTGAATTATACAGGGAAAACAAAACAAAACTCATGTTCAATGTTTTCTTCATTGAAATGGTGAGGAGTTGTTAAAAAATGTACTAAATTGGAATCTCTGAAGAGGCATAGGTAATCAACATCTAAAAAAAGGAGTACTTATCATTCTCATGCATACTATAGTTGAAAAGCCACTGATTATGTTGTTGTTGTTAGGTGCCTTCGAGTCGGTTCCGACTCATAGCGACCCTATGCACAACAGAACAAAATACTGCCCGGTCCTGCGCCATCCTTACAATCATTATCATGCTTGAGCTCATTGTTGCAGCCACTGTGTCAGTTCACCTCGTTGAGGGTCTTCCTCTTTTCCGCTGACCCTGTACTTTGCCAAGCATGATGTCCTTCTCCAGAGACTGTGAAAACCTTACGAATAGCAGCGGAACTGATCATAATTATATATCAATACTAAAACATTTGTAGACTATTTACTATATTCTGGGTCATGTACCAAGCAATGAGCATGCAGCAATGCAACTTAACCTCAGGGGATCTGTAATGGGTTGAATGTGTCCCCCTAAAAGATATGTTCAAGTCCTTAACCACTTCACCCCTTGAAATAGCATCTTTGCAGAAGTAATTAAGATATAATTTAAAGTGAGGTCATAACAGGTGAGCCTAAATGCAATCGTCAGGAGAGAGACACAGAAAGCCACGTGTTAAAGGAGGCAGTAACTGGTGTGATGTATCTACACACCAAGGAACGCCCAGGGTTGCCAGTAGCCACCAGAAGCTAGAAGAGTTAGAAAAGATTCTTCCCTAGACCCTTAGACCCTTCCCTAGATCCACGGTCCCTCTGACACTTTGATTTCAGACATCCCCCAGACTGTGGGAAACTAAATTTATGTTGTTTTTATGCCACCCAGTTTTTGATAATGTGTTACATAAGCTGCCCTAGGAAACTGATACCAACAGTTTTTAACATTTTTATTCAATTACTCACTTATCTGACTTAGTTCAAGTTGCGTTTATGTGATTGGGTTCTACTGAACAAATAAAAATGCACATGTTTCCACCAGAGGAACACCGAAACTAATTCACATTATATTACTATCAGTAAAATATAAATGGTTATATTTTCTCCTACTTGATCTTGTCTGATTGTTTTTCTACCATTTTTATTATTTCTTAATCAGACAAGGTAGAGTGGGATGCAATTAATTGTTTAATCTTTTATTGACTTGCTGGCTGCTAATATCAAATGTTTTTTCTAAAAAAAAAATATGTATATATAGAATATGAACATTGAGGTCAGTAATAACTTTCATCTTCATTTTCCAATATTCTTAAAAGATAAAGATGGTCATGCAGCATTCCACCAATTAAGTGCAAATGTAAATGTATTGTTCTTTGAGTTTATCTATTCTAGGTTGTAAAAGTTCTAAAGTTTGGAAATGAAAATTTATCTTTTCATATTCTATGTCAATCAACACAAAATTAGTTTACTCAGCCACTGAATGCAATTTAGTTCTTCAATTACTTGAAGAAAAACTACTTCCGTATTTTTTCCCCTACCTCATCTTTCATTACAACTGTGAGCCATTTTTCACTGCTCCTTCCTAGCTTCCAGTCACACTTGCCTTTTGTATGCTCCTAACTTAGGGACCTTGCATTGGCTGTTCTGTCTAAAAGATACCTGCTTGGCTAACTCCCTCAACTCTTTCATGTGTTAAATATTACCTTCTCGATGATACTAACCTGAATAGCTTGTTTAAAATTGTGAGCAACAAACTACCCCCAAGACCACACTATAATACAGATTTAACTTTGGGTTTTATTTACTTCAGAGTACTTATTGCCTTCTAACATACAAAATTTTTTATCATATTTACTTTATATTGTTATATTCCTCCCTTCCTAATAGGTCATTTCTAAGAAGTGTTGAATATTTAATATTTTTTACTCACTGCCTGGTAAAATAACTCAATAATATTTGTTTAATGGATAAATATTTGTCTAGATTTGAGCTTTTTTCTCTTTGCGTTTTATCTTCCCTTAACTATTTCTCATGTCATTTTCAGATCCTTCTCCCTGTCTTGACCATACTCATCAGGACCTGCCTCAATTGTGACACGCTTGGAAATTAACACAAAGCTAGTAAGCCAATATTTCACTTGAACTACATTGTTATTTAATCAGGCACTAAGTCAAAAAAGAAAAAAAAAAAATCAAGCCCGTTACTGTCGAGTCAATTCTGACTTATAGCCACCCTACGGACACTAAAATTCATTTATCTAAAGATGTGGTTTTGTTTGCTTGTTTGCATATTTATGTAAATGCGTCAGATACATTTCATTACCTTTTTTTTTTACTGTTTTCATAAAAAGGGATATTAAGTAAAATAAATATTCTTTACATTAAGCAAATATTACACTCTAAATCACTACTAGGTTTAGATAAAAAGGCAAAATCGAAATAAAACCATTAAAAAAAAAAAGACTTTGCAGTGGTGTCTTTTCTGACTCATAACAACCCTATAGGGCAGAGTAGAGCTGCCTCCATAGAGTTTCCAAGGAGTGGCTGTGGATTTGAACCGCCAACTTTGGGGTTAGCAGTTGAGCTCTTAACCTCTATGCCACTAGGGCTCCAAAATCAAAACATTACATGACAAATCTTAACTAGTTATCTCTGTGCTGTAGACTCATAGGTTTTGTTGTTATCGTTGTTGTTTGTCCCTAATTTCTGTTTGTCTTCCTATGTGAAAAAATAATTTTGTAAGAAGAATGATACATGATTAATTTTTATAAGAGATTGCTATGACATTATAGAGAAGCATCAGATTAAAAAAAATCAACTATTCACTTTATCCTGTAGGCATCTAAGAAAAATTAAACCTCCACAAAAATTCCAGATTGAGGTTTACCTAGAAAGCATTAGTTGTGATTCTTCAATAAAGGTTTAAACAACAACAACAAAAAAAACCCATTGCCGTTGAGTCAATTTGGACTCATAGTGACCCTGCAGGACAGAGTAGAACTGTCCTATACAGTTTCCAAGGAGCACCTGGTGGATTTGAAGAGCTGACATTTTGGTTAGCAGCTGTAGCTCTTAACCACCAGGGTTTCCGATAAAGATTATAAGTACCATTGATAATGGATAAACATAACTCACTTATTAAAGAAAAATCCTTTTGAAGTTAAGCTCCAGCTAAAATTCTGCCATTTACAAATTATTGTTCACAACCTAATGTCTATACTGTACAGATTGTAAAGGGATATTTCTTTATTAAAGAATATACCCTTCATCTGTAAATACTGTGAATTAAAAGGCTAAACTTCAAGGATGATTGTCTTTCTGATGTTATGTTTAAACTAGAGAATAGGAAAGAGGAAGCTCACGGCTATAGAACAAACTGACCAATTGACCACAGTCTTTTCAGAAATTGTCACAGGATTGCCAATAGTTTAAGTGTAGGGATTTAGCATTCATTAGTGTTTTACCAGAAATCAAATATAGTAATGTCTACAGGTTTCTTCCCAACAACGAAAATACTGTAGAAATTATCCCTCATCCCTTGAGTGAAGTGAGAATATAAGTGAATGTAATTTGACAAGTCTGCTGATAGCTCAGCTTGGTTTATGTAACTAAATCTGAGGCTCTTTATATAGTAATGTAATCTACAAATAGAAATATAGATAATGCATACAAATTACTTGTTGTAACTGAATTCAGAGGCTCAGTTTCATATTATATTCCACCATGAAAAGAATCATTCGAATTGATTTAAATTTATGTTTTTAACATATTCAATTGTTTGCTATTAAAACATAATGTATGCAGTCAATGTAAAGAATCTTTTCATTGTAAGATATTTCAGTTTTCTTCTTTATTAAAACACAGAAGCAAAGAAAAAAAATCCCTTTCTAAAAGGAGCATAGTATAATGTATTTTTCCACTAAATATGCCACAGGATTCCTGAAAGTATAGATAAGGAAAAGATGTAATAGCAAGGTAATATGGAAGTAAATTAAGGAGACTAATGATCAAACCTTTAAAAATTATAATAGGAAAAGTTGAGACAGAGCACAAGAAAAAAGAAAGAAAAGGGTAAAAAATGATTTCTATTCACCTAGAGCAACAGCGGAAAAAGAAGAATCAGAAATAAGAAGGTGAAATGGAATATGTAGCTAATTGCCTTCATGAACAACTGCCCCTTTGCCATGAGACCGGAAGAACTGGATGATGCCAGGCTACCAATACTGAATATTTTGATAAAAAATTATATAGAAGAATCTTGATTAAAAGAGGGAAAATGCAGAACATAATTTCAAATTTCATGAAATCCGTATTTTCTGAATTCATGTAGGCTGGATGAACACCTGAAACTATTGCCCAAAGATAATTTTGAAACCTTAAGCCAAAAATATTCCCTGAAGTCTTCTTAAAACAATAATATAGTTCAGCTTAACTAGTAAAGAATGTTTGTCTTGAGCACTGTGCTCTTTTACGATCTATCTATATGGGATTAAATTGACAACAGCAACTCAAAAGACTACATAGGAAACTTAGGGGCACTGAGTTTATGCAAATGGAGAAGGAACAACGCAGAAAAAGAGGGTGAGAATTGTTGCACAGCTCAAAGAATGTAATCATTGTCACTGAATTGTATGTGTAGAAACTTTTGAATTGGTATATTCTCTGCTATGTATAGTCTCAACAAAAATAAAAAAATTACACAAAGACATACAAAATAAAGTATGTGGATGTAATTAGAAGAGCTAAAGCAAATAAACAATCAAAAATTCTTGCCCTGAGAGAAACAAGTTCAAAATATTAATGCCTATTTTCTAAAGGATTCCTAATGTTGAGGAATCTTTCACTTGTCTGGAAGCAGACAAATGTTTATATTGTCCCTGGTGTTTTCCTTTTACCAGCGTTCCAAGGCCCCTTAGCTCTAGTTAAGCAAGTTCCTAAAGCTTAACTTGATTAGAAATCTAAGACAATAAAAAAACAAAAATCAAATCTGCTGCCGTAGAGTCAATTCTGACCCATAGCGACCATATAGAACAGAGTAGGACTGCCCCATAAAGTTTCAAAGGAGTGCCTGGTGGATTCAAACTGCTGAGCTTTGGGTTTGCAGCTGTAGCGCTTAACCACTATACCACCAGGGTGTCCTCTAAGACAATAGAAATGTTCAAAATTATTTTGAGTTGAGAAGAACCATCCCCCAACTACAAATAGATACATAAAAGTAAGATAAAGACAAAGAACAGTGAATAATCATCCTTAAGAGCCATTTGAGGAGATAATAGAAGCCTTTACTAAACATCTGAATAAAAGCAGTAAGTGAACAGGAGTTTTGGAAAAAAATACTGAGCAAACATATGGAGATTTAAGGAAGAGATTAAAATATAATAAAGGAGACCTATGAGTCTAAATCCACTCAAAAGCAATGGGTTTTTTTTTTGTTGTTGTTTGTATTTTAATATGTTTTTAATTTTTTCTGTGTATTAAGTACTGCGCTGGGCCTCATTCGATAGATCACAGATAGATGATAGATGATTGATAGGTAGATATACTTTTTTTCCCTCAACTCTCATTTCTGTTTTATGTGATTTCAAATTGTTATCTGCTTCCAAAATATCATTAAAATTGATTTTTTGGAAATTACCAATGATCTCTGTTGTTAGACTTAATTTAAGTCATCCTACATGAACTCTCAGTAGCATTTCACACAGTGGACTTCTCTTCCCTTCTTCAAACAATCCACACTATTTCATAGAAAACAAAACGGATTTTAGCAAAATTTACATCTGATTGTGAAACCCTGTTGCTTAAAACTTTTTAATAACTTCCTATGCCCTTAGGATACAGTCCTGAATTTTAATAAGAATTAGAAGACTCTTCACTCAATCATTTCTCATCATTTCTAGCTCTCTACTTTATTTTGGGTACTTTAGCCACACTGGGGATTCCAGTTCTGCAAAACCAGCATCCCTTCTGTTTCTCCACCCAGCAAATACTATTCCCAGTGCTTACTACATGTGTTCTACTTCTCTTTACCTCCTTATCCTTCAGATAGCTGCTGAAATTTCAGTTCCTCCCAACATAATCCTTCTCTATCAGATTAGGTTAGCTCTCATGTCATTAGGTGTCATCAAGTCGGTTCTGACTCATAGTGACCCCAGGTACAACAGAATGAATCACTGCCCAGTCCTGCACCATCCTCACAATTTTTGCTATGCTTAGTCCATTGTTGCAGCCACTGTGTCAATTGGCTTCTTTCAGAGTCTCCCTCTTTATCACTGACCTTCTACTTTACCAAGCATGATGTCCTTCTCCAGGAACCGCTCCTTCTGGATAACATGTACAAAGTATATGAGATGAAGTCTCCCATCCTCCCTTCTAAGGAGCATTCTGGCTGTACTTTTTTCAAGATAGATTTGTTCATTCTGCTAGGATTTCATGGTATATTCAATATTCTTTGCTAACACCATAATTCAAAGGCATCAATTCTTCTTTGATCTTCCTTATTCGTTGTCCAGCTTTATCATGCTTATAAGGTAATAGAAAATAACATGGCCTGGGTCAGTTATGCCTTAGTCCTCAAAGTGACGTCTTTGATTTTTAGCACTTTAAAGAGGTCTTTTGCAGCAGATTTGTCCAAAGCAATAGTTTGTTTGATTTCATAGCACCATGAATCTCTCATTTGTGTACTTTTCTGATTCCTAATATTGTAATCAATTATTTGCTATTTTTAAGCATGTCTTGTCTACTACATGGTAAACTCTGAGAAGGTAGGGATGTGTTCTGCCCCATTCACAGCTACACTGTAAACATCTGCACAGTGTGTTAGAATAGGGAAGATATTTAATCAGTGTATTTCAAGTGGATGTCAACATATCTTTTTAATCTCTAGCCCTCTGAGATAACATGTGTCATTCTTGTTTTACCTGTAAGAAAACTGAGGCTTATGACTTCCAAAGTATCTTTAAGAACATGAAAATACCCTTATATAAATATATTTCAACCACTTACTCTTTTCCCCAACTGCTGGGAAAGACTCATATTAAAGGTTTTTTTTTTTTTTTTTTTTTTTCTCTCAAGCTGAAATAGGAGTGATTTTTTGAGTTAGGAAGAGAACATCATCTTATATAAAATAAAGTAATATGTTTTTATATACAAAATTCAGAGAAGGAAAATATTATGTTTTTAGAGCAAGAAAATCTTGCCAAGACAAAGAATGGAGAAGAAAATCACCTCAGGGGCCCTATAATGATTGGTTTCAACTTTGCTTCTTTTCTGGAATACACTATTTCAAACTTATTGAGACTAGGCAGTCTTTTCTCCTTTTTTTTTTTTTGTTTGTCTTCTTCTTAAAGATGGTTACTATAACCACCCATTTTGGACAATAAAAATAATCCCGTCAGTGAATGATCATTATATTTTCTTAAATGATTTAAAAATAGGTGCAGAAATTATGACCCATTTCAAAGTAATCTATAAAAATAACAAAGCTTTTAATTTCCAAAATAAACAGGAAATGTTTGAAATGCAAAACATTTCATTTTACCTCAAAGCGAGCATGTAGAAACATGAATTAAATCTATCGTGATTCATAGAGAGTACTTAGTGAATAAGAAAAGCAATTTAGAATAAAACTGGGGACAATGAAACAGAGAGATAATAGATGAGAAGGAAATACAACAATGGACATTTAAACCATTGCCGTTGAGTCCATTCCAACTCGCAGTGACCCTAGAAGACAGAGTAGAACTGCCTGGTAGGGTTTCTAAGGCTGTAGCTCTTTAGGGAAGCAGACTGCCACATCTTTCTCCGGTGGGGCAGCTGGTGAATTCCAACCACCAACATTTGAGCTAGCGGCCGAGCACTTTAATGGACACTTAGAGAATAGAAAAGACTCCAAGCTAGTCAGTTAAAGTGAGTAACCCCCAGCTCCCAGGCAGAGGAAAATAAAGTTTGGAGGAAAAAATTAGTGTGAGTCAAATCTGACACAGAAATAAACTGCATCAGTCCCGCTTGAGACTTCACTAAGAAATGAAGAAATAAAGTCTACCCTACATTAAATCCATCAGGTCCCCCTGTCAGGATTCCTGTGAAAGATATCAAGCAATAACATCCAAACATCCTGTTCACTGCAACAAACCTCACAGCTTCCTCAATCTGAAACAACAAAAAATCAAAGGAAGGAAATTCCCAGTGTCCAGAGGAGAGGATTTTTGTTATTGTTGTTGTTATGGAAATTAATACATAATTAAATGCAGGAAAGGTGGAGTCAATAGAATGTGAATACTGATGATGGTGGAAACCAGGAAAAAATAAAAAGGCAAAAATAGGGGCCACCAAAAGACAGGAAGGAATGGAAATCAGACTACAAGAGAAAAATGACAAAATATCTCTCACTTATGACAAAGTGGCATTTTACTTTTCTGGAAAACAATGACAAGGGAATGCATTTGCTCTTCAATTTTTTCAGCCACTAGTGGTCAGTGGGACAAATTTGTTCCCATGATTCTCCTTGTAATTCCGAAATTCCACAGTCTAAGTATTGCAGAGACAGCAGTTATATGAAATAGCTGGTGCATTTTTGTGTGTATAAGCAGATGAGTGCCCTGTCCAGGAGGGAGGTTTTTCCTCCTGACATCTTCAGTCCATTTCATCTAACATCTGACAACACCACTATCGGCAGTAATGTCATCACTTGTTTACTCCAGACATTTAGGAATGTCATTAGGCTGTTAGCTTTTTGTACCAAGAAAGGATATCTGCTTTGTACTTTATATGGTGTCGTATTTGGCAGGCTTTCTGCGAAATTACTGCAGTGTTCTCATCTGCCAGATGTCAATGAAACTTGAAAGAAAGGGAGGTGTGTACTATAGATATTTCGATGGAGCATTTATATTATTCTTTTTTTTTTTTTAAGCCTTTACTAAAAACTGATGAAGGAGATGCAAATTCATGGATATAGCATCTACTTTTAAAGTGTTTGACTTCCTGTCATTAACATACATAACTATAGAAAGGTAAACACTAATATCAATGATATCGGCGGCATCTATGTGTGAGTAGGGACAGAAATAAAATGAAGTGCGAAGAGAAAGCAAACACAAAAAGAAAACTGAAAGTTAAGATCAACAAATAGAAATGTTTACTGAAAAAGAAAAACAAGGTGGGGAATCATAAGAAAACAAGAAAGATGTTTCATGCAATTTATGGGCACTTAATGTTCTTTTTCTTTTTTTTTTTTAATGCTCTGCCTCAACAAAATCACCTCCCTCAGTTTAATACTTTTATTTAGCATTAAGACTTGAGAACCTAGATTTCCTACTTACTCTAGTGGAAGAAGAATCTCTCCTTCCCTGTCTCTGTGTGCTTTTCTCTCTCTCTCTACATATAACACAAGTATATAATATATAACACAAGTATATAATATATAACACAAATGTATATATATCTATTCATATGGAAAAGGTCTTGTTAGGATTAGTAAAATGAATTATTAACCAATGTTAATAGTGCAGGAAATTAATAATGCATTAAGAATTAATAATTAAAGAATGAAACCAATTCATTTTACTTATGATGCTATTTATAAATTTCATTACCATACATATCTTCATCTAGCCATCCTTTCAACCCTGGGAACTATACAACGCAGGTATAATTCTATATCGTTGTTGTTGTTACGTGCTATCAAGTCCATTCTGACTCATAGCAACCCTAGGTACTACAGAACAAAACACTGCCTGGTCCTGCACCATGCTCACAATCGTTATGCTTAAGCTCATTGTTCCAGCCACTGTGTCAATACATTTTATTAAGGGTCTTCCTCTTTTTCGCTGACCCTGTAGTCTACCAAGCATGATGTCCCTCTCCAGGGACTGATCCTCTTGATAAAATGCCCAAAGTATGTAAGTCTGAGTCTTGCCAATCTTGCTTCTGAGGAGCATTCTGGTTGTACTTCTTCCAAAACAGATTTGTTCCTTCTTTTGGCAGTCCATGGTGTATTTAATATTCTTCACCAATACCACAATTCAAAGGCGTCAATTCTTTTTCTGTCTTCCTTATTCATTGTTCAGCTTTCGCATGCATAAGATGCGATTGAAAAAACCATGGCTTGGGTCAGGCACACTTGAGTCTTCAAGGTGACATCTTTGCTTTTCAACACTTTAAAGAGGTCTTTTGCAGCAGATTTGCCCAATGCAATGTGTTGTTTGATTTCTTGACCGCTGCTTCCATGGGCATTGATTGTGGATCATATATTACAGAGGAGGAAGTTGAGTCCCAGGATGAAGATCTACTAAATACTGGAAATGGGATTAGGTAACTGGTTTTCTTCCTCCCATCGAGACCTCTTACTATTTTTCCAGTATGCCCCATTTACATTAGGAAAGGCGAATTATACATAAAAAGACAAACAAACATGGGAGTAAAAGCATCTGGGCATTATCCACAAACACCATGTTGACAACCCTGAATATTTTTTGGGGAAAAAAAAAAAAGATATAAAATGATGGAAAGGCTATTTGAAACATGAAAAAGGGCCCACAAAATGTGTGATGTTATTACCAACTTTTAGATCACAATTCTTGGTGAGGTAAGGTGTAAAATATGCATATATGACAATGTTTAAGTGTACATCCTACGCAGTTAACTAAACACTGACAGTTGAAAATTGTATCTTGCCCTGTAACTTCCACCCTATTTTTAAAAAGATGATTTTGTAAAATTTTACCGAATACTTACTAAGTGTCATGCACCCTTCAAAGTTCTAGTGACATAGTGGTGAAACTGACAGACAAGGCCCCTTCCCTTATGCTTTTTATGTAGCCGGCATCACCGCCGCTTTAACTCTGGGGCAGTGTCATTTGAATGATTTGTGTTGTTTAAGGGAAAATACTTCTTCCACAGCGTATACACAAGACCTTCTTTCTCATGGGCTCAACTTTCCTTTAGGAGCCCTGGTGGTGCAATGGTTAAGCACGTGACTACTAACCAAAAGGTCAGCAGTTCAAACCCACCAACTGCTTCGTGGGTGAAAAATGTGGTAATCTGCTTCCATGAAGATTACAGGCAATTCTACTTTGTCCTATAGAGTTGCTACAAATTAGCTTAGACTCAATGGCAATGAGCTTGGTTTTTTGGTTTGGCCTTTCCTTGAGCATTCTTTGTAACATAAACTCATTGACAGACAAAAGCATTTAGCAATATTTAGGGAAATGCATATATGTGAACATTTGCTCTGAAAGCAAGCAGAGCTAAATGTTTTTACAAGCTTTCAGTATTTTCTATTTGTTTTGAGATCATTTTTTGTCAAATAATATTCCAGTGAGATATAATTTTAGAGTGTTACGTACAGTATATTAAATCTTTCTCAGTATTGAAAACAGCTTTGAGAGGAACTGTTACACACACACACACACGCACACACACATAATGTAATATTTATTTGCCCCAAATATAAAACAAAACACTTAATATAAATGAGCCTGTTTAATTTGATTGGTAGGGTTTGGAGCTTATTAAATTCCTGAAAACTAATAAATTTTATATTAGGCACATATTTACCCCTGAAGGAAAACTTTAAAATGAAATTATTTTATCCAGAAATGCTTGCTATTGAAATATACACCCTCTGTAATTCACATGCAATGTTTACAAGAGATCTTGTAATTAATTACCCAAAATTTGGTTGCTGTAACAAGGTCCTAAAAATTTGGTGGCTTAAAACAACAGAAGTTTATTCTCTCAAAGTCTGGATGTTGCATGTTAAAATTCAGTGTCACTGGGCCCAAATAAAGATGTCAACAGGGCTGCATTCCTGTGGAGCTGCTAGGAGAGAATTCATCCATTGCCTGTTCCAGCTTCCGATGGCTGCCAGCATTTCTTGGATCCTGGTCACATCATTTCAATCCTCAATGCCAAGCATCTTAAAAATCTCTCTGCACTCCATC
Source organism: Loxodonta africana (assembly GCF_030014295.1). Taxonomy (NCBI): domain Eukaryota; kingdom Metazoa; phylum Chordata; class Mammalia; order Proboscidea; family Elephantidae; genus Loxodonta; species Loxodonta africana. The sequence goes on along the minus strand of NC_087346.1, from coordinate 98,825,311 downwards.
TTCACATCACCTTCTCCTCTGTGTTTGTATAAAACCTTCCTCTGCTTCTCTCTTACAAAGATATTTGTGATTGTATTTAAGGACTGCCAGGATAAGCCAGGACAATGTTTCCATTTTATAGTTATTAATCTCATCTGCAAAGGTGCTTTTTCCTTTTAAGGTAACATTTACAGGTCCCAGGGATTTGGACCTGATGTCATTGAAGACTATGATTCAACCTACTACAACCTTCTTGCAACACGTAATTATTTTTTATTTTCATTAATGTACCTGTTGAGATAAGTTAGATTATGGCACTGTAATAAACAACGCAAAATATTGGTGGCTTGAAATAAGAAGTGTTTATGTCTCCCTCTTGTTATGTATTCATCACAGCATCCTCGCTCAGGGACTTAGGCTCACTAATCTTTTACCTCGGGGTCCTGGCCTGGTACAGAAATAAAGGGAATGTATGAATTGCATGCCAGATTTAAAGACTCCACCTGGGAGTGGTAGACATCACTTCTGCTCACATTTCATTGGCCACTCCTAAATATGAGCGATCCTATTATGTGCCTGGAAAGTAGAGAACGAGAAATTTTGATGAACAGCTCTAATGACTACCACAGTGAAATTGGAAGTTTCATGTCAAATCCCAATATATTGTAAAAAAAAAAAAAAAAAAACCAATTTGGGGTAAAATTTAAGAAGAATAAACAGAATTTACTTGGCATAACATTATTACCAACAGCACTGGGTTTTTTTGTTTTTTTTTTTAATTATTACCACTAGAGTCAAGACTTTAACCAGCAGGGAGATTCTGCCTTAAGGGTTTAAATAGTTGTTTAACAAATACCATATTACCTTTAATATATTATCCACTGAATACTAAACCAAAACCCAGTGCCATGGAGGTTACAATAAATATATCAGAATTATACATATGGCCTGGACTATCTTATCACTGGCATTGTTTCAGATTTTGAAACATAACTGAGCTAAGTACCACTATTTGGATAGAACTAAATGTATTTACTGGGGTTATGAGAAAAATAGAAAATATATAGTAAAATATTGTTTCATACATCAGAAAGAGTAACACAGTCCTTTGTAAAGATTTTGATGATTGTCTTTTGTTTTTCAGAAGAACAAGGATATAGGGTAGTATGTATGGCCAAATAAAGTTCAGTGGCCAATGAAAACAAAGTTGAATTATTGAAGTATATTAAAGCAAAAGAGAACTTGAAATCAAATATATATATTTACAGAAAGACCCGGTTCCTAAAAGAAAGTTTAAAATGCTTCTTTGGAATGGATAACATTTTCCAGGACAGTACCCATAGTTGGTTGGGGGACAATTATCTTGGCGAATAAGCTATAGAAAAGAAATGCCTTCTATGAAAAGGATCATAGTGACATAATTTATGTGAAAACATGTTATTAATTTTAAGGCAGACTGCAAACATAGACTTCTTTATCCCTGAATTTTAGCATGTTAATTCATTGGAATGTCTCAGAATTTATTTTTTAGCTGGAACATACCTTTACACATTTTCCTTATCAAACTCTTGTAAAGGTCTATCTAAGGAGTGCTCATCATTTAAAAATTAATAAAATAGAGCAAAGAATTAACCCAGGCTTTTGATTACAAGAAAAACAGAGACTGAGAGAGGTAGGGCAATGAAACAGAAAATCAGAAAACGAAGGACTACCCATCAGAAATACATTCTTATGAACAAAAGAAACACCTGACTATGTATGTTATTATCCTATCTAATTATTAGAATCATTGGCTAAATAGATCAAGAGTTCAAACAAATAAACAAAGTATGATGGGACAATAAAAGATAAATTATTAGTTTGAAATACACGGAAATGGGGAAAAAATACAATCATGGAAATGAACATCACATACAATCATGGAAAAGAACTGACACTACAGAACGAAAACAGTTAAGAGCATATAGAAAAAACCTTGAGATTGGAAAAGATAATGAATGAAGACTTAAAAGGGATTTCAGAGAAGATAGTAGATTTGGAAATTGTTCCAAAGTGTTGCATAATTGATGAATCTGAAGGAAAGAACAAAAATAATGGAAGATTTAAAAAAAAAAAAAAAACCTAACAGCATAATTACATTTGCTTTCTAGACATAAAAGAAAACTTGAATTTACAAACTGGAAAGCTGTACAGTGTTCTTGAAAAAACAATAATGAAAAACATAATTTATATTAACATTGCCACTAAAGTTACTGGAATTCACATGTAAGGAAAGACTTGTCACCAACCAAAACAATACAGCAATTCAACTTCTAAAAATTACACTAAATATTTGATAACACATTAGTAAAATTATATATATATATATGAATATTGCTATATTAGTGATTCTGTATTGGCCTGTTTTTGAACTCTTGAACACTCAGATACAGCAACAGCTAGTAAGAATCTACGCCATTGGGTTCCAAGTTAACCTCTATCTCTGGTCACTCCTTTCTTGCACCAAGAGGGAGAGTTCTGGCATGGTCAGTAAAGATTGGCTAATATCAACTGGCCAGATCATTTTGTCTGTATGGTTTATTCAGTGCCTCTTTGTGGTGAATGCCTTGTGGTACTAAAATCTTCCTCCTCTACATCCAGTCTTATATGTCCATTCATATGCTTTTATCCCAGATCTTATCTTCAGTTGTATTCGTTTTCTATCGCTGTTGTACCAAATTACCAAAAACTTAATGTTATAGGACAACTCTAATTATTTTCTTACAGTTCTATATGTTAGAAGTCCAAGAAAGGTCTCACTGGGCTAAAATCAAGGTGTTGATAGAGCTGAATTTCTTTCTAGTGGCTCTAGGGGTGGCACAGTTGTTAACACTAACGACTGCTAACTGAAAGAACGGCTGATCAAAGTCACCAATGGCTTCGTGGGAGAAAGATGTGTCAGTCTGCTTTTGTAGAGATTTATAGCCTTGGAAGCCCAATGGGGTCGCTATGAGTCAAAATCGACATGAGGCAGCGGGGTTGATTTTTTGATTTTGGCTCTAGGGGAGAATCTATTTCTTTTCCAGATTCTGGTGACTGCTCACATTCTTTGACTGGTGGATTTCTTTCTCCTTTTTCAAAGTCAGCAAGGTTACATCTCTCTGGGCATTCCTCCACAGTCTAACTCCTTCTGACCGCAGCTAGGGAAGGTTCTCTGCTTTATGGATTCATTTGATTAGACTGAGCCCACTCAAATAATACAGGATAAATCTCCCCATGTCAAGGTCCTCAACCTTAACCACATATTCAAACTTCCTTTTGCTATGTAAGGTAACATATTCACAGGTTTAAGGAAATAGGACATGGAAATCTTTGGGGGAGAGGGAGAGTACTCCTCCCACCACACCGATTTCTTGTTTTGTTTTTTTTTTCCTTCGAGGCCCTTGACCACATGAGTAGGACATTGTTTTATCATGTCGGAGTCAGTATTTATTCTCACCTTAGTCTAACTTCTCTCCAAACAAACTTTATGACTAGCTGTACTGCTCTAGTTCTGTCCATAAGGAAGATTTTTTATCCACCATCTTTCAAAAGTACCTCTGAATGCAACTGTAATGCGGTTGCCATCAATTTCTTACTTCCATCCACGTACTAAGACAACATATCTGTAAAGAGACCTCAGAATATTTTTCTCCTCCTTCACCTGGTCATATGGACCCCTCTCAGAAATTTACTCTATCCAGGCATTCTCATTCTGCTCAGGCTCAAAACAGGATGAAATATTTCCATCTTAATAAGGCCTGCTTCTGGATTTATTAGAATTTTTAAATTTAGTGTGTCCAAAAAGCACAATTCTTAATGATCAGTTCCAGACTCATAGTCACTTGGGACCACACGATACTTTTATTTTCCATGCCCCACTCAAAACTGGCAGCTATTTGTGTCTCCCAATGCATGGACAAGTTTACCATTTCTGGGTGAGGAATAAGCTTCCTCCAGAACCAAAAGAAGTCTGTCAGACAGAAATGAGCTATAAATGATGTGAAAATTTGTCTTTGAATTTAGATGTAATATGCTCACATGTCTCTGATGAATGGGCTCTTTAAAAATCCACTAAATTGAAGTTCCCTGAATTTTTGCAGAGTTTCTCTCTCAAAATCTTAAACACATGTGTTTTAATAAGGCCTCCAACAAACTAGCCACTTCTTACTCATTCTATCTAACTTCCATGATGTCAGGAATATAATGTATCAGCATCATGTTCTGAGGGATATGTAGGTGGTACAGATATCTTTGGGCTATATTACGACAGAGTGTGGTGGAGTTAATGTACAACTGAGGTAAAACTACATATGAATATTTTTGTCCATATCATGTGAATGTAACATGTTTATTATCTTCTTTTCTAATTTGATTTAAAAAAAATAATAATAGCATTTACCAAGTCAATGATCACATTCCATGTTCATAAGCCCTTACTGATGTGTTTTATCAAAAATATCAAGACTAGCAAGGCAGCTATGGTTGGAGTTCTTATTTGGTTAAGCCTGCAGTAATCTACATTCATGACCAGTAACTATCTGGTTTCTTTAGGGATCAAACTGACAAATAAAAAGGAGATATGATAGGAACAGCCAGAAACGCATCTTTTAGGTTTTTACTGATGGCACTAATCTCCACCATATTCACAAGGATTATTTTTGACTTATTATGTTGCCCTGGGTAGCGAATAGCTCCAGAGGTTTCCACTTGCCTTCAGCATTTAAATGTCTCAACTCACAGCCTAAAAAACAAATGTGGGAATTTCTCTAGCTCCTAAGTATCTGGGTATTCCCCTTTCTCTTGATACAGAGAATCACCACTGCATACACGTATTCAGTCTGCATGCTGAGCAAATAACCTGAGAAGCTGGACTATATGAGGTAGAACTTGTCATTAGGATAGGAGGAATATTCATTAACAACCAGCGATATGCAGATGACACAACCTTGCTTACCAAAAGCGAAGAGGACTTGAAGCACTACTGATGAAGACCAAAGATAACAGGTGTATGGATTACACCTCAGCATTAAAAAAAAAAAAAAAAAATCCTCACAACTGGACAATAAGCAACGTCACCATAAGTGGAGAAAATATTGAATTTGTCAAGGATTCCATTGTACTTGAATCCACAATCCAAGCTCATGGAAGCAGAAGTCAAGTAATCGAACCACGTGTTGCATTGGACGAATCTGCTACAAAAGACCTCTTTAAAATGTAAAAATGCAAACATGTCAGTTTGAGGACTAAGGTGCACCTGACCCAAACCATGGTATTTTCAATCACCTCATATGCACGTGAAAGCTGGACAATGAATAAGGAAGATTGAAGATGCATGGATACCTTTGAATTGATGATGGTGAAGAATATATCATGGATTGCCAGAAGAACAAACAAATCCACCTTGGAAGAAGTACAGCCAGAAGGCTTCTTAGGAGGGTGGCAGGACTTCTCATGTATTTTGGGCATGTTATCAAAAGGTACCAATTGCTGGAGAAGTACATAATGCTTGGCAAAGTAGAGGGTCAGAAAAAAGAACAAGAATCTCACCAAATTGGATTGACCCAGTGGATGTAAAAATGAGCTCAAAAGCAGCCAAGAGTGCCAGGGTGGTGCAGAAATGTGTAGTATTTCATTCACTTGTACACAGGTCGCTATGAGCCTGAACGGATTTGACAGTGTTCAACAACAAACACGTTGCCTTCAAGTCAATTCCAACTTACAAAGACCCTCTAGGACAGGGTAAGCCTACCCCATAGAATTTTCAAGGAGTCCCCCAAGGATTCGAACTGCCGAATTTTTGGTTAGCAGCCATAGCACTTAACCACTACACCACCAGGTCAGCAGTTCGAATCCACCAGGTACTCCTTGGAAACCCTATGGGGCAGTTCCACTCTGTCCTTCAGGGTTGCTATGAGTCAGAATTGCCTCGACGACAATGGGTTTTTTTAAATGGCTTTTATAGGAACAAAAACAAGAATGTCCCTAACTCAATGTATTTTTGCTTATCCCGTCTTACATTTTGGCCTTCTTGATTGAGCCCACTCAAAATCTAACCCAAAGTTCACTTATTTGGATTATGCTGATATATCCTAATAACAATTTATATGAATCATATCATTTCTCACTTATTAGCTCCAGAAGTTGCTGAATCCAGTAATGCATACAATTAAACGCATTTATCAGCCTGACATCTAGAAACACATGTACAGGTAACCCTTGATATGGTATGTGTTGCCTTTTTAGGGATATGACTTTGCAGCATCTTCTACCATGATAGAAATGCTAGATATTCCTAGAAAGGGACGAGTTATCTCTGAATGCACTGAGTGTTCAGGGGTTCTGTAGAGCCAATACCCTCAGGAGTATCCATTTTCCAGGTTATCCCCCTCCGCTATTTCAAGGTTTGAGATTTTCTCAATAGTGTCCCTAACTAGCGTAACAGACTAGTCTGGGCTGAGCATTGAAATGTCACTGGAGCTCTCTACCTCTTTCATCAGATCTTCAGTTTGCTGCTCAGCTCTGTCTACTCTTCTACAGTAGGAGGTAAATGTCACTCTCTAAGCTTACCAAGAGGCTGTCTGAACTGAACCTTTAACTACTTGTTAATATATTAAATTCCTCTTTATCTCTCTGTTGATTATCAATATGACTTAGCAGTAACTGGACAACTCTGTTGCTTTTGTAGGTAGTCTTCCGTGAAATCTTTCAAAGTCCTCAATCATTGAAACAACAACTATGTTCCCTTCCACTGAGGTGTTTTCTCAGGTCACCATTTGTGATAATTTTAGCAATTGGGCTGCCACATTAAGTCAGAGGCTAATTGCACCCATCTACCACTCAGGATGGTGTCCATTTCAACTGGCAAGTGGTTAGCAAGCCAGAGCCAAATCCCCACCTTACAGCTTCTGGAATTAATTGCATTAGTTTGTTTCTTTGAACAAGCAGAGACTTAGATGGGGTTGCGTGTGCAAGAGATTAGGTGGGGACAATTCTCATAAAGGAAAAGGGGTAACAAACAGAGGAGTCAGGGAAAATCTCAAATGATCATGTATATTCACCTCTATGAAAGAGAAAGCAAAAGAAGTAGTAAGGGTAGAAACACTTAGAAACTATACACACAAAGCCTTGGCCTATGGTGAGTATATGAACAGAAAAAGTGGTTTGGTGTCTCAGTTTCATTGTTTTTCTCTGTGTGGACATATTTATTTTATGGTTCGTTTGAAAGTCTGCAGGTTGTTTACAATGGCTAGACCCTAGAGTTAATAGAGTTGTTTTTCCATGAACCAGCAGTGAGGTTCTGCGGCAAAGACCCTCATTGACTAAGATTTGTATCATTTAACTATATTGTGGGTGGAGAAAATACAAAATGTATACAGTGGTTGTCTTTCTTCTGACTGGAGTAGGAGCCAATCATTTTCCTTAACCAATGGAGCACAATCTGCTGAGCTTGTACAAGTAATGAGTGCCTTTGTTTCTACGGTAACCTTTGGACTGTACAATGCAAGTCTTTCTATACCAATACAGCCTGGAAGGGAGGAGAGCATGGTGTCAAAGGAAAATTACAGGTAGGTTAATATTTCTGTAGAAACCCAAAACCAAATCCATTGCCATCGAGTCAATTCCAACTCATAGTGACCCTACAGGACAGAGTAGAAATGCCCCATAGAATTTTCAAGGAGTACCTGATCAGTTCGAACTGCCGGCCATTTGGCTAGCAGCCATAGCTCTTAACCAGTAGGCTGCCAGGGTTTCTAATATTTCTATAGCATCGATTAAAAGGAAGAAAGTAGAAATTGTAGATGTCAGAGCATGTCTTTAGGAAGCACATTGAGGTACTTTGCATGAAAAAAAGGGAATATTTAGAAAGTACATGAAAATTGTCTTTAAGTGTCTGCAAGCCTGTCATGTGTAACATTTGTACAGAGATTTTCAGCTTGCTTTGAAGTGATTCTTATGAAATTACAGATTACTAGATACCTGTATCACAGCTGAACTACACCAAACAAGCCTTGCAGGTACTGCTGTAATTCTTCAGTTGTGAAAATAAACACCCATTAAATTAAATTCAAATTTATAAAAAACCTTGGGGTCTTTGGAGAAAAGCCATAGCATAAATACCAAATATATATCTATATATGTGTGTGTGTTTTGGTAAGAGCTAAAACCAGTAAAATAATTTATATTTTCATATTCAGTTTCACCTAGAAGTCACAAAATACTTTGTAAATTAATGAGTTAAATTGCTTCCAGTGAATGTATGAAAGCAATACAAGTCTCTGAACCTTGAAATAATTCACTTTAAATGCAGTGGGGGGAAAAAAAAAAAAGAAGATTGCCATCTTAATAAAAAGTAGTCTGGACTTCCCAAGTTATTTGATACAGTAATTTTATTTCTCTTTGTTGTCAGAATCCATCAAGCCAGCTCTGACTCATGAAGACTTTATATATAACAGAATGAAAGATCACCCAGTCCTGGGCCATCTTCACAGTTATTGGTATTATTGAGTCCCTTGTTGTGGCTATAGTGTCAATCCATCTCATTGAAGGTTTCTCATTTTCGCTGACCTTCTACTTTACATTTAATCTTGTTCATGTGTGTTTTAAGGGAAAGTTTATAGTTCAGGTTAGTTTCTCATACAAAAATTTATACACACATTGTTATGTGACCCTAGTTGCTTTTTCTATAATATGACAGCACATTCCTCCTTTCCACTCTGGATTTCGTGTGCCCATTCAACCTGCTCATCTCCCTTTTTGCCTTCCCACCTCCAAACAGGGGCTGCCTATTTAGTCTCTATCTATTTGAACTACTCTTCACGAGTATTATTTCTTGTCTTATAGTCCAGTCTAATCTTTGGCTGAAGAGTTAGCTTCAGGAATGGTTTCAGTTCTGGGCTAACAGAGAGTCCTGGGGCCAGGTTATCTGGGGTCCCTCCAGTGTCAGTCAGACCATTAAAAAGGGCCTTTTTACTGGAATTTGAGTTCTGCACCTCACTTTTCTTCTGCTCCAATCAGGGACTTTCTGTTGTGTTATCTGCCAGAGCAGTTATTGGTGGTAACCAGGCACCATCTAGTTCTTCTGGTCTCAGGCTGATGAAGTCTCTGGTTTATGTGGCTCTTTCTGTCTTTTGGGCTAATATTATCCTTGTGTCTTTGGTGTTCTTCATTCACCTTTGCTCCAGGCAGGTTAGAACCAGTTGATGCATCTTAGATGGCAGCTCACTAGCTTTTAAGACCCCAAATGTCCCTCACCAAAATGGGATGCAGAATATTTTCTTAATAAGCTTTGTTATGCCAATTGACCTAGACGTCTCCTGAAAGCCTGGTTCCCAGGTCCCCACCTCTGCTACTCTATCCCTTGAAGTATTTGGTTGTATTTAGGAAACTTCTTAGCTTTCAGTTTAGTCCAGTTGTGCTGACTTCCACTGTATTGTGTGTTGCCCTTCCCCTCACCTAAGATAATTCTTATCTACTCTCTAGTTAATAGCACTCTTCCTCCCATCCCATCCTCTTAACCAGCAAAAAATGTTTTCTTTCCTGTTAAAACCTTTTCTTGAGTTCTTATAATAGTGGTCACATATAATATTTATGCTTTTGCAACTGAATAATTTCACTCAGCATAATGTTTTGCAGAATCATCCTTGTTCTTTATCATTGCGTAGTATTTCGTTGTGTGAATACACCATAATTTGTTTATCCACGCATCCATTGATGGGCACCTAGGTTGTTTCCATTTTTTTGTTATTGTAAACAGTGCTGCAATGAACTGAACACAAGTGTGCATACATCTATTCCTGTGATGCCTTTTATTTCCTAGGATATATTCCAAGGAGCAGGATTGCTGAGCCATATAGTAGTTCTATTTCTATCTTTTAAGGAAGTGCCAAATCAATTTCCAAAGTAGTTGTACCGTTTTATACTCCCACTAGCAGAGTGTAAGTATTCCAGCTTCTCCACAACCTCTCCAACATTTATTATTTTATGCTTTGTGGATTAATGCTAACCTTGTTGGGGTGAGATGGTATCTCATCATAATTTTGATTTGCATTTCTGTAATGGCTAATGATTATGAGTATTTCCTCATGTATCTGTTAGTCGCTTGAATGTCTTCTTTGGTGAAGTGCCTATTCATAATCTTCATCCAGTTTTTGATTGGGTTATTTGTCTTTTTGTTGTTGAGGCTTTGCAATATCTTATAGATTTTAAAGATTAGGCGATGAACAAATTTGTTGTTTTAGTCAAAATTTTTTCCCAGTCTGTAGGTAATCTTTTTATTTTTTTGGTGAAGTCTTTTGATGAGCCTAAGTGTTGCATTTTTAGGAGCTCCCAGATATCTAGTTTCTCTTCTGGTGATTGTGCATTGTTAGTAATGCTTTGTATTCTGTTTATGCGATGTATTAGCGTTCCTCAAGTTGTCTCTACTTTTTCTTCCACAATCTTTATTGTTTTAGATTTTATATTTAGGTCTTTGTTCCATTTTGGGTTAGTTTTTTTGTGTGTGTGTGCATTACATTAGGTATGGGTCTTGTTTCATTTTTTTGCAGATGGATATCCAGTTATGCCAGCACCATTTGTTAAAGAGACTGTCTTTTCCCCAATTAACAGACTTTGGGCCTTTGTCAAATATCAGATGCTCATAGGTGGATGGATTTATGTCTAGATTCTCAATTCTGTTCCATTGATCTATGTATCTGAGGTTTTACCAGTACCAGGCTGTTTTGACTACTGTTGCAGTATAATAGGTTCTAAAATCAGGTAGAGTAAGGCCTCCCACTTTGTTATTCTTTTTCAGTAGAGCTTTTTTTTTTTTTTTCTTACTTATCTGAGGCCTTTTTCCCTTCCATACGAAGTTGGTGATTTGTTTCTTCATCTCATTAAAAAATGATGTTGTAATTTGGATCAGAATTGGATTGTCTCTATAGATTGCCTTTGGTAGAATGGACATTTTTACAACATTGAGTCTTCCTATTTTAAGCGAGGTATGTTTTCCACCTATGTAGGTCTCTTTTGGTTTCTTGCAGTAGTGTCTTGTAGTTTTCTTTGTATATGTCTTTTACAACTCTGATAAGATTTATTCCTAAGTATTTTATCTTCTTGGGGGCTACTGTAAATGATACTGATTTGGTAATTCCCTCTTCGATGCTCTTTTTGTTGGTGTAGAGGAATCCAACTAACTTTTGTATTTTATCTTTTATCCTGATACTCTGCTGAACTCTTCTATTAGTTTCAGTAGTTTTCTTGAGGATTCTTTAGGGTTTTCTGAGTATAAGATCATGTCATCTGCAAATAGAGATGCTTTTACTTCTTCCTTACCTATTTGGATGGACTTTATTTCTTTATCTAGCCTAATTGCTCTGGCTAGGACCTCCAGCACAATGTTGAATAAGAGTGGTGATAAAGAGCATTCTTGTCTGGTTCCCAGTCTCAAGGGGAATGCTTTTACACTCTCTCCATTTAGAATGATATTGGCTCTTGGCTTTGTATAAATACCCTTTATTATGCTGAGGAATTTCCCTTCTACTCCTATTTTGCTGAGGGTTTTTATCATGAATGGATGTTGGTCTTTGTAAATGCCTTTTCTGCATCAATTGATAAGATCATGTGGTTTTTGCCTTTTGTTTTATTTATGTGATGGATTACATTGATTGTTTTTTAATGTTGAACCATCCCTGCATACCTGGTAAGAATCCCACTTGGTCGTGGTGAATTATTTTTTTGATATGTTGTTGAGTTCTATTGGCTAGAATTGTGCTGAGGATTTTTGCATCTAAGTACATGAGGGTTATTGATCTGTAATTTTATTTTTTTGTGATGTCTTTACCTGGTTTTGGTATCAGGGATATGCTGGCTTCATAGAATGAGTTTGGGAGTGTTCCATACTTTTCTATGCTCTGAAATACCTTTAGTAGTAGTGGCCTTAAGTGTTCTCTGAAAGTTTGGTAGAATTCTCCAGTGAAACCATCAGGGCCAGGGTTTTTGTTTTGTTGTTGTTGTTTGGAGTTTTTTAATTACCTTTTCGATCTCTTTTTTTCTTATAGGTTTATTTAGTTCTATTCTGTGGTAGTTTCTGTAAGTAGTGTGTTTCTAGAAACTTGTCCATTTATGCTAGGTTTTCAAATTTGTTAGCATACAATATTTCATAGCATTCTGTTGTGATTCCTTTAATTTCAGGTGGGCTTGTTGTGATATCATCCACCATATTTCTTATTTAAGTTATTTGCTTCCTCTGCTGTTTTTCTTTTTTTGGTTTGGCCAATTATTTATTGATTTTGTTGATATTTTCAAAGAACCAGCTTTTGGTCTTGTTAACTCTTTCAGTTGTTTTCCTATTTCGTTTAATTCTGCTGTCATTTTTATTATTCACTTTCTTCTGGTGCGTGAGGGCTCCTTTTTTTTTTTTTCTCTGTTTGAGTCTTAGGGCTAATGTTTTGATTTTGGCACTTACTTTTTTTTGGATGTGTGCATTTATTGGTATAAATTGATATCTGAGTACTGCTTTTGCTGTGCCCCAAAGAAGAACCAAAGGTTTTGGTAGGATGTGTTTTCATTCTCATTTGATTCTGTGAATTTTTTTATTCTGTCCTTAATTTCTTCTATAGCCCAGTATTTTTTGGGTAAGGTGTTGTTCAGTTTCCATGTGTTTGATTTTTTTTTTTTTTCTTCCTCTTTCTGTTTTGATTTCTACTTTTATGGCTTTATGGTAAAAAAAAAAATGCTTTGTAATATTTCAATGCTTTGGATTCTGTTAAGGCTTGCTAATATGTGGTCTATTCTAGAGAATGTTCAATGTGCATTGGAAAAGAAAGTATACTTGGCTACTGTTGGGTGAAGTGTTCTGTATATGTCTACGAGGTCCAGCTGGTTGACTGTGGCACTTAGATCTTCCATGTCTTTTTTGAGCTTCTTTCTGTATGTTCTGTCCTTCTCCGAAAGTGGTATGCTGGTTTATTATTATTATTTTGGAGCTGTCTGTCTCTCTTTTCAATGCTGTCAGAGTTTGTTTTATGTATCTTGCAGCCCTGTCATTAGGTGCAAAAATATTTAATATGGTTATATCCTTCTGGTATATTTTCCCTTTAATCATTATATAGTGTGCTTCCTTATTCTTTGTAGTGGATTTTTCTTTAAAGTCTATTTTGTCAGGGATTAATATGGTCACTCCTGCTTTTTTTTGATTGCTGTTTGGTTGATATATATATATTTTCATCATTGAGTTTTAGTTTGCGTCTTTAAGTCTAATATGTGTCTCTTGTAGGCAGCATATGGACAGATCTTTTTTTTTTTTTTTAATTCCATTCTGCCACTCTCTCTTTATTCATACATTTAGTCCACTTACATTCAGTGTAATTATGGATAGGTATGAGTTTAGTGCTGTCATTTTGATATCTTTTTTTGTGTTGTTGACAGTTTCTTTGTTCCACTTAATTTTTTTGTGCTAAGTTGTTTTTCTTTATGTATTTTCTTTTCATCTTTTTCATTGTCTTTGTTTTTTTTTTTGCTCAGTCTTTACATTTTCCTTGTTTTTATTTTGATATGTAGGATTGTTAGTTCCCTTTGTAGTTACTTTAATATTTACGCTTATTTTTCTAAGCTTAAACCAATCTTTTACTTCTTTAAATCTCCTTGACTTCCTCTACATAAGAAAGATCTGACTATATTTTTTAGTCTCTCTTTTTTGTTTTAATGTTGTCATCTTTTACATATTGAAGTTTCTGTTTCCCTATTTTCAGTGTTTTAGCTTTGATTTATTTTTGTGACTTCCCTATCTGGATTTATATCTGGTTTTAGTCTTGGGTTGTTTTCTGATGTTATTTATTCCCTAACCAGAGGACTCCCTTTAGTATTTCTTGTAGTTTTGGTTTGGTTTTTGCAAATGCCCTAAACCTCTGTTTATCTGGAAATGCCCTAATTTAACCATCATGTTTGAGAGATAGTTTTGCTGGATATATAGTTCTTGGCTGGAAACTTTTTTCTTTCAAGGTTATAGGTATGTCATCCCATTGCCTTCTTGCCTGCATGGTTTCTGCTGAGTAGTCTGAGCTGAGTCTTATTGACCCTCCTATGACCCTCCTTTTTGTTAATCTCAAGCTGCTGTTAAAATTCTCCCTTTATCTTTGGTTTTGGCAAGTTTGATTATAACATGTTTTAGTGACTTTCTTTTGGGATTCACCTTGTGTGGGGTTCAATGAGCATCTTGGATAGATATCTTCTCATCTTCCACAATATCAGGGAAGTTTTCTGCCAACAAACCTTCAACAATTTTCTCTGTATTTTTTGTTATCCCCCCACCCCCTCCATTCTGGGATTCCAATTACTCATAGATTATTCCTCTTGATAGAGTCTCACATAATTCTTAGTGTTTCTTAATTTTTTTTAATTCTTTGATCTGACCTCAAATAAGTTGATGTTGTGAGTTTTATCTTCAATCTCCCTAATTCTCACTTCCATTGCCTCAATTCTGCTCTTATGACTTTTTATTGAGTTTTCTAATTCTGAAATTTTATTGTTAATCTTCTGGATTTCTGTTTGCTGTCTTTCGTATGGATTCTTGCAGCCTGTTAAATTTGTCATTGTGCTCTTCTATAATCTTCCTAAGTTCCTCTATTGCTTTGTCTGTGTGTTCCTTGGCTTGTTCTATGTTTTGCCTGATCTCTTTCCTGATCTTTTGAAGAGTTCTGTGTATTAATCTTTTGTATTCTACCTCTCTGGTAATTACGAGAATTTATCTTCCCTCTGAAGATTTCTTGATTCTTTGTTTTGGGAGTTGGCTGAAGCCATCATGGTCTACCTTTTTATATGATTTGATATTGACTTTTTTCTCTATGCCATCAATAAGTTATTATATTTATTTTATGTTTGCTTACTGTGTAGTAGCTTCTTGTTTTGTGTTGTTTTGGTATGCCCAAATAGGCTGGTCATGTGGGCTAGTTTGATTATTGGCACTTTTGAAGCACTAATGTCCGTCACCAGGTGATTAGATCTGTTACTAGGTTGTGAGCCCAAAAGCCCATTTATTTTTCTTGTATGGATTCAGCTCAGGTGTCTAGGTAATCAGCCACCAAGTGTGTGGTGCAGGCTCTCATCTATAGGCCCAGGTGGGCAGGGGTGATTTTAGTAGGCATAGCTATCTGGGTGCAGTAAAGAGTCGCACGCTGAGCAAGACAGTATGCTGATGGCTGCCTCTGAGTGTCTAGAAGGAAACTGTGTCCCTGTTCCCTAGAGTGCATAGGTGGGTGGGTTTTGCACCTGGACTGTGGGCACCCAATGTTTTTAGCTGTAAGGACTGGAAGGCATCCCTTATTCTTGGGCCCCTGTTACAGGTGGCTAGGTGGCTTGTGTGGAGCCACCAGTCCTCTGGTCCCTGACGTGGGTAGGTGAGGACCCTGCTTAATGGGAAAAGCAATTTCAGGTGTCACAAACCTGCCACTGCAATATATAGCTGATACAGTGAAGTTAGGCTTCAGGTATATACCCTGTTGTACTGTGCTACTGAGGGCCTACACTGCTGAAACAGGCCCACACAAGTCTATGCAGGGGTGAAAGGCATTCAAAGTCTGTGGACCCCTTATGCCTGAGTATAGGCAAAGGAACTGTGCCTGCCCTGAGTTCCCAATTTAGGAAAGCTGGCAGATTATTTTTTCCTTTTTGTTAATTTGTTCCCTCTCCAAGGCTGGGAGAATGGCTCAGGACACATGACAGATCCTACTTCTGGCCCAGAGGAAGCAGCAATCACTGAAGCCAGGCCCGGACCTGGTACACAGTGGGGAGGCAGTAGGTAAATGGGGGAGAATTTCTTCCCAAATGGGGTGTTTTTTTAATCCTAGCAGTAGGTTAGATGCATGTACTTATCTTTTGCCAATTGAGCACCCCTATTCACATGCTCTGGAGGCTTGAGTAGACCCTCCATTGCTCAGTCTCTCCTGATATGGAAAACACATCCAGAATGGCACTCCTTGCTTCACAATACATGCCAGCCAATCCAGCCAGCAGGGTGCCAGTTGCCACCAGTCAACCCTGGCAGCTCCTCATTGCTTCTGAACAGTCTCTCCCTTCCCGTGCCACTGAGTTCAATTCTTCAACTTTGTCTTCAATGGTCAGGGCTTCTAGATTATCATATATAATTGATGCATTTGTTTTTTCAGGTCTTTGTTTTAAAAGGGACCACCAGAAGCATCTGACTACTCCACCATCTTGGCCCTACCTCTACCTTTAATCTTTGAAAAAGCGTAATTGAATGTACAGATAATAAGACATATGCTATCATATACAGTTTACAATAAGGAAACAGAGGCAAAGAAATGCTGGTAAATTCCCTAAAGTTGCCTGACCAGTAAGCATATTAGAACAAAGCACAAGAGAGTTGTCAACATTTTAGAGCAGTGCTTCACACAATATTGGTACTTGCATGACTCAATGCACACTGTAACCTATAGACTGAAGAAAGCTGTTCATCATCCTGTTATCTCTCATTGCCACCTATAAATAATTGAAAATCATTTACTGTTTGTTGAATTGGAATAGTGTGATAATGACTTATATAATTTGAAAAATAAGTATTTTTTTTCAAAGAGGTTATGCAAAGTATCTCTGGAGTCAGATTACCCAAGTTCAAATCTGGACTCCTTACTCTAGTCTTCATGTGAGCTTGGGAATGTTTCCTAAATTCTCTTGGTCTCAATTTCCTCATCTATAAACAGGGTGTAATAATAGTACCTACTTTATATGGTTGCTAGGTAGCTTAATCAAGTTAATATATGCAAAGCGACTATAACATTGATAGGCACAAATAAGAAAGTAGTAAATATTAGCTGATACCCGACGGCACTGGGTTTTGGTTGGGTATTTTTACTATTAATTGAAATATTTTCAACGTAGAAATAGAGCGATTGGCTACTGTCAAGAAAATTGGAGGCCTGAAGCCCAATTCTCGGGGTTCATTTACAGTGGTATAATCATACTACGTAATTTTAAGAGGTTCAAATACTTATGCTTATAAGTATCCTTATAATTTACTTATTATATATTCTAAATAGTTACAGACTTTCCCAAAGGTAATATTCCTTGGAGGTAACAACTAGTCTGGTAACCTTTGATCCAGTGAAAGTGATTTTAGAAAGTGTATTTGAAAGCATCATACTTGTACTAAGATACTAGGGAAGGTTTTACATTTATCCAATGCTTTTAGGAAAATAATTGATTTTTTAAAATTTGTTCCATAAAAATGTAAATTTTCTTGGATATTTTTGTATAAATGAGGTAGAATATTTTTTTTTCAATTCAAAATAAAATCATAAGTTATTTTCTTAATTCCATAAACATCAATTGTGTAATTCAAGGAAAAAATATGCAAAATGTTTAAGTCTGATTTTGAAAGCATTTTAGGCACTCACTATTAATCTATTATGTGCTGTGAAAAATATGTTTATCCTCTGAAATATCAGAGAACTTACACTCAGGCATTACGTAAGAACCATAGAAGACAAAGAACCATTATTGCATGTATTATCACATTAATAATAATTAAAGAGAATTTCAGATATCTGAGTGTATTTTTTTTTAACTGACTTCATTATTTACAATGAAATTTGGTCTGATTAATATAAGAATAAAAATGATTTTATGACCCTATGCTGATAATGTGAATAGTGGCAAATTGAATATTTCAATTTCGTTTTAAGTCTATTTTATGCTCACATTAAGTTAATTTAGAAAAGTGTCAGATTTATTATTTAAACTAAATGGGCATAGAAGTAAGGAGTTACATAAATGAATGTACATATTATCCTTATTAAGAATTTTATTACTCTTTAAAAATATTCATACAAGGCTTAAACATATCTTCTTCAGGCTGCAATACATCTATGCAGTATAGAGTTTGTGTTTTTCCCCCAATTTCTCGAAAACAAACCATGAAAATCAATTAAGTCAACTAGTATACAAAAGTTCACTTCTTTGACATAAGGCATCCTTTGCCTTGCACATTCTTAAGTATATGTTGTATGCAAAAACTCTTCATTGTAAAATCCTAGAAGAGTGAATATTTACATCAGAGCTTCATGTTACTCAGCAATGGAGAGACTAAGGCTCAAATATATGAAAAATCACTTTGATTTATATTTCAAATACCAACCTCTGCTTAAAACCAAAAATAAACAAATAAAACCTGTTGCTGTGGAGCTGAATCCAACTCATTGCAACCCTATAGGACGGAGTAGAACTGCCCCATAGGGCTTCCAAAGAGTGGCTGTTGGATTCAAACTGTTGATGTTTTGTTTAACAACAGGGATCAATATGTATATATATATACATATATATATATATATATACACACAAACCCACTGCCGTCGAGTCGATTCCGACTCATAACAACCCTATAGGGCAGGGTAGAACTGCCCCATAGAGTTTCCAAGGAGCGCCTGGTGGATTTGAACTGCTGACCTCTTGGTTAGCAGCTGTAGCACTTAACCACTACGCCACCAGGGTTTCCATATATATATAACATATATGTATTTATTTATATTTATATAAATATGTATTTCTTTATATCTTTATATGTTTTCTAACAATATGTGTTAGTTTCTTAGGGCCCCCATAACCAAATACCACAAAATAAGTGGCTTAAAGGAAATGCAATTTATTTTCTCACAGTTCTGGAGGCTAGAAGTTCAAATGTAGAACATTAAAAAATTAGCAGGCCTATATTCTCTCTGTTCACTTTAGGGGAAGATCATCCCTTGTCTCTTCCAACACTTAGTAGCCTTTGGCATTTCTTGGCATTCTTGGCTTCTAGATGCATCTTCACACGCCATCAGTTTTATCCTTCCTCTATGTCTGTTCTCCCATTTTATAAAACACCACTCATCAAGGATTAGAACCAATCCCTATCTGGTATTATCTCTTTAATTTAACTGGTAATGTCTTCAAAGAAAGAAAAGGTCACATGCATAATACAGGGATTGGGACTTCAACATATCTTCTTGGAGGACATAATTCAGTCAATAATACAGTATCTGGAACTGTTAGCTGGAATTGATTTTCTTTTTAGCATAAAACTAATGAGTTTCTTAAGAAATTCTGTATTATTGTGGTTGCTACTCTTCACTCTAAATGGATATTCTTTAATAGATGAAAATATATGTGGATTTTGCAAAGTATCTTTCTGCAACCAAAACATTTCCCAAAAAAGAAAAATATGAAACACTAGACTCTATTACTAACACTAGACTTTAGTACTAAGCCTCCAGTCATTGATATTTTTCTGGCAGAGAGTCTATAGAACCTCATAGAATTTTTCATGTATAATACCTCTTGTTGGCATATATTTCATTTTGACTTTTATCATAAAATATTCCTGTTGTAGTCATATATCCTCATCTAGATTTTAAATCTCTCATTTACTACCACCGTCACTTCTGTTCTAACACACAACAACAACAAAAATAATGTTTGTTAGTTTTCCCCTGAGACATACTTGAGCATCATCTAGGTATACTTCTTTGTATCCCTAAGTTTGGTTTTTAATTTCAATATTAATCTAAATACACACACACACACACACACACACACACACACTGCACTCTGGATGTATGTGTGTGTGTGTTTGTGTGCTGGATTATCTACATCAGTATCTTATAGTCAGTTAAAATTGTGCCATTGTAGTTTCTTCTTTGCATCTTTGTTTATAACTAATTTGGCACTAATCATTTAACTCCAAAATGTTATTGGGTAAAGAACAGAGAATTACTCAATATTTTATTATACATTTATGTCAATTAAAAGCCAATGCAAAAACTATGCTATGGATTGTATTGTAACCCTCTTCTCCCCATTTTTTTTTCTTTTTTTTTTTGAAGTCTGACACCCTACACTGGTGAATGTGACCTTGTTTGAAGAAACAGGGCTTTTGTTTCCAAATATTATTAAAGTTAATGCAGTCACACCGGAGTAGGATGAGATTTAATCCTAATTCCTTTTTAGCGACATTTTAGAAAAGAATGACAGACATAGAAATGTAGTCACACTCAAGGAGGAAGGAGCAACGTGAGGGTCTATCTACAAGCGAAGAAATGCTAAGAAACACGAGGGACTATAGAAGTTGAAAGAGAAAATGAAGGATCTTGCTCTAGAACCAAGGAAGAGACGTAACCCTGCCAACACCCTCAATTCAGACAGCTAGTATCCATAACTGTGAGAAAATAAATTCCTCTTCTTTAGGGACTCCTATTTTGTGGTATTTTTTTATGACAGCCCAAGGAGACTAAGATAGGCTGCAACAACAATGGCATTCCAGTAGTCTGGATACTGGAAGAACGATGGATGATTTGAGTTATCCCAATGCACAGTTATCCCAATTTACAGTTTTGTAAAGTAGAGGGTTAGCAAAAAAGAGGAAGACCCTCAGCGAGATGAGTTGGGTGCAATGACAGCCTCGAGCATGGCAATGATTGTGAGGTTGGCACAGGAACAGGCGGCGTTTTGCTCTATTGTACATATGGTTGCTATGAGTTGGAATCAACTCAGCAGCAATGGCAACGAGTTGTAAAGGAAAGCTGGTGTTTTCCAGCCTGAGATTAACTTTCCAATCTCTCTATGACGATTTATGACCACGTAATTGTACTTAAGAATTCACTCCAAGGGAGGTAATTTCTCCTGGTGACTTTTAACCCCCCAAGTCATTAATTAGAAAATGTAGGCTTATACAATTAATCTTGTTTCTTTTGGTCAAACATCCATGGTTGTAGGACTACTTTGCAGCTTGAGTTTGACCAAAGCTTGGCTACAGGGTGGTCAGGCCAGGTGTAGCTAAATAAAGGCCCCTTACCTTGTTCTATGCACTCTGAGGTATAAAACCCTAGACCACTTTGCCTTGTGGCCTTTTACCTGCAATGTAATTTTGGAGTCTTATGTGTGCAGAGAAACTTCCTGTATCAACTCACCCTGGAACAGGTGTCTAAGGGAGACCACCCGAAGAAGAAAATTACCTCATTTATCTGCATTCTAATCTCTACTTAAGTAAATAAAAACTTGTAAAATGTCACTTAGTGTTGTTGTTAGGTGTATTCAAAACAGTTCCAACTTATAGTGACCCTATGCACAACAGAATGAAATGTCTCTTGGTCCTACGCCATCCTCACAATTGTTGCTGGGTTTGAGCACATTGCTATAGCCACTGTGCTTATCTATTTCATTGAGGATCTTTCTCTTTTTTGCTGACCCTCTGCTTTACCAAGCATGATGTCCTTCTTCAGGAACTGGCCTATCCTGATAACATATTCAAAGTACATGAGATGTAGTCTAGCCATCCTTGCTTCTAAGGAGCATTCTTTTTTTTTTTTTTCTTATTGCGCTCTGCGTGAAAGTTTACAAATCAAGTCAGTCTCTCATACAAAAACTTATACACACATTGGTATGTAATCCTAGCTGCTCTACCTCTAATGAGACAGCACACTCCTCCTCTCCACCCTGCATTTCCCCTGTCCATTCAACCAGCTTCTGTCCCCCTCTGTCTTCTCATCTCGCCCACATAGTCTCATGTGTGTACTTAAGCCAAGAAGCTCACTCCTCACCAGTATCATTTTCTGTCTTACAGTCCAGCCCAAGCCTTGTCTGAAGAGCTGGTTTTGGGAATGGTTCCTGCCTTGGGCTAACAGAGGGGCCAGTGACCATGACCTCTGGGGTCCCTCTAACCTCGGTCAGACCATTAAGTCTGGTCTTTTTACAAGAATTTGAGGTCTGTATCCCACTTTTCTCCTGCTCCATCAGGATTCTCAGGTGTGTTCCCTGTCAGGGCAGTCAGCGGTGGTAGCTGGGCACCATCTAGTTCTTCCAGTCTCAGACTGATGGAGTCTCTAGTTTATGTGGCCCTTTTTGTCTCTCAGGCTCATATTTACCTTATGTCTTTGGTGTTCTTTATTCTTTGCTCCAGGTGAGTTGAGACCAATTGATTCATCTTAGATGGCCGCTTGCTAGCATTTAAGATGTCAGATGCCACTCACCAAAGTGGGATGCAGAACGTTTTCTTAATACATTTTATTATGCCAATTGACCTAGATGTTCCCTGAAACCATGGTCCCCAGATTCCTGCCCCTGCTACTCTAGACTTCAATGTGTTTTGTTGTATTCAGGAAACTTCTTTGCCTTTGGTTTAGTCCAGTTGTGCTGACCTCTTCTGTATTGTGTGTTGTCTTTCCCTTCACCTAAAATAATTTTTGTCTACCGTCTAATTAGTGAATACCCCTTTCTCTCCCTCCCCACCCTGGTAACCATCAAAGGATATTTTCTTCTGTGTTTAAACTTTTTCTTGAGTTCTTATAATAGTAGTCTCATACAATATTTGTCCTTTTGCAACTGACTAATTTCACTCAGCATAATGCATCCCAGATTCCTCCATGTTATGAGATGTTTCAGATTCATCATTGTTCTTAATCGTTGTGTAGTATTCCATTATGTGAATATACCATAATTTATTTATCCATTCATCTGTTGAGGGGCACCTTGGTTGCTTCCACCTTTGTGGCATTGTAAACAGTGCTGTAATGAACATGGGTGTGCATATATCTGTTCGTGTGAAGTCTCTTATTTCTCTAGGATATATTCCAAGGAGTGGAATTGCTGGATCATATGGTAGTTCTACTTCTAGCTTTTTAAGTAAGTACCAAATCAAAGTGGTTGTACCATTTTACATTCTCACCCACGGTGTATAAGTGTTCCAGTCTCTCCACAACCTCTCTAAGGAACATTCTTACTCTACTTCTTCCAAGACAGATTTGTTCCTTCTTCTGGCATCCCATGGAGTATTCTTCACCACCGTAATTCAAATGACTCAATACTTTGATCTTCCTTCCCATGTATTGGATGTGATTGAAAATATCATGGCTTGGGTCAGACACACTTTAGTCCTCAAAGTGACATCTTTGCTTTTCAACACTTTAAAGAGGTTCTTTGCAGCAGATTTACCAAATGGAATGCACCTTTTGATTTCTTGACTGCTGCTTCCATGGGTGTTGATTGTGGATCCAAGTAGAATGAAATCCTTGACAACTTCAATCTTTTCTCCATTTATCACGATGTGGCTTTTTGGTGCAGTTGTGAGAATTTTTGTTTTCTTTACCTTGAGGTGTAATCCATACTGAAGGCTGTGGTCCTCGATCTTCATCAATAAGTGCTTCTAGGCTTCTTCACTTTCAGCAACCATAGTTATGTCATCTGTGTATCTCAACTTCTTAATGAGTCTTCCTCCAGCCCTGTTGCTATGTTTTTCATATAGCCCAGCTTCTCTGATTATTTGCTCAACATACAGATTGAATAAATACGATGAAAGGATGGAACTCTGATGCATATATTTTCTGATTTGAAGCCGGGAAATAAGTATCCCTTTATTTTGTGTGAATGACTGCTTCTTGGTCTATGTACAGGTTCCATTTGAGCACAATTAAGTGTTCTGGAATCCCCATTCTTTGTAATGTTATCCATAACTTGTTACGATCCACACAGTCGAATGTCTTTGTGTAGTCAGCAAAACACAGGTAAACATCTTCCCTGTATTCACTGCTTTCAGTCAGGGTCCTTCTGAAAATTAGCATTTGTATTCCTTATTCCACATCCTCTTCTGAATCTCGCTTGAATTTCTTACAGTTCCCTGTTTATGTAGTGCTACAATCATTTTTTAATTATCTTCAGCAAAATTATACTTGCACGTGCAATGCAATGATATTATTCAATAATTTCCGCATTCTGATGAATTCACCTTTCTTTGGAATGGGCACACACATGGATTTCTTCCAGATGGTCATCTAGGTAGCTGTCTTCCAAATTTCTTGGCATAGACGAGTAAGAGCTTCCAGCATTGCATCCATTTATTCATACAACTGAGTTGGTATTCCTGCAATTCCTGGAACCTTGTTTTTTCCCAATGCCCAGTGCAGCTTGGGCTTCTGCCTTCAGTTCTTGATCATATGCTACCTCCCGAAATTGCTGCAGACTGGCCAATTCTTCTTTGGTACAGAGGCTGTGTGCATTCTTTCCATCTTCTTTTGATGCTTCCTAATTGTTCAATATTTTGCCCAAAGACTCCTTCAATATTGCAACTAAAAGCTTGAATTTTTCTTCAGTTCTTTTTGCTTGAGAAATGCCGAGTGTGTTCTTTCTTTTTGGTTTTCTAAGTCCAGGTCTTTGCACATTTCATTATAATACTTTATTTTGTCTTCTTGAGCCGCTCTTTGGAATCTTCTGTTCAACTCTTTTACTTCATCATTTCTTCCTTTAGCTTTAGCTACTCTACATTTAAGAGCAAGTTTCTGAGTCTCTCCTGACATCCATTTTGGTCACTGGGCAATGTCAATTAATTACTGAGAGCTAAACCCCTCTATAAGCCCATTTTTCATCATGATTCAGTGCACCCTGCCACCAGAAAACTATCCTGAAACCAGCATCCAAGTCTTGGTTTTGTTTGAAACTCGCTTTATATGCACAGGTAGCCCCTGATATTTTCGTGTTGAATATAGACATTCTTACAGAACACCAAATCAGAAAATTCACTCTGTGGCCATGATGAAATGAATCAGAAAACAAGACCACTCTCTAATCTTGTCCAAGCACAAACAAAAACAAGATCTGTTTAAAAAGTTCAAAGATTCTCAATATCTCCATCTCTTGGCTTTTATGAGTGACTTACTCTTTTTTATCAATTACAGATTTAGCATTTGTTCATTTCTCCCACCTTATAAATAATGTATATTAGGATACCAAACTGTGGACTTGCCTCTGCTTTCTGACAGTACCCAATCCAGAGTAATGGTAGCATACTATCTTCCTATCCTAAACCAGCCATCATTACCCCTAATCCTTTAAAAAACCTTTCTACTACTCTCTTGCTGAGATGAACTATGGTTGCCTGAGTGTATATTCTTCCTTATTGAAATGAATGATAAATCCAACTTTGCTTGATTGTAGGTATACATCTGGTAGTCTTTTGGCTGAAGGGCATTGATGAAGACTTGAAAACTTCTATGTATTCAATCATAATTCACTTTTATCTTTACTGATTGCATTGATGTATAACATGGTTTTTTAAACACAGAACTGAATGTTCTGTCGGTAAAATATTAGTGATACTTTCTTGAACAACGGCAGTACAATTTTTACTTTCTTCTTATAAAATAAGTTTTATTTTGAGAACCAGAAAAAAGAAATCTCAGTATGTAAAACATACTAAAATTATAGAGATAAATGTTTGAATATCTAAGTTAGAGAACATTTTCAGAGACCTTCTTCTTTGTTATAAATTAAATAATTTATCATTGCTATTAGCTCTCTTTATAAATAACTTCTTGAAGAGAATTCTTCAGTAAAGTGTTACAATTTTAACCTTTTTAAAAACATTAGATCTTGACTATTCCAACTTTTTTTCACTGCTATTTAGAATTCACTGTTAATCCTTCTTGCTTATTAAAACTATGTTCCTATGCAACCATAAAGATCAGTTTCCAATAATAGTATTCATTGAATGCTTGTATGTGCTAAGTACCATTCTAAATACTAACTTAATTTTCTCAGAAACCTTATGAAGCATTGTTATTTCTGTTTAACAGCTGATGAAACTGAGGCATAGGCTACTTAAGTGAATTGCCCAAGGGTACGCAGCTATAAGAGTCAGAACTTAAACCCAGGCCTCCTGATGTCAGAATCCATGCTTTAATCATTATACCTTGCAAAGCTTTCTCCTGGGTATGATTTTCTCCAAAAATTAGTCATTACTCCTCTGTCTTTTATTTGCTAGCATATTTATTCTCTAATTTAGATAACTCCAAACTGACTTTTTAAAAGGTTACATATAATATGCTTTAATCTTCCCATAATTATTCATAACTCAATCAATCATACATTCAATGCCCGTTGAAGAACTGGTAAATTTTACAACCTTATCTCATTAAAAAAATTCACACTTTATTTATGACAGTTTCAATTCTTCAGGTAGAACTAAGTGGAGGTTTCTGAAAGCTAAGAGATTGTCTTATGTGAGTTTTACTTTTAGAAAAATAGATGATACAAGATTCCTTTCTAATTGTTTATTATCCTCTGTTTAAAACTGTCCATTTAGCTTATAACTTAGAGATAATGTTTGTTACAAAAAAAAAACATCGGACCACATTTCTGTTTTATTTTTACCCCTTTCATGAAAGTACGGAAGGCCTGTCTGAGACATGTGGGTGCCCTGGATAAGCTAAGTTTTAGTACTTTTTCAAACTGCTAAACTGTAAAATATGTTTAGGTTTTTTTTTTTCAATTTTTTGTTTTGTTTTGTTTCCCTTCTTCTTTTAAACACATATTGACCCTGAGAGTAGGCAAAAACCTGAGAAAACTGCTAGTAGCATAATTCAGACGCTTTCCAATTCCTCGAACTTTTCAAGGATGGACCCAAATTTCATAGCCTCTTCAACAACACACATACTTTGTACTTAAACTACAAATTAAGCTGAATGTAGATGGAGCAGGCAGAGCCTATTACTTCTTGCCAAAAAATTCCTAGAAAGTTCCACAGAATCAGTAGCAAACTGCTACTTTTCGGGGAATACATAAAATAGAAACCTTTTTATCTTTTACATTTTCTTGTTTTATTTATCAGGAAACTAAGCCCGCTGTTGGGTTTAGCATTATTAAACCTGGATTTTTTTTTAGAGTCTTTTTTCTCTCTATCCCTTTTTAATTCTTCCTCTCCTCCTTCTTCTCCTTGTCATTATCCTTCTTCTTCTTCCTCTCCAATGTCTTTCAACCACTTTATTCCAGAAATGAAGAGCGTGGGTTTCAGAGTTAGAAAGCCTTGACTCTAACTTATACTGTTAACTAGTTCTAGGCACTGGGCCAGTTATTTTATCTCTAAAAAAAAAATTTTTTTTTATGCCTCTGATTTTTCATTTATAAAATTGTACTTATCTCTAATAGATTTTGTGAGCAATAAATATAACAATTCATATGATATCTTTAGGATAAACATTCCAGAAATGATTAATGATACTTTTATATGATTTTCTCCCCACTATTTTTACTTTGCTGGCTGAGATGCACCTCGTCAACATCCAACTACAAGGAACTTAATTGTCCAAGGCTCCGGTGCTCTGAAATCCATGAACGTGTTAGCACTAAGATCATGCTTCCACAGAGCCAAGGACCAAGTGTGGCAGGGGCACTGAGGTAAAGAATTCCTGAGAGGCATTAGAGTCTTTTGATATCAGACTTTCGTTTGACGCTCCCCAAAGATCATGCCAACTGTTTCTTAGACCGCATGACAGTCTAGCACACTTCCACCAACCTCCTTTCCCTCTCTTCTTCACTTTGGGTCAGATTTGCATTGTCATCTGCTGTCTTTCCTAGCTTCCTCATTTCCTTTCCCCTGGACAGTTAACATAATATCTTTGTAGCCCTCATCCCTTCTTGGCTTTTGATTTTTAGATTATACAGACTTTATACAAGCATATTTCTTTAGAAGATGTAGACCTTTACCTTAAACTCCCCTAGAACTGCCAACATTCATGCACCGTATACTCCCCCCACTTATATTTCTTCCCACTTCCCTCACCTGCCTTATCTCATCAATAAATCCAAAAACAAAAGTGATTACTATAGAGTCAATTCTGACTCATAGAGACCCTATACAACAGAGTAGAACTGCCCCATAGGGTTTCTAAAGAGCAGTTGGTAGATTCAAACTGCAGACCTTTTGGTGAGCAGCCAAATGCTTAACTACTACGCCACCAAGGCTCCATCTTGCCAATAAGGTCCTGGAATTAATATGCAGGATAGACCTAAGGCCAACGTATGCAATTCAAGATGTCCTTCTACAAGAGGTAAATCAGGCAGCTTCGATATTACCCTTAGGAATACATTCTGAAATTGTCAAACTCCTAATAAATGGGAAAGAAACTCAGGCTAGTTTAATTTTTTTTAGAGAACAGGCAAAATTCTTAATCATTCATGAAGAGAAATGGGAAGAAACCCACTGATGTCAATTGCATATAAAGTTGTAAGCACATTTCACCAGTTGTAATTCAGATTATAGAAATTACCACAAATGGCCTTGTATTGTCTATGTGTGTCTCACTTTTTATAATAAGGTCTGGCAACTCTGTGCTTTAAAATAAGAAGAAAAATTTCTACATGGAAAGGGACACATTATCAATCAGTCCAGAGTATATCATCTCTCTTTGGAATTCTCACACTTTGATATCTAGTAATCCAACATGAAGGCACCCAAACAGTACAGCATTTTCACTTATAAATCTCTGCTTTGATTCTACCATTAGCATTATTTTAGCTCAGCAAAAGCAACCAGTAAATACTGTATTTTCACACAAATAATGGGCACCTTCTCTGTTTGTTTGCCAACCTCTCCCTCCCCCAACCATGAGGTATTTTCACACCTGCCACTATGCCAATTTTCTTTTTAAATGTTGCTGTAAAAGAAGAAAAAAAAATAGAGTACTAATGAAAATGCCTTATAGGGGAAGGGGGAAATTGGCAAACCAGCATAGAAGGCATGCATTATTTGCCTAAAAATAGAGTATAAATTAATAAATAAAATTCACATTTAAAAAAATTATAAATATTAAGGAAAAACACAAACAGGAGCAAAGATAATACAAGAATATAAACACAGACTAACTTGAAAAGGGCACATTTATCATACTCCCACAAAATACTGAGCTGAAAGGCCATGCTCCATTTTCTGTTGAGGAGACAATGTTTGTTGGGGCATCGAAGAGTTGACACAACTTTGTAGATATCTTTGAAGGCTTACGCTTGCCTAGCGTTTACTCTTTGAAGGCTTACGCTTGCCTAGCGTTTACTCTGTCTCCTGCCCTCTCCTTCCTTGATGTTTTATGGTCAGTACTCTGTCTCCTGCCCTCTTCTTCCTTGATGTTTTATGGTCAATATATAAAGAGTGATATTAATCTCAGTTTAACCCAAATAGGACTTTCCCTCTAAAAGTCCTACTTCTTCTCCAGATATACAACAAATGCCTTCACCGCTTTAGGTAACATCTTGCTGGTATATCAAGTAGTGTAACTTCATCCCTGTTTTATTTCCAGTATTACAGCCTTAATATAATGCCTGGAGCCCTGGGTGGTGCCAAAGATTAATGCAATTTGCTACTAATTGAAAGGTTGGAGGTTTGAGTTCGCACAGAGGTGTCTCAGGAGAAAGATAGGAAAATTTATTTCTGAAAAATCAGCCTCTGAAAGTCCTGTGGAGCACAGTTCTACTCTGACACTTATGTGCTCACCATGATTTAAAATTGACTCAAAGTCAACTGGCTTTTTAATGTAATGCACAAATCATTTATATAATGAGTATCCAGAAATAAATGCTTACAATTATTAGCCATCAGAAAGATGAAAATCAAAACTACTATGAGATACCATCTGTGATTTTTAAGGTTGTGTGTCAACTTGGCTGGCCACGATTTTCAGTTGTTTGGCAGATATTATGTAGTTTGACAGCTGTATAATAATACAGTGGGATCTCCATGATGGGCTCTACCAAGAATACCCAGACAATTCAAAGGGTGTGGCCTTCATCCAATGTAGCTATACTTTCTGGCAAGGCTCAATGATTTTGCTTATTCTGTCTGGATCTTGTAGCTGACTCCTGTTTATCTGACCTCTAGTTCTTGGGATTTGAACTAGCAGGTTGCCTGCCAACCTTGGGATTTATTAGTCTCCATGATCTGGAACTTGGGGTCAACAGGATCTTCAGTTATGTGAGCTGGGATAAACGTCTAGCCTGACCCACGGTCTTGTGACTTTCCAGCCTCTACACCCAGGTGACCCACTTCTTAGATACAAACCTCTCTCTCTCTCCCTCTCTCTCTGTATATACATAGAGACAGACAAATAAATACATACATATTATAAATCTCCAAGTCTGTCAGTTTGTCGTACTGTGGGGGCTTGTGTGTTGCTGTGATGCTGAAAGCTATGCCACCGGTATTCAGATACCAGCAGGGACACCCATGGAGGACAGGTATCAGCTGAGCTTCCAGACTAAGACAGACTAGGAAGAAGGACCCTGCAGTCTACTTCCGAAAACCATTAGCCAGTGAAAACCTTATGAATAGCAGCAGAACACTGTCTGATATACTGCTGGAAGATGAGCCCCCCAGGTTGGAAGGAACTCAAACGACGACTGGGGAGGAGCTGCCTCCTCAAAGTAGAGTCGACTTTAATGATGTGGATGGAGTAAAGCTTTCAGGACCTTCATTTGCTGATGTGGCACGACTCAAAATGAGAAGAAACATCTGCAAACATCTATTAATAATCGGAACCTGGAATGTACGAAGTATGAATCTAGGAAAATTGGAAATTGTCAAAAATAAAATGGAAAGCATAAACATCGATACCCTAGGCATTAGTCAGCTGAAATGGACTGGTATTGGCCATTTTGAATTGGACAATCATATTGTCTACTGTATAATCATATAGTCCAACATATAGTCTACTACTTC
Source organism: Loxodonta africana (assembly GCF_030014295.1). Taxonomy (NCBI): domain Eukaryota; kingdom Metazoa; phylum Chordata; class Mammalia; order Proboscidea; family Elephantidae; genus Loxodonta; species Loxodonta africana. The sequence goes on along the minus strand of NC_087346.1, from coordinate 98,794,812 downwards.
GAATGACAACTCAAAGAGGAATGGTGTTGCATTCATCGTCAAAAAGAACATTTCAAGATCTGTACTGAAGTACAACGCTGTCAGTGATAGGATAATATCCGTACGGCTACAAGGAAGAAGAGTTAATACAACTATTACTCAAATTTACGCACCAAACACTAGGGCCAAAGATGAAGAAATAGAAGACTTTTATCAGCTGCTGCAGTCTGAAATTGATCAAACATGCAATCAAGATGCATTGATAATTACTGGCAATTGGAATGCAAAAGTTGGAAACAAAGAAGAAGAATCAGTAGTTGGAAAATATGGCCTTGGTTTTAGAAACAATGCCGGAGATCAAATGATAGAATTTTGCAAGACCAACGACTTCTTCATTGCAAATACCTTCTTTCACCAACATAAACGGTGACTATACATATGGACCTCACCAGATGGAACACACAGAAATCAAATTGACTACATTTCTGGACAGAGACATTCGAAAAGCTCAATATCATCAGTTAGAACAAGGCCAGGGGCTGACTGTGGAACAGACCATCAATTGCTCATATACAAGTTCAAGCCGAAACTGAAGAAAATGAGAACAAGTCCAGGAGAACCGAAATATGACCTTGAGTATATCCCACCTGAATTTAGAGACCATCTCAAGAATAGATTTGATGCATTGATCACTAGCGAATAAAGACCAGACGCGTTGTGAAATGACATCAAGGACATCATCCATGAAGAAAGCAAGAGGTCACTGAAAAGACAGGAAAGAAACAAAAGACCAAGGTGGATGTCAGAGGAGACTCTGAAACTTGTTCATGAATGTCGAGCAGCTAAAGCAAAAAGAAGAATTGATGAAGTAAAAGAACTGAACAGACTATTTCAAAGGGCCTCTCGAGAAGACAAAGTATTATAATGACATGTGCAAAGAGCTAGAGATGAAAACCAAAAGGGAAAAACACACTCTGTTTCTCAAGCTGAAAGAACTGAAGAAAAAATTCAAGCTTCGAGTTGCAATAGTGAGGGATTCTATGGAGAAAATATTAAACGATGCAGGGAGCATCAAAAGAAGATGGAAGGAATACACAGAGTCATTATACCAAAAAGATATAGTCGATATTCAACCATTTCAAGAGATGGCATATGATCAGGAGCTGATGGTACTGAAGGAAGAAGTCCAAGCTGCTCTGAAGGCATTGGCAAAAAACAAGGCTCAGGAATTGATGGAATATCAATTGAGATGTTTCAACAAACAGATGCAGCGCTGGAGGTGCTCACTCGTCTATGCCAAGAAATATGGAAGACAGCTTTCTGGCCAACTGACTGGAAGACATCCATATTTATGCCTATTCTCAAGAAAGGTGATCCAACTGAATGTGAAAATTATAAAACAATATCATTAATATCACATGCAAGCAAAATTGTGCTGAAGATCATTCAAAAATTGCTGTAGCACTATATCGATAGGGAACTGCCAGAATTCAGGCCGGTTTTAGAAGAGGACGTGGAACCAGGGATATCATTGCTGATGTAGGAGGGATCCTGGCTGAAAGCAGAGAATACCAGAAGGATATTTACCTGTGTTTTATTGATTATGCAAAGGCATTCGGCTGTGTGGATCATAACAAACTATGGATAACACTGCAAAGAATGGGAATTTCAGAACACTTAATTGTGCTCATGAAGAACCTTTACATAGATCAAGAGGTAGTTGTTCAGACAGAACAAAGGGATACTGATTGGTTTAAAGTCAGGAAAGGTATGCATCAGGGTTGTATTCTTTCACCATACCTATTAAATCTGTATGCTGTACAAATAATACGAGAAGCTGGACTCTATGAAGAAGAATGGGGCATTAGGATTGGAGGAAGACTCGTTAACAACCTGCACTATGCAGATGACAGAACCTTGCTTGCTGAAAATGAAGAGGACTTGAAGCACTTACTAATGAAGATCAAAGACCACAGCCTTCAGTATGGATTACACCTCAACATAAAGAAAACAAAAATCCTCACAACTGGACTAATGAGCAACATCATGATAAATGGAGAAAAGATTGAAGTTGTCAAGGATTTCATTTTACTTGGATCCACAATCAACAGCCGTGGAAGCAGCAGACAAGAAATCAAAAGACGCATCGCATTGGGCAAATCTGCTGCAAAGGACGTCTTCAAAGTGTTGAAGAGCAAAGATGTCAACCTGAAGACTAAGGTGCTCCTGACCCAAGCTTTGGCATTTTCCATCACATCATATGCCTGTGAAAGCTGGACAATGAATAAGACAGACCGAAGAAGAGTTGACGCCTTTGAATTGTGGTGTTGGAGAAGAATATTGAATATACCTTGGACTGCCAAAAGAACGAACAAATCTGCCTTGGAGGAAGCGCGGCCAGAATACTCCTTAGAGGCAAGGATGGCGAGACTGCATCTTACATACCTTGGGCATGTTGTCAGGAGGGATGAGTCCCTGGAGAAGGACATCATGCTTGGCAGAGTACAGGGTCAGTGGAAAATAGGAAAACCCTCAACAAGGTGAACTGACACAGTGACTGCAACAATGAGCTTAAGCATAACAACGATTGTAAGGATGCCGCAGGACCGGGCAGTGTTTCATTCTGTTGTGCATAGGGTTGCTATGAGTCACAACCGACTTGACAGCACCTAACAAGAACAACAACAGAATGTATAAAGAGAGAAAAAGAGAGATACTTCATTGGCTTTGCTTTTCTAGAGAACCCGGCCTAAGATGCCATCTCACCTCAACAATAACAGCACTAATCAAAAATAAATAAATAAATAAATAAATGCTGGTAAGATTGTGGAGAGATTGAAACTCTTATACACTGCTAATGGAAATGTAAAGTGGTACAGCTGCTATAGGAAATTGTGTGACTTTTCCTTAAGAAGATAGTAATAGAAATACCCTATGATCCAGCAAGCCCACTCCTAAGTATATAACCTAGCAAAATAAGAGCCATGACAGGAATAGACATATCCACTCCCATATTCATTGCAGCACTATTCACAATAGTGAAAAGATGGAAACAACCAAAGTGTCCATGGATTGGGTAAAGGGATAAACGAACTGTAGTACATAGACACAGTAGAAAACTATGCAACAATAAAGAACAATGATGAATCCGTGAAACATCTTACAACATGGATGAACTTGGAGGACATTATGCTGAGTGCAATAAGCCAATTACAAAAAGACAAATATTGTATGAGATCACTACTATAAAATTCAAGAAAAGGGTTACAAACACACACGCACACACACACACACACACAAATTCTTTGATAGTTACCAGGGATGGGAAGGGAAGGGAAGGAAAATCACCAACTAGAAAGGAGATAGGTGTTAATATTGGTAAAGGGAAAGACACTACACAATAGGGGGGAAGTCAGCACAACAGGCCCAAGGAAAAGGAAGGCACTGAAAGGAATGCAAGGATAAAGGCCTATCCATTAATTACATAATGAAGACAATCCTACAACAGCATTAACAAATAATAATCTATGAAAGGATATGCAGGTAGACAAGTATGCTAAAGAGTAGTGGGAATGTCCAAGGGAGCACACCCACCTGCACCTATAAGTTGGATTATGGATATTAGTATATACATATTTGTAGATGCTGCATGTATATTAATATAGACAATAGAACACACAAGGGGCATAGTCTTGGAAACTTCTTAGACATAGCCAAACATCTCACAGGGCGAGGTAACTAGTCTTGAAGGCTGACGACCATAGATTTGAGGGATATCTTTGTCAATCGGCATGACATAGTTCATAAAGACAATTTCTACATCCTAATTTTGTGAGTATCATGTGGGGTCTTAAAAGCTTGTGAGTGGCCATCTAATATACAACTATTGGTCTCATCCTTGTGGGACCAAAGAGAGTGAAAAAAACCAAAGACTCAAGGGAGCAATTATTCTAAAGGACTACCAAACTACACTAACCATAGCTTACATGATCCTGAAACCAGAAGAATTAGATGGTGCCCAGCTACTTCTACCAACTATTCTGACTGGGATCACAATAGAGGGTCCCAGGCAAGTGGGCGAAAAGTATAGAACAAAAACCAAATCCATAAAAAAGATCAAGCTTACTGGCCTGATAAAAAAAAAAAAAAGAGACAAAAAATCCCGGAGACCATGGCCCTAAGACATGGAACTGAAGTTATTAACAAGACCACGTTTCAGCCAACCAATAGACAGGCCTACAAAATAAACAACAGCACCTGAGAGAAACAAGCTTCTTAGAACAGTTAATTATATGAGATTGAAATGGCAAAATCTGCCCAAAAGCAAAGACCAGAAGGCAAAAAGAGGTCCGAAAACCAGACGAAAGATAATGGGGAACCCAGGGCAGAAACGGGGAGAGTGCTGACATATTGAGGGGGCTGTGACCAATGTCTTAGAATATTCTGTGTACAAACTGTTGAATGGGAAACTATTTTGCTCTGTAAATCTTCACCTAAAGCAAAAAAAAAAAAAATAGGTAAAGGAAAAAACAAAAACACTAGACTGTGGATCCCTGCAGTAAGAGGAATATTATATCCTTCAAATTGCCTTCGATTTATTTGAAACTCAATATAATTTTGAGAATGTAATGTTTAATCTCTTTTAACTTCCAAACACTGGATGCTGAAAGGTTCAGTAGTGCCCTGTGTCTCCTCTGATCTGCTGGTCCAGGGGTTAATTGGCAAAGAAATTCAGTGCCAGCCTCTGTGCGGTATCTAAACACGCAATGCAGAGCCTTTTCATTTCTTCTTCTCTGCATGTCCCAATCTAAAAGGATGCTAGATTAAGTGAAACCAGCAAATCAGATTAGAAATACAAAAGACATACCATAGTGTCAGCTCTAGGTTTGAAACCAGCCTCTCTCCAAAGGCTATTTTCATGTAGATTGTATTCATTTTTCTCTCTCCATAGTAACTCCGGGTCTTGTGTAAATATTTGACACAGTAAGAACTGAGACAAATATTTCAAGAGACAGGTGATCTAACTATAAAAGAAAAGGCAACTCGTACTAAAAAAAAAAAAAAAAAAAAACAAATGGACAATAAATATATGAAATGTATTCCAGAACAGTAGAGATCAAGATGTGAAAACACAATGAAATGCCAGTTTCCTCCTAGCCAAATGGCACCTTATAAAAAGACAGTATCTTTTGCAGTTCAAGGATTAGGAAAGGAAGTGTTTCACACACAGCCATTGGAATATAAATAGGTGCGCATTTTCTGGAAGCAACGTGATAATAAAAAATCTTATTTCTAAACCTTTTTTTCTGTTTTCCCATCTCTTTTAGATGATAATAATGGAGGTGGCAGCTATTGTTACCTGGCATTATTCTTGTCCTCAGACACCTCACAAAGTCTTAAATCATAGGTCATTGTTGTGTGCCATCCAGTCAATTCCAACACATAGTGACCCCACATGACAGACTAGAACTGCCACATAGGGTTTTCTTGGCTGTAATCTTTTCTGAATTGGTTAGCTGGGTAGGTTCTAACTGCTAACCTTTTGGTTAGCAGCAGAGAGCTTAATTGTTTCACCACTAGGCCTCCTTAGACAGATAGATGATAAATGGATAGATGATCGATAGATAGATGATAGATAGATAGATAGGATAGATAGATAGATAGATAGATAGATAGATAGATAGATAGATAGATAGATAGATAGATAGATAGATAGATAGATAGATGGATGGATGATAGGAAGAACAATGGAGTATCATAAAAGAATAACCACAGTAATTCTATATCTAAGACATAAAATATTCATATATAAGAAATTGACATAGCTGAAGAATGAAGCAGCAGAATGTAAGACTTGACTGCCAAGAACTTGTCAATCACATGTTTGCAAATCTTTATTCTGCCATTTCCTGATTGTGGGACATTGGACAATCTTATCTACTCTTTGGTCAGTTGTTTCATCATAGCATAGTAGTCATAAAACATACCTCCTAAGTATTTTTAGATGTTGTTGTTAGGTGCTGTTGAGTCCATCCCAACTCAGAGTGACCCTGTGTCGACAGAAGGAAACTGTCGAGTTGTGCACCATCCTCATAATCGTTGTTTTTATGCTTGAGCCCTTTGTTGTTGTGTCACCTTGAGGGTCTTCCTCTTTTTCTCTGACCCTCTACTTTATCAGGCATGATGTCCTTCTCCAGGGACTGATCCCTCCTGACAACATGTCCAAAGTCTGTGAAACGTCATCTCGGCATCCTTGCTTCTAAGGAACATTCTTGTCGTACTTCTTCCAAGACAAATTTCTTCATTCTTTTGGCAGTCCATGATATATTCAATATTCTTCTCCAACACCACAGTTCAAAGGCATCAATTCTTCTTCAGACTTCCTTATTCAAGTCCAGCTTTCACATGCGTATGAGGTGACTGAAAACACCATGGCTTCGGTCAGGTGCACCTTAGTCTTCAAGGAGACATCTCTGCATTTCAACACTTTAAAAAGGCTTTTTACAGCAGATCTGCCCAGTGCAATGCATCTTTTGCTTTCTTGACTTCTGCTTCCTTGAGTGTTGACTGTGGATCCAAGTAAAATGAAATCCTTCACAACTTCAATCTTTTCTCCATTTATTATGATGTTGCTCATTGGTCCAGTTATAAGGATTTTTGTTTTCTTTATGTTGAGGTGTAATCCATGCTGAAGGCTGTGGTCTTTGATCTTCATCAGTAAGTGCTTCAAGCCCTCTTCACTTTCAGCAAGCAATGTTGTGTCATCTGCATAATGAAGGTTGTTAATCAGTTTTCCTCCTATCCTGATGCCCCATTCTTCTTCATATAGCCCAGCTTCTCTGATTATTTGCTCAGCATACAGATTGAATAAGATACAACCATGGTCCACACATTTCGTGACTTTAAACCACACAGTATTCCCTTGTTCTGTTTGAACAACTGCCTCTTGATCTATCTACATGTTCCTCAGGAGCACAATTAAGGGTTATGGAATTCCCATTCTTTGCAATATTATCCATAATTTGTTGAATCCACACATTTGAAGCTTTTGCATGGTCAGTAAAACACAGCTAAACATCTTTCTGGTATTCTCTGCTTTCAGTCAGAATCTATCTGACATTAGCAATAATATCCCTCATTCCATGTCCTCTTCTGAATCCTGCTTAAATTTCTGGCAGTCCCCTGTCAATATACTGCTGCAGCCATTTTTAAATGATCTTCAGGAAAATTTTACTGACGTAATATTAATGATATTGTTCGATAATTTCCGCATTCAGTGGAATCACCTTTCTTGGAAATAGGCATAAGTATGGATCTCTTCCAGTCGGTTGGCCAGGTAACTGTCTTCCAAATTTCTTGGCATAGATGAGTGAGCACTTTCACGCTGAATTCTTTGTTGAAACATCTCAGTTGATATTCTGTCATTTACAGAGCCTTGTTTTTCACCAATGCCTTCAGTGCAGCTTGGACTTCTTCCTTCAGTAACTTTAGTTCCTGCTCATATGCTACCTCCTGAAATAGTTGAATATTGACCAATTCTTTTTAGTATAGTGATTCTGTATATTCTTTGCATCTTTTGGTGTTTCCTGCATCATTTGATATTTTCCCCATAGAAATCTTCAATATACCAGCTTAAGGCTTGACTTTTTCTTCAGTGCTTTCGGCATGAGAAATGCCTAGCATGTTCTTCCCTTTTGGCTTTCTATCTCCAGGTCTTTGCACATGCTGTTATAATACATTGTCTTCTCAAGCCACCCTTTGAAATCTGTTCAGCTCTTTGACTTCATCATTTTTTTCCTTTTGCTTTAGCTACTTGATGTTCAAGAGCAAGTTTCAGAGTCTCTTCTGACATCCATTTTGGTCTTTTCTTTCTTTCCTGTCTTTTTAATGACCTCTTGCTTTTTTTCTTGTATGATGTCCTTGATGCCATTCAACAACTGGTCTGGTCGTTGGTCATTAGTGTTCAGTACATCAAATCTATTATTGATATGGTCTCTAAATTCAGGTGGGATATACTCAAGGTTGTACTTTGGCTCTTGTAGACTTGTTCTAATTTCCTTCAGTTTCAATTTGAACTTGCATATGAGCAATTGATGGTCTGTTCCACAGTCGGCCACTGGCCTTACTCTGACTGGTAATATTGAGCTTTTCCATTGTCTCTTTCTACAAATGTAGTCAACTTGATTCCTGTGTATTCCATCTGGTGAAGTCCACGTGTATACTCACCGTCTATGTTAGTGAAAAAAGGTATTTGCAATGAAGAAGTCATTGGTCTTGCAAAACTCTATCATGCGATCTCTGGCATCTTTTCTGTCACTGAGGCCATATTTTCCATTTAGCTGATCCTTCTTCTTTGTTTCCAACTTTCTCAGTTCAAGCACCAGTAATTATCAATGCATCCTGGTTCCACGTTCAATCACTTTCAGACTACAGAACTTGGTAAAAAATCTTACTTTCTTCACCTTTGGCCTTAATGTTGGTATGTAAATTCAAATAATAGTTATATTGATTAATCTCACTTGTAGGCATATGGATATTATCCTATCACTGACAGCATTGTACTTCAGGATAAATCTTAAAATGTTCTTTTTGAGAACATTTCTACTACTCCCAGTGTAGTAGACCATGTGATTGTCTGGTTCAAAACGGGCAATATCAGTACATTTCAGCTCACTAATGCCTGTGATATTGAAGTATATTCATTCTACATCATTTTTGACAGTTTTCATTTTGCCTAGATTCATCCTTCATACATTCCATGTTCTGATTATCAATAGATGTTTGCAGCTGTTTCTTCTCATTTTGAGTCATGCCACGTCAGCAAATGAAGGTCCTGAAAGCTTGACTCCATTGATGTCATTAAGGCCGATTCTACTTTGAGGAGACAGCTCTTCAGATACTGAATGATAAAATATCCAAATTTTTAACAATGTACTTGGCACGTATTAAGTGCTAGGTAAGTGATAGTTAATATTATTATCAAATTAGAACTAGGTAAAAAAAAAAATTTTTTTAATTTTACGTTACAACAAGAGGAAATAGAATTTTCATTAGAATAAGAGTTAATAAATGGCCTGTTGCATTACAGAAGTTGATTAAAAATTAAAATAATGTATATGAATTGAGACTTTAATTACTTAATACACCAATCAATTCTCATATCTGACAGAAATGCAAAATGAAAGAGAAAAATATTTATGGGAAAATATTGTAATATATTTGCTTTACATCTTCTCAGCTTTGTAATTAATTTAGGGAAGAAAGAAATGATGTTATTTATGCTACTTTTAGGCTTTCAAGTTCTACTGACATAAAAAAATAAAATAAAAATGTAATTCTTGAACTCACCATTGCTCATAAAATCAGCTAAAAAGTTGTATCTGGTGGTCCTGATAGTTTTTCCCACTTAAGTTCTATCATGAAAATACAAATATTTTATTCAAATAGTTTTTTAATAATTTTTATTGTGCTTTAAGTGAAAGTTTACAATCGAGTCAGTCTCTCACACAAAAACCCATATACACCTTGCTACACACACCCAATTACTCTCCCCCTAATGAGACAGCCCGCTCTCTCCCTCCACTCTCTCTTTTCGTGTCCATTTCGCCAGCTTCTAACCCCCTCCACCCTCTCATCTCCCTTCCAGGCACGAGATGTCCACATAGCCTGAAGTGTCCCCCTGATCCAAGAAGCTCACTCCTCATCAGCATCCCTCTCCAACCCATTGTCCAGTCCAATCCATGTGTGAAGAGTTGGCTTCATGAATGATTCCTATCCTGGGCCAACAGAAAGTCTGGGGGCCATGACCACCAGGGTCTTTCTAGTCTCAGTCTGACCATTAAGTCAGGTCTTACAAGAATTTGAGGTCTGCATCCCACTGCCCTTCTGCTCCCTCAGGGGTTCTCTGTTGTGTTCCCTGTCAGGGCAGTCATCAGTTGTAGCCGGGCACCATCTAGTTCTTCTGGTCTCAGGATGATATAGTCTCTGGTTCATGTGGTCCTTTCTGTCTCTTGGGCTGGTAATTACCTTGTGTCCTTGGTGTTCTTCATTCTCCTTTGATCCAGGTGGGTTGAGACCAATTGATGCATCTTAGATGGCTGCTTGCTAGTGTTTAAGACCCAGACGCTACTCTTCAAAGTGAGATGCAGAATGTTTTCTTAATAGATTTTATTATGCCAATTGACTAAGATGTCCCCTGAAACCATGGTCCCCAGACCCCTGCCCCTGCTACGCTGGCCCTCTAAGCATTCGGCTTATTCAGGAAACTTCTTTGCTTTTGGTTTAGTCCAATTGTGCTGACCTCCCCTGTATTGTGGGCTCTCTTTCCCTTCACCTAAAGTGGTTCTTATCTACTATCTAATTAGTGAATGCAACTCTCCCACCCTCCGCCCCCCCTCATAACCATAAAAGAATGTTTTCTTCTCAGTTTAAACTATTTCTCAAGTTCTTATAATAGTGGTCTTATACAATATTTGTCCTTTTGCAACTGACTAATTTCACTCTGCAGAATGCCTTCCAGGTTCCTCCATGTTATGAAATGTTTCACAGATTCCTCATCGTTCTTTATTGATGTGTAGTATTCCATTGTGTGAATATACCATAATTTATTTATCCATTCATCCGTTGATGGGCACCTTGGTTGCTTCCATCTTTTTGCTATTGTAAATAGTGCTGCAATAAACATGGGTGTGCATATATCTGTTCATGTAAAAGCTCTTATTTCTCTAGGATATATTCCAAGGAGTGGGATTGCTGGATGGTATGGTAGTTCTATTTCTAGCTTTTTAAGGAAGCGCCAAATAGATTTCCAAAGTGGTTGTACCATTTGACATTCCCATCAGCAGTGTAGAAGTGTTCCAATCTCTCCACAGCCTCTCCAACATTTATTCTTTTGTGTTTTTTGGGTTAATGCCAGCCTTGTTGGAGTGAGATGAAATCTCATTGTAGTTTTGATCTGCATTTCTCTAATGGCTAATGACCGTGAACATTTCCTCATATATCTGTTAGCTACCTGAATGCCTTCTTCAGTGAAGTGTCTACTCATATCTTTTGCCCATTTTTTAATTGGGTTATTTGTCTTTTTGCAGTTGAGTTTTTGCAGTATCATGTAGATATTACAGAACAGGTGCTGGTCAGAAATGTCATAGCTAAAAACTTTTTTCCAGTCTGTAGGTAGTCTTTTTACTCTTTTGGTGAAGTCTTTGGATGAGCATAGGTGTTTGATTTTTAGGAGCTCCCATTTATCTAGTTTTTCTTCTACATTCTTAATAATGTTTTGTATACTGTTTATGCCACGTGTTAGGGCTCCTAACATTGTCCCTATTTTTTCTTCCATGATCTTTACCGTTTTAGATTTCATATTTAGGTCTTTGATCCATTTTGAGTTAGTTTTTGTGCATGGAGTGAGGTATGGGTCTTGTTTCATTTTTTTGCAGATGGATATCCAGTTATGCCAGCACCATTTGTTAAAAAGACTGTCTTTTTCCCATTTAACTGTTTTGGGGCCTTTGTCAAATATCAAGTGCTCATATGTAGATGGATTTGTGTCTGGATTCTCAATTCTGTTCCATTGGCCCAGGTATCTGTTCTTGTACCAGTACCAGGCTGTTTTGACTACTGTGGCCGTATAATAGGTTCTAAAATCACATAAAGTAAGGGCTCCCACTTTGTTCTTCTTTTTCAGTAATGCCTTATTTATCCGGGGCCTCTTTCCCTTCCATATGAAATTGGTGATTTGTCTCTCCATTTTATTAAAAAATGTCCTTGGGATTTTGATTGGAATTGCATTAAATGTATAGATCGCTTTTGATAGAATAGACATTTTTATAATGTTAAGTCTTCCTATCCATGAGCAATGTATGTTCTTCCACTTATGTAAGTCTCTTTTGCTTTCTTGCTGAAGTGCACTGTAGTTTTCTTTGTATAAGTTTTTACATCTCTGGTAAGATTTATTCCTAAGTATTTTATCTTCTTGGGGGCTACTGTAAATGGTATTGATTTGGTGATTTCCTCTTGAATGTTCTTTTGTTGGTGTAGAGGAATCCAACTGATTTTTGTATGTTTATCTTGTATCCCAATACTCTGCTGAACTCTTCTATTAGTTTCAGTAGTTTTCTGGAGGATTCCTTAGGGTTTTCTGTGTATAAGATCATGTCATCTGCAAATAGAGATACTTTTACTTCTTTCTTGCCAATCTGGATGCCCTTTATTTCTTTATCTAGCCTAATTGCTCTGGCTAGGACTTCCAGCACAATGTTGAATAAGAGTGGTGATAAAGGGCATCCTTGTCTGGTTCCCAATCTCAATGGAAATGTTTTCAGGCTCTCTCCATTTAGGGTGATGTTGGCTGTTGGTTTTGTATAAATGCCCTTTATTGTGTTGAGGAATTTTCCTTCTATTCCTATTTTGCTGATACTTTTTATCATGAATGAGTGTTGAACTTTGTCAAATGCTTTTTCTGCATCAATTGATAAAATCATGTGATTCTTGTCTTTTGTTTTAATTATGTGGTGGATTACATTAATTGTTTTTCTAATGTTGAACCATCCCTTCATACCTGGTATGAATCCCACTTGGTCATGGTGAATTATTTTTTTGATATGTTGTTGAATTCTATTGGCTAGAATTTTGTTGAGGATTTTTGCATCTATGTTCATGAGGGATATAGGTCTGTAATTTTCTTTTCTTATGGTGTCTTTACCTGGTTTTGGTATCAGGGGCATGGTGGCTTCATAGAGTGAGTTTGGAAATATTCCGTCCTTTTTTATGCTCTGAAATACCTTTAGTAGTAGTGGTGTTAACTCTTCTCGGAAAGTTTGGTAGAACTCTTCAGTGAAGCCGTCCGGATCATGGCTTTTTTTTGTTGGGAGTTTTTTGATTACCTTTTCAATCTCTTGTTTTGTTATGGGTCTATTTAGTAGTTCTACCTCTGTTCGTGTTAGTTTAGGTAGGTAGTGTGTTTCTAGGAATTCATCCATTCTAGGTTTTCAAATTTGTTTGAGTATAGTTTTTCATAGTAATCTGATATGATTCTTTTAATTTCAGTTGGGTCTGTTGTAATATCGCCCATCTCATTTCTTATTTGGGTTATTTGCTTCCTCTCCTGTTTTTCTTTTACCAGTTTGGCCAATGGTTTATCAATTTTGAAGAGTTTTTCAAAAAAACAGCTTTTGGTCTTGTTAGTTCTTTCAATTGTTTTTCTGTTCTCCATTTCATTTAGCTCTGCTCTAACTTTTATTATTTGTTTTCTTCTGGTGCCTGTGGGTTTCTTTTGTTGCTCTCTTTCTATTTGTTCAAGTTGTAGGGATAATTCTTTGCCTTTGGCCCTTTCTTCTGTTTGGATGTGTGCCTTTATTGATATAAATTGGCCTCTGAGCACTGCTTTTGCTGTGTCCCCAGGGTTCTGATAGGAAGTGTTTTCATTCTCATTGGATTCTATGAATTTCTTTATTCCCTCCTTAATGTCTTCTACAATCCAGTCTTTTTTGAGCAAGGTATTGTTCAGTTTCCAAGGGTTTGATTTCTTTTCTCTGCTTTTACTGTTATTGATTTCCACTTTTATGGCCTTATGGTCAGAGAAGATGCTTTGTAATATTTCAATGTTTTGGATTCTGCTAAGCCTTGCTTTATGCCCCAATATGTGGTCTATTCTAGAGAATGTTCCATGTGCACTAGAAAAGAAAGTATAGTTGCTTGCTATTGGGTGTTCTGTATATGTCTACGAAGTCAAGTTGGTTGATTGTGGCATTTAGATCTTCCGTGTATTTATTGAGCTTCTTTCTGGATGTCCTGTCTTTCACCGAAAGTGGTGTATTGAAGTCTTCTACTATTATTGCGTAGCTGTCTATCTCACTTTTCAATGCTGATAGAGTTTGTTTTATGTATCTTGCAGCCCTGTCATTGGGTGTATAAATATTTAAGACGGTTGTATCTTCTTGGTGTATTGTCCTTAATCATTATATAGTGCCCTTCCTTATCCTTTCTGATGGATTTAACTTTAAAGTCTATTTTGTCAGAAAATAATATTGCCATTCCTGCTCTTTTTTGATGGTTGTTTGCTTGATATATTTTTTCCAACCTTTGAGTTTTAGTTTGTTTGTGTCTCTAAGTCCAAGGTGTGTCTCTTGTAGGCAGCATATAGATGGATCTTGTTTTTTACTTCATTCTGCCACTCTCTCTTTATTGGTGCATTTAGTCCATTTACATTCAGAGTAATTATGGATAAGTATAAATTTAGTTCTATCATTTTGATGTCTTTTTTGTGTGTGTTGACAGTCTCTTTTTCCCACTTGATTTTATGTGCTCAGTAGATTTTCTTTATATATTGTCCTTTCATCATGTTTTTTCTTTTTGACTTTGTTTCTGGTAAGCCTGTATTTTTCCCTAGTATTTTAGTTTGTTGAGTAGGATAGTTTGTCTCCTTTGTGGTTACCTTGTTATTTACCCCTATTTTCCTAAATTTCAAACTAATTTTTATTTCTTTGTATCGTTGTATCTTCCTCTCCATATGGAAGGTGTATGATTACATTTTTTAGTCCCTCTTTATTATTTTAATGTTGTCTTCTTTTATATAATAACATTGCTGTCACCTTGTGTTGGGCTTTGTTTTTTTTTTAACCTTGCTTTGTTTTTTTGAATTTCCCTGTCTGGGTTGACTTCTGGTTGCTCTGCCCAGTGTTCTAGTCTTGGTTGATACCCGATATTATTCATTTTCTAACCAAAGAACTCCCTTTAGTATTTCTTGTAGTTTTGGTTTGGTTTTTATGAATTCCCTCAACTTGTGTTTATCTGGAAATGTCTTAATTTCACCTTCATGTTTAAGAGACAGTTTTGACGAATATATGATTCTTGGCAGGCAATTTTTTTCCTTCAATGTTTTAAATATGTCATCCCATTGCCTTCTTGCCTGCATGGTTTCTGCCAAGTAGTCCGAACTTATTCTTATTGGCTCTCCTTTGTAGGTGAATTTTGTTTTATCCCTTGCTGCTCTTATAATTCTCTCTTTATCTTTGGTTTTGGCAAGCTTGATTATAATATGTCTTGGTGACTTTCTTTTTAAGATATACCTTATGTGGAGTTCAATGAGCATCTTGGGTAGATATCTTCTCATCTTTCACTATATCAGAAAAGTTTTCTGCCAACAAATCTTCAACAATTTTCTCTGTATTTTCTGTTATCCCTCCCTGTTCTGGTACTCCAAGCACTCGTAGGTCATTTCTCTTTATAGAGTCCCACATGATTCTTAAGGTTTCTTCATTTTTTTTATAATTATTTTATGTGATTTTTCTTCAAATATATTAGTGCCAAGTGATTTATCTTCACGTTCAGAAATTCTAGCTTCTACTTGCTCAGCTCTGCTCCTCTGACTTTCTATTGAGTTATCTAATTCTGTACTTTTATTGTTAATCTTCTGAATCTCTGATTGCTGCCTGTCTATGGATTTTTCCAGCTTATTAAACTTTTCATTGTGTTCCTGAATAATCTTTATAATTTCTTCAGTTGCTTTATCTGTGCGTTCCTTGGCTTGTTCTGCGTATTGCCTCATTTCATTCCTGATGTCTTGAAGGGTTCTGTATATTAAACTTCTGTATTCTGCATCTGGTAATTCTAGGAATGCACTTTCATCTAGAAGATCCCTGTATTCTTTGTTTTGAGAGCCTGTTAAGGTGATCATGGTCTGTTTCTTTATGTGACTTGATACTGACTGTTGTCTCTGAGCCATCTATAAATTATTGTGTTAGTTTATGCTTGCTTACTGTGTCGTAGCTGCTTGTTTTGTTTTGGTATACCCCTATGGGTTGCTTGAGAGAGCGAGCTTGATTATTTTTGCCTTTGGAGCTCTGGTGTCCTGTCCCCAGATGGCTAGAGCTGTTATCAGGTATATCGGTCTAGGAGTCAGTTCAGTTTTCTTGTACAAATTCAGCTTAGGTGTCCAGGTAGCTGATATCAAGTGTGTGGTTCAGGATCTGTCCTACAGTCTTAGAGGGGCAGGGGTTATTGGCGTATATACCCGTATCTGATTGCAGCAGGGGTCATGTTCTGAACAAGGAAGGGGTCTGAGAACCAACCCCCAAGTGTCTCTGAGGAAAACATATCTCTGTTCCCTATAGCGTGGTGGTGGGTGGGTTCTGCAGATGGACCATGGGCACCCAAAGTTTTTGGTTGTAAGGACTGGGAGGTACCAGTTATCTTTGGACCCCTGTCTTGGGTGGGTGGGTGACCTGAGTGGAGCTACCAGTCCTTAGGTCCCTGATGTGGGTAGGTGAGAACCTTGTTTAACAGGCAAAGCAATGTCAAACATCAAACACCCACCTCTCCACCACAGAGCGGAAATGGTTGGAGTTTGCCAACAAGGGCCTATTCTTCCGAAATAGGCCCACACAGGTCCATGCAGAAGGGAAAGGTGCTCAAGGTCCATGGACAGTTTATGCCTGGACAGAAGCTGCTTCTGTCCTGAGCTTCCCTGGTTAATGGTGCTAGCAAATTATCTTTTCCCCCCAGTTGCAATTTTTTTTCCCTTCCCCAAGGCTGGGAGGATGGCTCTAGGTGCTCACCAGGGTCTATCTCAGGCCCAGAGACTCAGCTGCTGAAGCCAGCTTGGGGGCAGGGGTGGCGCGGTAAAATGTACCCAAGTACTTAGGTTTTGCTGAGAGTGCAGTTCTCCTCAGGTTCCAGAGGTGCGAGTGGACTGTGAGGCTGGCTGCTTCTCCCTGAGGAAACTATGGCTGATCACCAGGACCAACCCACCGCCGCTGCCGCTCTGGGAATGGTGCCTGAGGGCTCCCCACGATTCAGGTCTGGTAACTCCTTTCCACTTCTGAACAACCTCTTCTTCCCCTTGCCCCTCAGTTCGTCATCTAAGCTTGCCTTTGATGCTCAGGGCTCTCAGCTTGTCACAAATATACTCATTTCACTTGTTTTTTAACGTCTTTTTTGTAAAGAGGGCTCGACAGAAGTGTCTGTCTATTCCACCATCTTGGCTCCGCCTCTCAAATAGTTTTATTATAATGTATTTTCTATTTAATTCTCATGTAAGACAGATACTCTTGTGAAGGCCAACAATTTATTTGATTACGTGCTTAAAGGCTAAACCTCTAGCTACTTGTGTGTCTGTCATACACAGTCCTTTCAAGATAAAAAGAAATAGAGGAGGTTAGATTTTATGTTGACCATTTGAGGACTGCCCGAGAGAGAGCAGCATCAATAAAATGGAATTTTTAGGGCAATTTTTTTGGATAACATCATACTCCTTATCAGAAAATCTCAAAGGATCTCCCTAAAAGGATCAACTTGATCTTCAGTCATGGGGGTTGATATATAAGAAATGTATTTAATTCTCAAAATTGTTCCTAAGCTAAAAGCCTTTTTATCACATTTTAAGCCCCCTAATTGTTAATCTCCTGTGGTGAACAGCTATACAATTTGTGGGACCAGAGATCTTAATTTTCCAAACATAAGCAAGCTCCAGATCATGCAAATATTTGAACCCTGGAGGCGAGAAAGTGGTCCAGCTTAGTTGTAGGTGTGAGAGGCTCCATGTGTGGTAGGGAAAAAAAAAAACTAAAGTCATAATACAATGCAACCCTACTAACATCCTATTCCATATTATATACAGAGTAAACAATTCAAATGTGCAGCATCCTTGTAGTAATTTATGGACTTAAAATGAATTATTGATTTTGAAAGTAGAAGAAGGAAAGAGCCTTATAGAGCCACCTGCCATATATCTCCTTCCCCAGTTTCTGTGAAAAACAGGGATTTTAGAATTCAAAAGATGGGTGTGTATTAGTTGGAATATTTTCAGGAAGAAGGTACTTGAATAATTTTTGTTAAGTGATGATAAGGCTAAAGAACAGATGAGAGCTTAGCTATTTAACTGATATCCTTTGCAGTCTCTAATATGCGATTTAGAAAATAATATTGGAATCATTATTTCCTGTCCTTGAGCATAGAGAATGTGACCCAGCTGGAGGTAGACTCTCAAGGGCTCAAGAGGACTCACAAGGACTCCCAAGGACACATCAACTGGGCCGCGAGTTGACAAAGACAATAGCTAGGATAATCCTGGAAAATATCTTTTAGGGAAACTTTAACATAAACCAATCAAACAGAACATGAAAGATATTCTATTCTTATCTTCTTCTGTTAGCATTTAGTAAATAGAAAATTTGTTGGACCAAAGAAGACCATCCTGTCTTCAAAATGAAGGACCATAGTTTCTAGCCAATCTGTGAAAAGGTGAAACTCAAAGATTTTGCCCATTTGTAATGTTAGTATATACTGATGATTCTGTAATGTTCCTTGGACTTGGGCAGACATGGCTGTGGCAGCATATTTGTCCATTTTCCCATTCTTACTTATTCTGTAATATTTCTTGGACTCAGGCAGACATGGGTCTAGCAGCATGTTTGTCCATTTTCTCATTCTTGCCTATTCTGTAATATTTCCTTGGACTCAGGCAGACAAGCCTGTGGCAGCATGCTTGTCTGTTTTCCCACTTTTGTCTATTCTGTAATATTTCCTTGGATTCGGGCAAATATTAGCTCTGGAAGCATGCTTGTTCGTTTCCGCATTCTTGCTTATTCTGTAATATTCTTTGGCCTTGGGTACACATTGCTCTAGCAGCTTGCTTCTCCATCTTCCTCCATCTTGTATATTTTGTAATACTCCCTTGGACTTGGGCAGACATGGCCGAGGCAGCATGCTTGTCCATATTTCCATTCTTGCCTGTTCTGTAATATTCCTTGGACTTGGGCAGGCATGGCTGTAACAGCATGCTTGTCCATTTTCCCACTTATGTCTGTTCTGTAATATTTTCCTGGATGTGGGCAGACATTAGCTCTGGCAGCATGCTTGGCCACTTCCCACTTTTGCCTCTTTGAATATATGCAGAATAAAACTTTTTTTTTTGCTGTGCTAAATTATGTGATGTTTTTTATCCTGCAACATATGTTACAGAAAATAATTGAGCAACAGATCTTAAATCCAATGGATTATGAGAATTACATGGAAAGCTTTTCTATAAAATATTATTCCAACCTACCCTGAACCTTCTTTATTAGGGTCTCCATATGTCTCTTTAGACAATGGTCCATAGGGGAGTCTAATGATCAGTCAGTTTATGAACATTGGTCTAGAAAGAGACTTTCCTACACTGCCCATTAATTTCTAAAGATATCTGGTTTTATAATTAAGGTATGCTATTCTGAATTTTTTTTTTTAATTTTACTTTTAACTGATCAATTTTATCCTTCATTAATTTAGTATTTGTTAATTCCCTTGTTTTATTCCCACCACTCATCTTTCAGTTTGTTCTACTGAGGTGGCTTCTGTGTTGCTATGATGGTGGAAGCTATGTTACCAGTATTTCAAAAACTAGCAGGGTCATCCATGGTGGACAGTTTGGGCAGAGCCTCCACATTAAGACACACTAGGAGGAAAGGCCTGGTGATCTACTTTCAAAAATTGTTGTTAGATGCCTTTAAGTCAGCTCCTACTCATAGAACCTTATGCATATCAGAATGAAATATGGCCCAATTCTATGCTAACCTCACAACTTTTACTGTGTTTGAGCCCATTGTTGCAGCCACTGTGTCAATCTTTTTCATTGACAGTCTCCCCTCCTTTTTTTTTTTGCTGAACCTATACCTTACCATACATCATGTCTTTCTTCAATGATTGATCCCTCCTGATGGCATGTCCAAAGTAAGCAAAAAGTTTCTCCATTCTTTTTGCTTCTAAGGAGCATTCTGGCTATATTTCCTTCAAGACAGATTTGTTCGTTCTTCTGGTATACCAGTATGGTCAATATTCTTTGCTAACACCACAATTTAAATGTGTCACTTCTTCTTCAGTCTTCCTTTTTCATTGTCCAGCTTTCACATGCATATGAGGCCATTGAAAATACCATGGCTTGGGTCAGGCACACGTTAGTCATCAAAGAAATATCTTTGCTTTTTAAAACTTTAAATAGGTCTTTTGTAGCAGATTTTCCCAAGGTAATACATCATTGGATTTCTTTCCTGCTGCATCCATGTGCATTGATTGTTGATCCAAGAAGAATGAAATTCTTAGCAACTTCAATTTCATCACCATTTATCATACTGTTGTTTATTAGCCCAGTTGTAAAGATTTTTGTTTTCATCAAGTAGTCAATGAAAACCTTATGGATCACTCTAGAATATTATTTGATTTGCTTGCTTTGGATAAATCATCAGAAGGAATCAATCCCTGGAGGAAGACTTCATGTTTGTTGAAATAGGGGGCCAGCTAGGGCTAATGAGAACCTCAGTGAGATGGACTGAGAAATAGCCACGAGAATGGAGTCCAGCATTTCATCCTGCTGTCACCACAAGTCAGAGTTGTCCTTCTGTTGTCACCATGAATCAGAGTTGACTCCACAGCAGCTATCTACCTCTGTTTGATTCAGCCATTCATTTAAAAAATATTTTATTAAATACATTTAAATATCTTTGATCGTGACCTTAAGAGTTTAGAATCTATATGGTCCTGGTAGGGCAGTGGTTTAAGAGCTTGGCTGCTAACCAAAAAGATGATGATTCGAATCCACCAGCTGTTCCATGGGAGAAATGTTTCTGTAAATGTGGC
The DNA here is from genome assembly GCF_030014295.1 of Loxodonta africana. NCBI lineage: Eukaryota > Metazoa > Chordata > Mammalia > Proboscidea > Elephantidae > Loxodonta > Loxodonta africana. The sequence continues at coordinate 98,774,226 of NC_087346.1, read as the reverse complement.
AGTATGTTTCTGTAAAGAATTACAGCCTTGGAAATCCTGTGGGCCAGTTCTGTTCTGTCGTATAGGATTGCTATGCATCCAATATGACAGCAATTTTTTTTGTATACCTCACCAAGCATGTATGGCTATTTTAAAAAAAACATTTGACCTAATGAATTTATTTTCTTGGAGGCAATTTCTAAGGAAGTTGAAAGTCGTACATTGCCTATATTCATGTGGACTAACACTGGATCCTTCCTGTGAACTTCTCATTCCTCAAAGAATAACTTGATGATTCTAATAAACATGAACAAGCCTTCATAAGTGTCTGTTAATTGAACAAATGTATAAATCTATTAACTTCCAGTTTATCATTAATAACTTATTGATTCTGTACTGATGTGCCTAGCACTGTACAATAGTTTTTGCTATGTATACCACAAGAAGAATACAATATTACACTCAATTGCTTTTAAGAATTTAATAGATGGAACTTTTTTTTTGTTTTTTTTTAGCTTGCTTTATTTTTGTTTGTTGTTGTCACTTTAATTTTGTTTTGTTTTGTTTTTTGATTCATCTATGACCTAGTTTAATTTATAAACAGAACTTCCTACTATCCATTTATTTACAACCCTGACTCCAACCTCAACTGAGGTATTATAGCTTAGCAGGGGATTACAACGTAATAACAAAACTTGGGAGAAAGACACACATTTAAAAATTATTTATATTTATTTTAGCTAATACTTATATTGTGTTTGTTGTTGTCAATCCACATCCAAATCATAGACACCCTGTATGCAACAGAACAAAACACTGCCCGTCCTGAGCCATCATCATAATCATTGTTTTACTTACTGTGTGCGAATTAAGCATGTGTAGAATGAAGAGATAAAAGCCATACCACTGCACAGAAAAAAACAACAGTGATAGCTCTTTGAATTTCTAAAACTTTTCAGTTTCTGTATCTAGTTTCTCTTGGAGCCTGAGGGCAGTAGATTTCCTGCCATTGTTTTCAGTGAGATATCCTTTATGCTTACAATGAAGCTTCTCAAAACACATCTAGCTTATTCAATAATTTACTTTATTTAAGCAAGTTTATTTTAATAAAATAATGTTTAAAACTGAAACTGAAATGAGACCAGACACATAGTATAGTTCTTCCCTCAGAAATTGCTCATGAATTTTGGAAATTAAAAAATAAATACTATTTTTGTGTATGTGTGTACATATATACATATATATGTACATAGAAGCACACGCAATGACTATATAGACAGTGAGATGTACTTTAAAGATTCAGTAGTACCAGAAAAGTAACATTATTAAAGATGACATTGCACATAATTCAATATTTAGTTAGTATGCTAAATTTTGCCAACCTATTTTTTTTTTTTATGTAATCACTTAAGGAAAGTGATATGGGCTACCATTTGGGAATGTAGAGTATCATTCTTATATTTCCTGTGACCTTATTTGTACCTTAACATCCTTGCCACGTTTCTATTGACAAAAAGCAGTCGTCCATAATTACTACTCTAACTACTGCAGACTCACTGAATAATAATAACAAGTAAAATATAACATGAATTCATAGGTTTGGGACTCATTTGAGAAAGTTGGAAAACAGCTAACTGATATAAAAAAAAAATGCTTACTAGGTGTCTAATTGTGGAAAATTCTGAATTTAGCCTCCGTGCTATAATTTTTAGTCCTTCTTATACACCAGAAACTTTTTTTTCTAATTATACTTTAGATGAAGTTTTACGGAACGAACTAGTTTCTCATTAAACAGTACACATACTGTTTTATGACAGGTCAACATTCTTCCTTCTGGACCTTGGGTTTCCTATTACCAGCTTCCTGTCCCCTTCTGCCTTCTAATCCTTGCTCCTGGGCAGTTGTGCCCCTTTAGCCTCCTTTTGTTTTATGGGCCTGTCTAATCTTTGGCTGAATGGTTAACCTTGGATGTGACTTCATTACTGACCTAAAAGTGTGACCGGGGCCATACTCTCAGGGTTTCTCCAGTCTGTCAGGCCAGTAAGTCTGTTTTTTTTTTTGTGAGTTAGAATTCTGTTGCACATTTTTCTCCAGCTCTGTTCGCATCCCTCTATTGTGATTCCTGTCAGAGCAGTCAGTGGTGGTAGCCAGGCACCATCAAGTTGTACTGGATTCGGTCTGGTGGAGGCTGTGGTAGTTGTGGTCCACCAGTCCTTTGGACTAATCCTTCCATTGTATCTTTAGTTTTCCTCACTCTCCCTTGCTCCCAAAGGGGTGAGACCAGTGGAGTATCTTAGATGGCCACTTACACGCTTTTAAGACCCCAGGTGCTACTCACCAAAGTAAAATGTAGAATATTTTCTTTATAAACTAAGTTATGCCAATTGAGCCAGATATTCCCTGAGACCACAGTCCCCACAGCCCTCAGCCTAGCAGTTTGGTCCCTCAGGGAGTTTGGATGTGTCTATGGAGCTTCCATGACCTTGCCTTTACGAGTTGCGCTGGCTTTCCCGTGTGGTGTACTGTCTTACCCTTCACCAAAGTTACCACTTATCTGTTGTCTATATTGTATTTTTCCATATCCACCCGTCATCTCCCTCATAACCATCAAAGATTCTTTCTTTTTGTGCGTAAACCTTTTCATGAGTTTTTATAGTGGTAGTCTCATATACTATTTCTCTTTTTATGATTGACTTATTTCATTCAGTATTATGCCCTCCAGATTATGAGAAGCTTCTCAGATTCATCATTTTCTTTACCATTGTACAATACTCCATTGGGTGTGTGTACCATAGTTTGTTTATCCATTCATCTGTTGATGGGCATCTAGGTTGTTTCCATCTTTTTGCTATTGTGAACAATGCTGCAGTGAACATGGGTGTGCATATGTCTATTCATGTGAGGGCTCTTATTTCTCTAGGCTATATTCCTAGGAGTGGGATTGCTGGATCATATGCTATTTCTATTTCTAGCTTCCAAAGGAAGCACCATGTTGTTTTCCAAAATGGTTGTGTCATTTTGCATTCCCACCAGCAGTGCATATGAGTTCCAATCTCCCTACAGCCTCTCCAATATTTCTTTTTTCCTGTTTTTTTGATTCATGGCGGTAATGCCAGGGTGAGATGTTATCTCACTGTATACATCAGAAACTTTTGTTATGTTGTTTTATATTTTTACAATTTTCTCTATTGTATGGGAGAGAAAACTGAAGCCAAATCTGTCTCAATAATTTACTCGTCTGTATAGAATTGAATTCAACTTTTCCAATTTCACAGTGCAAAATTTCTTCACTATGTTATTCTAGGTTATCTGTAATCATATCTGACTTTCCACAAAAATTAAAAAAAAAATAGTCAATAAGAAAATATCTTAGATCTGTATAACTGCTTAGATTTAAACAAACATCTTTACAATATTTCTTGTTTAAAATAATTTTTGTAAAATTGTTTATTCAATATAACAAAAGTGTTTTATGTTCTTTTGGAACCTATAATTTCTAATGAGCAATGGAATTCAAACATACTTATTAAGCACTGACAAGAGGTGAAAATGGTTAAAACTCAACATGCAAACAGACTATAGACAAGTCAAAGCTCTTGAAAAGGCTGAGATCTTGAAAAAAAAATAAAAAAAACAGGAGAGAATGGGTTCCCCACTTGACAAATACTGGTTTGCTAAAAAAAAAAAAAAAAAAAGGATGGATGGGAGGAATCTCTTGTAAATATTTTGGTAGGTATTTTGTCAATTGGAAGTATCCTGGAGTTAGTAGAGGAGAAAATACACTATAAAATATTGTTACAAAGGTTTAATACAGCTGTATTAATTTGTGGTGCATATAAAGAAAAAAAAATTTTTTTCTTTATATGTATTAAGAAAACAACAACAAAAAAAACAGGTATTTTAAAATGTATTAGGAAGAAATGTCTGCTTGCACATTAAGTACCATATGCCAAAAAAAATCAACTCTATATAGAGTTCTCTGTAGGCTTTCTCTTTGACAGAAATGTACCCACTCAAAAACATTGTGTAGGTATCTCTTCCGTGCTGCAAACCACAGTGGAAGCCTGTAGTCTTGAATATTGTGATTCACAGGCACGATTTAACTGGTCCTCAGCTCTGTTTGTACAGATTTCATTAATCCCATACGTTCTCTGATGGATCTATCTATATAAAAAAAAAAAAAAACACCTGGTTAAAAACCACTAGCACTTCCCTTTAAAACACTCACTTTCAGAATTTGCCCTTACTGTGTTGCTGGCTTTCCAATTTTTAATCATTACATGTGTTTTCAACATTTCACTTTTCTGGTCTATTTTATTCCATTTATATTTCATTATGATCCCCATCTATCTATCATATCTTCATGTCATGTCTAGTGGTTTCTGTAATTGTTTTATTCTGCCCTTTTTTGAAGTGTCTTGTTTTATGCTTCCTACTTTAATCAATACCTGTTTAGAAACAACTTATTTTTCTTCAATGGATGACTTTGGTATATAGAAATTTGGTCATTTATTACAAGAAACTGTGATTGCATGTACCTATTTTTCTAGATGTCAACCTTCTGTCAGTGTTCCAAAGCATTTATTTTACATCTGTTCAGACAATAATTTTAAATATAATAATATGCCTGTCTTCCTAGAAAATACTATTTCAACAGTCAGCATATTCTAAAAGCTTTTTCTCTCAAATTACAAAGTTTGAATAAATTTATAAAGTAGCTCTACATTAGAAAATACATTTTAGAAAATAATCTAGTTAATGGAAGTATTTCTGAGGGGATATATTTCTTACTGAAGATATATATTTGTCAAATAATGCTAGCATTTAGAGCACTTGCAAAAAATCACATTAGTAATAGGTTAAAATATTCACTGTAATTCAGTTGTTGATATTCCCTGTATTTAATAATTTAAAGTGGTTAGTTGAGATTTAACGTTGTCATTTTTTTTTTAATGTCATAGCTGATTATAATTTTTTATGGAGTTCAATACAAAATCGGCATGTAAAATTATTAAGCTCTCTGCCATCCCTTATCTTGTTGTCTCACTTAATGCTATCCCTCTTAATGTTAAATTGTATTTATGTATTAAAATTAATACATTTTACTTTCTAAGTAAACTATATGTTCAAAACATGGATCTGCTGGGGATACCAAATTATTCTTTGGGAATGTATTACATTGACATTAATAGTCCTTACGAGTTTGAGAAAAATCTGAAATCCCTCCAAATAATGCATTTTCTCCATCTCAATCTCTCACATAGGGATTCTGGAAATAACATAAAGCATGGTCATTTAGAATCACAGACATGTATATGAAGCTGGGAGCATTCTCTTACTAGATATGTGTCCTGGGGCAAGTTATGCGATCTTCATGACTATCTGTTTTTTTGTTTGTTTGTTTTAACCTATAAACTGAGCATAATAATTTGCATCATAGGGTATTTGTAAAATTAAAGAAGATAATGTTTGCCATATGCTGAACATAGAAACTGGCACGTAATAAGCTCTCATTCAATCACTGTTGTTTTCGTTGTGTTGCTCTTAGAAACCATCGAAGAAAAGGCAGGAGACCCAGAGTGGTTGTAGGGAGTGGAGAGCAGTAAATGCTTTCCTTCCAAAGCCCAGAATTGTCAGCTGGAATCCTGCAGGAAGAATAGAAAAGAATTGCAAATGCTGTTCCATTCCTAAACAGTAATAAGAGAAAGGAGATGACCACAAGCTAAAACCTAATTAAGAAATGTTAAGTTTTCTCTAAATATCTACTTGCGTGTTGACAGATTTTAAAGACAACAACTAAAAATATGATAAAGTTAAAAATGGCATTGGAGTTTATGAAAATGTAGCATCATTCGTAAATCAATTCCACCTAAGATCAAATTGCAAACTTTTTGAGGATAAATTTGAGGCAATAGCCCATTTAGGTGCCGATGGAACTTATTGAACTTGTGGCTGTTTCTTACTCTTTCAGGAGGCTAAGTATTGAATGCTTGCCTATCTCAAATGTCAACCAATGCTCTATACTACTCAAGTAAGAGAAAGTCAAGTTTACAAATCTCTCTATTTTTATAGTTTAGTTGTCTGGAGTGCTCTACATTGATTAGTATATTTGGAAAACTAATGAAAGCTTTATTATTTGGGGGCATTTTGGAGTATTCATTTATACAGCCCACACATATTAATGCAAAAAATATTTAACAAGATTTACAGTGTTTTAAATTCAGGAGAAAAAAAAAAAGAAAAAAAATTACATGTGACTTTTGTTGTTCTTTTTCCAAGTGGATAACTATTTGGATAAGGATTCAGGACATTAATTTAAAAGCAAATTACTGTTCCAATGCATTAAATTTTTGAAAATGCTGAAATATGGTGATTCAAAGAAAACTATAAATTAGATAATACTGAAAATATAATCATAACATTGTTAAAAATCATGAAAACTTCTTATTAACCTAATTTTTAAGTCAGAAACTCAGAAAACATTTTTTCTCTCCCTCTTCCCATATCATCAAATCCTACATCCTACTTCCAAATATTTTCCCAATCCAGTGTTCTCCTCCAAGCTAACTTTAGGCTTGTTCAAGGTCCCAGGTAAATATTTTTTGTGGGATTTCAGGTTAAAAGTAGGGCTGCTGACCAAAAGGTAGGCAGTTGGAATCCATCAAGGGCTCCTTGGAAACCCAATGGGGCAGTTCTACTCTGTCGTATAGGATTGGTATGAGTCAGAATCGAATCAACGGCATTGGGTTTGGTTCTGGTTTTTACGCATATAAACAATTTACGTAAAAATTATGCATGACCCCAAGTAAAGTATATTGATTTATCAATGCAGATTTAGAATAATGAGTAGATAAATACTATTAATGCATTCATTAATTTTTTTTTTTTTTTTTTTTATCAGCGCATGTGGAAATTCTTTATAATAAGACACCTTCACTTCCTGGTCGGGGCCAAGAACCTTCTCTTTATGTTCTTTATTAGTCAAATGTACTGATCCTATTTTCTTATTTCCCACAGTGACGAAAAGAGCACTGCAGCTCTTCAGAATATGGATGTATTGAAACTGTATGGATCTTCTTGCCTCTGCAATGCCCTCATATCATTAATTTAATACTGGTAACATTACTATCTTATTACTCCCAATGCAGCATCACCCATTGTGCCCTCTACCCCAATCTGACTACTGGCTTCCAATGATTTTCTCAGAGGTTGTCACTGTATTACATCGATGATGACCACAAATGCAAGTCTTGCTCAGAGTATGCAGGAAAATGAAAGCTATTACTCCTTTCCCAGGTATGTCAGTTTACCATTTAAAACAATTTTAATACAAAAATAGAACAATGCATATTTTAACCATGTCTTCTCTTGAACGCATCTGTCTGTAATCACTGCATTTTTAGAATGTGTTTGCTTTCAATACTTATTGCACCTCTGCTTTTTCCAGGCTGTGGTTAAGCATTCGGCTGCTAAACAAAAGGCTGGCAGTTCAAATTCACCTGCCACTCCTCGGAAACCCTGTGGGGCAGTTCTACTCAGTCCTATAGGGTCACCATGAGTTGGAATCAACTGGACAGCAATGAGTTTTGGTTTCACACACAGCCATGCACATGTGAAGAGAGTAGGTAAGGGACCTATGGGAAGAAAGAATAGCAGTCCTATTTATACACGGAACATCTGTCCCTCATCTGGCATGACATGAGACTGACAATGTACCACACTGATTAGAAGGGTCTTCGAGCCGTGGCGGCCCAATGGTTAAGAGCTCACATTGCTAACCAAAAGATAGAACCAAAAAATCAAACCTATTGCCGTCAAGTTGATTCTGACTCATAGCGACCCTATCGGAGAGAGTAAAACTACTCCACAGAGCTTCCAAGGAGTGGCTGGTGGAATTGAACTGCCCACCTTTCAGTTAGCAGCCACAGCACTTAACCACTACACCACCAGGCCAAAAATTAGGTAGTTTTTACCCACGAGCTGCTCCTTGTAAACCCTCTGGGGCAGTTCTACTCTGTCTTATAGGGTTGCTATGAGTTGGAATTGACTCAAAGACAGCGAGTTTAGGTTTATTAGCATTAGTGTTATAAGCAGCCCAGGTTGTGCTCAGACTTTAAACAACTGGCTGCTAACTAAAACATTGGTGATTTGAGTCCACTCAGTAGCCCCGTGGGAAAAAGATGTGGCAATCTGTTTCCATTAAGACTGTAGCCTAGGAAACCCTTTAGGGAATTCTACTCTGTCACATGTGGTTGCTAAGAGTCAAAATTGACTTGATTGCACCAAACAACAACAATATTAATATTGTGGAGAAACAGAATCCAAAGGCCTCAGGCATGATAGATGCTGCCGCCCTTGAATACTGACATGTTGTAGGGAGCCTGAAGAGGAGGTGAGTTAACTGTCCTAGATGCCATTGGCAAGGGGACACACAGACTAAAGGACACTTGTCACAACCCCAACCAGCCTTGGGATGTGTAAAAGAGTGGTTTTTAATGAAAAGTGAATTTGTCACCCAGGAGATATTTGGCAATATCTGAATACATTTTTAGTTGTTACTACTTGGGAAGGGGAGATTTGTTATTGGCATTTAGTGTGTAGAGGCCAACGATGCTCCTAATATTCCACAATGCACAAACTAGCTCCTCCCACCACACACACACACACACACACACACACACACACACACAACATGGAACATCTGGTTTAGAATGTTAGTAGCTCTGAGTTTGAGAAACCCTACTGTAGACTCAAGGCAATACTTTGGTAGAAACATGCATGGGCAAAAGCCAAGGAATGGATTCATTTAAAATCATTAAACCTAGAGGTCAGCAGTGGACCATTAGTAGCCCATACTCCTGAAATTTTCCTCTGTCCAATGCAAGTGAGAGTCACCCCAAGCCAGAATGTCAGCACCATACTGGGGCCCAATCTCAGGCAATCCTGAGAGTAAATATTGACCAGTGGCAGCAATCCACTCTCAACCCTCTGTCTTGAAACTGGGCCCTTGTCACAAAACCATTGAACAACTTCATGGGTCCAAGACCCAGAGCTTCTCATAAAATCTTGTCCACCCTATGCATGTAGAGGTCAAGGATCAAAGAGTCTTGAAGGGGAGAAACCGATCCTAGAATCTGGGCAGGCCATGGTTCCTACTGAGGATACCCTCCTTGAAAGACATGGCCATCTTGGTGAATCTAGGCACTAGTTGGAACCTTAGAACATTTTGAGGAAGGCACTTCAAAGTTCAGGCCCCAGAGCCATGAGCCTGGCTACTGATTTTCCTTTTCTCTTAAGACAGTATTTCTTATCTTGATATCTACAGCATACTCCTAAATGCTCTCTTGAAATCACATTTGTAAACTCTTATTTCATTCTTTTCATTTCAGTAAGATATTCAACAGCTTCCCATTTTTCTCTGAATAAAAATCAAAATCCTTAATCTAACTCATAAGACTCTAAAACTGTTACCTAACATTCTAGTGTTAACTTATATCTTGCATCTGTCTCTCTCTTTTTCTCCTTGTTTTCTCACCGTACTGAAATTCTTTGTATCTTTAATCAGTCATGCTATTTTTTACTAAGAGCCTTTCTAGAAGCTATAAAGTTGTCCACCACCCACTGAATCTCCTTTATCTGACCTTAAGGTCTCTTCTAACAGGCAGTCTTGCCAGAAGTTTTTCTTTTTTTCCAGACTAATTTAGGCCCAACTCTACACATATTTGTAGCATTTTAACATATCATTCTCATCCCTTACAATTACTTGGTTAGTGCCTATATGGCCATTACATGTCACCTTTAGACTATATTTTCCACAAGAGCAGAGGCTAAATATGTCCTGTTCACTACAGTGTCCCCACAGGCAGTATGAAACTTAACATATGGTAACTATTCAACTTATTGCCTAATAACTGCCCTTGCTTCACAATTTATGAAAAAAATTAAAGCGTACAAAATACATACATGAAAAAACATCATGGACTCTGAATTCCCATCATTGAGATCTAATAATTTTTATAACAGGTTATATTTACTTTATCTATTTTTGCTCTGATATTTTAGTATAAAATTACTCATCATATTTAATCCCAATGTATTTCAATATTAATATCAAAAAGCAAAGACATCTTCCTATATAACCTGACCTCAATATTATGGTCACATCTAAAAAATAACTCACAATAATTCCTTAGTATATTAAACTCTAAGTCCAAATTCTCATATCTCTAGGTTTTCCTAAAATATCTTTAATTGGTTTGTTCAAACCCACTTAGGATCAAATCCACAGAGAGCATTCAGTTGTTATGCCTGTTAAATCTTTTTAATATAAATAGTGCAATGTTTTTTCATGTCATCAGCTTATTGAAGAGTCCAATCAAATGTCCCACCTTCTGAATTTGTCTCATTGATTTTCCATGTGTCTTTTAAAGTATTCCTCTTTTCTTCTATGTAATGTTAACTAGAACTTAGATCTAGAATCTTGCATAATGTATTTGTTTCCTAGAGCTGCTGTCTTAATTTCTTACTGATGCCATGAGAGAAATACCACAAGTGAGTGGTTTTAACAAACAGAAATTCATTTTCTCACAATTAGAGGATAGAAGTCCAAATTGAGGGCACCAGCACTATGGGAGGGCTTTCTCTCCTTGTTGGCTCTGGGGGAAAGTCCTTGTCTCTTTTTACCTTCGTTTCCTTGATTCCTTTGTGATCTTCCTGTGAAGTGGCATCTATCTTCACCCATCTGTACTTACTTGATTCTATTCCTAATATGGTCTTTTTTTTTTTTTTTTAGCTTTGTTGCTGTTATTGAGAATTTACATAGCAAAACATAACCCTAAATCAACCACTTCCACATGTACAGTTCAGTGACATTGATTACATTCTCTGCGTTGTGCATCTATTCTAAGCCTTCTTTTCTGAGTTGTTCCTCACTCATTAACATAAACTCACTGCCACCTAAGGTTCTGTTATGAATTGAATTGTATCCCTCCCCCTTCCCAAAATATGTGCCAACTAGGTTAGGCCATGATTCCCAGTATTGTGTGGTTGTCCTCCATTTTGTGATTGATGTAATTTTCCTATATGTTGTAAATCATAATCTCTGCCCCTGGTTAATGAGGCTAAATTACATTATACTAAAGAGAATTAGGGTGTTATGTAACACCCTTATTCAGGTCACCTCCCTGATACAACATACAGGGAGTTTCCCTGGACTATGGTCTGCATCTCCTTTTATCTTACAAGAAATAAAAGGAAAGGGAAGCAAGCAGAGATTTAAGCCATAGTCCCCAAACCCCGGCCCTTGCTCCGCTGACCTTCGAAGCATTCAGTTTATCCCGGAAACTTCTTTGCTTTTGGTCCAGTCCAGTTGAGCTGACCTTCCCTGTATTGAGTATTGTCCTTCCCTTCACTTAAAGTAGTTCTTATCTACTAATTAATCAGTAAATAACCCTCTCGCACTCTCCCTCCAATCTCTCATAACCACAAAAGAATGTGCTCTTCTCAGTTTATACTATTTCTCAAGATCTTATAATAGTGGTCTTATACAATATTTGTCCTTTTGCCTCTGACTAATTTCACTCAGCATAATGCCTTTCAGGTTCCTCCATGTTATGAAACGTTTCATAGATTCATCACTGTTCTTTATCGATGTGTAGTATTCCATTGTGTGAATATACCATAATTTATTTAACCATTTATCCGTTGATGGACACCTTGGTTGCTTCCAGCTTTTTGCTACTGTAAACAGAGCTGCAATAAACATGGGTGTGCATATATCTGTTCGTGTGAAGGCTCTTATTTCTCCAGGGTATACTCCAAGGAGTGGGATTTCTGGGTTGTATGGTAGTTCTATTTCTAACTGTTTAAGAAAATGCCAGATAGATTTCCAAAGTGTTGTACCATTTTACATTCCCACCAGCAGTGTATAAGAGTTCCAATCTCTCCGCAGCCTCTCCAACCTTTATTATTTTGTGTTTTTTGGATTAATGCCAGCCTTGTTGGAGTGAGATGGAATCTCATCATAGTTTTAATTTGCATTTCTCTAATGGCTAATGATCGAGAGCATTTTCTCATGTATGTGTTAGCTGCCTGAATATCTTCTTGAGTGAAGTGCGTGTTCATATCCTTAGCCCACTTTTTTATTGAGTTGTTTGTCTTTTGTGGTTGAGTTTTAACGGAATCAAATAGATTTTAGAGATCAGGCGCTGGTCGAAGATGTCATAGCTGAAAATTCTTTCCCAATCTGTAGGTGGTCTTTTTACTCTTTGGTGAAGTCTTTAGATGAGCATAGGTGTTTGATTTTTAGGAGCTCCCAGTTATCTGGTTTCTCTTCGTCATTTTTGGTAATGTTTTGTATTCTGTTTATGCATTATATTAGGGCTCCTAGGGTTGTCCCCATTTTTCCTTCCATGATCTTTATCGTTTTAGTCTTTATGTTTAGGTCTTTGATCCACTTGGAGTTAGTTTTTGTGCATGGTGTGAGGTATGGGTCCTGTTTCATTTTTTTGCAAATGGATATCCAGTTATGCCAGCACCATTTGTTAAAAAGACTATCTTTTCGCCAATTAACTGACACTGGGCCTTTGTCAAATATCAGCTGCTCATATGTGGATGGATTTATACCTGGGTTCTCAATTCTGTTCCATTGGTCTAAGTGCCTGTTGTTGTACCAGTACCAGGCTGTTTTGACTACTGTGGCTGTATAATAGGTTCTAAAATCAGGTAGATCGAGGCCTCCCACTTTCTTCTTCTTTTTCAGTACTGCTTTACTTATCCGGGCTTCTTTCCCTTCCATATGAAACTGGTGATTTGTTTCTCCATCATATTAAAAAATGTTATTGGAATTAGGATTGGAAGTGCATTGTATGTATAGATAGCTTCCAGTAGAATAGACATTTTTCCTATGTTAACTCTTCCTATCCATGAGCAAGGTATGTTTTTCCACTCTTGTAGGTCCCTTTTGGTTTCTTGCACTAGTACTTTGTAGTTTTCTTTGTATAGATCTTTTACATCTTTGGTAAGATTTATTCCTAAGTATTTTGTCTTCTTGGTGGCTACTGTGAATGGTATTGATTTGGTGATTTCCTCTTTGATGTTCTTTTTGTTGATGCAGAGGAATCCAAGTGATTTTTGTATGTTTATCTTATAACCTGAGAATCTGCTGAACTCTTCTATTAGTTTCAGTAGTTTCTGGACGATTCCTTAGGGTTTTCTGTGTATAAGATCATGTCATCTGCAAATAGAGACAATTTTACTTCTTCCTTGCCAGTCTGAAAGCCCTTTATTTCTTTGTCTAACCTAATTTCTCCAGCTGGGGCCTCTAACACAATGTTGAATAAGAGTGGTGATAAAGGACATCCTAGTCTGGTTCCTGTTCTCAAGGGAAATGCTTTCAGTCTCTCTCCATTTAGAATGATTTTGGCTCTTGGCTTTGTATAGGTGCCCTTTGTTATGTTGAGAAATTTTCCTTCAGTTCCTATTTTGCTGAAAGTTTTTCTCATGAATGGGTGTTGGACTTTGTCAAATGTCTTTTCTGCATCAATTGATAAGATCATGTGGTTTTTGTCTTTTGTTTTATTTATATGGTGGATTACATTAATGGTTTTTCTAATATTAAACCAACATTGCATACCTGGTATAAATCCCACTTGGTAGTGGTGGATTATTTTTTTGATATGTTGTTGAATTCTATTGGCTAGAATTTTGTTGAGGATTTTTGCATCTATGTTCATGAGGGATATAGGTCTGTAATTTTCTTTTTTTGTGATGTCTTTACCTGGTTTTGGTATCAGGGAGATGGTGGCTTCATAGAATGAGTTAGGTAGTATTCCGTCATTTTCTATGCTTTGAAATACCTTTAGTAGTAGTGGTGTTAACTCTTCTCTGAAAGTTTGGTAGAATTCTGCAATAAAGCCGTCTGGGCCAGGGCTTTTTTTTGTTGGGAGTTTTTTGATTACGGTTTCAATCTCTTTTTTTGTTATGGATCTATTCAGTTGTTCTACTTCTGATTGTGTTAGTTTAGGTAGGTAGTGTTTTTCTAGGAATTCATCCATTTCTTCTAGGTTTGCAAATTTGTTAAAGTACAATTTCTCATAATAATCTGATATGATTCTTTTAATTTCAGTTGGGTCTGTTGTGATGTGGCCCATCTCGTTTCTTATTTGGGTTATTTGTTTCCTTTTCTGTATTTCTTTTGTCAGTCTAGCCAATGGTTTATCAATTTTGTTAATTTTTTCAAAGAACCAGCTTTTGGCTTTGTTAATTCTTTCAATTGTTTTTCTGTTTTCTAATTCATTTAGTTCAGCTCTAATTTTTATTATTTGTTTTCTTCTGGTGCCTGATGGATTCTTTTGTTGCTCACTTTCTATTTGTTCAAGTTGTGTGGACAGTTCTCTGATTTTGGCTCTTTCTTCTTTTTGTATGTGTGCATTTATCGATATAAATTGACCTCTGAGCACTGCTTTTGCTGTGTCCCAGAGGTTTTGATAGGAAGTGTTTTCATTCTCATTGCATTCTATGAATTTCTTTATTCCCTTCTTAATGTCTTCTATAACCCAGTCTTTTTTCAGCAGGGGATTGTTCAGTTTCCAAGTATTTGATTTCTTTTCCCTAATTTTTCTGTTATTGATTTCCACTTTTATGGCCTTGTGGTCTAAGATGTTTTGTAATATTTCGATGTTTTGGATTCTGCAAAGGTTTGTTTTATGACCTGATATGTGATCTATCCTAGAGAATGTTCCATGTGCACTAGAAAAAAAAGTATACTTTGCAGCTGTTGGGTGGCATGTTCTGTACAGGTCTATGAGGTCAAGTTGGTTGATTGTAGCAAATAGGTTTTCCACGTCTCTATTGAGCTTCTTACTGGAAGTCCTATCCTTCTCTGAAAGTGGTGTGTTGAATTCTCCTACTATAATTGTGGAGGTATCTATCTCACTTTTCACTTCCGTTAAAGTTTGTTTTATGTATCTTGCAGCCCTGTCATGGGGTGCATAAATATTTAATATGGTCATATCTTCCTGGTCAATTGTCCCTTTAATCATTATGCAGTGTCCTTCTTTATCCTTTGTGGTGGATTTAACTTTAAAGTCTATTTCGTCAGAAATTAATATTGCTACTCCTGCTCTTTTTTGATTGTTGTTTGTTTGATATTTTTTTCCAACCTTTGAGTTTTAGTTTGTTTGTGTCTCTAAGTCTAAGGTGTGTCTCTTGTAGGCAGCGTATAGACGAATCGTGTTTTTTTATCCAGTCTGACACTCCCTGTCTGTTTATTGGTGCAGTATGGAATTGTTAGTCCTCTTTGTGGTTACCTTAATATTTACGCCTGTTTTTCTAAGTAAAAACCTAACTTGTATTGCACTATATTGCCTGATTTCCTCTTCATATGGCAGTTCTATGCCTCCTGTATTTAGTCCCTCTTTTTGATTATTGTGATCTTTTACATAATGACTTCAGTGATTCCCTGTTTTGAGCATTTTTTTTTAATTAATCTTAATTGGTTTTTGTGATTTCCCTATTTGAGTTGATATCAGCATGTTCAGTTCTGTGACCTGGTGTGTGTTGGTATCTGATATTATTGATTTTCTGACCAAACAATTTCCTTTAGTATTTCTTGTAGCTTTGGTTTGGTTTTTGCAAATTCTCTAAGCTTGTGGTTATCTGTAAATGTCTTAATTTTGCCTTCATATTTCAGAGAGAGTTTTGCTGGGTATATGATCCTTGGCTGGCAGTTTTTCTCTTTCACTGCTCTATATATGTCATCCCATTGCCTTATTAAGTGCATGGTTTCTGCTGAGTAGTCTGAACTTATTCTTATTGATTCTCCTTTGTAGGAGACCTTTCTTTTATCCCTGGCTGCTTTTAAAATTTTCTGTTTATCTTTGGTTTTGGCAAGTTTGTTGATAATTTGTCTTGGTGATTTTCTTTTCGGATCAGTGTTATATGGGGTTCCATGAGCATCTTGGATAGATATCTTTTCGTCTTTCATGATGTCAGGGAAATTTTCTGCCAACAGATCTTCAACTATTCTTTCTGTATTTTCTGTTATCCCTCCCTGTTCTGGAATTCCGATCACACGCAAGTTATTCTTCTTGATAGAGTCCCACATGATTCTTAGGGTTTTTTCATTTTTTTATTTCTTTTATCTGATTTTTTTTTTGTATTGGTGTCAATTGCCTTATCCTCCACCTCCCCCACTCTGCATTCCAATTGCTCGATTCTGCTCTTCTGACTTCCTATTGAGTTGTCTAATTCTCTAATTTTATGGTTAAACTTTTGGATTTCTGAATGCTGACTCTCTATGGATTCTTGCAGCTTATTAATTTTTCCACTATGTTCTTGAATAATCTTTTTGATTTCTTCAACTGCTTTATCAGTGTGTTCCTTGGCTTTTTGTGTAGATTGCCTTATTTCATTTTCGAGGCCATTCCTGATGTCTTGAAGCATTCTGTAAATTAGTTTTTTATATTCTGCAGCTGGCAATTCCAGGATTGTATCTTCATTGGGGAAAGATTTTGATTCTTTAATTTGGGGAGTTGTAGAAGCAATCATGGTCTGCTTCTTTATGTGGTTTGATATTGACTGCTGTCTCCGAGCCATCTATAAGATATTGTAATGATTTATTTTATGTTTTCTCACTGAGTCTTATCTTGTTTTGTTTTCTTTCAATATACATAGACAGGCTACTAGATTGTGCTGTCTTGATTGTTGTAGCCTTTGAATCACTTATGTCCTATTACCAGCTGTTTTGGGCTGTTATCAGATATATAAGCTTAAAAGTCCATCCACTATTCTTGAGTAGAATCTGATTTTGGGTCACCAAGTGTGTGGTGTAGACTGTCACCTATTCACTTAGAAGAATAGTGGTGATAGTTGTGTGCACCATATTCTAGTAGCAGCAGGGGGTCACACTCTAGGAAGGGCAGGATGCTGACAGACTTCCCCCAAGTGCCAGTGAGGTAGGAGTCTCTTTATTCCTAAAGCATTTTGGTGGGTGGGCTCTGAAGCTGTACCTTAGGCACCCAATGCATGCACCTCTACAGATTGGTAGGTGTCACTATCCTCAGACCCCTATGGCAGGAGGCTAGGTGGTTTGGGTAGAGCTTCAACTCTCAGTTCCCTGTTGTGGGTCAGTGAGGGCTGTGTTTAATAGGTAGAGATATCAGACCTGGGAAACTTGTCTTTCCAGTAATCCACTACAACAATTACAGTCAGATCCCTATCAGAATTGCCTTTGCATTATAATAGCCACCTTATTCCCTGTAGGGATGAAAGCCCAAGACTGTGGATCTCATATGCTTGGCTGGAGCTGGCTCTGTATTTTTAGTCCAATTTCGGGAAGTCAGGGAAGGATTTTTGGTCCCGGGGTTTTTTTGTAGCTGCTTCTCTCAGGCCAGGAGAATGGGTTAGGAAAAGACAAAAAAATACAGAGGACTTCACTTTCTGGCCCAGAAAATTCCAATGTTAATGAAGCCACCTGGGGCAGGGAGGGGAAGGATCAGATAGATAGGAGAGAGTAGAACCCAGCAATATGGACAAAGTTACTTATCTTGCTTGGTGTTGACTGTTTATCTGAGATTCCCAAGGCGCATGAAGCCTGTGCGAGCTGGCTGGGTCGAGATTGCCCTGGAGGGTCAGGCCCGCGCCCTGTGCTTGTGCTGTCTCAGAAGCCATGGTCAGTTCCTCCACTCCCTGTCCAAAGCCCAGCGCCAAGGTTTCCCAGCTGGGACACCACACTCCAGACTCCAAAACCAGTCACTGCCTCCCGGTGACTTCTCCTCCTGTCAGCCGCATCGCTTCACTGCCTGCGTGCACTGGCTGGGCTTCCCCCGAGGTCACTTCTGGGGGCTAGGTCTGCATCCCACATTTGCACCGTCTCAGGATGCCGTGCTCAGCTCCCCTGTGCCCAGTCCAAAGCCCGGCACCAAGGTTTTCTGACTGGGATGCTGGCTCCAGGCTCCAAAAACAGTCGTTGCTTCCCCATGGTTGCTTCTTCTCTCATTAACTGTGTCAGTGTGCAGCCTGCTTGCACTGGCTGAGTCTCTGTCACTCAGGTCAACTGTTTAGATCTGTGTTTGATGGTCAGGGTTTGTAGATTGTCATGTATGTGATCCATTCACTTGTTTTTCCAAGTCTTTGTTGCAAGAGGGATCCGAGGTAGCTTCTACTTAGTCAGCCATCTTGGCCCCGCCTCCTTCTCTTTCCTTTTATTTCTTAAGGGATAAAAGGTGGTACAGGCCACATCCCAAGTAAACTCCCTTTACATTAGATCAGGGATGTGACCTGGGTAAGGGTGGTGTTACAATCCCACCTTAATCCTTTTAACATAAAATTACAATCATAAAATGGAGGACAACCACACATGGCTTAGCCAAGTTGATATACAGATTTTTGGTGGGACATAATTCAATCCATGACAATATCTATCACACAACTTTTGCCAATTCAGCTTTTTTACAAGTGTAGAACTTATTGACAGCAATTACTATAATTGGCTGGGCAAACCTTCCATTATTCAATGCAATTTTTCATCTCCATTAGCACCCCACCCACCACTTTTCTTCTCTCTCCTGCCCCTGGTAACCACTAATAAAGTTCAGTCTCTATACATTTGTCTCTTCCTGTCTTTTTATATAAGTGAGGTCATACAATATCTATCCCTTAGTGATTGACTTATTTCACTCAGTGTTATGTTTTCGAGCTCTATGCGTATTGTAACATGCTAAATCCACTGTCATCAAGTCAGTTCCAACTCATAGGGGCCTTATAGGACAAGGTAGAACTGCCCTATAGGGTTTCCAACGCTGAAATCTTTATGGAAGCAGGCTGTCACATCCTTCTCTCACAGAACAAGTTTTGGGTTAGAACCGCTGACCTTTCAGTTAGCATTTAAGTGCCTAACCACTGCAACACCAGGGATTCTGTAGCATGCTAATCTGTTCTTTTTATACCTCAGAAGTGATTAGCTTAAGACATACTTTCAATTGATAGGGGCCTCATTAACATAGCAAAGATAACCCTATTCAGAAATGGTAAGAACAGTGTTTAGTATTCCAACACATATTTTGGGAGGACACAATTCAATCCATAACACCTTCCGTAATAAATTGCCACAAACTTGGTGGCTTAAAGCAACAGAAATTATTCTCTCACAATTCTGGAGGCCAGAGTCTCAAATCAAGGTCCTGCCAGGATTGGTTCTTTCTGGGTGCAGTGTGGGAGAAACCTTCATTGCCTCCCAGCTTCTCATGGCTCAAGGCATTCTTTGGCAGCATAACTATCTTCACAAGTGTCTTCACATGGCCTTCTCCCTTATGTCTGTGTCTCGAATCTCTCTCTGTCTTTCTATTATAAGTATTTGAGACTGACTATAAACCCAGTTTGACTTCATCTACAATTTCTTAACTTATTTACATGTACAAATGCCCTTTTTCTAAATAATGTCACTTTCAAATGTTCCATGAGCAAAGACATAGGCACAGCTTTTTGGTCTACTATTCAACACACAAAGCTTGAGTTGCAATACTGAAGAGTTCTATGGGCAAAATGTTGAAAGATGCTGGAAACATCAAAAGAAGATGAAAGGAATACACAGAGTCACCCTAACAAAGATGATTGATGTTCAACCATTTCAGGAGCTAACATATGATCAAGAAGTGAAGGAAGAAGTCCAAGCTGCCCTGAAGACACTGGCAAAGAGCAAGGCTCCAGGAAATCATGGAATACCAATTGAGATGTTTCAACAAATGGATGCAACACTGGCAGTGCTTACTCATCTGTGCCAAGAAATTTGGAAGGCACTTACCCAGCCAACTGACTGAAACAGATCCATATAGTTGCCTCTTCCAAAGAAAGGTGATCCAACCAAATGAGGAAAATATTAAACACTATCATTAATATCACATGTAAGCAAAATTTTGCTAGAGATAATTCAAAAATCATTGCAGGAGTACACCGACAGGGAACTGCCAGAAATTCAAGCCAGATTCAGAGAGAACATGGAATGAAAGATATCATCGCTGATGTCAAACGGATCCTGGCTGAAAGCAGAGAATACCAGAAAGATGCTATCCTGTGTTTTATTGACTATGCAAAGACATTTGACTGTGTGGATAATAACAAATTATGGTTAACATTGTGAAGAATAGGAATTTCAGAACACTTAATTGTGTTCACGAGGTATCTGTACATAGAACAAGAGACAGTCGTTCATACAGAACAAGGGAATACTGCATGGCTTAAAATCAGGAATTGTGTGTGTCAGTCAGGGTTGTATCCTTTCACCACACTTATTTGATCTGTATGCTGAGTAAATAATCAAGAAGCTGAACTATATGAAGAAGAATCCTGGCATCAGGATTTGCGGAAAACTTACTGACAACCTGCAATACACAGATGACACAACCTCGTTCGCTGAAAGTGGTGAGGACTTGAAACATTTACTGATGAAAATCAAAGACTACAGCCTTCAGTTTGGATTATATCTTAACATAAAGAAGATAAAGCCTTCATAACTAGACCAATAAGAAACATCATGATAAATGAAGAAAAGATTGAAATTGTCAAGGATTTCATTTTACTTGGATCCATAATCAATGTCCGAGGAGGCAGCAGTCAATAAACCAAATCTGCTGCAAAAGACCTCTATAAAGTTTTAAAGGGCAAAGATTTCACTTTAAGGACTAAGGTGAGCCTGACCCAAGACGTGGTATTTTCAATCATCTTACATGCATGGCAAAGCTGGGCAATGAATAAGGAAAACTGAAGAAGAATTGATGCCTTTGAATTCTGGTGTTGGCAAAGACTATTGAATACACCATGGGCTGCCAGAAGAACTCACAAGTCTGTCTTGGTAGAAGTACAGCCAGAATTCTCCTTAGAAGTAAGTCCGGTGAGATTTCATCTAATGTACTCTGGACACGTTATCAGGAGGGACTTGGTAAAGTAGAGGGTTAGCAAAAAAAAAAAGACCCTCAACAGAATGGATTGACACAGTGGCTGCAACAGTGGGCTCAAGCATAACAGCCATTGTGAGGATGGCATAGTACTGGGCAGTGTTTCATTCTGTTACACAAAGGTTCACTATGAGTCAGAACTGATTTGATGGCATCAAACAATAGCAACAACATTCAATACACTACATTTAGATTCAGATGAACATTTTTTTGCTGAAAATACTTCGCAGGTGATGTTGTATATTCTATACTATAAACATGAGAATGCACTTAATGTCTGAATTATCAGCAGGTTAAAGGACTCTTCCAATTATAAATATTTAAACCATTAGGATAATATATATAACTTAATTAAAATAATGTAATGGACTGATTAAATCTTCACTGAATAAATTTTACTTATATTTCTTATTTTCTGTTGCAAGCCTATTTCAAGTTCTCACTGAATACTTTAAATAAATTCAGTGAAATTAGCTTCTATCAGAACCTTTGGGATATTCATGTAAGAGGATTTGTAAAAACTATTAAAATTCATGAGATATAAAAAATAAATTCAACAAGTAAATGGCCAGATACCCTGTAGTAAAAAATCAGAATGTACACACATCTGACAACATATTTCTAGTCAATCACTGACTACAAATTATGGAATCAGAAATACAATTAAGGCTCATAACTACACAACTGGGTTTAGAGGCCTCTACAAACTAACAAAGCCATAACAGGTTTATAATCTAATTAGTTAGTGGTCTTAAAATTGCCCCATGCTGATCAAGCAGTTTTGCCTTTGCTGCTTGTTTCTGTTACACTCAATTCAAAAACAAAACTTGGATACCAAAAAAATTAATTCACCCTCTTACTTTCTTGGTTGTTTCAGTGCCGTTGAACTAAAATAATCAAATTTCCTCATTCTTAAAGACTTGAGAAGATAAATTGAAAGGCCCTCAACTGTGGAAGGACAGACACAAAGCTCACTGGATAGATAGGATCTGAATATCCAAATAATTTTGAATACGCATTAGGTAGTTAGAAGCATACACATGAGCAACTGATTCCTGGATATCCCTGTAAATCCATTTAAAATATAACGTATCATGCTTAAGAAGAATAAACATTTTCAAGTGCTTTATTGCTATTTTATTAGTTTTCTAGACTGTGGTAACAAAATATGGCTTTAAAGAACAGAAATTTATTGTTTCACAGTTCTGGAGACTGGAAATCAAAATCAGTTAATCAAACATGCTGATTCCTCCTGAAGGCGCTGAGAAAAAAACTGCCCCATGCCTCGCCTCTAGCTCTTGGTGGCTCCAGGCCATCCTTGGCATTCTCACTGCAATCGCCTCCATCTTCACTTGGACCTCTTTCCTGTGTTTAATCCTGTTTCAGTGTCTGTTCTCTTTTATAAAACATCATTCAGATTGGAATAGGACTCAAGCTAATATTACCTCCTGTAACATTTCCAAAGACTGAATTTCCACATAAGGTAAGGACTTCAGCATATCTTTTTGAGGAACACAATTCAATCCATAACAACTATAGATTAATGAAAATATTGATATCAACAAGCAAAAATCCAAACCCTTTGCCAAAGAGTCAGTTACAACTCATAGCGATCCTATAGGACAGAATAGAACTGCCCCATAGGGTTTCCAAGGAGCAGCTGGTGGATTGGAACTGCTGACCTTACGAAACCAGCTGAGCTCTTAACCATTGCACCACCAGGGCTCCAAATGTTTATTTGCTTTATTCTTTTAGACTTAAATTCAGGATCAATTTCTTCTTCCTCCCCTTCCCTCCTCCTATTCTTTCTTCTCTATTTTCGGCAACAAAAAGAACCTCTTGTGGCTAGGCTTGTAATATGGAATTTCTATGCATTTTGTTTTATAAACCTTTGCTACAAATATATTATTAGCAGTGTTACATTTTACACATAAGGAAACTGAAACTCCAAAAATGTAAAGAAAGATGTGTAAGCCCACGTAGCTGCTGAGAAATAGAGCTGGGACCAGACTCCAACTCTGAATCCAAAGACCATGCTGCTAAGTGTTCATTAAGGGAAATGAAAGAAACAAAATATTCCTGTCTTTTCTCCCCATTCACATTTAAATAAGAACACAATGGTAGAACATTTTTCAAAGAATTATATGTAGTTATGCTAGATAAGGAGCCCTGGGGTCTCATTGTTTAAGCACTGTGCTGCTAAGCCACAGATTGATGGTTCAAAGCCATCCAGCAATTTTGTGGGAGAAAGACCCGGTGATCTGCTTCGGTAAAAATTACAGCCAAGAACACCTTATGGGGCAGTTCTAGTTTGTCACATGGGTTGCAATGAGTCGGAATCAACTTAACGGCATCCAAAACAACAACATTATGCTAGATACATGCACCAGTACATTATTTCAACAATTTAACATTAAAATGTAAACACTGGATTTGACTCCGTCTTCCAACAATATCCTTTGTCAAACAAATTCTCTCAAGATTCTACCTTAATAAATAGTAGACATTTGGGAACATTGAATATGTAAGGCCACTGTTTTATTACGTTTGGAATTAGTTATCTCATTTTGGCCATCAATATTTAACACTGCATGAAACCTTAAAAATATCACCATTCTATTTTATTGGAAGTTTGAAATGGAGCTACTAAAAAAAAAAAAAAAAAGTCTTGTGAAGAGCAAATATTTAAAAAGCTCTGACTTTAGAAAAAAGTGAAAACTAGCTAGTGTCACCTCAAGAATGAAAACTCATGGCCCCTTCACACTTCAATTAGAAAATAGAAGCATCTAGCCAAGGCATTCAAAAGAACAATGTGTCAGCTTCATAATTAGTTACAATCAGTTGGCTTGTGTTAACATTACCTAGCTGCTCTTTTGTGTCTATAGAAAGAGGCAAACTATGATACTTTTATTCACAGACATCTTATTTATCCAATACTGTGCCTTATTCCCTGTGGTGTAGGGAAGAAAGTGCCTGCATTAGAAGTAGGGTCCCCCTGCTGACTAGTCCTGTGAGCTCGAATGAGTGAAGTAAATTACATGAGTCTTAGACAACTCTTACATAAAATATTAATTAAAAATTCTACTTCATAATGTCCTCATGAAGCAGATAAGTATTTTCTTTGCTAGCACATAAGAGAAGTTCAGTAAATATTTGTTTAATATGGAGTTTTAATTAATTAATTAATTAATGACCATGTATCAAAAGCAAGGTGCAGAATGGATATCATATATTTGCTTATGTGTTCATTTTTTTAAACTGCCTATACTTTTTTGTCTTTATACTTATATGATACATGTCTATATTATTTGTAAAATTTTTAAACTACACTTACAGGATATATGCCTAAACCATTTGTCTGCACATAGAGAATCATGATGAGTGGATTACATTTTGATGGAAAGATTTTCTTTTACATACTTCTTTATGGTTTTATGTTTCTACACCACATAAACATAATTAAACAGAATGCTATTTTTACAGATATCTATTGCATAATGTTTAATTACCAAAATTTTAACAGATTTCTAATTATAGGTAGATAGGTAGGTACGTAGATCTCTAGTAGACAGACATGCACATCCAAAAAATCCAGGCCTGGTAAGACAATACACAGTGCTAGGGAAGTCATCACAACTTGACCTAGGCAAAGTCACAGGAGCTTTATGGACACATCTAAACTCCCTAAGGGACCAAATTATTGGGCTGAGGGCTGGGGACCACGGTTGCAGGAGACATCTAGCTCAATTGGTATAATATAGTTTATAAAGAAAATGTTCTACATCCTACTTTGGCGAGGAGTGTTTGAGTTCTTAAAAGCTTGTGAGCAGCCATCTAAGATATTCTACTGGTCCCACCCCATATAGAGCAAGGGAGAACAAAGAAAACACAGAGGAAAGATTTGTCCAAAGGACTAATGGACCATAACTGCTGCAGCCTCCACTAGACTGAGTCCAATACAATTAGATAGTGCCCAGCTACCACCAATGACTGCTCTGACAGGCATCACAACAGAGGGTCCTGGACCTAGCTGGAGAAAATATAAAACAAAATTCTAACTCACACACTCACACAAAAACACCAAACTCACTGTTCTGAGAGAGACTGGAGCAACCCTGAGAGTATGGCTCCTGAGCATCTTTTTAACTCAATAATGAAGTCACCCCTGAGGTTCACCCTGCAGCCAAAGATTAGGCAGACCCATAAAACAAAGAATAATACACAGCCAAGAGGCAAGGACAAGAAAGCAGGAGCAGACAGGAAAGCTGGACAAATGGAAATGAGGAAACCAAGGTCAAGAAGGGGAGAGTGTTGACCTATCATGGGGTTGACAACCAATGTTACAAAACAATATGTGTATTAACTGTTTAATGAGAAACTAACTTGCTCTGTAAACCTTCACATAAAGCACAAAAAAAGCAAACAAAAAAACCAGGAGGAAGGACCAAGATGGCTGACTAAGCAGAAGCTTCCCCTGAACCCTCTTGCAACAAAGACTTGAAAAAACAAGTGAATCGATTACATACATGACAATCTACTAACTCTGACCATCAAACACAGAACTAAGGAATCAACCTGAGAGACAGGGGAGAAAAAGACTGTGTGCTGAAGCAGCAACCAGTTCCAGAGCCTGGGGTGCCATGCCCCATCCCTGAGGCTTTGGTGCGGAGCTTTGGTGCCAGAGTGGTGGGACTGATCATGGCTTCCTGAGACAAGGCAAGCACAGGATGCAGCCTTAATCCCTTGGGGCAATCTCGACGGGGACCCAGATAGCTCATGCAGGCTACACACCCACCTAGCTGACAGGAAAACGAGAGACCACACGGAAGCAATGACTTGTTCTGGAGCCAGATCCCTTGGTGCTGGGCTTTGGAGCAAGTGCGGTGGGGCTTATGGTGTCTTCCCGAGATAAGGAAAACACAGGAGGCAGCCCTAACCCCCAGGGGCACTCACCATGAGGACCCAGCCAGCACACACAGGCTACAAACCAATCTGAGTGATGCGGGAGCTAAAGACTGCGCCAGAGCAGCCCTCCAGCCCTGAGCCCTTGGAGTTTGGCTTTGGAACAAATGTGGGGGGATGATCGTGGCTTTCTGAGACAAGGAAAGCACAGGATACAGCCCTAACCCCCTGGGGCAATCTCGGCAGGGACCCAGGCAGCACACACAGGCTCCACACCTCTCTGTAATCTCAGATAAAACAGCCCTCACCAAACAAGATAAGTGATTTTGTGTATTTTATCATGCTGCTCTCTCCTATCTATCTGATCCCCGCCCCCCATGCCCCAGCCAGCTTCATTAAATTCCCTGGGCCAGAGAGAGAAGTGCCCTGTGTTTCTTTTTTCTTTTTCTTTTTTCTAACCCATTCTCCTTGCCTGGGAAAAGCAGCAATTAACAATCAGGGGAGAAATACTTTCCTGACTTCCCTAAACTGGAATAACAGTACAGAAGCAGCTGCATCCAGACATAAGAAAGCCACAGCCTTTGGCTTTCACTCCTACATGGAACCAGGTGGCTATTTTAATGCAAAGGCAATTCCGTTAGACATCTGACTGTAATTGTTTCAGCTGAGCAGTGGAGGGGCAGGTTTTGGACGTCTGATACTGCTTTACCTATTAAACAGAGCCCTCCCTGACCCACAGCAGGGAACTGAGGGCTCAGGTTCTATCCACAACTTCAGCAGACTCTAGCCACCTGCTAAAGGGGTCTGAGGATAGTGGTGCCTATCAGTCTTTAGAGGTACAAGCATTGGGTGCCTAAGGTACAGCTGCAGAGCCCACCCACCAGAGTGCTCTAGAGAACAGAGATGCTCCTTCCTCACTGGCACTTGGGGGAAGGCTGTCAGCACCCTGCCCTACTCAGAGTGTGACCCCCTGCAGCTACTAGAAACCTGTGCATACAACCATCACCACTATTTCTCTAAGAGAGTAGGTGAGAGCCTACACTGCATACTAGGTGACTATCAGGACACCTGAGCTGATTCTATTCAAGAATAGTGAATGGACTCATAGGCTCATATACAGGGTAACAGCTCAAACCAGCTGGTAACAGGACATAAGTGATTCAAAAGCTACAAAAATCAAGTTAACGCACTCTAGTAGCCCATCTGGGTATATTGAAACAAAACAAAACAAGAAGATATGGCTCAGTGAGCAAATACAAAATAAATCATTACAATAACTTATAGATGGCTCAGAGACAGCAGTCGATATCAAATCACATAAAGAAGCAGACCATGATTGCTTCTACAAACTCCCAAATCAGATAATCAAGACCTTTCCCAGGTGAAGATATATTCCTGGAATTGCCAGATGTAGAATATAAAAGACTAACATACAGAATGCTTCAAGACATCAGGGATGACCTCAGAAATGAAATAAGACAATCTACAGAAAAAGCCAAGGAACACACAAAGTATTTGAAGAAATCAAAAAGATTATTCAAGAGCATAGTGAAAAATTTAATAAGTTGCAAGAATCCACAGAGACAGTATTCAGAAATTCAAATGATTAACAATAAAATTACAAAATTAGACAACTCAATAGGAAGTCAGAGGAGCAGAATTGAAGAATTGGAACGCAGAATTGGGGAGATGGAGGATAAGGCAATTGGCACCAATATATTTGAAGAAAAATCAAATAAAAGCATTTAAAAAAAAATGTAGAAACCCTAAGAATCCTGTGGGACTCTATCAAGAAGAATAACTTGCGTGTGATTGGAATTCCCGAACAGGGAGGGATAACAGGAAAATACAGAGAGAAGAGTTGAAGATCTGTTGGCAGAAAACTTTCCTGGCATCGTGAAAGATGGAAAATACCTATTCAAGATGCTCGTGGAACCCCACACAAGATAGATCCCAAAAGAAAATCACCAAGACATATTATAATCAAATTTGCCAAAACCAAAGATAAAGAGAAAATTCAAAAAAACAGCCAGGGATAAGTGAAAAGTCACCTACAAAGGAGAATCAATCAGAATAAGTTCAGACTACTTGGCAGACACCATGCAGGCAAGAAGACAATGAGATGACATATACAGAGCACTAAAGGAGAAAATTTGCCAGCCAAGAATCACATATCCAGAAAAACTCTCTCTCAAATACAAAGGTGAAATTAAGTCATTTACAGATAAACACAAGGTTAGAAAATTTGGAAAAACCAAACCAAAGCTACAAGAATTACTAAAGGAAATTCTTTGGCCAGAAAATCAATAATACAAGATATCAACTTAACACAAGGACAAAGAACAGAACATCCTGATATCAACACAGAGAAATCACAAAAAAGAAATAAGATTAAAAAAAAAAACAAAAACAAACAGAAAAACTGCTCAAAGCAGATAATCATTGATGTCATTATGTAAAAAATGACAACAATCAATGAAGAGGGACTAAATACAGGAGGCATAGATCTTCCATATGGAGAGGAAATCAAGGCAATATAGGGCAATACAAGTGAGGCTTTTACTTAGAAAAACAGGAGTAAATATTGAGGTAACCACAAAGAGGACTAACAATTTCATACTTTAAAATAAAAACCAAGATAAATGTAACGACTCAGCAAAAATTAAGTCAACTACAATGAAAATGAGGAATATACAATTTACAAAGGAAAGCTTCTCAGCACAAAAAAATAAGTGGAAAAATGAAATTGTCAACCAAAACCAAAAACCAAACCCACTCCCGTCAGGTCGATTCCGACTCATAGTGACACTATAGGCCAAAGTAGAACTGCCCCATAGAGCTTCCAAGGAACACCTGGTAGATTCAAACTTCCGACTTTTTGGTTAGCAGCCACAGTGCTTAACCACTACGTCACCAGAGTTTCTGAAGTTGTCAACAGCACACACAAAACGGCATCAAAATGACAGCGCTAAACTCATACTTATCTATAATGATGCTGAATGTAAATGGGCTAAATGAACTAATGAAGAGATAGAGAGTTGCAGATTGGATTAAAAAAAAACATAATCCAGCTATATGCTGCCTACAAGAAACACACCTTAGAATTAGAGACACAAACAAACTAAAACTCAAAGGATGGAAAAAAATATATCAAGCAAACAACAATCAAAAAAGAGCAGGAGTGGCAATATTAATTTCTGACAAAATAGACTTCAAAGTTAAATCCACCACAAAGGATAAAGAAAGACACTACATAATGATTAAAGGGACAATACACCAAGAAGATATAACCATATTAAATATTTATGCACCCAATGACAGACCTGAAAGATACATAAACAAACTCTAACAGCATTGAAAAGTGAGACAGACACCTCCACAATTATAGTAGGAGACTTCAACACACCACTTTCAGTGAAGGACAGGACATCCAGTAAGAAGCTCAATAAAGACACAGAAGATCTAATTGCCACAATCAGCCAACTTGACCTCATAGACTTATATAGAACACTCTACCCCGCAACAGCCAAGTATACTTTCTTTTCTAGTGGACATGGAATATTCTCTAGAATAGACCACAGATTAGGTCATAAAGCAAGCCTTTGCAGAATCCAAAACATTGAAATATTACAAAACATCTTCTCAGACCATAAGGCCTAAAAGTAGAAATCAATAACAGAAAAACCAGGGAAGAGAAATCAAATACTTGGAAACTGAACAATACCCTGGTTATAGAAGACATTAAGGAGGGAATAAAGAAATTCATAGAATCCAATGAGAATGAAAACACTTCCTGTCAGAACATTTGGGACACAGCAAAAGCAGTGCTCAGAGTTCAATTTATATCAATAAATGTACACATCCAAAAAGAAGAAAGGGCCAAAATCAAACAACTGTCCCTACAACTTGAACAAATAGAAAGAGAGCAACAAAAGAAACCATAGGCACCAGAAGAAAATGAATAATAATTAGAGCAGAATTAAATGAGAGAGCAGAAAAACAATTGAAAGAGTTAACAAGACCAAAAGCTGCTTCTTTGAAAAAATTAACAAAATTGATAAACCATTGGCCAGACTGACTAAAGAAATACAGGAAAGGCAACAAATAACCCAAATAAGAAATGAGATGGGCCATATCTCAACTGACACAACTGAAATTAAAAGAATCATATCAAATTTCTATGAAAAACAGTACTCTAACAAATTTGAAAACCTAGAAGAAATGAATGAATTCCTAGGAATACAGTGCATACCTAAACTAACACAAACAGAAGTAGAACAACTAGATAGACCCATAACAAAAAAAGAGATTGCAAAGGTAATCACAAAACTCACAACAAAAAAAGCCCTGGCACCGACAGCTTCACTGCAGAGCTCTACCAAACTTTCAGGGAAGAAGTAACACCACTACTACTAAAGGTATTTCAAAGTACAGAAAAGGATGGAAAACACCCTAACTCATTTTGTGAAGCCAGCATATCCCTGATACCAAAACCGGCTAAAGATATCACAAAAAAGAAAATTACAGACCTATATCCCTCATGAACATAGATGTAAAAATCCTCAACAGAATTCTAGTCAATAGGACTCAACAACATATCAAAAAAATAATTCCCCATGACCAAGTGGGTTTTATACCAGTTATGCAGGGATGGTTCAACATTAAAAAAACAATTAATGTAATCAACCATAAAAACAAGACAAAAGACAAGAACCACATGATTTTATCAATTGATGCAGAAAAGACATTTGACAAAGTCCAATACCCATTCATGATAAAAACTCTCAGCAAAATAGGAATAGAAGGAAAATTCCTCTACATAATAAAGCGCATTTATACAAAGCCAACAGCCAACATCATCCTTAATGGAGAGATTCTGGAAGCATTCCCCTTGAGAATGGGTGCCCTTTATCACCACTTTTATTCAGCATTGTGCTGGAGACCCTAGCCAGGGCAATTAGGGTAGATAAAGAAATAAAGTGCATCCAGATTGGTAAGGAAGAAGTAAAAGTATCTCTATTTGCAGATGACATGATCTTATACACAGAAAACCCTAAAGAATCCTCAAAAAAAAAAAAAATACACTAATAGAAGAGTTCAGCAGAGTATCAGGATACAAGATAAACACACAAGAATCAGTTGGATTCCTCTACACCAACAAAAAGAATGTCGAAGAGGAAATCATCAAATCAATGCCATTTACAGTAGCCCCCAAGAAGATAAAATACTTAGGAATAAATCTAACAAAAGATGTATACAAAGAAAACTTCAAGGCACTTCTGCAAGAAACCAAAAGAGACCTACATAAGTGGAAAAACATACCTTACTCATGGATAAGAAGCCTTAACATTGTAAAAATGTCTATTCTACCAAAAGCCATCTATATATACAATGCAATTCCAATCCAAATTCCAACAACATTTTTTAATGAGATGAAGAAACAATTCATCAACTTCATATGGAAGGGAAAGAGACCCCAGATAAGTAAAGCATTACTGAAAAAGAAGAACAAAGTGGGAGGCCTCACTCTACCTGATTTTAATACCTATATTTTTATATTGCCAAAGTAGTCAAAACATCCTGGTACTGGTACAACAGACACATAGACCAATGGAACAGAATTGAGAATCCCAATATAAATTCATCTACATATGAACAGCTGATATTTGACAAAGGCCCAGTGTCAGTTAATTGGGGACAAGACAGTCATTTTAGCAAATGGTGCTGGTATAACTGGATATCCATCTGAAAAAAAAATGAAACAAGACCCATACCCCACACCATGCACAAAACTAACTCAAAATGGATCAAAGGCCTAAACATAAAGTCTAAAACGATAAAGATCATGGAAGAAAAAATAGGGACAACATTAGGAACCTTAATGCATGGCATAAACAGGATACAAAACATTACTAAAAATGCAGAAGAGAAACCAGATAACTGGAAGCTCCTAAAAATCAAACACCTATGCTCATCCAAAAAGAAAAGACTTCACCAAAAGAGTAAAATGACCACCTACAGACTGGGAAAAAGTTTTCAGCTATGACATTTCCGACCAGCGCCTGATTTCTAAAAGCTACATGATTCTACTAAAACTCAACCACAGAAAGACAACCCAATTAGAAAAATGGGCAAAGTATCTGATCAGGCACTTCACTAAAGAAGACATTCAGGTAGCTAACAGATACATGAGGAAATGCTCTCGATCATTAGCCATTAGAGAAATGCAGGTCAAAACTACAATGAGATTCCATCTCACTCCAACAAGGCTGGCATTAATGAGAAAAATACAAAATAATCAATGTTGGAGAGGTTGTGGAGAGACTGGAACACTTAAACTGTGCTGGTGGGAATGTAGAATGGTATAACCACTTTGAAAATTGATTTGGTGCTTACTTAAAAAGCTGGAAATAGAACTACCATATGATCCAGCAATCCCACTCCTTGGAATATACCCTAGAGAAATAAGAGCCTTTACACAAACAGATATATGTACACCCATGTTCGTTGCAGCACTGTTCACAATAGCAAAAAGTTGGAAGCAACCAAGGTGCCCATCAACAGATGAATGGTATATTCACACAATGGAATACTATGCATCAGTAAAGAACAATGTTGAATCCATGGAACATTTCATAACATGGAGAAATCTGGAAGACATTATGCTGAGTGAAATCAGTCAATTGCAAAAGGACAAATATTGTATAAGACCACCATTGTAAGAACTGGAGAAACAGTTTAAGCAGAGAAGAAAATACTCTTTTATGGTTATGGGGTTTGGGGGAGGGAGGGGGTATTCACTAATCAGATAGTAGTTAAGCTTCATTTTAGGTGAAGGGAAAGACAATACACAATACAGGAGAGGTCAACACAAATTGACTAAACAAAAAACTAAGAAGTTTCCTTAATAAACTGAACACTTCAAAGGCCAGCATAGCAGGGGCAGATGTTTGAGGACCATGGTTTCAGGGGACATCTAAGTCAATCAGCATAATAAAATCTATCAAGAAATATTCTGCATCCCACTTTGGAGAGTGGCATCTGTGGTCTTGAACACTAACAAGTGGCCATCTAAGATGGATCAATTGGTCTCAACTCACCTGGAACAAGGAAGAATGAAGAACACCAAAGACACAAAATAATTATGAGCCTAAGAGAGAGAAAGGACCATGTAAACCAGAGACTACGTCAGCCTGAGGCCAGAGGAGCTAGATGGCACCTGGCCACAACCGATGACTGCCCCGACAGGGAACTCAACAGAGAAACCCTGAGGGAGCAGGAGAGCAGTGGGATGCAGACTCCAAATTCTCGTAAAAAGACCAGGCTTAATGGTCAGACTGGGGCTGGAGGGACCCTGGAGGCCATGGACCCTAGACCTTCTGTTAGCCCAGGGAAAGAACCATTCCCAAAGTCAACTCTTCAGAGAGGGGTTGGACTGGAATAAAAAAAAAAAAAAAATTGGAATAGAGAATGGAAAATGATACTGGTGAAGAAAGATCTTCTTGCATCAAGTGGTCACATAAGACTATGTTGGCATCTGCTGTCTGGAGGTGAGATTAAGGGCAGAGGGGACCAGAAGCTATCCGAATGGACACGAGGAGAGAGAGTAGAGGGAAGTACTGTGCTATCTCATCAGAGGGAGAGCAATTAGGAGTGTATAGCAAGGTGTATGTAAATTTTTGTATGAGAGACTGACCTGATTTATAAACTCACTTAAAGCATAATAAAAATTAACTGAAAAAAAAGAAAACCATACCCACTACAGTTAAGTCATTTAGTATCCTCATTACACATAGAAGTTAAATTATTTGTCCAATTTCCTACTCTTGCATTCACACTAAGCAGCGAATGCTCCAGAATTGGCTTCTGAAGGTGGTGGGCTTCAGCTAACACTCATTCTGATGTGCTTCACCAGTTAACACAATTAGACATATATACTAAATAAAAACCATACATCTTCCAAACAAGTCCTATGGTCCTCTAACCTTGCACTGCATACACCTGAAGATTTATCATCTTATCATTTCTAAGTCTCTGCCCTATAGAAATTTCCAACCTGCGGCACAAGATGATTTAATTCTAAAGTTGCTTCATCACATTGCTAAAATGCCCTGAATGGCTAGCCTTTTGAATTTCTAAAAATAATTTTCTTGTCTTCTCCCTTGATGTATTTGATACTTCATAAATGTTTCATATTCTGCTGTTCTCTTTTTTGAATTTGATACTTCTGATACGTTAAGGACTGAAACCCATATAAATAATACGATGTTTAATATAAGAATAAACCTTTTTGAGTAAGGGAACTGAGGGATATAAAGAAGATTTTTTTTTTAACATCTGTAGTGGACAGAATTCTAAGGTGGTCACTAAGATTTCTGCTCTTTGGTGTACACAAAACCAAACCAAACATGTTGCCATTGAGTCGATTCCAACTTATAGCGACCCTATAGGACAGAGTAGAACTGCCCCATAGAGTTTCTACAGAGCGCCTAGTGGATTTGAACTGCTGACCTTTTGGTTAGCAGCCGTAGCTCTTAACCACTACGCCACTGTGGTAAAATTTCCTCTATTTGTGCGTGAAATCTGTGGATATTATAAGATAGTCAATCCTTTGAATAAATTATATTATATGGCAAATAGTGATGAGTTAGTCCCTCCCATGATTATGTTATGTTATATAAGACTCCATCTTCTTAAACTGGAGAGGGATTATAAGGATAGATAGACTCCTCCTGGCTGTGAAGAAAGAGAATAGCCCTGTTGTGAGTAGCTTATTGGGGGTATATGACAAGGAACTACAGGCATCTTTTAGTTGTTGAGAGTCATCTCTGGCCCAGAACTTGCCAAAAAATTGGAGATCTCAGTCTTACAGCCCTGTGTGAATCCAGCAAGAAACTGAATCTTTCCAACAACCTAAATGAACTTGGTAGAGGAGCCTGAGACTAAGATGAAAATCAAGTCCTCATCAACATTTTGACTCAAGCCTTGTGAGACCTAAGAAGAAGATGTAGCTAAGCTGTGACTAGAATCTTGATCTATGAAAACTGTGAGAAAAATAAGTGGGTGTTATTTTATACTGCTAAGTGTGTGATAATTTGTTACAGAGTAGTAGGCTACCAATGCGGCATTCAGTTTGGTAGGTTAGGATTGCTTTAGTTTTTACAACCTGGTCATTTCCCAGATATGTAAATTTCCCGATAAAGATAACTAAATCGTAAACAGTGTTAAGATATACACCCCCATGTCCACCATTTGATAAATATGAGGGGTGAGGGAAGAAAAAATAAAATACATCTTTCTAACACTTGAATATGAATATAGATTTAATCTCCTAGAACATTCTGAAGGCTAGCATTTAAGAAAGACTCCTTGATATTTGATGAATTTTTGACAAATAGCTATGGGAGATTTAAAAAAAAAAAGTTATAGGCCCAGTCAAATATCATTTGTCTTATTCACCTAATCTGTGTGTTTGGGTATGGCAACAAAAGTAAGAGAGTAGTACGTGGCAAGGTTGGCTCCAAGGGCTTCGTGGGGGCCAGAAAGACTCCAGAAGGAGTTTGTGAGAAGCCATTTAGAAAGGATTATATTAGCTTACTGGAAAGTAAAATCAACTGTCAATGATTGCATTAATGTAATCTTAATTTAACTAACATGAATAAAACATGTCCCTCTAGGAATGTCAATCAAGATATCCAGGATTTCTGAATACTTAAGAGGTTAAATAATGAAAACACTGGGTGACATTTATCATGATGGAGCTGGGCATCAGCTCTGTGTGGAAGACATTCACTTCTTGTTACAAAAGTTTAGTTTTGCCAGTGTGACACTTTAATAGATCCTTTCCTTTTTATCCATTTTAAGGATGGAGAGATATGTGATTACATGATTTTTCTTAGTTACTTATTTTGAGGTCCACACACACACACACAAAAAAAAAAAAAAAACAGAAGCTGAGAAAAAAGTAGATGCAGTCCCAAGAAATTGTATTCTTTATTTCTCCCTATGTGCATATTTTGTATACATTTGGTTTAAACTAAACTTTTACCTCATTTTATGATGAAGGAATAACTTAACACTGTCATCACTTTCCCAAGTGATTCATAGTGTTAAACTAGGTAATTTACCTTAAACTGTCATTAAAGAAATTGGAGAGGATGTGAGACGTGGAGCAATTACGAGGAATAGACCAAGCCTGTGTTTCCAGGTTATTAAATTATTAGATCATTACAGTGTATTATGGAAACAATTAACATGGTCAAAAAATAGTGGGGTGGAATCCCTAAGGAAGAAATAGAAGAGATCTTGGAATAGAAGAATCATGGTAACCCAAGTGAATAACTATGTATTTTTATATGTTTAAAAACTACTCCAGTTCCTGGCACATAGTGAATACTTGTGATTTGTAAGGAAATGAAAAGAAGGAAGAAAATCTAGCCAGGGCAATTAGGCAAGGAAAATAAATAAAGGTCATCTGGTTTGGAAAGAAAGAAGTAAAACTATCTCTATTTGCAGATGATAAAACTTGTGTATGTAATACCTTAAGGAATTCACCATAAACAAAATAACATGCACATACACGTGTGTGTATGTATGCATGTGTGTGTGTGTATATATATATACACATACATATCTCTACTGTATTTTTATTCACTAGCAATGAACAATCTGAAAACGAATTATGTTAAGGAAATAATTTATAACAGCATTAAAAAGAATAAAGTACTAAGAAATATATTTAACAAAAGGAGTATAAGATTTGTATCCTGAAAACTATAAAATATTGTTAAAATAAAGAATAACTAAATAAGTGGAAGGATACCCCACATTCATAAATCAGAAGACCATATCATTAAGGAGGCAATACTCCCTAAATTGATATACATACTCAATGTAATTTTTATCAACATCCCAGCTGCCTTTTTTTTTTTCCCCCAGAAATTGGCAAACTGATCCAAATTTCGCATGGAAATTTAAGGGTCCCAGAATAGCCAAAACATTACTGAAAAAGTGGAACAAATTTGGAGGTCTCAGAATTCCTAATTTCAATACTTACTGTAAAGAAACAATTGATTGCATATGGATAGACATACAGATCGAAGAAATAGAACTGAAAGTCTAGAAATAAACCCATATGTTTGTGTTCAATTGATTTTCAACAAGGGTATATGTATAATTCATTGGTGAAAAAATATCTTTTCAACAAATGATGTGAGGACAACTGGATGTCCACGTGCAAAAGAATGAATTTGAACCCTTCTTCACATCATACACAAAAAAATTAACACAAATAGGACTTTGTGCCTAATGTAAGTGCTAAAACCATAAAACTCTTATAAGAGAACATAGATATAAACTTTAGTGATTTGGGGGTAGGCCAAGATTTCTTAGATATGCACTGTAAGGATCAGCATGAATCCAATTCCCTAGATGTGGATATTAATCCAGACCCAGTGTTGTGCTACTCTCCTGAAAACAGACGTTACCATCAACCAGAAACCTCGCTAAGCCTCCATGATCAGTGCTTCTATTAGACAGTTCTGCATAATAGATTAAATCATGCCTCCTAAGACTAGTTGATATAGGCCTCCCAGGTCAGTCTTTTCTGCCCTGGCCACCCCCACCCACCAGCAGAAATTTTCAGGTGTGGCCTGGAAGTCCTAGACCAAGGGTTACTTCTCCAGAGCCAAGGACAATAGCCACCTTAATTAGGGTAAAACTAGGGTCTTCACCTGATAGATGTGACAATAAAAGCACAAGCAACCAAACACTAGATAAATTGGATTCCATAAAATATAAAAACATTGGTGCCACAAATTATACTACCAAAAAAATGAAAAGCACTCACAGAATAGAAGAAAATATCTTCAAATCATATGCCTGATAAAAGAATGATATCCAGAATACATAAGGAATTCTTACAAATCAATTAAAAAGAAAATAGATAAC
The DNA here is from genome assembly GCF_030014295.1 of Loxodonta africana. Lineage (NCBI taxonomy): Eukaryota > Metazoa > Chordata > Mammalia > Proboscidea > Elephantidae > Loxodonta > Loxodonta africana. The sequence continues at coordinate 98,736,445 of NC_087346.1, read as the reverse complement.
CAATTTCTAATTCCCTGAGGGACAGAATTGCTGGGCTGAGGACTGTGCAGATCATGGTCTCAGGGAACATCTAGGGCGATTGGCATAACATAGTTTATAAAGAAAACGTCCTACAATCTACTTTGGTGAGTAGCGTCTGAGGTCTTAAAAGCCTGTGAACGGCCATCTGGAACACTCCACTGGTCTCACCCCTTCAGAAGCAAGGAAGAATGAAGAAAACTAATGACTCAAGGGAAAGATTAGTCCAAAGGACTATCAGACCACATCTACCACAGCCTCCACCAGACTGAGTCCAGTACAACTACTCGGTGTCCGGCTACCACTGCTGACTGCACTGACAGGAATCACAATAGAGGGTCCCAGACAGAGCTGGATAAAAATGTAGAACAAAATTCAAACTCACAGAGAAAGACAAGGCTTGCTGGCCTTGACAGAGACTGGAGAAACCCTAAGAGTATTGCCCCTGGACACCCTTTCAGCCAAGTAATGAAGTCACCCCTGAGGTTAACCCTTCAGCCAAAGATTGGACAGGCCCATAAAACAAAATGAGTCTAAAGGGGCACACCAGCCCCAGGGCAAGGACTAGATGGCAGGAGGGGACAGGAAAGCTGGTAGTAGGGAACCCAAGGTTGAGAAGGGAGAGTGTCGACATGTCCTGGGGTTGTTAATCAATGTCATAAAACAATATGTATAAAAAAACTAAGTGTTTAATGAGAAACTAGTTTGTTCTGTAAATGTTCATCTAAAGTAGAATTAAAAAAAGATATACAGGGATATGAATAGACATTTCTTTAAAGAAGATGTAAAAATTGTCAACAAGCACATAAAAATATGCTCATTATGAATTTCTTGTTGTAAGCTGCTGTAACATTGGCCACTAACTCATAGCGACCCCTTGTGTTACACAGTAGAATTGTTCTATAGTTTTTCTTGGCTATAATCTTTACAGAAGCAGTTTTCCAGACCTAAATTCCATGTAGCTGCTGAGTGAGTTTGAAGTGACAACTTTTGGGTTAGTAGCTAATCAACTTAGAAAAATGCCAATTATAATTGCAAGGAGATGCCACTTCACATTCACTTGGAAGGCTATAAATCAAAGACTGAAAATAACAAGGGTGGTGAGGATGAGGAAAACTTCAGCTTCTCAAATACTGTTGATGGACACGTAAATTTGCACAGTCACTAGGAATACTCTACCAATGTTTTAAAAAATGTTAAGCATATAGTTAGCGTTTGACCTGGCAACTTCACTTCTAGGTATATACCCAAGACATTTTGACAGAAAAACTTGTATATGGATGTTCATAGCAGCATTATTCATGAGACCCAAAGGTGGAAGCAATCCAAAAAATCCATCAAATAGAGTATAAACAAAACTGGTATATCCATACAATGGAATACAACTCAGCCATGAAAAAGAATAAAGAACTGATTCATGGTACCAAACAGATGAACCTTGAAAATACTTTTCTGAGCAAAAGAAGAAATCATAAAAGACCACATATTGTATGATTCCATTTATATGGAATGTCCAGAATAAGCATGTCTATATAAATAAGAAAGTAAGTTAGTGACTGCCTGAGGGGCTTGGAGGGAGGATGGGGAGTGACTGCTAATCGCTATCGGGCTTTGATTTTCAGTGATGAAAATGTAGTAAAATTAGATCGTTGTAATGGTTCTGCAACTTTGCAAATATACTAAAAAAAATAATTGTACACTTTAAATAGGTGAATTTATTGATGCATAAATTATTTCTCAGTAAAGCTGTAAAAAAAAAAAAAAAAAGGAGGAAGGTTGAAGAAAGACAGAAAGGAAGACCATTTCCTGAGCACACATATTTTTTAACAGACCTTGTGCTGGGCTCCTCACATACATTCATTTTAAAAATGCCCATGATAAACATGGGGTAGGTTTTGCTATCTTTCTATTAAACATAAGAAAATTAAACCTCTAGTTTAAATAAATTTCTAAAGCCCATGAAATAATGTATGATGAAATTCTGATTCAAACTAAGGTCCAACTGAAAATAAAATCTCAATCACACAGCTACATGAATTATTTTACCAAGATAAACACAGTACAAAGATACAAACCATTCTTCCAAATTATTAGAATTGCTTTTCATTTCCTACATTCTGGAACCAATTTACTTCACTGGAATTGTTTAGTAAATAAGAAAAAAAAAATTACAGTGATAACAAGATTCCAAGGCTGAATGACTTGAAGGCAATGGGTTTTTGTTTGTTTTTAATCTTTACGGAGGAGTCCTGGTGCTGCAGGGGTTAAGAGCTTGGCTGCTAAGCAAAAGGTAAGTGGTTAGAATCTACCAGCCACTTCTGGAAACCCTATAGAGAAATTCTACTCTGTCCCATAGGGTCAATATGAGTCAGAAAAGACTGGATGGCAATGGATTAATCTTTTTTTTTTTTTTTTTTTATTGTGCTTTAAGTGCAAGTTTAAAAATCAAGTCAGTCTCTCATACAAAAATTTATATATGCCTTGCTAAAAAAAAAAAAACTCCTAATTGCTCTCCCCTTAGTGAGACAGCCCACTCCTTCCCTCCACTCTCTCTTTTCGTGTCCATTCCACCAGCTTCTAGCACAACCTCTGCCCTCTCATCTCCCCTCCAGATAGGAGATGTCCACATAGTCTCAAGTGTCTACTTGATCCAAGAAGCTCATGCTTCACCAGCATCTTTTTCTAACCCATTGTTCAGTCTAATCCCTGTCTGAAGAGTTGGCTGTGGAAATGGTTCCTGTACTGGGCTAACAAAAGGTCTGGGGGCCATGACCACCGGGGTCCTTCTCGTCTCAGTCAGACCATTAAGTCTGGTCTTTTTACAAGAATTTGAGGTCTGCATCCCACTGCACTCCTGTTTCCTCAGGGGTTCTCTCTTGTGTTCCCTGTCAGGGCAGTCATCTGTTGCAACTGGGCACCATCTAGTTCTTCGAGTCTCAGGCTGATGTCATCTCTGGTTTATGTGGTCCTTTCTATCTCTTGGGCTCATAATTACCTTGTGTCCTTGGTGTTCTTTATTCTCCTTTGGACCAGGTGGGTTGAGACCAATTGATGCATATTAGATGGCCGCTTGCTAGAATTTAAGACCCCAGATGCCACTCTCCAAAGTGGGATGCAGCATGTTTCCTTAATAGATTTTATTATGACAGTTGTTCCTGGAAACCATGGTCTCCAAGCCCCCGCCCGTGCAATGCTGCCCTTCAAAGAATTCAGTTTATTCAGGAAACTCCATTGCTTTTGATTTACTCCAGTAGTACTGACCTCGCCTGTGTTGTGTGTTGTCTTTCCCTTCACCTAAAGTAGTTCTAATCTACTATCTAATTAGTGAATACCCCTCTACCTCCCTCCATCCCTCCGCCCCTCTCATAACAATCAAAGAATATTTTCTTCTCTGGTTAAACTCTTTCTTGAGTTCTTACAATAGTGGTCTTATACAATATTTATCCTTTTGCAACTGACTAATTTCACTCAGCATAATGCCTTCAAGATTCCTCCATGTTATGAAATGTTTCACAGATCCATCACTGTTCTTTACTGATGTGTAGTATTCCATTGAGTGAATATACCGTAATTTATTTGTCCATTCGTCCATCAATGGGCACCTTGGTTGCTTCTATCTTTTTGCTATTGTAAACAGTGCTGCAATGAACATGAGTGTGCATATATCTGTTCGTGTAAAGGCTCTTATTTCTCTAGGATATATTCCAAGGAGTGGGATTGCTGGATCATATGGCAGTTCTATTTCTGGCTTTTCGAGGAAGCATGAAATGGATTTCCATAGCAGTTGTACCATTTTACATTCCCACCATCAGTGTATAAGTGTTCTAGTCTCTCCATAACCCCTCCAACATTTATTCTTTTGTGTTTTTTTGGATTAATGCCAGCCTTTTTTTTTTTTTTGTAGTTTTGATTTGCATTTCTCTAATGGCTAATGATTGTGAGCATTTCCTCATGTATCTGTTAGCTACCTGAATGTCTTCTTTAGTGAAATGTCTGTTCATGTCTTTAGCCCATTTTTTAATTGGATTATTTGTCTTTTTGTAGTTGAGCTTTTGCAGTATCATGTAGATTTTAGAGATCAAGTGCTGATCGGAAATGTCATAGCTAAAAACTGTTCCCAGCCTGTAGGCAATCTTTTTACACTTTTGGTGAAATCTTTGGATGGACGTAGGTGTTTGATTTTTAGGAGCTCCCAGTTATCTAGTTTTTCTTCTGCATTGTTAGTAATGTTTTGTGTACTGTTTATGCCATGTAGTAGGGCTCCTAACCTTGTCCTTATTTTTTCTTCCATGATCTTTATCGTTTTAGATTTTATATTTAGGTCTTTGATCTATTTTGAGTTAGTTTTTGTGCATGGTGTGAGGTATGCACCTTGTTTCATTTTTTTTGCAGATGGATATCCAGTTAAGCCTGCACCATTTGTTAAAAAGACTGCCTTTTCCCCATTTAACAGTTTTGGGGTGACTGTCAAATATCAAGTGCTCCTATGTAGATGGATTTATGTCTGGATTCTTAATTCTGTTCCATCGGTCTACATATCAGTTGTCGTACCAGGCTGTTTTGACTACTGTGGTGGTATAATAGGTTCTAAAATCAGGTAGTGGGAGGGCTCCCACTTTGTTCTTCTTTTTCAGTAATGCTTTACTTATCCGGGGCCTCTTTCCCTTCCATATGAAGTTGGTGATTTGTTTCTCCGTCTCATTAAAAAATGTTGTTGGAATTTGGATTGGAATTGCATTAAATCTACAGATCGCTTTTGGTAGAATAGACATTTTTACAATGTTAAGTCTTCCTATCCATGAGCAAGGTATGTTTTTCCACTTATGTAGGTCTCTTTTGGTTTCTTGCAGAAGTGTTTTGTAGTTTTCTTTGTATAAGTCTTTTACATCTCTGGTAAGATTTATTCCCAAGTATTTTATCTTCTTGGGGGCTACTGTAAATGGTATTGATTTGGTGATTTTCACTTCTATGTTCCTTTTGTTGGTGTAGAGGAATCCAACTGATTTTTGTATGTTTACCTTGTATCCTGATCCTCTGCTGAATTCTTTTATTAGTTTCATTAGTTTTTTTTTAAGGATTCCTTATAGTGTTTACTGTATATGGTTAGGTATAAGATCATGTCATCTGTAAATAGAGATACGTTTACTTCTTCCTTGCTACTCTGGATGCCCTTTTTTTCTTTATGTAGCCTAATTGCTCTGGCTAGGACCTCCAGCACGATGTTGAATGACAGTGGTGATAAAGTGCATCCTTGTCTGGTTCCTGATCTCAAAGGGAATGCTTTCAGGCTCTCTCCATTTAGGATGATGTTGGCTATTGGCTTTGTACACCCAGAAAAACCTAGTGCCTTTGTATAAATGCCCTTTATTTTGTTGAGGAAATTTCCTTCTATTCCTTTTTTGCTGAGAGTTTTTATCATGAATGGGTGATGGACTTTGTCAAATGCCTTTTCTGCATCAGTTGATAAAATCATGTGATTCTCATCTTTTGTTTTATTTGTATGATGGAGTATATAAATTGTTTTTCTAATGTTGAACCATCCCTGCATGTCTCTTATGAATCCCACTTGGTCAAGGTGAATTTTTTTTTTTTATGTTGTTGAATTCTATTGGCTAGAATTTTGTTGAGGATTTTTGCATCCATCTCCATGAGGGATAGAGGTCTGTAATTTTTTTTTTTTTTTTTGGTGGTGTCTTTACCTGGTTTTGGTATCAGGGATATGGTGGCTTCATAGAATGAGTTTGGGAGTATTCCAACCTTTTCTATGCTCTGAAATACCTTTAGGAGTAGTGGTGTTAACTCTTCTCTGAATGTTTGGTAGAACTCTGCAGTGAAGCCGTCCGGGCCAAGGTTTTTTTTGTTGTTGTTGTTGGGAGTTTGTTGATTACCTTTTCAATCTCTTCTTTTGTTATGGGTCTATTTACTTGGTCTACCTCTGTGTTAGTTTAGTTAGGTATTGTGTTCCTAGGAATTCATCCATTTCTTCTCGGATTTCAAATTTATTAGAGTACAATTTTGCGTATTAATCTGATGGGATTCATTTAATTTCAGTTGGGCCTGTTGTAATATTGCCCATCTCATTTCTTATTCCAGTTATTTGCTTCCTCTTCTGTTTTTCTTTTGTCAGTTTGGCCAACAGTTTACCAATTTTGTTAATTTTTTTCAAAGAACCAGCTTTTGGTCTTGTTAATTCTTTCAATTTTTTTTTTTCTGTTTTCTATTTAATTTAATTCTGCTCTATTTTTTATTATTTGCTTTCTTGTGGTGCCTGAGGGTTTCTTCTGTTGCTCTCTTTCTATTTCGTTCAAGTTGTAGGGATAGATCTTTGATCTTGGCCCTTTCTTCTTTTTGTGTGTGCACACTCATTGATATAAATTGACCTCTGAGCACCACTTTTGCTGTGTCCCAAAGGCTCTGATAGGAAGTGTTTTCGTTCTCATTGGATTCTATGAATTTCTTTTTTCCCTCCTTTATGTCTTCTATAATCCAGTCTTTTCTTATCAGGGTGTTGCTCAGTTTCCAAGTGTTTGATTTCTCTTCCCTGCTTTTTCTGTTATTGATTTCTACTTTTATGGCCTTATGGCCAGAGAAGATGCATTGTAATATTTCAGTATTTTGGATTCTGCTAAGGCTTGCTTTATGACCTAATATGTGGTCTATTCTAGAGAATGTTCCGTGTGCACTAGAAAAGAAAGTGTCAAAAACAAAAACCCTCTGCCGTCGAGTCGATTCCGACTCATAGTGACCCTATAGGGCAGAGTAGAACTGTCCCATAGAGTTTCCACGGAGCACCTGGTGGATTCAAACTCCTGACCTTTTGGTTAGCAGCCATAGCACTTAACCGCTACACCACCAGGGTTTCCAAAAGAAAGCATACTTGCCTGCTGTTGGGTGGAGTGTTCTGTAATGTCTATGAGGTCAAGTTGGTTTATTGTGGCATTTAGATTTTCCATGTCTTCTTTGAGCTTCTTTCTGGACATCCTGTCCTTCACTGAAAGTGGGGTGTTGAAGTACCCCACTATTAATGTGGATCTGCCTGTCTCACTTTTCAGTGCTGATAGAGTTTGTTTTGTGTATCTTGCAGCCCTGTCATTGGGTGCATAAATATTTAATATGGTTATATCCTTCTCGTATATTGTCACCTTATCCTTTATGATGGATTTAACTTTAAAGTCTATTTTGTAAGAAATTAATATTGCCACTCTTGCTCTTTTTTGATTGTTGTTTGCTTGATATAGTTTTTCCCATCCTTTGCGTTTTAGTCTCTAAGTCTAAGGTATGTCTCTTGTAGGCAATATAGACTGATCATGTTCTTTAACCCATTGTGCCACTCTCTGTCTGTATTGGTGGATTTAGTCCACTTACATTCAAGGTAATTATGGATAGGTATGAATTTATAGCTATCATTTCCATGTCTTTTTTTGAGTGTTGTTGACAGTTTCTTTTTCCCATTTAATATTTTGTGCTGAGTAGATTATCTTTATATATTGTCTTTTCCTCTAATTTGTTGTTGATTTTGCTTCTGCTGAGTCTCTATTTTTTTCTTGTATTTTATTTTGATGTGTAAGATAGTTTGTCTCCTTTGTCGTTACCTCATTATTTACTCCTATTTTTCTAAACTTCAACCCAACTTTTATTTCTTTGTATCACCTTGTCTTCCTCTCCATATGAAAGAACTACGACTGTGTTTCTTAGTCCCTCTTTATTGTTTTAATGTCATCTTCTTTTACATAATAACATCTCTGTTTCCCTGTTTTGAGCGTTTTTTTATCTTGATTTTTGTGTGTGTGTGTGATTTCCCTGTCTGGGTTGACATCTGATTGTTCTGCCCAGTGTTCTAGTCTTGGGTTGATACCTGATATTATTGATTTTCTAACCAAAGAACTCCCTTTAGTATTTCTTATAGTTTTGGTTTGGTTTTTATGAATTTCTGAAAATTCTGTTTATCTGGAAATGTCCTAATTTCACCTTGATATTTAAGAGACAGTTTTGCTGGATATATTATTCTTGGCTGCCAATTTTTTTCTTTCAATTTTTTATATAATTCATCCCTTTGGCTTCTTGCCTGCATGGTTTCTGCCGAGTAGTCTGAGCTTATTCTTGTTGACTCTCCTTTGTAGCGGACTTTTCGTTTATTCCTACCTGCTCTTAAAATTGTCTCTTTATCTTTGGTTTTAGCAAGCTTGATTATAATATGTCTTGGTGATTTTCTTCTAAAAGCTACCTTATGTGGAGTTCTATGAGCACCTTGGATAGATATCTTCTCATCTTTCATGATATCAGAGAAGTTTTCTGCCAAAAAATCTTCAACATTTCTCTCTGTATTTTCTGTTATCTCTCCTTGTTCTGGTACTCGGATCACTCGTACGTTATTTCTCTTGAGAGTCCCACATGATTCTTAGGGTTTCTTCATTTTTTTTAATTCTTTTGTCTAATTTTTCTTCAAATATATTGTGCCAAGTGCTTTATCTTCAAGTTCACAAATTCTGCCTTCCACTTGCTCTGCTCTGCTCCTCTGAATTTCTATTGAGTTGCCTAATTCTGTAGTTTTATTGTTAATCTTCTGAATTTCTGATTGCTGTCTGTCTGTGGATTTTTCTAGCTTATTAAATTTTTCATTATGTCCCTGGATAACTTTTTTAATTTCTTCAACTGCTTTATGTGTGTGTTCCTTGTCTTGTTCTGTATATTGCCTGATTTCCTCCTTGATAACTTGAAGGTTTCTGTATATTAATCTTTTGTATTCTGCCTCTGGTAATTCCAGGAAGGCACTTTCATCTAGAAGACCCCTTGATTCTTTGTTTTGAGAGCTCTTTGAGGCAATCATGGTCTGTTTCTTTATGTTACTTGATATTGACTGTTGTCCCCGAGCCATCTGTAAGTTATTGTATTGTTTATTTTATGTTTGCTTACTGTATTGTAGCTTCTTGCTTTGTTTTGTTTTGATATGCCCAAATTGGTTGCTTGAGTGGACTAGCTTGATTATTTTTGCCTTTGGAGCTCTGACGTCCTGTCCCCAGATGGCTAGAGCTGTTATCAGGTATATCAGTCTAGGAGTTCATTCACTTTTCTTGTATGATTTCAGCTCAGGTACCCAGGTAGCAGACCATCAAGTCTGTGGTAAAGGCTCTATCCTACAGTCGTAGAGAGGCAGCGGTGATCGTTATAAGTACTGGTATCTGGTTGCAGCAGGAGGTCACACTTTGCAAAAGGCTGGGGGCTGAGAATCATCCCCCAAGTGTCTCTGAGGAAAGCTTATCCCGGTTCTCTAGAGCATACAGGTGGGTGGGTTCTGCAGATGGACTATGGGCACCCAATGCTTTTGGTTGTAAGGAATGGGAGGTACCAGTTATCCTTGGACCCCTCTCATGGGTGGCTGGGTGACCTGAGTGGAGCCCCCAGTCCTCAGACCCCTGGTATGGGTAGGTGAGGACCCTGTTTAATAGGCAAAGCAGTGTCAAACATCAAACACCCGCCTCTCCACCACACAGCTGAAACAGTTATAGTCTGCCAACAAGGGCCTATTCTCCTAAAATAGGCCTACACAGGCCCACACAGAGGAGAAAGATACTCAAAGTCCCCAGACTATTTATGCCTGGACAGGAGCCACTTCTGTCCTGAGCTTCCCAGGTTAGTGGAGCTGTCAAATTATCTTTTCCCCCAATTGCAAATTTATTCCTTCTCCAGGGCCTGGAGGATGGCTCTAGGTGCTCAACAACCTATCTCAGACCCAGGGAAATCAACAGCCACTGAAGTCAGTTTGGGATGGGAGGTGCAGTAAAATATACTCAAGTACTTAGCTTTTGCAGGGAGCACCGTGTGAGTAGGCCACATGGCTGGCTGTTTCTCCCTGAGGAAACAACAGCTGAACACTACTACCAGCCCCTTCCAGCTGCTTCCGGAAGTGGTGCCTGATGGCTCCCAGTGATCCAGGTCCAGTAACTCCTCTCTGCTCCTGAACCATCTCTTCCCCTCCCTGTCCCTCAGTTTGTTTTCTTACCTTGCCTTTGATGATCAGGGCCTCTCGCTTGTCATAAATATACTCGTTTCACTTATTTTTTCAGGTCTTTCTTGTAAGAAGAGTCACTGGAAGCGTCTGCCTGTTCTGCCATCTTGGCCAGATTAATCTTTATGAAAGCAGACTGTCACATCCTTCTCCTCTGAAGCAGCTGGTGGGTTTGAGCCACCAAACTTTCAGTTGGCAGCCAAGCACTTAACTAATATGCCACCATGGCTTGGTATACTAGGGTTAAATAAGGATAAATTGAGTTGAATTTCTGCTAAAATAAGATAAACTTTTTCTTTCATTGATTCTTTCTAGAAAACAGCTTTTCTTAGCACTTAACTTTTTACTATAATGTGTCCAATATAAACTACTGAATATAAAATTAAAAAGAAATATTAAAATTGCTTACTCAGCATAACTTATCATTTGTATATAGTAATTTTCCTTACTAAAATAGAAATCTCTTTGAAATACAGGTGCTCTAACTTGGATAGATTAACAAGGAGTTAATTTAAGAAAACATCTGTCTGTATATAACTGCCTAGGGTGGGAAAAGAAAGATCCAGATGGTTGCATAATTCATCCCTACACATCTCTTTCTCTAGTTTAGAATAATAACATATCTGCAATAGATAGAGTAAGCAAAAATTCAGTGCTGTCTGGATTGAAATATATCTCACAGAAATACATATTTTTCCAAATTTTTCGAAATAAGGGTGTGCACAAACCAACTCTTTCTCTCTGTCTCTGTAGGTATACGATAAGGCCTATATATACATAAAAACAAAACACATTGCTGTCCAGGCAATTCTGACTCAGCTACCCTATAGGACAGAGTGGGACTGCAAAGATGTCACTTTGAGGACTAAGGTGCCCCTGACCCAAACCACGATATTTTCGATCACCTCATATGCATGTGAAATGTAAACAATGAACAAGGAAGACAGAAGAATAATTGATGCATTTGGGTTATAGTAATCGCAAAGATTATTGAGTATACCATTATTATGGATTGAATTGTGTCCCTCAAAAATATGTGCTGTAAATCCTAACCTCTGTGCCTGTGGTTATAATCCCATTTGGGAATGGGTTGTCTTTTTTATGTTAAAGAGGCAGGATTAGTATAAGGAGTGTTTGGAGTCAATTTCTTACAAGATATAAAAGGAACAGATTAGGCAAGCAGAAATGAGGAAAGGTAGATGTCAAGCCATATGAAGATCTCCAAAGAACCAGGAAACAAGCTAAAGAGACAAGAACCTTCCCCCAAGAGCTCACAGAGAAAGAAAGACTTGCACCTAGTGCTGGCACCTTGAATTAGAACTTTTATCCTTCTAAACTGTAAGAAAATAGAATTTCGTTTGTTACAGCCATCCACTTGTGGTGTTTCTGTTATAGCAGCACTAGATAACTAAGACAACCAGGGACTGCCAAAAGAATGAATGATATGTCTTGGAAGCAGTATAGCCAGAATGCTCCTTATAAGTGAGGATGGCAAGACTTTCTCTCATGTACTTTGGACATGTTATCAGGAAGCACCAGTCCCTGGAGAATGACATCCAGCTTGATGAAGTAGAGGGTCAGTGAAAAAGAGAAAGACCCTCAATGAGATGGATTGACATAGCAGCTACAACAATGGGCTCAAACACAGCAACAATTACAAGGATGGTGCAGGTTCGGACAGTGTTTCATTCTCTGGTCCATGAGATCGCTATGAGTCTGAGCAATAATGTGTATGCATACACATGTTATTGTTGTTGTGTGTCTTTGAGTCAGTTCTGACTCATACCAACCCTATGTGATAGAGTAGAACAGTAGGGTTTCTTAGGCTGAAATCCTTACCAAGTAGATGACCAGGTGTTTTCTCCTGTGGAGCTATTGATAGGCTTGAACTATTGACCTTCTTTTTAGCATCCAAGTGCTTAACCATTACTCCACCAGAGCTCGTTATGTGTGTTTAAAAAAAAAAAAAAACCTTGCCATCGAGTTGATTCTGACTCACAGTGACTCTATAGGACAGAGTAGAACTACCCCACAGAGTTTTCAAGGAGCTGCTGGTGAATTCGAACAGCTAACGTTTTGTTAACAGCTGAACTCTTAACTACTGTACTACCAGGGCTCCTCTTATGTGTGTAACATATCTATGTTCTTTGCTCTTATATGTAATTTATATAATTTATCAATATTTCATTTTTTCTGCCCTTCTTCTAAATTCATACATTCTCTAATACCCCAAGTGATCAACCTATGAAGCCCATGAAGTATTACATGTTTAATCCATTCACTCTTAATATATATTCCACAGCTTAAGGAAATGAATTCTGCTTGCAACCATACAAGCTTTGATGAGAACCCTGAACTGCAAATGAGACTGCAGTACAGATCAACTCCTTGGCTGAAGCCTTTTCAGTAGAGCACCCAACTAAGCCACCCTCTGACTCCTGATGCATGGTAACTAGGAGACAATAATTATGTGCTCCTAAATTTGTGAAAAATTGTTACACATCAATGGACACCTAATCCAGTACATATATCAAAATGCCTTGCATTTGAAGAAGTTTTATATATAAAAAAACCCATTGCCATCGAGTTGATTCTGACTCATACCGACCCTATAGGTCAGAGTGGAACTGCCCCACAGAGTTTCCAAGGAGCGCCTGGTGGATTGAACTGGTAACCTTTTGGCTAGCAGCCAAAACACTTAGCCACTATGCCACCAGGGTTTCCAGTTTTATATATAAAAAAAATATATATTATGGTAGGCATTAATTAATACTCATACTATAGATTTTAGTTTAACAAATAAAACTTAATTGTAAAAACCTTCCATAAGATCAAAGGCTTTTTCCTTTTATAACATTAGCATAAAATTTATTAATACATGTTTTTTTTTTTTAAATGTGGCAGCCTCAGGTAAATAGGAAGGAGAATTGTTCCCAAGTTAGATTAATTTAAGGTAAATCCTTGAATATAAAAAATGTCCTTCTATAGACAGACTGAGTAAAGAAGGATTATTGTAATACATTGAAAAATAAAAGAGATTTACAGCATAACTGGTTGAAGTATAGTTTCTGAGGCTAGCAATATTTTCCAAGTTGACTGGGTTTGTGAGGGTGAAAAGTGACTTACAAAATAAAAAGGGTTTATTTTTCAAGACACACAATTGCCAAGGAAGACCTAGCACAAAGGAGTGTAAAAGGATATATTCTTCCATAAACATTATTTAGTTTTGCACTAATACTTGAGAAACTCAAGATCTGTTTTCTAAAGGAGAGAAACAGAAACAAAAGAACCTTTATTTCAATGTTTTTGTTTTCCTCCTTTTTTAAAAAATTTTTTCCTTTTGGGAAATAGAAAAAGAAAAATAAATGAGCAAGAATTTATCAATAAAAAAAATTTTGATAGTATGGCAGGTTTTGTGACCATTTAATAAAAATAGAAATATAGGACACCAAGAAGGAATATGCTTTACAACATTTAGCATCTTTGGATAAGAAGAATCGTCACTGAAATAGCAAAGATTCACAAGAGCAATTATAGTAGAAATAAGTTATAAAATATATTAGCTGCGTATACCTTAGAAGCATTCAATTCCAATGGCAAAATAAAGGACAAGATACAGGCAAGACAATCATCACTTATATTTAATTGGGAAACAAATAAAGAAGTTATATTATTGTGAATATCCATTAACTATTTTATTACAAATTGTACTGGAACTTTAAAGAAGTGCAATGAATCATCAATGACTTTATTATGATCATCATTGCCAGGGTAAGTGCTATAATAATACTAAGTTTATGAAACAGAGTTTGTACTCTACTCACCAAAATGCCTTTGCTCATGATTTTTTTCTAAATCTTGATAAAAGAGCTGGATTTTATTTTTGCCTTTGTCTGTAATTTTTCAGCATTTATTTCTTTTTCTGCCCCACTTCCTAATACATACTCTAACATCCCAAGCGATGAACCTCTGAAACTTATCAAATATTGTGTATTTAATTCATTCACTCTGAATTAATCAAAATACTTTTTAGAAAGATAAGATAAATCTAAACATGAAATTTAACAACACAAGCTATTAGTTTTTTGTTGTTGTTTTTAGATTTCTTTAGGAGGGGTTCAAAATATAGTCTTAAAAATATAAATGTAGAAAGTTGCAAATTTTTCAGAAAAGCCCTTTTTAGTTCCATACATTTATTTATTTATTTATTTAATTCTTTTATCTTCTTTTAGTCTTAGTTCCACAAATTCCATGTGCAGATTCCCTCAGGATAAAGACAATGCGTGTGTTCTGCCCTGAAGTAAATATTCCTTCTTGAAAGTCACGCAATTAATCTTTGATTATTTTGCACTGATCTTCCTTAATTTTTCCTCTCAAATATGTTCAACTTTTTCAAGTATTTGTTCTCCCTGCCTTGATTCTGAAGGGTCGGTTGCCAGCCAGTGTAACAATAAACACTTGATTTGCAAGTTTAAGAGGATACTTTTTGTTGTTATTCCCTTTGGGGTTGGCATTTAAGTCAGCTCTCTGAGACCTTGTTTACATTTTCTATTAGGTTTCTTTGGGTCCCGGTTGCTCTTTCTCTTCTAGTGACAATAAAATTCTCTCTCCTTTTCCAATAGATTGTTTAAAGCTTAATTCATTTATTTAATTTTTACTTAGAGAAATTACTCTGTCTTGTTATGTCAGCCTATATGTCTTCCTTTGTTTATTTTCATGCACTGCTCCTGTGCTGGCAGTAGTGTTTTATCCATGTCCATATCCATATTCATATGCATATCTATCTATGGAGCCCTGGTGGCTCAGTGGTTAAGAGGTACAGTTACTGACCAAAAGGTCAGCAATTCGAACGCACCAGGTGCTCCTTGGAAACCCTATGGGGCAGTTCTGCTCTGTCCTGTAGGGTGGCTATGAGTTGGAACTGACTGGAAGGCAATTGTTTTTTGGTATGTACAGATTGAGTAGTCTGCCAAACACACTTTAAGTTGTCTTCTTAGAGTTTAGGTGTGCTGTCATTTCATTTACTTGTTTTTCTACATTCACCCCATTTGTTTATTTTTTTAATTAACATATTTTTGTTGTTGTAACAATTTGGGTCTCTGAAATCTAAAGTGATCACAAGAACTCATGTGACTAATGAAATTAGGCCCTGATATCACTATCACCTAGCACAAGGAGTAAAGTGGAGATTCGAGTATATTGCCACCCTTCTAGAGTTCCCTACCTTGCTTTTGGAGCACAGCTATCTTTGTAATTTAAAATCTTGGCCCATAATTTGAGTAAACACATATATCAAAGTATCAAAAAATATTTTCCATCCCAGTGCAAAAATAATATCTCCCTATTCAAATTTTTGCCTTAGTTGTACTTTCTAACCTATCTAGAATAACAGCTTACATATCTTTCTTTATTAAGGAACCAAACTAACACATGCTCCTTTGAAACTCTATGGGGTGGTTCTACTCTGTCCTATAGGGTCACTATGAGTTGGAGCCTACTCGATGGAATTGGTTTTGGTTTTGATTTTTAGCATGGTCCACCCATCATTCGTACAGTGTAGACTGCCTCTTCTTCTTTAAGATCCACTCTTATGTTGTTGTTGCTGTTGTTAGGTACCATCAAGTCAGTTCTGACTCATAGTGACACTACGCACAACAAAACAAAACACTGTCCGGTCCTGCGCCATCTGTACAATCATTGTTATGCTTGTGTCCATTGTTGCAGTCAATCCACTTCCTTGAAGATCTCCCTTTTTTCCATTGGCCACGTACTTTACCAAGCATGATCTCCGTCTCCAGGGACTAATCCCTCTTGACAACATGACCAAAGTCTGCAAAACGCAGTCTTGCAATCCTTGCTTCTAAGGAGTATACTGGTTGTACTTCTTCCAAGATGGATTTGTTTGTTCTTTTGCCAGTCCATGATATAGTCAATATTCTTCACCAACACCATAATTCAAAGGCTTCAATTCTTCTTTGGTCTTCCTTATTCATTGTCCAGTTTTCATATGCATATGATACAATTGAAAATACCATCGCTTGGGTCAGGCGCACCTTAGTCTTCAAGGTGATATGTTTGCTTTTCAACACTTTAAAGAGGTCCTTTGCAGCAGATTTACCCAATGCAATGCATCGTTTGATTTCTTGACTTCTGCTTCCAAGTAAAATGAAATCCTTGACAACTTCAATCTTTTCTCAGTTTATCATGGTGTGGCTTATTGGTTCAGTGGTGAGGATTTTTGTTTTCTTTACGTCGAGGTGTAATCCATAGTGAAGGCTGTGGTCTTTGATCTTCATTAGTAAGTGCTTCAAGACATCTTCACTCTCAGCAAGCCAGGTTGTGTCATCTGCATAACGCAGGTTGTTAGTCTTCCTCCAATCCTGATGCTCCATTCTTCTTCATATAGTCCACCTTCTTGGATTATTTGCTCAGCGTAAAAATTAAATAGGTATGATGAAATGTTACAACCCTGACGCACACCTTTGCTGACTTTAAACCAATCACTATCTCCTTGTTCTGTCTGAACAACTGCCTCTTGATCTATGTAAAGATTCTTCATGAGCACAATTAAGCGTTCTGGAATTCCCATTCTTCACAATGTTATGCATAATTTGTCATGATCCACACAGTTGAATGCCTTTGCGTAGTGAATAAAACACAAGTTAACATCCTAGTTTTATCTGTCACTTCCTCTGTAATTCCTCATTAGATACCTCCCTGTCTATTTTCCACTTCTGTCACAAAGGTAGGAGGTGTTTGGGATAGAGTTTCTAATAAATAGCATACTTTTATTCTACCTAGGTTCAGAACCGACTGTGACATAGACAAGAATCAATTGTTTTGGAGAGATGTGGCCAAGATGCCAGAATAGATAGACACTTCAGGCGAGCCCTCTTACAACAAAGACCCGAAAAAAAAAAAAACAAGTGAAACAAGTATATTTATGACAAGATAGGAGCCCTGAACATCAAAGACAAGGTTAGAAAATGAACCGAGGGACGGGGGAGGAAGAGATGGTTCAGAAGTGGAGAGGAGTTACTGAACCTGAATTGCTGGGAACCTTCACGCACCATTCCTGGGAATGGCTGCTGCGGGCTGGTACTAGTATTCAGCCAAAGTTTCCTCAGGGAGAACCAGCCAACCACACAGCCTACTCACACCTCTGGAACGAGAGAATAACGAGACTCTCAGCAAAAGCAAAGTACTTGCGTGTATTTTACCACACCTCCCACCCCCAAGCTGGCTTCAGCGGCTGTTAATTTCCCTTGGCCTGAGATAGGCCCTGTTAAACACCTATAGCCATCCTCCAGGCCCTGGAGAAGGAATAAATTTGCAATTGGGGGAAAAGATAATTTGCCAGCTTCACTAACTGGGGGAGCTCAGGACAGGAGCATCTTCTGTCCAGGCATAAACAGTCTGTGGACTTTGAGTACCTTTCACCCATGCATGGACCTGTGTAGGCCTATTTCAGAATAGGCCCTTGGCAGACTACAAGTGTTTCAGTTGTGTGGTGGAGAGGTGAGTGTTTGGTATTTGACACCACTTTGCCTATTACATAGGGGTCTCACCTACCCACTTCAGGGGCCTAAGGACTGGTGGCTCCACTCAGGTCACCCAGCCACCCACAAAATTGTTCCAAGGATAGCTGGTACCTCCCAGTCCTTACAACCAGAAATATTGGGTGCCCATGGTCCGTGTGCAGAACCCACCCAACTGTATGATCTAGGGAAAGGGAAAGGCTTCCTCAGGGACACTTGTGGGACAATTCTCAGCCCCCTGCCTTGTTGACAGCATGGCCCCTGCTGTGACAAGATACGAGTACCTACACCAATCACCTCTGCCCCACTAAGACTGTAGGACAGAGCCTGTACCACACACTTGATGATCAGCTACCTAGATACTTGAGCTGAATTCATACAAGAAAAGTGAATGGACTGCTAGACTGACATACCTAATAACAGATCTAACCATCTGGGGACAGATCATAAGAGCTCCAAAGGCAAAAATAATCAAGCTAGCTCACGCAAGCAACCCATTTGGGCATACCAAAACAAAACAAAGAAGCTATGATATAGTAAGCAAACATAAACTAATACATTAACTTATAGATGGCTCAGAGACAACAATCAATACGAAGTCACATAAAGAAACAGCCCATGATCACTTTAACAAGCTCTCAAAACAAAGACTCAAGGGATCTTCTAGATGAAAGTGCCTTCCTGGAATTACAGGAGGCAGAATACAAAAGATTAGTATACAGAGCCTTTCAAGACATCAGGAAGGAAATCAGGCAATAAGTAGAACAAGGCAAGGAACAAACAGATAAAACAGTTGAAGAAATATAAAACGGTTATTCTGGAAGATCTAAATGCTGCAATCAACCAACTTGACCTCATAGACATATACAGAACACTCCACCAAAAAGCAGCCAAGTATACTTTCTTTTCTAGTGCACATGGAACATTCTCTAGAATAAACCACACATTAGGTCATAATGCAAGCCTTAGCAGAATCCAAGACATTAAAATATTACAAAGCATCTTCTTTGACCATAAGGCCATAAAGTAGAAATCACTAACAGAAAAAGCAGGGAAAAGAAATCAAACACTTGGAAACTGATCAATACCCTGCTCAAAAAAGACTGGATTACGAAAGATACTAAGGATGGAATAAGGAAATTCATAGACTCCAATGAGAATGGAAACACTTTCTATCAGAACCTTTGGGACACAGTGAAAGCAGTGCTCAGAGGTCAATTTACATCAGTAAATGTGCACATACAGGAAGAAGGTCCAAAAATCAAAGAATTAACCATACAACTTGAACAAATAGAAAAAGAGCAACAAAGGAAACCCTCAGGCATCAGAAGAAAAGAAATAATAAAAATTAGAGCTGAACTAAATGAAATAAAAAACAGGAAAACAATTGAAAGAATTAACAAGACCGAAAGCTGGTTCTTTGAAAAAATCAACGAACTGATAAACCATTGGCCAAACTGACTAAAGAAAAACAGGAGAGGAAGCAAATAACCCAAATAAGATATGAGATGGGAGATATTACAACAGACCCAACTGAAATTAAAACAATCATATCAGATTAATATGAAAAACTGTACTCTAACAAATTTGAAAACTTAGAAGAAATGGAAGAATTCCTAGAAACACACTACCTACCTAAAATAACACAGAGGTAGAACAACTAAATAGACCCATAACAAAACAAGAGATTGAAAAGGTAATTAAAAACTCCCAACAAAAAAAAAGCCCTGGCCTGGACGGCATCACTGCAGAGTTCTACGAATTCTTCAAGGAAGAATTAACACCACTACTACTAAAGGTATTTCAGAGCATAGAAAAGTTGGAATACTCCCAAACTTGTTCTATGAAGCCAACATATCCTTGATACCAAAACCAGGTAAAGAAACAACAAAAAAAGGAAAATTGCAGACATAAATCCCTCATGAACTTAGATAAAAAAAAGTCAACAAAATTCTAGCCAATAGAATTCAACAACATATCAAAAAATAATTCACCATGACCAAGTGGGATTCTTACCAGGTATGCAAGGATGCTTCAACATTAGAAAAACAATTAATGTAATCCATCATATAAATAAAACAAAAGACAAGAATCACATGATTTTCTCAATTGATGGAGAAAAGGCATTTGACAAAGTTCAACACCCTTTCATGATAAAAATTCCCAGAAAAATAGGAATAGGAGGAAAATTCCTCAACATAATAAACGGCATTTATACAAAGCCAATAGCCAACATCACCCTAAATGGAGAGAGCCTGAGAGGATTCCCCTTGAGATCCAGAACCAGGCAAGGATGCCTTTATCACCACTCTTATTCAACACTGTGGTTCAGGTCCTAGCCAGAACAATTAGGCTAGATAAAGAAATAAAGGGCATCCAGATTGGCAAGGAAGAAGCAAAAGTATCTCTATTTGCAGATGACATGATCTTATACACAGAAAACCCTAAGGAATCCTCCAGAAAACTACTGAAACTAATGGAAGAGCTCACCAAAGTATCAGGATACAAGATAAACATACAAGAATCAGTTGGATTCCTCTACACCAACAAAAAGAACATTGAAGAGGAAATCACCAAATCAATACCATTTATGGTAGCTCCCAAGAAGATAAAATACTTAGGAATAAATCTTACCAGAGATGTGAAAGACTTATACAAATAAAACTACAAAACACTTCTGCAAGAAACCAAAGGAGACCGACATAAGTGGAAAAACATGCCTTGCTCATGGATAGAAAGACTTAACATTGTAAAAATGCCTATTCTACCAAAAGCAATCTATAGATTTAATGCAATTCCGATGCAAATTCCAATGACATTTTTTAAAGTGTTGGAGAAACAGATCACCAACTTCATATGGAAGGGAAAGAGGCCCCAGATAAGTAAGCATTACTGAAAAAGAACAAAGTGGGAGGCCTCACCCCACCTGATTTTGGTAACTATTATACCGCCACAGTAGTCAAAATAGCCTGGTACTGGTACAACAACAGATATGTAGACCAACGGAACAGAATTGAGAATCCAGACGTAAATCCATCCATATATGAGCAGTTAATATTTGACAAACACCACAAATCAGTTAAACAGGGAAATCACAGTCTTTGTAATTAATGGTGCTGGCATAACTGGATATCCATCTGCAAAAAAAATGAAACAAGACCCATACCTCACTCCATGCACAAAAATTAGCTCCAATGGATCAAAGACCTAAATAAGAAATCTAAAATGATAAAGATCATGGAAGAAAAAATAGGGACAATGTTAGGAGCCCTAACACATGGCATAAACAGTATACAAATCATTACTAACAATGAAGAAGAAAACTTGATAACTGGGAGCTCCTAAAAATCAAACACCTATGCCCATCCAAAGACTTCACCAAAAGAGTAAAAAGACTACCTACAGACTGGAAAAAGATTTTAGCTATGACATTTCTGATCAGCGCCTGATCTCTAAAATCTACATGATACTGCAAAAACTCAACTACGGAAAGACAAATAACCCAATTAAAAAATGGGCCAAAAGTATGAACAGACACTTCACTAAAGAAGACATTCAGATAGCTAACAGATACATGAGGAAATGTTCACGACCATTAGCCATTAGAGAAATGCAAACCAAAACTACAATGAGATTCCATCTCGCTCCAACAAGGCTGGCATTTATTGAAAAAACACAAAATAATAATGTCGGAGAGGTTCAGGAGAGACTGGGACACTTATACACTGATGGTGGGAATATAAAATGGTACAACCACTTTGGAAATCAATTTGGCACTTCCTTAAAAAGCTACAAATAGAACTACCATACGATCCAGCAATCCCACTCCTTGGAATATATACTAGATGAATAAGAGTCTTTACAGGAATAGATATATGCACACACATGTTCATTGCAGCACTGTTCACAATAGCAAAAAGATGGAAGCAACCAAGCTGCCCATGGATGGACGAATGGATAAATAATTATGGTATATTCACACAATGGAATACTATGCATCTATAAAGAACAGTGATGAACCTGTGAATCATTTCATAACATTGAGGAATCTTGAAGGCATTATGCTGAGTGAAATTAGTTGTAAAAGGACAAACATTTCATGAGACTACTATTATAAGAACTTGAGAAATAATTTAAGCAGACAAGAAAATATTTTTTGATGATTATGTGGAGGGAGGGAGGGAGGGAGGGAGAGGAATATTTACTAATTAGGTAGAAGATAAGAACTACTTTAGGTGAAGGGAACGACAGCACACAATACAGGCAAGGTCAGCATAACTGGACTAAATCAAAAGCAAAGAAGTCTCCTGAGCAAACTGAATGCTTCAAAGGCCAGCATAGCAGGGGCAGAGGTTTGGTGACCATGGTTTCAGGGGACGTTTAGGTCAATTGGCATAATCAAATCTATTAAGAAAACTTTCTGCATCCCACTTTGGAGAGAGGCATCTGGGGTCTTAAATGCTAGCAAGCAGCCATCTAAGATGCATCAATTAGTCTCAACCTACCTGGATCAAAAAAAAATGAAGAACACCAGGGACACAACGTGATTACGAGCCCAAGAGACAGAAAGGGCCACATAAACCAGAGACTACATCAGCCTGAGACCAGAAGAACTAGTTGGTGCCTGGCTACAACCGATGACAGCTCTGACAGGGAACACAACAGAGAACCCCTGAGGGAGCAGGAGAGCAGTGGGTGCAGACCCCAAATTCTCATAAAAAGACCATTCTTAATGGTCTGACTGAAACTAGAAGGACCCCAGTGGTCATGGTCCCCAGACCTTCTGTTAGCCCAGGACAGGAACCATTCCCAAAGCCAAATCTTAAGACAGGAATTGGACTGGACAATGGGATAGAAAAAGATGCTGGTGAAAATGAGCTTCTTGGATCAAGTAGACACTTGAGAATATGTGGTTATCTCCTATCTGTAGGAGAGATGAGAGGGCAGAAGGGATTAAAAAGCTCACAGAATGGACACGAAAAGAGAGAGTGGAGGGAAGGAGCAGGCTGTCTCATTAGGGGGAGGGTAATTAGGAATACATAGCAAGTTGTACATAAATTTTTGTATGACATACTGACTTGATTTGTAAACTTTCACTTAAAGCACAATAAATATTAAAAAATCAATTTTTTGGAGAGAAAAGTATCAACTCTATTATTGATAAAGTTGGAAAGGTTTTGCTTAAATTTGTTATAATATCATGGTAATCCTCTTCCAATTAAAATTCTCCCTCAACGTACAGGCTTCCGCCATGGACCCTGCCCCACTAAGTCTTTATTGTTTTGGTTAACTGCTATGAAGTCTGTCCCCCAATCATGATGACCCCACACACAATGACACCAAACCCTGCCAGGTCTTGCCCCATCCCTGTGATTGGTTGTAAATTGCATTGTTGCGATCACAGGGTTTTCACTGGGTGATTTTCATAAGTAGATTGCCAGACCTTTTTTCCTACTGCCTCTTAGTCTGGAAGGTCTGCTGAAATCTGTTCAGCACCACAGCAACTGACAAGCCTCCACTGACAGATGCGTGGTGGTTACATATGAGGTGTATTGGCCAGGAATTGAACCCAGGGAATACTGCACTGTATACAAGAATTCTACCACCAACCTATTACTGAACCACTGAATCACCCTCCTCCTCAAAGAGCCTAGTACATGGCTAAAAGCAAGTAGGAATGAACGCTTCTTGTCAGCAGCTGCCCCTCTCTCCCATTATAGGGTAAACAGAGACTCAGGAGCACAGATGCCGTGTTACTTTCCCAAAATTTTCCAATTAAATACCTCAATCTTACTGCCTTAAGGAAGAAGGAATAAAGAGAGGTATCTATAATTCAGGAGGCCCACTCGCACGGATTACTGAAGGAAGAGAGAAAGGAAGCCATCCCGGTGGTGGAGGGAACAAGTGGTACTATAGGACAAGGTACATGTTGTTGTAGAGAGACAATTTTCACCGAAGCCTTCTGCAATGGATTTTTATTGTGACATATCAGAAAACAGAGATGGGAAATTGGCTGTAAGCGCTCATGCTACAAACAGATCAAAATCCAAAAAGTACAAACTATAAGTGCTTTTTATCTAATTTGGACAAGTGCTGTTTCATTATGTGTAAATTACTTACAGACTATGATTGGTTAAAGTAAAGACAAAGAATTAAAATAATGATTGGGTGACTTTTTCTTTTCTAACAATTTGATGTCTTGGCTCAGGGATGCTGGGTCTCTCATATGATCCTTGTTTTTTTATCATGTGGGCTATTGTTCGATGTTCACCCATTTCAGGAGATAACATACAAGCAGGAACTAACGGTACTGAAGCAAGAAGTTCAAGCTGCACGGAAGGCGTTGGTGAAAAACAATGCCCCAGGAATTGATGGAGTACCAACTGAGATATCTCAACAAAAGAACGCAGCACTGGAAGTGCTCACTCAGCTATGCCAACAAATTTGAAAGACAGCTACCTGGCCAAGTGAAGGGAAGAGATCCATATTTATGCCTATTTCCAAGAAAGGAGATCAAACTGAAAGTGGAAATTATCGAACAATATCATTAATATCACATGCAAGCAAAATGTTGCTGAAGATTTATCAAAAGCGGCTGCAGCAGTATATCCACAGGGAACTGTCAGAAGTTCAAGCCAGATTTAGAAGGGGATGTGGAACCAGGGATATCATTGCTAATGCCAGACGGATCCTGGCCAAAAGCAGAGAATACCAGAAAGATGTTTAACTGTGTTTTATTGACTATGCTAAAGCATTCCACTCTGTGGATCACAACTAATTATGGAAAAAATGCAGAGAATAGGAATTCCAGAATACTTAATTGTTCTCATGAGGAATCTGTACATAGATCAAGGGACAGTTGTTTGAACAGAACGAGGGGATATTGCATGGTCTAAATTCAGGAAAGGTGTGTCTCAGGGTTGTATCTTTTCACCATATCTATTCAATATGTATGCGGAACAAATAATCCAAGAAGCTGGACTGCATGAAGAAGAATGAGGCATCAGGATTGGAGGAACACTCGTTAACAGTCTGCATTATGCAGATGACACGACCTTGCTTGCTGAGAGTGAAGAGGACTTGAAGCACTTAAGGATAAAGATCAAAAACCAACATTCAGTATGGATTGCACCTCAACATAAAGAAAACAAAAACCCTACAACTGTACAAATAAGCAACATTATGATAAACAGAGAAAAGATTGAGGTTGTCAAAGATTTCATTTTACTTGGATCCACAGTCAACATCCATGGAAGCAGCGGTCAAGAAATCAAAAGACACATTGCATTGGCCAAATAGGCTGCAAGAGATCTCTTTAAAGTGTTAAAATCAAAGGTGTCACCTTGAGGACTAAGGTGTGCCTGACCCAAGCCATGGTGTTGTCAATCACCTCATATGCATGTGAAAGCTGGACAAAAAATAAGGAAGTCCTAAGAAGAATTGACACCTCTGAATTGCGGTGTTGGTGAAGAATTGAATATACGACGGAATGACAAAAGAACGAACAAATCTGTAACAAAAAAGTACAACCAGAATGCTCCTTGGAAGGAAGGATGACGATACTGGGTCTCGTAAACTTTGGATACGTTGTCAGGAAGGATCAGTAACTGGAGAAGGACATCATGCTTAGCAAAGTACAGGGTCAGCCAAAAAGAGGAAGACCCGCAAGGTGACACAGAGGCTGCAACATTGGGCTCAAGCATAGCAACAACTGTGAGGATGGTGCAGGACTGGGCAGCATTTCACTCTGTTGTGCATAGTGTCACTATGTGTCAGAACCAACTCGAGGGCACCTAAGAACAGCAACAACACGTGGGTTATGTATGATATTGGGCAGGTCTTTAACTTACTTCCTGAGATAAATTGTTGTTTAGTTTTCTTATGTACATCCACTGTCCCTTGAAGCAGTTAGAGCACTCTGTCCCATTCCTTTGATATATTTTTCTGTTGTTTCAAGCTTTTCAGATTCTGACAAATAAGTTGGCCTGTTGTCTTTATGACCTGCTGTGGTTACAAAACAAACAAAAGAACAGAAAACCAAACCTGTTGCCCTCTAGTTGATTCCAACTCATAGCAAGCCTATAGGAGAGAGCAGAACTGCCCCACAGTTTTTCCAAGGAGCAGCTGGTGGATTCCAACTACTGATCATTTGGTTAGAAGCCTGAACTTGTAACCACTGCAATGCAATGATACTTCTTATGGTTGTTAGGTTCCAACAAGTCAGTTCCAACTCATAATGACCCTATGCGTTGCCCAATCCTGTGCCATCCTTATAATTGTTGCTACGCTTTAGCCCATTGTTGCAGCCACTATGTCAATACAATCTGTTGAGGGTCTTCCATTTTTCCTCTGACCCTCTACTTTATCAAGAATTATGTTCTTCTCCAGCGACTGGTCCCTCTTGACCACATGTCCAAAGTATGTGAGACCCAGTCTTGCCATCCTTCCTTCCAAGGAGCATTCTGGCTGTACTTTTTCCAAGACAGATTTGTTCATTCTTTTGGAAGTCCATGGTATAGTCAATATTCTTCACCAACACCACAGTCCAAAGGCGTCAATTATTCAGTCTTCCTAATTCATTGTACAGCTTTGGCATTCCTATGAGGTGATTGACAACACCATGGCTTGGGTCATGCACACCTTAGTCCTCAAGGTGACACCTTTGATTTTAACACTTTAAAGAGATCTCTTGCAGCCTATTTGGCCAACGCGATGTGTCTTGATTTCTTGACCACTGCTTCCATGAATGTTGATTGTGGATCCAAGTAAAATGAAATCTTTGACAACCTCAATCTTTTCTCTGTTTATCATAATGTTGCTTATTGGTACAGTTGTAGGGTTTTTGTTTTCTTTATGTTGAGGTGCAATCCATACTGAATGTTGGTTTTTGATCTTCATCCGTAAGTGCTTCAAGTCCTCTTCACTCTCAGCAAGCAAGGTCGTGTCATCTGCATAATGCAAATTGTTAATGAGTCTTCCTCTAATCCTGATGCTCCATTCTTCTTCATGCAGTCCAGCTTCTTGGATTATTTGTTCCGCATACATATTGAATAGATATGGTGAAAAGATACAACCCTGAGACACACCTTTCCTGAACTTAGACCATCCAATATCCTCTCGTTCTGTTCAAACAACAGCCTCTTGATCCATGTACAGATTCCTCACAAGGACAATTAGGTGTTCTGGAATTCCTATTCTCTGCAATTTTTTCTGTAATTTGTTATGGCCCACACAGTGGAATGCTTTAGCATAGTCAATAAAACACAGTTAAACATCTTTCTGGTATTCTCTGCTTTTGGCCAGGATCCGTCTGGCATTAGCAATGATATCCCTGGTTCCACATCCCCTTCTAAATCTGGCTTGAACTTCTGACAGTTCTCTGTGGGTATACTGCTGCAGCCTCTTTTGATAAATCTTCAGCAACATTTTGCTTGCATGTGATATTAATGATATTGTTCGATAATTTCCACTTTCAGTTTGATCTCCTTTCTTGGAAATAGACATAAATATGGATCTCTTCCCTTCACTTGGCCAGGTAGCTGTCTTTCAAATTTGTTGGCATAGCTGAGTGAGCACTTCCAGTGCTGCGTTCTTTTGTTGAAATATCTCAGTTGGTACTCCATCAATTCCTGGAGCTTTGTTTTTCACCAGTGCCTTCAGTGCAGCTTGAACATCTTCCTTTAGTACCGTGAGTTCCTGATCATATATTACTTGCTGAAATCGCTGAATATTGACCCATTCTTTTTGGTATAGTGACTCTGTGTATTACTTCCACCTTCTTTTGATTATCCCTGCATCATTTAATATTTTCCTCATAGAATCCTTCAGTATTGCAACTCAAGGCTTCAATTTTTACTTCAGTTCTTTCAGCTTAAGTAATGTTGAGCACATTCCTCCCTTTTGGTGTTCTATCTCCGGGTCTTTGCACATGTCTTCATAATACTTTACTTTGTTTTCTTGAGCCACCTTCGAAATCTTCTGTTCAGCTCTTTTACTTCATCATTTTTTCTTTTTGCTTTAGCTACTTGATGTTCAGGAGCAAGTTTTATTCTCTTCCGACATCCATTTAGGTCTTTTCTTTCTCTCCTGTCTTTTTAATGACCTCTGCTTTCTTCATGTATGATGTCCTTGATGTAACTCCACAACTTGCCTGGCTTTTGGCCATTAGTGTTCTACGTGTCAAATCTATCCTTGAGATGGTCTCTAAATTCAGGTGAGATATACTCACTGTCATACTTTGGCTCTTGTTCAATTTGTTCTAAATTTCTTCAGTCTCAATTTGAACTTGCTTATGAGAAATTGATGGTCTGATCTGCAATCGCCCCCTGGCCTTGTACTGACTGGTGATATTAAGCTTTCTCATCATCTCTTTCCACAGATGTAGTCGATTTGATTCCTGTGTATTCTGTCTGGTGAGGTCCATGTGTACAGTTGCTATTTATGTTGGTGAAAAAAGGTATTTGCAGTGAGGAGGTAGTTAGTCTTGCAAAATTCAATCATGTGATCTCCAATATCGTTTCTATCACCAAGGTCATATTTTCTAACTACTGACCCTTCTTTGCTTCCACCTTTCACATTCAAATCACCATTAATTATCAGTGAATCCTGATTGCATGTTTTATCAATTTCAGATCGCAGAAATTGGTAAAAATCTTCAATTTCTTCATCTTTGGCCTTAGTGGTTGGTTTGTAAATTTGAATAATACTCTCATTAACTTGTCTTCCTTGTAGGCTTATGGATATATGTTCTTATGCCTACTACTTCTTGTTTGAGAAGAAGAATTGAATATTGTTGAAGAAATATAAAGGCTCTTCTCTACAGAAACTTATCCAAAGGATAAGCAAGAAATGCAAAAATTTGGAATAAAGTCAAGATATTTTAGTACATATGTATATTACTAGAAGAAGCCCTGGTGGCACAGTGGTTAAAGCTCTTGGCTGCTAAGCAAAATGTCAATAGCTGGAACTCACCAGCCAGTCCGAGGGAGAAAGACCTGGCATTCTGACTCCATAAAGATATAAAGATTTACAGTCTTGGAATCCCTGTAGGGCAGTTCTGCTCTGTCCTATAAGGTCCCTATGCGTCAGAATCAGCAATAGGTTTAGTTTTTTGGTTTATATATTATTAAAAATGAAAGTTCTAACTTACATAAGGTCACTATGAGCTGAAACCAACTTGACAGCATGTCACAACAACAAGAATGAAAATAAGCCTTTGATTCCACTTGTGAAGTAATAGAAATTTAAGCCCAAATACAAGTTTGTTTTTTTTTAGATTCATCTTCATAGTGCTCATTTTTTTCATTTCAGAATTAAGATGATTAATTCCATTTCAAAATTAATATTTCTTGTGATTCTTATACCACAACCTCACCTTTCTTAATAGCGCCTTCTAGAAAACTATCCTAGAATTATCCTAATTTTAATGTGCCATCTATTTTATATTGAGATCCAGGCTTATACAGCCTGTAGTTGGAAAGTTAGTCTAAAAGCATTTAAACCTCTTGTATTATATTCTCGTTTCAGGAAATGCCACAAATTTAACGGTGGCTTGGTAGGAGAATATCCTTAGTAACTTTGTTTAGATCAATTGAATTTTAAATAAAGGTAGCTTTTACCATGCTCACACAACCTTACAGGTCCTTTAGCTATTGAAGTTTTCCTCATGGATAGGCATTTAAAAGACTCCACGAGTGGGTATTTCCTCATCCATCTCCATACCTGCCAAGGAAAGGTCCTTTCCTGAGAGCATTATGATTATGTACAGGATGTTGTCTGATCAATATATTTCTACTTAAGAATGCCAAATACTTAAAGTGATGATCTTCCAGGCAATCCAATATTAGAATCCATTCCAGAAGCCCTGTATCATTTTAATAAAGAAAATCATTTCCAAAACAACTTAGTTCAAAGTGTGGGTTAAAAAGAAAATGGGGGGTGGAAGGGGGGAGGCTAAATTAGTAGATCAGTATATGGCAGGCACACTACTCTCCTGAAAAGGAAAATCAAATTCATTTCTAAATGCTGATACTCACCCAGTGCTAGCAGCCTACTGCCATTTTCCTAACTGTGTAACTTCACACAGATAAATACAAACCATGCCTCAGGAACACGTCGAAAAGATAGCGCCTCAAAGATAAAATACCTAAATGCAGCCTGAAATTTTTTGATAAACCAAAACCAAAACCAAACGCATCGCTGTCCAGTCGATTCATACTCATAGTGACCCTGTAGGACAGAGTATAACCACCCTATATGGTTTTCAAAGAGTGCATGGTGGACTTGAACTGTTTACCTTTTGGTAACAGCCATAGCTCTTAACCACTATGCCACCAGGGTTTCCAATTTTTTTTTTCCCTGCTATCCACACCTCCTCACCCTAAATAAATTATTTTAAGGGAGTGTTTTGAAATGCTAGTGAAATAAAGATACCCTTTACCCAAAGGTCTTGCCACAGTATGCATGTGTGCAGTCCACTAGCCTTCTTGCTCTCTTTAATTTTTTCTCCTCTCCTTAGGAAACTTCTGGTAATAAGAACAATTGGAGGCATTCTTGCAGCTTCCTTTGGTCTCACTGTTATGGGTTGAATTGTGTCCCCCCAAAAAGATAGTGAATTTTTAACCCCCTGTGACTGTGAGGAAACCCTGGTGATGTGGTGGTTAAGAGCTATGGCTGCTAACCAAAAAGTCGGCAGTTCGAACCCACCAGGTACTCCTTGGAAACGGTATGGGGCAGTTCTACTCTGTCCTGTAGGGTCAATATGAATTTGGAATCCACTCGAAGGCAACAGAGTTTTTTTTTTGTGTGTGTGTGTGTGTGTGACTGTGAATATGACCCTTTTGGAAATGGGCTTTTTTTTGTTATGTTAATAAGATCTTGCCAGCATAGAGAGGTGCCTTCTTTTCCTAGTGCTATTATAACAAAAAATACCAAAAATGAGTGCCTTTAAAGAACCAAAATGTATTATCTCATAGTTCTGGAAGCTAGAAATCCAAATTCAGGGTACTGGATCTAGAGGCAGGACCTTCTTTGTCTCTGACAGCTTCTAGGATCTGCTAACAATCTATGGCAGTCCTGGACTTGTAGATGCACCTTCTTCAGAGGCCTTTGTCTTCCCCCTTTTTGTGTGTGTCACTGTGTCTGTTTTGCTCTTTTTTAAGACACCACTCAGAAGGGGTTAGTTTTAGGACTCACCCTACTCTGGTATGTCCTCACTAACATAACAAACTGAGGGGACACAATTCAACTCATAACTGGTGGTCCCTAAACTTAATCCCTAATCCAGGTGGTTTATTATAAAAAGGGGGAACAGTCACAAAGAGTCACACACAGGGAGAAGAAAGACACCATGTAATTACAGAGGCAGATACATCTACAAGCCAGGAACTCCAAGAATTTCCAGAAGCTACTAGAAACTAACCTAAAGACACCCTCATTTGAACTTCTAGCCTGAAAACAATAAAACAATAAATTTCTGCTCTTTAAACGTACCCATGTGTGGTATTATTGTTCTGGCAGCATTAATAAACTAAAGCTTACCATCTCTAAATTACTAAAACTGGATTAAGTTATGAATAAATTTTGTGTGTCTTGAGCTTTTCTTAAAAGAACAATATTGAGAAGAATACAGTTTGTCTTTTTTTTTTCCCAGAACATGGTTTAAGCCCAGAGCCCTTGATAATAAGGCACCAAGAAAAAGGCTCCTGGGAGTTTAGAGGTGCTTTCTACTTTAAAGAAACAATCTTGTGCCTCACATTTTTGTTGAGTAAAAATACATCCAACCACAATAAGAAGACTTTTTTTATGAAACCAGCTATTAAAAATAATGGTGACAGATTTTTCTCTATCCCTCCTAAAATTCATTAAATAAATACATGTGTCTAATTATAAAAATAACTAGAACATAAAATTTGAAAATATTATGTACATATGAGTCAACAGTTTGAAATGGATTATTAATGAAGTAAATTTCAAACCATCTGCTTTCCCAATCTTGCTTAAACTAGAGTATAATCAGTATGAATGGATCAGCTGTGGAGCACACAAAACTGTTACATATAAATGAGTCATGTATAATAATTGTCTACATATTTCAAGTGAGAAGTTTATGTAGAATCACTAGAAAATGTGCAAATAACCAGATCCCTCTCCCTCGGTTTGTCAAGGCCAATTGACAAAAAATATTCCATTAGGAATATTCCATCACTTTACTTTTCCAGAAATCTGTTTGTTTTCTGTGATCAAGTACTTGTTGATATATTTTTAATGCCTACTTTTTTTTCAGTGAGAGACAAAGACCAAAGTATAAGTTAGAGGTCTTGCTCACTATGAGAGAAAATAGCTGGCCATGTAATATCAGGGAAAACTACTAAACAATTTCAAAATATCTAATAGGAATTTGACAATGACTAATGCCTTACGGAGTCACATGGTCATTAATTAACGCACAGAACTGAATAACGTGTGCGTGTAGAGTTGTTATTTGCCTGTGAGTACTTGAAGCTAAACAGGTATGGGTCTACACTAAAGTCTAAATTTTATCTCTCTCTTTTTTAATTTTAACAGCAACTCCTAGAAAGGGTATGGAAAATTGTAGATCTTTAACCAATATTTATTAAACGAGCAAAAAAAGAGGAGGGGGTGAGGCCCTCTGAACTGAGAAGACATTCTCCAATTCATCAAAGCACCTAGAGATCTGCAGGTATCTGGAGTTCAATTTCCCAGTTGCCATGGTTGCTTCTTGCTTAAGCTGCAATATTGTTAATGCATTAGGTATTAGTAGTAATAGTGTTTGTTTTACAGTCATTATTGATCTCCCTGTCAGAAGCCTCTGACATTTCCCTGGAAAAGTGGGCATTGCCAGGGCTGCCCAGAAAGCCAGTCAGATAAAGGATATTCTGGCCAACATTATGCTTCTGTCTTTGTTCTAGGATGAGTTTCTGCTGTATCTTTTGTGAAATACTTCTCCATCTCTTCTGGCTCATGTTTAAATAATTTTTATTCCTGGACCAGTGTCTAGGTTCTCTTTGGCTATTTCAGCTCTATTCTGGACCTGTACTCCTGCCTTTGGCATTCTGCATTGTTGATGCCATGTATTAAAACATTTCTAATTCTTTTTCTTTACTTAATTTTCATAATTGACTATATTGCTGATTGACTTTGCATGAACACTACTTTGAACAGTTCCTGGATTGGGCTGCCTCCTCAACATGTATTTTTGGATTCTTATCTCAAACATGTCTCAGGCAAGTCCTTAACTGGACTTGAGCTCCCTATAATCCTGACAAAAAGATAAGTGTTAAAGGAAAGAAACAGACAAAAGACCTCTGACTTAATTTAGGTATATGAACTTGGGGTTCCTTCATGGAGCACAAAATTCCTTTAGAAAGACCAAAAACCAAACCAAATCCATTGCCATCGAGTTGATTCCAACTCATAGCAACCCTGTAGGAGAGAGTAGAGCCGCCCCATGCAGTTTCCAAGGAGCGCCTGGTAGATTCCAACTGGCAACCGTTTGGTTAGCAGCCATAGCACTTAACTGCTACGCCACCAGGGCTCCCTTGGAAAGACCAGGTTACACAAATTCAGACTTCAGGGTTTCTCTGTCATTATTGTGAGTAGCTACCAGATATTAACCTAGTTTCTTTGAATCATACTGGGATCAGGCAAATGCAAACTTTCTCACTTTCTTCTCTTGCCATTACAATCATCTTCTCAATAGCAAGATGATTTCCTATAAATAATCATAACCTAAAACTGTAGATATAATATGGTTCCCTAACCATCTAACAAATAAGCCCTGGAGGCACAGTGGTTCAGCGCTTGCCTGGTAACCAAAAGATCTGTGGTAAGAACTCACCAGTTGCTCTGCAGGAAAAAGATGTGGCAGTCTGCTTCTGTGAAGATTTCAGCCTTGAAAACCCTTTGGGACAGTTCTACTCTGTCCTATAAGGTTTCTAAGAGTCAGAATCAACTGACTGGGTGGTGCAGTGGTTAAATGCTTGGCTGCTAACCAAGAGGTCTCTGATTGGAACCTATCAGCTGCTCCATGGGAGAAAGGTGTGGCATTCTGCTTCCATAAAGATTACAGCCTTGGAAACCAAATGCGGCAGTTCTACTTTGTCATATAGGGTCTCTATGACTCAGTGGCAACATGTTAACCACCTACAATACAAATGTCTTATATTATTTTTATTTATATCCTTTCTTTTGGTGGTGTTGGGGGGGGGTTGTTTGTCACCTACACTCACTAAGCCTTTTTTTTTTTTTTAATATATGAAATTGTTCATAGAAGGAAAACGCCAGCATCAAAACTTCCAGCAGGAGTTTAAGTGGCTTGGAAGAAAATCCCAGAAACAGCAATGGGATACTTTTTTAAGAAATGGTATATCGGCTAAGCTATTGATGGCAATTGATGGTCTGGTTCTCAGTCAGCCCAGTGGCCTTGCTCTGACTGATGATATTGTGCTTTTCCATTTTTTTCTTTCCATAGATGTAATCCATTTGATTCCAGTATTTTCCATCAGATGAGGTCCACTTGTATAGTCACTGTTTATGTTGTTGAAAAAAGGTATTTGCAATGAAAAAGTGGTTGGTCTTGCAAAATTCTGTCATGTGATCCCATGTGTAGTTTCTATCACCATTGCCGTATTTTCCAACTACCAATCCTTCTTAGTTTCCAAATTTCACATTCCAATCACCAGTAATTATGTAAGCCTACTCCTTACCAGTTTGAAAGCATGGCCCTCCCAGAAGGACCACAAACTGACGAATCCCCTCAGTAGATCACAAATCTCTCAATTTGTGTAGCCCCAACCAATAATTTTGTGCGAGTTACAAGACCGTGGCTAGAAAGTCTATATAAAAGAATTCATTGTAGCACACTCCTTCTAACGATTAGAGCCAATTTTCCTTGGCAGGTGTTTTTTTCTCTTCTTGCCTGCTGCACTCATGATATGAGGAGCCAAAAGCTCCAGTCCACTAGAACTCCTTCTTAGTTTTCTTGTGAAAGCATTCTCCCTCTTAGAACAGATCTCTACTTCTAAAGATTTAGACTTCTAAAAAGCCCAGAGTTGTGGATACAAGTTCTAAAATTTTATAAGATGAACCACTTAGAATGATGGCAAGCATCATCATCACCATTGCTTCCTCGCCTTGGTTTCTAGAACTATGCATTCTACCTACTGGCAACACCCAAAAACCAGTTCCCGTGTTTGCCAGAGTAGATCTGTGCTCCATAGGATTTTTCAGTGGCTGATCTTTTTCAGAAATAGATCATCAGACAATTCAGGGTGCATCTGGGTGGACTTGAACTTCCAACTTTTCAGCGAGCAACCAATAGTGTTTAACTGTTTACACCACACAGGGACTCCACTAGGAACACCACACCATTTAAATATTATTAATTTATAATGAATATACATTCTATCATCTATCTATCTATCTATCTATCTATCTATCTATCTATCTATCTATCTATCTATCTATCTGTCTGTCTATCAGCTATCTATCTATCTATCATCTATCTATCTATCTATCTATCTATCTATCTATCTATCTATCTATCTATCTATCTATCTATCTATCATCTATCTGTCTATCAGCTATCTATCTATCTATCTATCATCTATCTATCATCTACCTGTCTGTCTGTCTGTCTATCTATCTATCTATCATCTGTCTAATTTATCATCTATGTATTCTCTTCCTCCCTCCTCAAAGGATGGCATCTCATCCTTGCAGGGTATCATCTTTAACCTGGATCTTCAGCTTCACCTTAAAGATACCATTCAACGTATCATCACACTATTGGGATCACAACTTTTGAGTGATGAACTATACAGTGGGATCATTGGATTTCATGTCATACCTTCTTTGGTTTTCAGTGGGTTTTTTAGTTCACGAAATGTTATGCAAGATCATCAAATATTGACATGGTTAGTGGTGCTGGATAAGGCACTGGGGTGAGAAAAGTAAAAAAAAAAAATCCACATTCAAAATAATCGTCAATATTAATTGCTGTCATTTCCAGGTTGGAAGGTGTCCAGTGTAATCTACTTGCCACCAAGTGGCTTATTGATCTATTTGAGGAATAGTGTTATATTTGGGGCTCAGCTTTGGTCTTTGTTGTTGGAAGGTTAGGTATTTTACAGTACATTAGTTAGATCAGTTTTGGTGAGAAGGTATTCAAGCTCTT
This sequence comes from Loxodonta africana, assembly GCF_030014295.1. Lineage (NCBI taxonomy): Eukaryota > Metazoa > Chordata > Mammalia > Proboscidea > Elephantidae > Loxodonta > Loxodonta africana. The sequence continues at coordinate 98,700,687 of NC_087346.1, read as the reverse complement.
AGGTCCATGCATAGCAGCTATCTCTGTCTCCATAGATACTCCATTTCTACAATCATTATGCCAGTCAATGACAAAACCTGTCTGAAGTCAACTGCTGAGTCACTTCATTTATTTGGTTGCTTAATGCTTCTGTCATAGTGGATGCATTCTGTTGAGTGTCATCATGCAATCTTAATTTTTCACATTCTCTGGCCTCTCTGATAGGTCCAGGTACATGGCTCTTTACCAGGGCGTTTTGTCCCTGATCTTCCATTCTTTCTCTTTCTAGTTCTGGGGCACCTGCCAAGTCATTCGCAGTGCCTTCTCAGACTATATGTATTGTTATCTCAGTCCTCTTCTTTGACAACACTAAATGCGTAATCATATGCACTGCCTGCAGCTCTGCCCCCATGTTGGGAAGATTTCTATTCAACTAAGTCTTTAAAAGTAACACTGGAGAGTGTTTGCTGTTTAGGAGCAGCCCTTTTTTAGCTTACGAGTTCATATTAGTGTGAACATTCCCAAATCTATTTTGGTCTTTTTTCTACCTCTGTCAGTTATTCCTAAGGAACTCTCAACACAAGCGAGCCATAGGTGTGAACCAAGTGAGAAACATTCGTTGTGACAATGGTGATTGACCTGTAGGTCTGGGCCACCTGCCTCTGTATCTTAGTTACGTGCTTCTGTTCTGCTGTTTTATAGCCCAAGTGACTTTGAATTATTTCTTATCTTGTATCCTTATCCAGAATGATACACCACATTATAGGGAGCATATTTACCAGAGATCACATTAATCCACTCTAGCAAAATTGGCACTGCTGGGCAATGGGTTTCACAACTTGGTTGAATTTTCATTGACCTAATGTAACTTTTCAAAATCTGTTAAGTTTTATTAGGGGCCAAGTTTTATTAGGGAATTAAATGGAGATATGATGAGTCCATTTTTTTTTTTTTTTATGATGAGTCCATTAGCTATACCACATTTATGTATCAAAGAATGCCACTGATCATTTATCTCTGTCTGCCCCAGAATAATGTATATATTTAAATTTACTACCTTAGTCATAGTGGGTTGACATTTCAGAAGCTTTCACTTGACAGTTTTCACTACATTGGCTCTTGTCCAATAAGCCAAAGATCCAATGTGGGTGTCTGTCAACTACCAAGAATAACTATTCCAATTATACATTCAGGGACAGATAAAACAATCACTTGGTGGGACCATGAACCTATTGGTCTCATTATGAGCCAGACATAGCCCACCCTATGAGCCATATATCGTCTGGTACCTATATTCCCCCCACTTTAATGACGAAGGATTATGATGACATTTCAGTGCTTTAGTTCCCTTGGTTTTGATGTCAGCTCAAACTCTGTGTCCCATAATCCTCAGATTATGTGTTCTCCTTTCCCCAATATACGATTACTTTAGCAAATGGCTGTAGGTCTCTTTGGAGGAGTCACTGGGAAACTGTTACAGCATACACTTGCTGTTTAGTTATAGGGTTCCTCCTCTGGAGGCTCGGACCTCTCCTTTCTTCCGTGCGTTCCAGATCTAAAAATTGTTAAAGTCCAGATGTTAGGCCAGGGATTGTGACTTTTTCTTTGGGTAGTTGTGTAAGTGTCCTGATTATCTAACCCTTGTTTCTAAAGATTTCAAGGATAGACAAATACCTTATTTTCTGTTCATCTCTCTTGCCCATATGGATGAATACTCTATCTTCCTCACAGCTCTCTTCAAATCAAACCCTCCTGCCAGTCAAAATTTGCTGATCAATATTATAATCTTTCCCACCTTATTTCTGACACTTAAGCTCTACCATTTTGTTTTTTTCATAATGGGATCCTATCATTATCATTTCTCTATGCAACCTTAAACCCAGTGCCGTCGATGCAACCTTAGTTCTGTTAAAACTTCTATCATTAACCCTTGCCTACAAGAGACAACTTTGATTGAGCTTCTCAAAGATATCTGTGATTCCCATCTCACCAGCATATACTTTATTGCTTTATGTAATGGGATGTTTTCCAGGTTTTTCTGTGAAATATAATATGTTGAGGGCTTTTCTGATCTCACATAGAATAAGTACTTTAGCCTGTTTATTTTTCTACATCTTTTGGCCTCCTCTTCCACAGTCTGTCAAGACAATCAGTGGTATATCTGTTGCTGTTATATGGTACATTGCTTTCTTCAAGGTTCTAAGAGGTATTTTAGCAGTGTCATCAGGAACTCCAAAGGTCTTTCCCTATGTTAAATCCTGTATTCAACAAGCATGTTCCCAAGTTAATAAGCTTTCCCTTTTTATCCTAATTTTCACCTGCCTTAATATTTTTTTTTTAATATAACTCCTGTGGAATTTAGTGTGGTACTGAGCTCTTTCCAGTATGCATGAAGTAGGTCCTCCAGCTGCTTCAGAGTATAAACTGTTCCCTCTCTTAGCAGGCCCAAAACTTCCGTAGCTGAATTATGTTGTAATAATTCAAGTTGTAATGTAATAGTGGTCTTGTGATCAGAAGGGTAGGTGGGGGTAGGTGCTCAGGTCTTTGTATCATTGTCAAACAAGAGAGGCATGCTAGACCCTAGCAGAAAAGAAGGAGACACTTCTGTCTACTCTGTAGGTTCTGAGTCCTAGGTGTTGGGGAAATTCAGGGTTTCCAAGAACATCAAGTCAATTGTCACATTTTAAGTCTCACTCACTCTTCTACTTCTTCTCAATCAGAGTCCTGACCTTGGCAAAGCAGACTGGCCAGGGTTGAGAACTCAGATTTCTTTGGAGCTCTGTTACTTCTATGATCTTCTTCTGGCTATGGGAGATAAGAACCTCTTTGCTGCCAAGGAGTTATTTTGACTTTTAGCCAGTATTACTAGAGCAGCTTTAATTGATGATTAATCACCATCGGCCTTTCTTCTTCTTCTTTTTTTTTTTTAATCTCCAAATCATCAATGGTGCTGAACAATAGCTGTCTGACTTCATCGTCCTTACAAAATTAGCACTTCTCTTATCTCTTGAGGACTTGAGATATAGCAACCACCAGTGGAAGACTTTTGGAATGGTGTCCTAAAACAATTTTCCACTGGTAAACATTTTAATAATTGCCCTGCTACAGCATACCAGGAGCTATCAGTGCCCCACTTACCACCAGTGATGAGGTTGTTTTTGGAAGCTAGTCTCTACAAAATTCTTAGAGACTGGTTCAACAGATAATTCCTGGAACAAAATCCATCAGTTAGGTTCCTTGGAAAACTAACTCTGAGATGGAGATATGCATGCAGAAATATTATTGGGGAGGGATTTTAGCCCTAACACTTTGTGGATAAGTGAAGAACCAGGACTGAGCAGAGGGAGGGGTTGGCTAATATAATCGCAAATCAAGCAGACACACACGCGCACACACACACACACACACACACAAACACACAGAGTCTTAGCCAACCCCATGAAGAACTGGGATGTCCTTTTAAATCGACACAGATTGAAACAAGGTTACCACCCACCTTCTTTCCCATGCTAATTTCCAAGTATCATCCTAGCTTTCTAGCACCAGTCTTTGAATGAGGGCTCTTTGCCAGAGAGCTATTTCTCTAGAGACAATCAGCTGAGCCTATCAGCCACCAACACAGGGTACAGCTACTGGATGTGCTAGCCTGTCCACTAAATTCTCCAAGATATTTTTTGCACCTTCCTTCTCTTTGGTCTTCATCTATTTTGCAATTTCAGTGCTGTCCATAATACTATTCTCCTCCTTCCAAGTGACATTCAATTTTTCCCACAGCAATAATCACCCAGCTGAGATGATTCACATACCACCTTCTCTGCTCTTGCTCCTGGAGGGCAGAGTACTATTGCAGCAGATATGAAACTATGCAGACCTGTCCCAGTACAAATTCATGCTGTGCGACTGCAGTTACATTTTCACAATTATAAGCACAAACATATGAAATCACCTCAGGCAATGCTCTGACATCTCCCTAGGGTATTGTTCAATTCTGAGGAATACTAGGAAATAGCTTTAAAAAAAATGCTCAACTACCCAGCACCAGCATACACAGACAGAACTAAGCCAGCCCTCAAGCAAAGTAAATTCCTTCTCCAGTCATCTGGCAATGCTATGAAATCCTAATGAAAGTTACCCATAACCATCAACTTAAAATTCATACCTATTGAAATATCTTTCCAATATGAAAATTTGTGCTAAATTCATTGTATAAATCTTCATTAAAAAAAAAAAAAGCCATCTTTTGTATTTCTGTCTCCATTTAATCTTAGAATATTTCAGGACAGTAGAATTTCAAAGATATAATTTCAGTCAGGAAATATGACTGAACACCTACTATGTGTTAGGCACTATCTTAAAAATTAAAGATACATCAGTGAAGAGCAAGAGCCAGAAGAGAAATCCCTGCACTCACTTACGTTACAGTATTTTCCATTTTCTGTTGCTCATTTCTCCCTTCTCTCTCCCACCTCCTTGCCTTTGCACAATCTGCAAACTTGCAAAAATCTAACTCAGCTCAAGCATGGCTTTTCATTTTCCTATCCACTGTCTTCCTGTAGAAATTCTCTCTTGTCCATGTTTCTTCTCTCTCTTTTCCTCTGTCCTTTGCACCACCCTCTTGTTAATGCTGCTCTTTAAGTCTTTAACAGCAGAACTACCTTAATATTCTTTGTATTTAAAGCATATAACACATAGGTTTCTTGAATGTATAAAATATGTATAAAATATATTCACATACATTGTGATGTCATGTGTGTGTAATTTCACATACATTGATAACCTTTGTGGAGAAAAATGTAAACAGGTAAATATCTGTTTTGGTTTGATCAAACAAATTGATCCATTTTTAATAAGAATGGAAAATACAGTTTATCTCACTTGCCACTTTCAATAAATCGATGTTGATTTCCTGGAGTGACAATCTGAAGAAATCATAGCTGTGCCCAGGCTTAGGTGGAAGGATTAGCACAATCCGCTATACAATCATGCTATGAATTGCAGAGGAGACATATTGGCACACATGTTACTCATTTGCCATTTCTGATCTCTCTCTTTCCCTCTTTTGTTCCCCTCTCCATCTTCCTTTCCTTCTCTCTCTTGCTCATTTACTTTCTATGATTTGTTTCAGGTTGCAGTAAAAAAGAAAAAGAATACCGGGTTTATAGATCCCTGAGTGACCCAAATGGTAAAGTGCTTGACTACTAGAGGGAAGTTTGGCAGTTCAAATTCAACCAGAGGCACCTAAGAAGGCAAGTCTGGAGATCTGCTTCTGAAATATCTTAGCCTTAAACTCGATGGAACAGTTATGCCCTGCACAAATGGGATTGGCATAGATTGGAATTGATGGTAACTACTGATTTTTTTTTTACTGACAACAGTTTTCCTTATTTTAAAGAAGATCGAAAACAATTCAATTAGGGAAAAAAAAATTCCCTGGTACAAAATTAAAAAAAAAAAAGAAATTAATGGGCATAGAGTAACATTGTCACAATTAACTGTAATTTTGTAGAAAGTATAGACATGTTCATTGATTGATTCTGTCCTTAACTTCCCTTTCTCCGGTACATTTTCCCATCACTTTATTTCAGCAGCCCTCACACATAGCCTTGCCCCGAGCCTCATCATCGCTCAGAGCTAATTTATCCAGCAATTCTGACCTCTGAAATCTTCTCATGACACAGACTCTTATCCTCCTACTTATCCCACTCCTATATTCTTTCTAAAACTGCTTGTGATCATCAAGATTGTGTGTCAGGTTGGCTGGGCCATGATTCTCTGTGGTTTGGCAGTTATGATGTAGTTTGGCAGCCTCATAATTATGTAATCACCTCTGTGATGAGATCTGATATAATGTGATCACCTCCATGATGGAGCCTGCTATGAATAGCCAATCAATTGAAGGGGTGGTTTCTTGGGGATGGGGCCTGGATCCAGTGCAGGTGGACATTCTGACAAGGTTCACTGGCTTTTGCTTTCTCTGGATTCTGCAGCTAGATCTTGTTCATCTGACCCCAGGTTCTTGGGACTTGAGCTAGCAGTTTGCCTGCCAATCTTGAAATTCATCAGACTTTGCAGTCCAGATCTTGTGTTCACTGGCCCCTGTAGCTAGTGAGTTGGGATAGGCCTCCAGCCTGACCCAGGGACTTGGGACTTTCCAGCTTCTACAATCAAGTGAGCCATTTCCTTGATATAAATCTTTCTCCCTCTGTCTATATATATGTATAGATGTAAAAACAAAACCAAATCAAACCCGTTGCTGTCCAGTAGATTCTGACTCATAGGACAGAGTAGAACTGTCCCATAGGGTTTCCAAGGAGCAGCAGGTGGATTCTAACTGCCACCCTTTTGGTTAGCAGCTGAATTCTTAACCACTACACCACCAGGGCGCCATATATATACCATCATCAACATGTATATATATGTGTATATATATATATATCACTAATTTTGATTCTTTGGAGTACCCAGCCTAAGATATTTGGAACCAAGAGTAGTTCTAGAGAAACAAAATTGTAAGGATGAGTTTTCTCAATTGGTTCTCAAGTCTGGTTAGTCTTAAAGATGTTGATGACTCTCTTTCTGGTAGTAAAGAGGGCACTGCTAGTCCATGGTGTGAGGCGGCAATAGAAATACACAAAATAGCACCACTAAGAGATATTAGTGAGAGACGAGGCTTTGGGTGATCACATGTTTGATACCGTTCTACAATTTTGTCATAATGAGAAGTAAAAAGAAGCTCTTTGGTTCATTCTACTTTTACTGTACAAAATGGTAAAAGAAAGAGAGGATCTCAGGCCTCAGGGTCAAAGCTCAAATGCTGCATGAACAATCTCAAAGTTTCCACTTGTGCCTTGAAAGAAAGCCTTATTTCTTGTAGTAACAGAGCTGATATTGCCAAAAACCAAACTCAGAGTCTTACCATAAGAGAGGCTGAATTACAATGTCCACTGAATTCTCAACCTTGAGTGGTGTCTCAAATTAAAGTGAGGGCATCAATTGGGAAGAAATGGGATCCTAAAGCTTGGGATGGTGACATATGTTCAGATAATCAGGAAAGTGGGGACATTGAACTCCTAAATTTCATTGAATCGCTCCTGCCAACAGAACCAGCCCTCTCACTCCCGTCTGAAGAGATTACTCCATCTTTGTCTTCTAAGCCACCCTCCCAAGTAAAACCATTAGCACCTCTCTCCACCACCATCTGATGAGATTAATTCAGCCTGGGGCAAATGCTCTTAGAACACATCCCCACCATCCATTTTTGCTTCTGGACCTATAATTAAAGTTAAGTCCCAGAGATCTCCAAAAGGTAAAGTACAAGGCATGATCCAGGAGGTGGTATCTGACAGTCCAAAAGAACTGCTTGAGTTTTCTAATATGTACATACAGAAACCTGAAGAATATGTGGGGGAATGGCTATTAAAGGTGTAGGTTACTGGTACAAGGAATATAAAGTTGGATCAGTTTGAGTTTATTGATACTGGCCCACTAAGCATGGAGTCTTCAATCAATGTTTCAGCTCAAGAAGTTAGGAGAGGATCTAATAGTTTATTTGGCTGGGTTATTGAAGCATGGATTACACTAAATCAAGTTGAAGTACCAGACCTGCCTTCTGTAGAGGAAGGTATCCAAAGGCCTAGGGAAATTGGCATGTTAAAGTGGATTTATCAGGTTAGGCCAACAGGCCCACACATGGTGTATCCAACCATACACTTTTTAACACAACTTTTTGGAAAAAATTTTTGAAGGGAACCCCAGCATCCTTGAAGACTACTGTGATTGTTATTTTATGTAAGTCAAATTTGACAGTGGGAACTGCCCTAACTGTATTAAGACACCTAACTACAATTGGGTTGATTGGACCCCATGGGAGTAGGGCCCAAGGGGCAACTCTTAATTGACAAAGAAAAGGTGAGCATGGTTACCATAATGGACAGCAGAATCAAAGAAGTAATCAGGATAGTATAACTGGTATGGACTTAAATGTTGTTTACCAAGTCATGGTGTCCCTAGAATTGAAATAGATAGGAAATCTACTAAATATTTACTTAATCTGTACAAGTGGAAGAATTCAAGGCTAAGTGAATGGCAGACTAACTCGAATTACCAGAATAAAGAGTTATGGCCCCTCAATCAAATCCCAGGCTTAAGTAAATTTACAGGCCCACAACTTCTCAAATGAAAGGGAGGCCAGGTTTCCTTGAGAAAGGACCTCACAACACTGTGAAAAATTTATACTGTTAATCTTTTTCCCAGCTTTTCTTAATGGAATCTATGACCTTTTTTCATTGAGGAAAGGAAATAAGACTTTTTAGGAATTGTGGGATACTGGTTCTGAATTGACACTAATTTCTGGAAAGCCAAAACATCACTGTGGTCCACCGATCAGGGTGGGGGTGTATGGAGATCAGGCAATTAATGAAGTCTTAGCTCAGATTCATCTTACAGGGTGTCCAGTTGGCTCCCAAACTCATCCTGTAATGATTTCCCCAGTACCAGAAAGCATAATTGGAATAGATACACTCAGAAACTGGCAGAACCCTCACATTGGATCCAGATATCTGACAAGCGGAATAAGGGATATTATGTTAGGAAAAGCCAAGTGGAAGCCATTAGAACTCTCCCTACCTGGGAATGAACCAAAAATAATACCAGATTCTTGGATGGATCGCATAGACTAGTGCCACCACAAAGAACTTGAAGGATGCAGGTTTGGTGATTTCCACCACATCCCCATTCAACTTGCCTGTTTGGCCTGTGCAAAAAACAGATGGATCTTGGGAATGACAGTGGATTATCAAAAACTTAACCAAGTGGTAATGCCAAGTGCAGCGGCTGTTCCAGATGTAGTTTCATTTATTGAGTAAATTAATACATTTCCTGGTACGTGGTATGCAGCTATTGATCTGGCTAATGCCTTTTTATCCATACCAGTTTCAAAGGACCACTAGAAGTAGTTTGACATCATCTGGCCAGGCCAGAAATAGACTTTCACTGTCCAACCTCAGAAGTATATCAACTCTCCTGCCCCAGGTCATAATTTAGTCTGCAGCAGTCTTGATTGCCTTTCCTTTCCACAAGACACATCACATTGATCCATTGCATTGATGAAATTATGCCGATTGAATCTAGAAAGGAAGAAATGACAATAACCCTGGAACTATTGGTAAAACATTTTTGTGCTAAAAAACCAAAAAAAAAAAAAAAACCCACTGCTGTTGAGTCCATTCTGACTCATTTGCATGCTAGAGGGTGGGAAATTAATCACACAAAAATTCAGGAACATTCCACCTCAGTGGAATTTCTAGGGGTCCAGTGGTATGGGACATGTCAAGATATTCCTTCCAAAATGAAAGATAAGTTATTGCATCCGGCCCCACATAAAACTAAAAAAAGACACAACACCTAGTAGGCCACTTTGAGTTTTGGTGGGAACGTATCCCTCATTTGGGTTTGCTACTCCAGCTATTTATCCAGTGATTTGAAAAGCTAGTTTTGAATGGAGCCCAGACCAAAAGAAGGCCCTGCAACAGGTTGAGGCTCCCATACAAACTGCTCTGTCACTTGGACCATAAGATCCACCTGGTCCAGTGGTGCCTGAGATGCCAGTGGCAGACAGAGATGCTGTTTAGAGCCTTTGGCAGGCTCCTATTGATGAAGCACAGAGCAGACCTTTACAATTTGGGGGACAAAGCCCTGCCATCCTCTGCAGATAACTGTTCTTTTTAGAAACAACTTTTGACTTATTACTGGGCCTTAGTAGAGACTGAAAACTTAACCATGGGCTACCAACTCACCATGCTGCCTGAGCTGCCCGTCATGAACTGGGTGTTGTCTGACCTGTAGAGTCATAAATTCGGATGTGTACAGCAACAGTCCATCATTAAATGGAAGTGGTATGTACAAGATCCGGCTTGAGGAAGACCTGAAGGCACAAGTAAGTTGCATGAGGATGTGGCACAGATGCCAATGTATCTCTACTCCTGTCACAAGACGTTCCATCTCCCTTATGGCCTTATGGGGAGTTCCTTATGATTTGTTGACTGGGAAAAAGAAAACTCATGGCTGGTTTATAGATGGTTCTGGATGACATGCAGACTTCAACTGAAAGCAGGCAGCAGCAGCACTACAGCCCCTTCGAGCAGTGTGCCTGGTTGTTCACTTTGCTGGAAAGGAGAAATGGCCAGATGTGTGATCATATACTAATTCATGGACTGTGGTAAATGGTTTGGCTGGATGGTCAGGAACTTGGAAGGAACATGACAGGTAAATTGAAGACAAGGAGATATGGGGGAGAAGTATATGGATAGACCCCTCTGAGTGGGCTAAAGAAGTGAAGTTATTTGCGTCTCATGAAAATGATCACCAAAGGATGACCTCAGCAGAGAAGGATTTTAGCAATCGAGTGGGTAGAATGACAAGTTCTGTGGAAGCCAGTCATCCTTTTTCCCCAGCTACTCCTTTCATTGCCCAATAGGCTTATGAACAATGGCCCTGGTGGCAGCAATGGAGGTTATGCGTGGGCTAAGCAACATGAATTTCCACTCACCAAGGCCGACCTGTCTACAGCCACTGCTGAATACCCAATCTGCCTACAGCAGATATCAACACTGAGCCTCTGATATGGCACCATTCTTGAGGTGATCAATCAGCATCCTAGTGTCAAGTTGATTACATCAGACTGCTTCCATCATGGAAAGTACATCATTTTGTTCTTACTGGAATAGATGCTTACTCTGGATATGAATTTGCCTTCCCTGCACGCAATGCTTCTGCCAAAATTACCATCCCTGAATTTATAGAATGCCTTATTCACTGTCATGGTATCCCACAGAGCATTGCTTTAGATCAAGGAACTCACTTCAAAGCAAATGAAGCCCACGCTCATGGAATTTCTCTGGTCTTACCATTTCCCCCTTCATCCTGAAGCAGCTGGCTTGGTAGAATAATGGAATGGTTTTCTAAAGATGCAATTATAGCGTCAGCTAGGTGGCAATGCCTTGCAGGGTTGGGACAATGTTCCCCAGAAAAGTATATGTATGCTAAACGAGTGTCCAATATATGGTAATGTTTCTCCCATAGCCAGAATTCATGCGTCCAGGAATCAAGGGGTGAAAATGACAGTGGCACCACTTACTATTACCTCTAGCGACCCACTCACAAAATTTTTGCTCCCTGTCTCCATGATGCTATGCTCTGTGGGCCCAGAGGTCTTAATTCCAAAGGGAGGAATGCTCCCACTGGAGACACAACAGTCATTCCATTGAAATGGAAGTTAAGAATGCCACCTGGCCATTTTGGGCTCCTAGTGTTTTTGGATCAACAGGCATTGAAGGGAGTTCCCATATTGGCTGGTGTGATTAATTCTGATTACCAAGAGGAAATCAGACTGATATTACGTAATGGAGATAAAAAAGAGTATGTAAGGAATACAGAAGATCCTTAAGGGCATCTCTTAGTTCTACCATGCCCTGTGATTAAAGTCAATGAAAAAGTACAGCAACCCAATTCTGACATGACTACTAATGGCCCAAGCCCTTCAGGAATGAAGGTTTGGGTCACCGTACTAGGGAAAGAACCATGACCAGCTGAAGTGCTTGCTGGATGCAAAGGGAATATGAAATAGGTGGTGGAAGAAGGTAGTTCAAAATACCAGTTATGATCATGTGACCAGTAGCAGAAATGAGGACTGTAGTTACAAGTATTTCTTCCTTGTATGTGTGCATCAACATTTTTGTTTTCTTCATTTAAAAATACAAGATGCAAACATGGCTAATGTGTTTTCGGTTGTACTCATGTTAGTTATATCATGTTAGGAGCAAGTATGACTTTATAATTGTCTTTATTCAGAAATCATGTATGGTTTAAGTAGATGTGTACAGGTGCCAAGTTGACACAGGGTGGCCTGTGATCATTAAGATTGTGTGTCTACTTGGCTGGGACATGGTTCCTAGTGGTTTGGAAGTTATGATATATTTTGGCAGTTGCATAATGACGTAATCACCTCCATGATGAGATCTGATATAATGTGATATGTGGTCAAACAATTGAAAGGGCATTTCCTTGGGGGTGTGACCTACATCCAATATAGGTGGATTTTCTCACAATGCTCACTGACTTTTGCTCTGTCTGGATCCTGCAGCTGAATCCTGCTAACCTGACTCCGTTTCTTGGTTGATCTTGAAATTCATCAGCTTTTGTGTTCTGAATCTTGGGTTCACCATTCCCTACAGCTATGTGAGCTGGGAGAAGCCTCCAGCTTGGCCCATGGACTTGAGATTCTCTAACACATATAACCAAATGAACCATTTGTTTGATATAAATCTCTTTCTCTCTGTAGATAGATAGATCATAGATAAGTAGATAGATAGATGATAGATAGATAGATGATAGATAGATAGATAGATGATAGATAGATAGGTAGATAGATAGATGATAGATGATAGATAGATGATAGATAGATAGATAGATAGATAGATAGATAGATAGATAGATAGATAGATAGATGATAGATAGATAGACAGACAGATGATAGATAGATGCTTCACTGCTTTTGCTTCTCTAGAGAACCCAGCCTAAGACACTGCTCTTCTTTTGATATTCCCCAACCAAAATTTCAGTCTTTTCCTTATTTTATCTCCTTCTTATCTCACCTAGAAACTATAACTTTGTAGATTCTCTGATCCCTCTCTTTCACTTGATGTAGAAAGTCATATATTTTTCAAAACCCCATTAGAAATTTATGAGCACTCAAGAAATACTTTCTAGTAAGTTGGACACAATTTAATTACTATTTTTTCTATACCACTTCACACATAACTTGATAAGCAAATAAAAAGTTTGTGGCAAAAGACAAAAAATATAAAATGTTTAGAATAAAAAAAATCAGGAAGAGTTTAATCAGCTATGACATTAAATAACATTATTAATACATATTTTTATTTTCACGTTCTTCAAGGATTCTTAAACATGGATTGTTTTTCATACTTGATGTTTTTGTTAACTTAATGTCTGACCATCAGTATTCTTCATTCTGTTTTCAGAAAGGTAAAGAATATAGCACATGTGGGTGACTCTAGTGTAGATGATAACTTCCATTTTGACTCTAAAGGTGATAGTTTAAAAGCAGGTACAGATCCCGTTCTGCAAGGTCAGAAGTGGTAGAAATTTAATTTTGCCTTTTTAAAAATGAATTAAATTCATGACCAAGCCCTCATTCTGTTGGCCCCATGAAAAACTGATTTCCAGCAAGAATTTCTCCCAGTCCTACTTCTTTCTTTTAGGCCACAACTTAAAACAAAGGTCCTATATGATGTCCTAATCAATGGAGGGGGTGGGGGGGACAGAGTCAGGGAATCCTATCCTTGACCCTTCTATACCGCCGTACTAGCATTTGCTGAGGACCATTTCACCTGGTTCTCAAGTGTTGTTTCACACAAGATGGTAATACATTCTTCTCTGTTTCCAAACCAAAGATCTTTCCATACTTGGCTCTTTCTCAGGGTTGTCTTACCTTCTCAAACACTAAAGAAAAAAAATGCATTGGTATCAATTCACTTGCAAGTTGGAAGAAAGAGTGAAGTTTTTCATAACCTTCTTTATAATCTTGGCTGCAATGGAATATGTGTCACTTTTATTTGCATCACACTACTGTGTGAATGACCTCCAAAGCTTCTCAAACCTCAGCAATATTAACATTTAGACTAGGTAATTCTTTGTTGTCTTGTGCATTGTAGGAAGTTTAGCAATTCCTGACCTCTACTCTCTGTACATCCCACCACCACAGATCTTTACAATAAAAAATGTCTTCAGCAAATTCCAAATGTCCCCTGGGGGGAGAGAGGTAAAATTGCTCCAAGATGCAAACCACTGCACTGTGAGGATGCATTTGACATCTCTGCAGCCATTCATTCTTGTTGCTATCAGGTTGGGTAAGAAGAATCTGGAACCTTGTCAATAACCCAGATTCCTCTCAGACAGAGTACAAATCTTCTTCAATACTTGACCCTCGAATCTCACTCTGTATTTGACCTGGTAGGCCTAAGGTTTGCAAATATAAGCCCTCATTACTGGTACAATAATTGATGCATTTGAACTGTAGTGTTGGCAAAGAACATTGACTATGACATGGACTGCCAGAAGAACAAACAAATCAATTTCAGAAGAAATATAACCATCATGCATCTTAGAAGTTAGGAGGGTGAGACTTTGACTCTTGCTTACTTTGGGTGCATCATCAGGAAAGGCAGTCACTAGAAAAGGACATCATGATTGGTAAAGTACAGGTTAACAAACACTGGGGAAAACCTCAATGAGATGTATTGACACAATGGCCAAAGTAATGGGTTTAAACATAGCAATGGTTATGAAGATGATACAAAACCAGGCAACATTACCTTCTGTTATCTGAAAAGTCACTATGAAATGACACTTAACAACAACATACCTGGTCCACAGTTAGATGTCTGGTACACAGACCAACACCTAACTCTCCAACTCCCTTGTCTCTTTTCTTCTTGTCTCTTCTTTTCTCTACTCTTCTCTTTCATTCTCTTTTATTCTAACCTAAAATATCAAATATTACTCTCAATGTTTCACTTTAAATTGCCTTGGGATTTGAATCTTAAATATCAAGAATTTGACTTATTTTCCAAGAAGGGAATGAATGTTATGAGTCAAACTGTCTACTGATGGAACAAATTAAGGAAACAGTACACCAGTGAAGGAAGCATCCATTAATGTCTTAAAGTATAATCTCACTACTGCCTTATGAAACTTAATTAGGGTTTTCGACTGCCTTATGAAACTTAATTAGGTCTGACATATATTTTAATTTCTTATTTTTCTTTAAATGTTAAGAAACATCTGAGTTCACAGAGATCAATATCAGCACACCTATATAGTGTGGTATTACATGGCTATTTAAAAGAAAGTTATTGGCCTGAAAACCACTTTTTGTCATGCTGGGAGTAATCTTACTGCTTTCACATGGACACTTCCCAGGTTTCTTAATTATGCTGCCTGCAAGAGACACAAAATATTTGAAGAATATTTTAGAATATGTTAATTAAAATATATATATATATATATATAGAAACCCTGGTGGCATAATGGTTACCAGCTACAGCTGCTAACCAAAGGGTCAGCAGTTCAAATCTACCAGGTGCTACTTGGAAACCCTATGGGGCAGTTCTACTGTGTCCTATACGGTTGCTATGAGTCAGAATGACTTGATGGCAATGAGTTTTTTGTTTTTGTTTTTGTTTTATGTCTCTACTTCAAGAAACATCAATTGTCTTGGTTATTTATTACTGTATAATATACCACCATACAAATTAATATCTTAAAATAAGAAACAGCTTTTTATCCCTCCTGATTTTTTTTTATGTGAATTGGATTTGGTCCAATGATTCTTCTATTCTACACAATGATGTTTACTAAGCTCTGAAAGCTCAGCTTGGCTAGTCCATTCGAAATGACTCAGCCGTGTTGCTGTTGGCTGGGAGCTCACTATGGCTGTTTAATATGTTCCGGGTCCCCTCTCCATTTGGCTTGGTCTTCTCAGAGCATGGTGGCTAAATGTGAAGGGACAAGAAGTAGAAGTTCCTAGTGCTCTTATGGTCTGGGCTTGGGAGTTTCAGCACATTACTTTCACTGCATTTTATTAATCAAACCCAGTTGCAGATTCTAAAAGAGGATAAATTGCTGGGTATATCTTATAAATCAGCAACCGCATAATTTTAATAACAAGTGCATTGAGAAGTGATTGTATTCAGGAAAAATTAAGCTCTATATGTTACGTATTTTTTTTTTTGTAAAAGTATGCATGTTTTCCCAATTCCTTTTTCATTGTCCAGCTTTTGTATGAATATGAAGCAATTAAAAAGACCATAGCTTGGGTTAGGCACACCTTAGTCATCAAAGCGATATCTTTGCTTTCGAAGATTTTAAAGAGGTCTTTTGCAGCAGATTTGCCTGATGTAATATATGGTTTGATTTCTTGACCACTGCTTCCATGGGTATTGATTGTGACCCAAGTAAAATGGGTCACAATTCAATATTTTCCCAATTTATCATAATGTTGCTTATTGGTAGACTGAAGAAGAATCAACTTATTTGAATTATGGTGTTGGTGAAGAATATTGACTATAGCATGGACTGCTAGAAGAGCATACAAATCTTTCTTGGAAGTACAGCCAAAATGTTACTCAGAAGTGAGGATGGTAAGACTTCATATCACTTACTTTGGACATGTTATGAGGCGAGATCAACCCCTGGAGAAGGACATCATACTTGGCAAAGTAGAGGGTCAGAGAAGAAAGAGAAAGACTCAATAAGATGGATTGACACGGTGGTTGTAACAATGGGCTCAAATATACCTACTGTTGTAAAGATGGCACAGAACTGAACATTTCATTCTGTTACATGTATGGTTAGTATGAGTCGGAATCGATTTGGTGGCAAATACCAGCAACAAAATAATTCCCCAAAGGTCATACAATGTTGCTTCAGTATGTCACTTTTTTCCATTTATCCTTCTTCAATGACAGTGTAAATGTTTGCCGTTACGTATGATGACATGACTTCTGATTACTAGCTAATGTTTGTAATTTTCCCTGCACACTGGAAGATGTTGATTCTCTTTTAATGGAATTACAGCCTCCCTCTGTTTTCCTCTAATTCAAAAGACTTTTGGGTTGTTACCAGTTTTAAGGTGTCATGAATAAATTCTCATATATTGCTGTTGGGAGTGTAATTTCATCAAATCACCTAGGAAAAATAGTTGGCAATCTCTAGCTAAATATATTGAGTATCCTAGAACGTTTAATTCTATTTCTTGATATATTACCAAGAGAAAGGGAACTTTCTTTCTCCTTCATAATTTCAAGCATTCAAAACCAAGTCTAAGTTTAATCTTTGGATATTAGCTATAGACTTAAAAAAAACTTAGGACAGTCTTAATAAAAAGTTTTCAGATGAAGAAAGTTCATCAAATGCTTCTGTTGTTTTATATTATGCTGTCCTTTTTGAAATATTAATACCTGTGCAATACACATAACATGTCCCTGGTTAGTGTTAAAGAAAAAAAATTTGTAAAAATGTCAGTAATTGTAGAGTCTGAAGTGTTATATCACTTACAAGCTAACAAAATAGCCTTCCACAGTTTCATGGATATTGGCAGAAGTCACAAGACTCTCAGGGTCAGAGAAAAAAGGACCTTATTACTAATTATATAATAAGCAGTCTGAGCTTTATGTTTGTTTTGGCTTCCTTTGACCTCCAGTCCCCATGAGGTGATGTGAAAAGGTCAGTTGGATGCTGTGCACACAGTGTGTTTGCAACATAGCTGAAGAATCCTGTACTTAGGAAATCCAACTCTTATATAATGGACTTCAAGCAAAACTGTACAACTTTTGCCCTGGAATTAGATATCATTTTTATCATAATTACCCTCTCTCCAGAGTGCGACACTATCCAAATATTCTTGAAAAGATAGCCCAGAAAAAAGGCCATCAGTGTCCCCACTGGCAAGATATTGCAGAAATGAAAGAGATCAATGGAGACAGAAGACTCAATATTTGAATCGTTAAATCTTTGAAATTTAAAACTTGAATTTTAAATCTTTGATATCAAAGAGACTTATGTTAGCGTATAATATGCATTGTTTTCTGTCCTACAGTTGGAACTGACTCGACGGCACTGGGTTTGGTTTTTTTTTTTTTTGGCAGTTACTGAAATTTTTGATTAATAACTATCTTTACTTTTTTATAGCTACAGATAGTTTGTAAGAGGATATAGTAGAATTTGTTGTCATTTCTTTTGCAGTAATTTTTATAGCATTATTTTATTTAGTGAATATGCTCATTGATCAATACATCTAAATTCGTATGCAATATTGACAAAGTATTCCTGGAATGTATGTCAAGTAACATCTTGCCAATAGAGATGTGTTCTTCACTGTAAAAATTCCAGATGTATTTTAAGGCTTATAAACAGGGATATAAATATTTTTATTAGTCTGATATAAACCCTCAAGTGTTCCATAAACCATTTAAAGCAGAAGAAGAAAAACTCTAAATACGGAGTCAGATAAGTTTTTTGTGTGTGTATGTATGTGTGACTCTACCACAAAATAAACAATCAAAATGCCTTTAGCTTTGTTTTGTCACTTGGGTTTTCTAATCCTTACACTTCAAATTGAAAATTATATGGGACCTGACCAAATAAGGAGTCTACAAATAAGCTCTGGAGTACATTACCAAGGTTAGAATTTAATTCAGCCAAAACTACTAACCCTACAGGTTTCTTAGTCTCATTTTGCATATTTTTCCATTTTGCTAAAATAAAGGCTACAAAATGTGATATTGTGTACACACACTGTTTATAACATGGTGTCTATAAAAAATATACCCTGAAGAATTATCAGTTTGCTCTAATTTGAAATGTTTACTGAAGACGTACAAGATTTACTGGGTGTTTTAAATAAGTTAAAGTATGGAAATGGTGTAAAATTATTTTTAATTACAGAGTAAAAGCATAATAAATTTAGGTAAATGTGATCAATTTATCTTTATGGATTAACAGAGAAATAATTAGAAATATAGAAATCATGGAAATAAAAATAACAGCCAAGTACAATCTATTTTTGTGATTTTCATTTTGGCCTACTCTATTATATATTTGGGGAGTCTGAAAACTAGAAGAGTGAATTGTGTTAATTTACAACTATCATTACTCATTCTAGAAAAACTGAACCAACTCATTATGCTCTTTAAGAGACTCTCAAGAAATTACTATATATTATTCATCTTGAGATAAATAATATACCCTTTCTTTCATGTTAATATTTTAAATCTTTCATATCCAAGGGACTTTTGTTATTGTATAATATGCATTTAAAATTGAAAATGACATGTGTAATACCAGCATTGCCTCACCTTAATTTACTTTTAAATACATCAATATTCAATGTACAATAAAAATGTATGCATGTTACCGTTAATCTACGCCTTGCAAGGTGGTTACTTAGACAAAGAAATTGTTGTTCTTATTTACCGTCAAGTTGGCTCAGACTCATGGTGACCTGCAGAGATGGAGATCCAGGTAAAACTTATAACTTAACCTTTCCTCAAGCAAAATGGTTCTTAACAATATTGTCACAATTTCTGAGTTGATGTTTAGAGACTAATGGTATCCGCATAAGAAATGTTAGAAATACTTTTGACTTTGCTGTTCTAGATATGTGAGTTGACTTTAAGTGTTGCATTTTTCAAGAATATCTGCCCTTGTGTGAACAAAAATATATAAGAATCATATGTATCTTGCACTGATATTCTAGGCATAGGACATCTGATCTTGCGCTTTGCCACATAATGAAGAATTCTGTAATGAGATTCCACCTAAAGGTTAGCAAGCTCCAGCTGCTAAAATATCGTAGCATGTATCTTGAATCAATCACGCAAAGTGCTAAAGCATGGCTATAATGTTGCTGAGCTCACAAGAATAAGCTGTATGACTGAATTTTTGCTTGTTCGTTGTTAACAGAATTTATTCAGAGACTTGCTGTTACCTAGTAGCTTCATTTGGTAGAGAGATTGTGGCAAATGAGAATTGTAGCCTTTACCTCTAATTTCTGAAGCCTATGCATATCTACCAAAATAGTCTAATGATTTTAAATGGCCAAGTTTATTTAGTTCAGTTCACTAAAGCAGAGTGTCATAAAGGAAAGATGATTGGCTGACTGATTTAATTGACTGACTGGCTGGTAACAGACTTCCTAAGATGGAGCAAGCCTTTTTGAATTTGCCACTCACCAGGAATTTAAGATGAAGTGCGTTAGCTCAGAAACATTTTATTTTTCTGCTTTTTCAAAAACTGAAATTGTAATTTATTCTCAGGGGTGAAATCACATTACCCAATTTCACAAAGAATGATATAAATTATAATCCAGTAATTTGCATTGAGAAAATAAACTGTCCAGGAGACTAGACTGTTTCAATAATTAGATCAGTGTATTCTCCACCCAGAGGAAAGCTTCATGGCAGAGAAATTATAATCAAAAGTTGAAAGTGGAAACAGAGCAAAGAAGTTAATGAGCTAAACCAATCTAGGCAATAGTCACACGAAGATTCACACAGGGACCAAAACATTCAAATGTCCAGTGAGGAGTCCCTTGTCTATAATCCTTGATAGATAAGTAGGAAAACTCTGGCTGGTTGGATTGTTTTTTAATGTGAGACGACATAACTAACTGCTCCTGTGGTATTTCTCTAAACTGGGTCAAAATCAATAAATAGGTTTTGATAATTAATGAGACTCACTTTCAAGTCCAGAATTCCAGACAATGCTCCATATAGCTGATTGGTTCTTTAGGTATTTATAAATGCCTAGGGGAGACACTTTTGGCTAAACTGTTATTTTATTCACACAGTTTGCTTATAATCACTGTTTGAATAAATAAACTTGACTGGTTTATGTCTTAAAAACTACTTTAGTCCCTGGATTTTCACAATCTCAAGGCGCACTGCACTGGTCTACACAGCTAATAACACTGTTTTATAGTGCACATGTAAACAAGTGGTTTCTATTCTTTTGCTTCCATCATTCTCTGGGGTCAATTTATCCATTCCTCTCATTAAAAAAAAAAAATATATATATATATATATATAATATATGTGTATATACATATACACATATATTTTTATATATATACACATATATTTAACCTATCTTCTTTTTTTCTTATGATGTTTTCCCCAGAAACTATTTGGAAATACTCATCAAAGTACTGTACGAATTGCCATTGAGAAATCATATAATTTGTAGGACACAAAAGAGGAAAGAATCACCTACTTTCATTAACTCCCTTTCTATGATTTGTCAAAGAATGAGTAGAGTTTAATTATTTCTTGTAATTTTCATCTATGAAAAATAATTTTAAGTACATTTACCATTTGTGTTATTAATAAATGTATATTTTTACCAAACTGTTGCACAATGATTTGACCATGTGTATAGTTACAGAATCTGTTGACTGTTCTCATCTTGATAGTTCAGAAGGCAGCAGACACCTCGAAGTTTACCACCATCTCATTTTCAGTCTTCAAGTTGCCAAGAACGTTTTAACGTTTTATTAAAGTGTAGGATTCTTCTGATTGTTAAATCTGCATTAGGGTAGAGTCCCAGACCAAAATTTCCTGACAGGCCTCCTACGGAGGAGTATGTCACAAATCATGGTGGACACAGTAATGTTCACAGCAATATGGCAGCTGCCAGAGGGAAACAAATAATAAGCTCTAAAAATGCCAATTTTGACTGAAAAAGAAATCTTTATTTCTCACAAGGTAAGAATCCTGCATCACCATGGAATTTCCAGAACAATATGTGAGGAATATGGATTCACATGCGCTTGAAACTGACTCTGAATAAGTCAGTTTAAGAAACAAAGATAATTTAAAACCCATCTTTTGTTTTTGCCTCTGAGCCCTGATCAGGCAGAAAGCATACAGTTTTGCTTTTGAACCAATTACCAATATCAATTCTGTGGGGAACTAACCTTTGCAGAGAAATTTTCAAACAGCTCGTAAAGATGTCTTGTGGTAATCCCTTCCCAGACAGAACCTTAGTGAAGTACAGGTTGGAATTTTCATGTCTCACATAAAAGAACATCATAATGCTATATGGATGGCTCTGTCAACTGGGGCTCATTAATTCTGATCACACTGTATTTTAAAACCCTTGGAGCCCAAAGAGACTACAAAAAATGTTACCAGTTTCATAGACATATCTCCCCTGTTTCACAAGGTATTAAGTATTTTACCCTAGTGTTTCAAGAGTATGTATTTTTTCTACGTTCCTACCATTTTAATAAATGTTTCATATTTGTTTTTTGTTTTTTTTAGTTTTCCATACAGACTACACGAAATCACCTTCAACACGTAAGTTTGTGGATTTTCTGTAGGAAGTATTCATAGATCTCATTGGATTTGATAATAGGTCTGTAACAGTCATAAGTTAATAAACAATGCAGAAAATGTTTCTGGTGTATTTAAATACTATTGCTATTTCTGCTTTTCATATTCAATAAGACCTCTTCCTTTTAGTTGTTTTTATGTTGGAAGGTAGTATAGCATGATCATGGTTAAGAATATAGTCTGTTTTGTCAGATTTTCTGTCTTTGAACCTTTTTCCATCACTTACATCCTGTGCAACTTTAAAGTTTTCATATTTCCTGATCCACAATTTTCCATCTATAAACCAAGGGTAATAATGCTATTTAATTTCATACGGTTGTGAGGATTAAATAAAATGTTACATGTAAAGTACTCACCTCAGTGTCTGGAATACAGAAAAATTTCATTAATTGAAAGGTGAGAAAATCAAATTTTCAATAAAGCTGAAATACATACAAGTATTTGTCTCTTAAAGTCCATAATACTTTGTATGAACTAGGACATTATGTGAGCTGGACTTTGTGTGAACACCACGTTATATAACAGAAGAGAGGCATGCAGGATGGTCACCCAGTCAGACCAGGATCCACGTGGCCACCATGCCAGGGACTGTGTGAAAACTTTGGCTCTGCCACTGGCCTTCATGGTCACCACCGGTCTCAACAGCTGTGCCCGGGCCTTGACCCTCCACTGCCTGCAGGTCACAGGGTGCTCTCGTTGTCCAGCAGGCAGCCTCATACTGGTGCCTCCCCTTGCTTTCTCCCTGCCTGCCTTTCCTGCCCACTTGATCCCCACCCCTGTGGGCTTTAAACTCTTTCAGCCCTGCTGGCCCCTCCTCTGCCTCCTCCCTCTACAGCTACTGTGGCTGGACCACTGGGTGGCCACCTTACCACAGGAAGAGGCAGGGACTTGGCCCCAGGGATCCTTGGCATCCAGCTGATCAAGTGGGGCAGGGGCCTGGGCAGAGCATTCCCCTCTTAACTCCAGCAGTGACTGCACCGGTCTGCCTGAGGTGAGCACAGGACAGGTGGCCCAGATGGGCTTTAAGACCCACTCTCTCTGCCACCCCAGAGCCACGGCAGATGCAGAGCCAGACAGCTAGTGAGAGTCAGATCCAATACTTAGCAAATTATGTCTGCTATGTATGTTCACTATCCCATCGGGATTTCTGAACTTAATTATATCCTCATGGGACCACAGAGATATATGCAGTTAGATATTGCCTGAACAAAGTATCACATACCTGTGTTAGAACTTTAAAATGGGGAATTATTGAATTAACCACATTTCTATACTATCATTTTTCCTTGAGCATCAGAACTCTCTATGTAAAAGGTGATATAAAAATGGCATGGGGGCAGTGTCTGACCTCCTCTAACCTCACAAGAGGGAAGGAGAATCAAGATCAACAGTCCAACACTGATTCCTATGAGACAGAGGTCAGACATGTCTTCTTTGTTTGCCATCTTTACCAATTCTGACAGTAACCATCCCTCCCATGGCACTCTCTACTTCTGTGCTGGGTTTGATAATTCTTTGCAATGGCCACACAGAACTCACAGACAGTACTCATGATTATGGGGTTTATTAGGGAAGTTAACAGCTTACAATTCTAGCTCAGGAATACCCAGGATTCAGCTTTTCTATTAGGACAGCCTCTTCCCAGCCATACCACAGATGCACCTCTCTCTGGCCCTTTGGCCTTTGCCCTACTCAGGCAAGTGTTACAAAGCTCTTTTAGCTCTGCCAATAAGTCCTCAGAGCCAACCAACTCTGCCAGTAAGCCTCTGCCCAAAGGCACTTAGCTCTAGCTCTTTGAGTCTGCAAACCTAACTATACCAAGTGGCTGGAGGTACCGTACTCTACCAGCAAGCCTCCTGCCCAAAGACACTCAGCTTCCTCATTCCCTGCTCTGTCTTCTGCCGGTCTGTGCCATTTCTCTGCTCCTTCTTCTTGTCTTCTTCTGTGTTACTGCTCTCTCTCTCTCTGTCTCTCTCGGTCTCCTGGTTCCAGAAGCTTCTTAGCACAGGAATTCCAGGTCCAAAGGATGTGCTCTCCACTCCTGGCTATTCTCACTTGGTGGTGGTGAGATCCTCTCCTTCAGGTCTCTGAGACGGCTCATCTCAAGCCCATCAAGATGCCAAAACTGACCAGTACCCTTAGTGGGCCTCAATTACCCTATTTGTGCAGTCTCACCCAATTACTTGGGTGTAAGTTACTAGACCATAGCAAGAAAGACCACATGAAAGTGGTTCATTGCATTGTAGGTGACTTTTACCACAATGTACCTCAGCCATCCATTCTCATAACACTTCCTTAGACATTAAGAACACCCAGATTTGCACTGTCTGTAAAAATAAATTCAGTCAGTCTTCTTTCTGACATCAATCTGAGTTCTTCCTAGCCATCTCCCTCACTGGAAATGCTCTTCAAGCTCTTAGGTAAGGTTGATTAGCCTCTTGAATCCTCCTGTATATTTGTATTTTTGTTGTTGCTTGGATATAGACAAAAGATAGGTTTCCATAGGTCGGAAACCAAAGGAATGATGCTGAAGAGCTATTTGTATGTTCATATTAACATATGAACATATAACAAATATGGTCAATTTGAACTTGAATTCAGTTCAAGATTTTATCATACTCATTTTGGATGACTCATGGTTGTCCTTTGTGTACTAGTAAAAAATAAATAAATAAATAAAGACTGTGTGGTCTTTTAATTCCCTTACAGAGAAAATTGACTCATAATTTTTTAAGTTATACAGTCAAGAAATTGAAAAATAAATTTGAAAACCAAAGTGCCTCATTGGTTCTAAGATAAATTAAACTTTTGCCTCATTTCAACTCACCACCTCACCTTCTTACAAGACTCATCTCTTTATAATTGAATACTCAAGTAATTTTTTTGCTCATTTTTCTATTGAAACGAGCTCTGGAAAATGTGTAGAGCTCAGTTTTGATTTTTTTTTTTTTTATTTTAAATGGAATTCAGTATTTCTTTTTTTCTTGTCCCATAAATCCACTCAATGTTAATATTTTTCCTGTTGGGAATTGGTAATTATTGAAGAGTGTATCTGAGATGATTGAAAAGAAAAACAGAAAAGAGCTTTCTTGAAGCAAAATTTTAAAGGATAAGGAGTTAAACCATATAATCAAAGTTAGACAATAACCATAATTCAGTGCTGCTAGTTTGCACAACTTTTCATGCCACTTACACATAACTCACACGACATTGCCTATTTTTAATCTTGCGTGACATTCCTTTCCCTGCTCTAATTTTAGACTCTTGAGTTTAATTTTATTGACACTATATTTCCTGGTCTTGGACTTTGGCTGAAAGCAGAGACTGCCAGAAAGATGTTTACCTATGTTTTACTGACTACACAAAGATATTCAACTCTGTGAATCATAACAAACTACAGATAACATTGTGAAGAATGGAAATTCCAGAACACTTAATTGTGCTCGTGTGTAACCTGTACATAAACCAAGAGGCAGTTTTTCTAATAGAACAAGGGAATAATGCATGCTTTAAAATCAGGAAATGCATGTGCCTCATCATATTTATTTAATATGTATGCTGAGCAAATAATTCGAGAAGCTGGACTATATGGAGAAGAATGTGGCATCAACATTGGAGGAAGATTCATTAACAACCTATGATATGCAGACGACACAACGTTGCTTGCTAAAAGTGAATAGGACTTGAAGCACTTACTGATGAACATCAAAGACTATACCCTTCAGTATGGATTGCATCTCAATGTAAAGAAAACAAAAATCTTCACTATTGGACCAATAAACAACATTTTGATAAACAGAGAAAATATTGAAGTTGTCAAGGATTTCATTTTACTTGGATCCACAATTAATGCCCATTGAAACAGCAGTCAAGGAATCAGAGGACATAGCGCCTTTGGTAAATCTGCTGCAAAAGAGCTCTTTAAAATGTTAAAAACCAAAGATGTCATTTTGAAGACTAAGGTGTGCCTGACCCAAGACATTTTATTTTCAATTGTCTCGTATACACGTGAAAGCTGGATAATGAATAAGGAAGGCCAAAGAAAAATTGATGCATTTGAATTATGGTGTCATTGAAGAATATTGAGTATGTCATGGACTGCCAGAGGAACTAACAAACCTGTCTTGGAATAAGCTCAGCCAGAATGCTCCTTAGAAATGAGGATGGTGAGACTTCATCTCAAGTACTTTGGACATGTTATCAGGAAGGACCAGTTCCTAGAGAAGGACATCATGCATACTGAAGTATAGGGTCAGCAAAAAAAAAAAAAAAAAAGCAGTAGACCCTCAACAAGATGGGATTTACACAGTGGCTGTAACAATGGGCTCAAACATAGCAACAATTGCAAGGATGGTGTAGGACCAGGGAGTGTTTTGTTCTGTTGCACACTTGGTCGATGTGAGTTGAAACCCACTGGAT
Organism: Loxodonta africana; assembly: GCF_030014295.1. NCBI lineage: Eukaryota > Metazoa > Chordata > Mammalia > Proboscidea > Elephantidae > Loxodonta > Loxodonta africana. The sequence continues at coordinate 98,674,318 of NC_087346.1, read as the reverse complement.
GACACTTAACAACAACAAATTATCATTGTTGTAGGGTAAGATCACCACAAAGTTATAGCAAACCAAAAAGATATTATTAAGCATATTTTCAAAGAGGCAAAAGTGGGAAATGAACAAGCATGCTGCCAGAGCCATGTCTGTCTGAGTTCGAGGAACGTTACAGAACCATCAGTACATATTAACATTGTAAATGGGTAAAATCATTGAAAAATCATTGAAAGCTTCACCTTTTCACGGATTGGCTAAAAACTCCTAAATCACTGTGATTCTACTTTTTGAATTGTCTTTGTTAACAATCATTTGTACCAGGTTTCAGGTATGGAGTCAAAAGAGTCTTCGTTGGTCCAACAAATCTTACTAATTGGTAAACCCTAAAAAAAGAGGGAAACCCTGGTGGCATAATGGTAAAAGTACTATGGCTGCTAACCAAAAGGTCAGCAGCTGCTAACCAAAAGGTCGGGAGCTGCTAACCAAAAGGTTGGGAGCTGCTAACCAAATGGTCGGCAGTTCAAATCCACCAGATGCTCCTTGGAAACTCTATGGGGCAGTTTTACTCTGTCCTGTAGGGTTGTTATGAGTCAGAATCGACTGGACAGCAATTTTTTTTTTTTTTAAATAAAAAGAGATAAGAAGGAAAATATGTGGGTCTTTTGTGCTGTGTTAATGACTTACTTTTTATGTGAAAGATTCCCTAAAAGATATTCTCCAAGATTGTCCTAGCTATTGCCTATTGTTTTATACTTCAATCCCAGTTGATGTGTCCTTATGAGTCCTTGTGAGTCCTCGGCAGTCATTGTGAGTCCAGCTCCAGCTGAGTCACATTATGCTCAAGGACAGGGAATAATTGCTCCAATTTTATCTCTAAATCACCATGTGTAGTTATTTTAGCGTTTTTTTTTAAATCAACAGCAGTGTTTCTAGTATATTGATTATATAGTTAAATTATTTATATATCGATATTGAAGCACGTTTATGTTTATTTGATGGAAATCGTTCTTATTTTTCTGGAATTAATGATTGTCTTGTGTTTTCACATGTTTGGTTTTCTTTGTGCCTTTAATTATTTTCGTAGGCTTCATCAGTTCTTACATGTACCTATAAATATCACTTTTCAGATATCTAAACAAATCAGATAATCAGGGTCCTTTTTTTCCTTGGAGGTCTCCTTCCTACTGCACTAAGATCTAGCTGCTCTCAAAGACTCTTGCATGGTTATCATCTCTTACCTAATCCTACATCATTCATTTGCCTCTTTCATGTGTTGGATTTCCTATTTCCTGGATACCTCGTCTGCATTTTCTCTGGTGGGCTCCTTCATTTTATTGAAAGACGTATTAAAATAGCTCCATATTAAAGAGAGTATGTTAGATAAATATTGGGAATCCTTGCATTACTTAAAATGTCTTTTCTACTCTAAGAACAATTTGGTGATATCTGGTTGAATACACAATTCTAAGCTGAAAATTATTTTTCATCAGAAATATTAATCATGTTGCTAATGAGAAATCTGATGTAATATTGATTTCTGTTCTTTTATTTGCATTATAGTTTTTCTCTTTGGTTATTTTCTGTATTCCTGGTCTTCAAAGTTGTCATGATCGCTTGGCTTGGACTATGTCTTTCGTTTCTTTTTAGGCATTGTGCTGGGCAATTGGGTACACAGGAGAGTATACTTTAATATACAGTTTGCTTCAGTCGTAGGTTTTTAAATATTATATCTTCAACAATGAATAGATTAATTTATTTATGATTTGTTCTCACTTTTTGAAAATTTCTATCATGTATTCAAGATTCGGAGTTGATTCTTTAAAATTCTAAAGTTCTTTTTTCTTTTTTTCCATTTTGTTTGATCTTTTTATTTATATAATGTTAGATTCCATACATATTATCTTCTGATGATATCACTGTATAATTTTTAGGCTATTGTAGTTTAACATCCCAAGATCTCATTATTGTTTTGTAATTGTACTTTTTTTCATAACCACGTGTTATTGTTTTATAAAGGCATTATTTTGTGTCACTTTTCTCTGAATATAAATTGTAGATTTTGCCTCCCACAATATCTCTGTTCCATCTGGGTTAGATACTCCTCTCCCCCTTTGATCTCTATGTTTCATGTTCAAAACTTTCTTTTGATGGCTGGCATTTATTGGTGGCCCATTCATTTTTAAGGTTGAGACTCTAGAGATGGATTGATAGCTCTGTAAGTCTGAACAGGGAAAATTGATACGTGGGCTACGCTATAATGTGAGAAGATGGTAATTCAGGCTTTTCTTTGTGGATTCTAAATGTCATTGTTTGGAAGATTTTTCTCTGAGACTCTATTTCCTTCAGCAGAGTAAACTCTCTGCCTAAGAGACATAGGCCAGACTGCAGGCATTTTTAAGACAAGGTAAAGGGGTGGGGTGAGTTTGGTCTCTCTCTTAAGAAAGCAGATTTCCATCTTGTCCTCTAGTTTTCAGTTTGACTCTTCCTCCCTCTTCCAGCCAGGAATCAGTGATTAGGAGCCTCTCATAAACCTACCTAGAGATAGGTGGAGAGTTGTAGGAAATCATCTGGATGAGTAGATATTCCTTCAGACACCACATGATTTGTTTACTCCTTTGTTTCAGCTGCTTGTTAAAATGTCACCCTCTCAATGACACCTTCAGTTAACCACATGTTAGGACCTTATTCTGTTAATTTTTCTACAAAATATTATTTTGAATTTCTTGACAATTTTTATATGCTTATTATATCTTTGGAAACCCTGGTGGTGTAGTGGTTAAGTGCTACAGTTGCTAACCAAAAGGTTGGAGGTTCAAATTCACCTGGTGCTTCTTGGAAACTCTATGGGGCAGTTCTAGCCTGTCCTATAGGGTTGCCATGAGTCGGAATCGACTTGACGGCAGTGGTTATTATTATTTTATTTATTATTTATCTTTCATTTCTATTAAAATATAATCTCCATAAGCATAAGGGTTAACTGCCCCAGGTAAACAGGGTCTCTAATATAAGATAGTCCAGAGATACCTGTTGAATGACAATTAATTATATAAAATATAAAATAATGAAATTCAGCAATCAAAATAGCCTTAATTGTAATAGATTCATATCCCTACCCCCTGCCACCCACGTAAGCCCTTTAAGCTGTAGTTCTGTCTGCTGAAAGTGAATTATTCTCTTCCATTTGCAATGCCTTCTGAAAATGAGTTAAAATATTTACTGATATCTCTTCTTTAATTTACTTTGTTTTTTATAAGTTCAGACATTTACTATATCTTTAGTTCATATTAGAAAGGTTTCTAATGGCAAATAGATATTAGAGTAAATTCAACAAGTATATCAAGAAGAATACATGTATTCTATACCATACCTTAGCAATATCCCAATACTGGAAAGCCTGATTGTGTGTATGTGTGTGTGCGTGTGTGTATATTATGTGATTCCAAACACTCTTGTGATTATTTTCAATATACAGTTATACTAAGAAAACAACATTGATAAGCAGTTCAATAAAACCAGTTTAAAACATGCAAATATTTTGTAGGTTTTTTTTATCTCCTGTGTTTTCACCTTTGAGATTGATCTCCAGTTGTTCATAATGAGGAACAATGAGTGAATTTATACAGAAAGTTAGACTTGGTTTTTCTCTTATTTTGTATTCAAATTGTATGTGATAGGTAGCTTTACATTTCAATTTGGGTAGGCTACTTTATTTAATCAAAATGGACTGTAGGTGTTGCTGTGAAGACTATTTACAGATGCGGTTAACATCTACAATCAATTGACTTTAAGTAGAGGAGATTACCCTTGATAATGTAAATGGAGTCCATACAATCAGTGAAAAAGCTTTAAAATGAAAACAGTTTCCTGCAGAAGAAGAAACTTTGCCTAAAGACTGCAACCTCAACTCCTGCCTGTTTCCAGTCTGCTGGCCAGCCCCTATGGGTTTTGGGCCTGTGAGCACTTAAGAACGTATGAAAGGAGTCCCTGGGTGTTACAAACAGTTGAACACTCTACCACTAGCTGAAAGGTTGGAGCAGGGGTGGATTATCCAACAAGCAAGGTAAGCACGGGCTTACTTGTGCTTACTTACTACACCCACTCCTCGTTTATCAATATGATTAAGTTCCAAAGACCAGGTCTGTTATGGATTGAATTGTGCCCCCAAAAAATATGTGTCGTCTTGGCTAGTCCATGATCCCCAGCATTGTGTGATTATCCATCATTTTGTCATCTGATGTGACTGTCCTATGTGTTGCAAATCCTGCCTCTATGATGCTGATGAGGCAGGATTAGAGGCAGTTATAATAATGAGGCAGGACTCAATCTACAAGGTTAGGTTGTCTTAAACCAATCTCTTCTGAGATATAAAAGACAGAGAGAAAGCCTTCCCCTGGAGCTGATGCCCTAAATTTGGACTTGTAACCTGCTAGACTGTGAGAGAATAAACTTCTCTTTGTTAAAGCCATTCACTTGTGATATTTCTGTTATAGCGGCACTAGATAACTAAAACAGGGTCGTTATGTGAAAATCCACATTATGCAAAAATAGAGGATGATCACATCAGCTCATGAAATGGAGGATCACTATATCATTATTTATCATTATATAACTGTCTAATTACATTACATGACTGCCAAATTATATCATTACATTGCTGCCAAACTGCATATTTACATAACTGCCAAATTATATCATTACGTAACTGCCAAACCACTGAGAATCATGGCCCTGACAAGCTGACATATAATCTTAATGATCACAGCTAGCATTACTCTTGCCTTGCACTTCGACATTCATTACTGCCAGACGTATGTTGTTAATGCCCAAAATAGAGGGTTGATTTTTTCTATTGTTGTAAATATGAAAGATTGGATAACGAGATAGTTAATAATTGAGGAGTAGGTGTAATCTGTAGTGAAAAATTGCAGCCGAAATTGTTCACTACAAATTAGTAGCCCGTGCTTACCTTGCTTACCAGGTCATCTACCTGTGTCAGGAATTGTACATTTGAAAAGAGGCTTTGATTCTGTAGGAATGTTCTGTGAGGTTGGGAAAGAGACAGATGCCACATACCTAGAAACAGAAAATTTAATGTGGTAAAAAAAAAAAAAGTGAAATTGTTCACTACAGATCATCTGGTAAGCAAGGTAAACACTGCGCTTACCTTGCCTGTTGGATAATCTGCCCCTGGGTTGGAGGTTGGAACCTACCAACAGCCACCTCAGAAGACAGGCCTGGCGGTATGCTTCTGAAAGGTGACAGCCTTGAATGGAACAGTTCTACCCTGCATGCATGGGGTCACCAGGAGTCAGAATCAACTCAAGGCAATCAACAACAACAAGATCTTGTGAGTCAATTTTTAAACTAAATGTTTTTGTTTCTTTTTTTTTTTTTTTTTTGTATTGTTGTTGTTAATTGCCATCAAGTTTATTTTGATTCAGAGAAACCTCATATGACAGCCTAGAACGAATAGGGTTTTCTACACTGAAATCTTCATGGGAGCAGATCATCAGGACTTTCTCTCATGGAGCTCCTGGGTGGGTTCAAACAGCCAAACACTTAACAATTGTGTCACCATGCCCAATGTCCTGGCACTATTTGTCAAAAAAAAAAAAAAAAAAAAAAAAACCTTGTTCGTTCTCCATTGAATTGTCCTAGCAACTGTGTCAAAAATGAATTGACTATTTACATTGACATCTATTTCAGGACTTCTATTCTGTTCCGTTAATCTGTATCATTCTGCCAATTGTCTTAACTACTAAAGCTTTATAGTAAGCCTTTGTATGAGGGTTGTGACTTTTCCAATTTTAAATTTTTTTCAAAAATATTTTGTCTATCCTGAACGATCTACATTTATATAGCAATTGTAGAATTAGCTAGTCAATTTCTACAAAAAGGAAAATCTTGCTTAGATTTTCATTGGCATTGAATTTAAATTGGAAAAATTCTTTGCAAGAATTGGCGTCTCATTTATATTGACTCAATCTATGACATGATATAGAAATAGAGATAAATATATACCTTCTTTGAAGTCTTTCATTAATATTTTTAGTTTTCTGCATATAAATCCTGCACAGACTTTGTTGATTTGCACCAAAGTACCTAATTTTTTTGGGGGGTGGACTCTAGCAATTATTATTATTGCAAATTCCAATTATTCTTTGCTGGTATGCAGGACAGGAATTGGTTTTTGTATATTGACCTTGTATCCTGAAACTTTGCTAAACTTGTATTATTAGTTCCAGAAGGTTTTTTTCCCCCCAAAAATTTTTGAGGTTTCCACGTAGATTATTACATTATCTGCTATTAAGGAAAATTTTATTTCTTCCTTCCAATCTGTATGACTTTTATTTATTTATTTTTTCATTCATTACTGTTTAACTCAGACTTTCAGTATGATGTTGAATAGCAGTAGTTAGAGTGAAAACCACAATTAGGGGGAATGAAATTAGTCTTTCACCATTAAATATGTTAGCTGTAGGTTTTTTGCCAAAGTTCTTTAACAGGCTTTCCATTAGGACTTTTTTTTGGCTTTGGTCATGAGTGGATGAATATTGCCAATAACTGTATTTTCCATCTAGAGAGATGATCCTTTTATTTTTCTTCTTAATCTGTTGATATTTTTGTTTTTCATTGTTGAACCAGCCCTTATTTCCTGAATACATACCCTTTTGTAATCCTGTATTATATTTTTAGGTACTGCTGGATTTAATTTGCTCTTTTTGTTTTTTCTTAAGTATTTGTTCATGAGGAACATTAGTCTATAATTCTATCTGTAATTTTTATCTAGTTTTGTTTTAAGATAATGCTGGGCTTATAAGATGAATTGGAAATTATTTCTTTCTCTAATGTTTTCTGGAAGACTCCATGGAGTTGGTGCTACTTCTTTGTTAAATGGCTGATAGAATTTGCCACAGTGAAGCCATATTGTCTTGAAATTAGCTTTGTTGAAATATTTTTAACTATAAATTCAGTTTTATTTTTAATAGATGTAGAACTATTCATATTATCTATTTCTTAACCAAACTTAATGTTTTTCAACTTGCCCATTTAACTTATGTTGTTGAACCTATAGATACACAATTTTAAAACACAATTTTAAAACATGTCCTTATTATCATTTTTAATGTCTGTAGAATCTATTGCAATGTACCTTCTGTCATTCTTCATATTGATAATTTGTGTTTTCTCTCCTCTGGGTCAATCTGTATAGAAGTTTGGTGATTTTATTAAGCATTTCAAATAACCAGCATTTTATTTAGTTAATTTTCTATTTATGAGAAGAATGATTTGTTCTTTTTTAAATAATTTTCTTTTCTCTATTTGCTTTAATTTGTTCTTTTTCTATTTTCTGCAGGTGGAAGCTTAGTTTATTGATTTGAGACTTTTAATCTGTTTTAATAAATATAATAATACCTTAAATTTTTGTTCTCCTCACTGCTTTAGCTAGATTGCACACATTTTGGTACGCATATTTTCATTTTCATTTAATTTAGAATATTTTCTCACTTGTCTTTTGGTGTCCTCTTTGAACCATGGGTTATTTAGCAGTACGGTTTTTATTTCCAAATATGAGGGGATTTTCCAGATAGCTCAAAATTATTCATTTCTATATATCTCCATTATGGTCAGACAACTATACATATGCCTCTTTATTCCTGTAATATTCTTTATCCAAAAGTTTATCTCATCTGATATGCCCAATCCAGCTGTGGTTTGATTAACATTTGCGTGCTATATCATTTTCCATCTTTTTATTTTTAGCTTTTTTTTTTAAATACATATACATGGAAATCCTGGTAGCATAGTGGTAAAGTGCTACTGCTCCTAACCAAAAGGTTAGCAGTTCGAATCCACCAGGCACTCCTTGGAAACTCTATGGGGCAGTTCTACTCTATCCTATAGGGTCACTATGAGTCAGAATCGACTCGACGGCAGTGGGTTTTATACATATACATATACATATCTTCATATTAATAAATGACAATGCTGGTATTTTGCTATATATCACATGTAATATTAAAAATTGTTACAAATGCCAGTATATTATTGTAAAAGAGTTGAAAATCAATGAAAGAGGAAAAAACAAAGAAATTAAGGTTTAATATATTTGAAAGAAAAAAGATAAACTTATTGCAAATATTATATAGACTTTGAAATTGAGTTAAGGTACATATTTAATATATATTAAAATTCTAATGTAAGTTACTAATTACTATGTTGCTTCTTTTGGCTGCAAAGTCACTTTTTCCTCAGAGCTGTAACCCCGTTTGCCTTAAGCACCATTCTACCAAATTTAGCTCTCCTGCATGGAGCTTTAGGATGATTTCTTCAAGGACATTTCTCTGCTGTGACCAATAGATCCTGCTCAAGGATTTCCCTTCTGAAGTAAGAAAATAATTCATTTTCCCCTTATGGAAATAGAAATGTAGGATGGAACAGAGAAATTGGCAAAGATCTGTTACAAAGTGAAAATGAGAAGTCTGTGATGAGGGTCTCAAGGATGGTCAGGAAGCAGAAAAGTAAAAGGAGGGGGGGACTGGTGAAACAGCCCAGGAAATTGAAGGACTCTTCTGAGAAGTTTATGAAATAATAACATAATAATTGCAAAAAAAGTCTGATATTTCAGTCCTCAAAAATAGCTTGATGGAATACTGGAATACTAAAGGTCAATAATCATAACTTAAAATTAATTTTTATGAGTTTGAAAACAAAAACAAAAAACTATAGCAGGAATAGGAAAATTGAGATTGGAGATACTGTAACTAAAATTCCCTTAGCTACAAAGGTCAGAAAGCTCAGAGTTCTCATTCCTAATAGAGAGTTGTCCCCACATGCCTGTCAGTTTGTCATAGTGTGGGAGTTTGCTTATTGCTGTGATGCTGGAAGCTATGCTACCAGCATTAATATACCAGCAGGGTCACCCATGGCGGACAGTTTCAGCTGAGCTTCCAGCCTAAGGCAGACTAGGAAGAAGAACCGGCAGTCTGCTTCCGAAAAGCATTAGCCAGAGAAAACCTTATGAATAGCAGCAGAACATTGTGTGATATGGTGCTGGAAGATGAACCCGTTAGGTTGGAAGGCACTCAAAAGACTACTGGAGAGGAGTTGCCTCCTCAAAGCAGAGTCGACCTTAATGATAGAAATGGAGACAAGGTTTCAGGACCTTCATTTGTTGATGTGGCACAACTCAAAATAAGAAGAAACAACTACAAATATCCATTTGTTGAAACATCTCAATTACTATTCCATCAATTCCTGGAGTCTTGTTTTTTGCTAATGCCTTGTTTTTCAGTGTAGTTTGTATTTCTTCTTTCAGTAGCATCAGTTCTTAATCCTATGCTACCTCCTAAAAGCCCCCATGTGTCTATCAGTTTGTTCTACTCTGGGGGCTTGCATGTTGCTGTGATGCTGGAAGCCATGCCACTAGTTTTCAGATACTAACACGGTCACACAAGGCACCACAAGATGAGCCTCCCAGGTTGGAAGACACTCAAAATATGACTTGGGAAAAGCTGCATGTTCATAGTAGAGTCAACCTTAATGACCTGGATGGAGTCAGGTTTTCAGGACATTTGTTTGCTGATGTGGCACGATTCAAAATGAGAAGAAATAGCTGCAAACATCCATTAAGAATAGGAAAGTGTAATGTACAAAGTATGAATCTAGGAAAATTGGAAATCATCAAAAATGAAATGGAACACAAAAACATCTGTATCTTAGGCATTAGTGAGCTTAAATAGACTGTTATTGGCAATTTTGAATCAGACAATCATATGGTCTACTATGCCAGGAATGACGAGTTGAAGAAGAAAGGCATTGCATTCACCGTCAAAAAGAACATTTCAGGATCTATCATGAAGTACAACACTGTCAGTGACAGGACAACATTCATACGCCTACAAGGGAGACAAGTTAATATGACTACTACTAAAATTTACACACCAACCACTATGCCCAAAGATGAAGAAAGTAAGATTTTTACCAATTTCTGCAGTCTGAAATTGATCAAACATGCAATCAGTATGCATTGATAATGACTGGAGATAGGAATGCAAAAGTTGGAAACAAAGAAGGATTGGTAGCTGGAAAGTATGTCCTTAGTGGCAGAAATGATGGCGGAAATCTCATGATAGAATTTTGCAAGACCAACGACTTCTTCATTGCAAATACTTTTTTTCACTAACATAAACAGTGACTATATACATGTGGACCTCACCAGATGGAATACACAGGAATCAAATTGACTACATCTGTGTGAAGAGACGATGGAAAAGCTCAATATCATCAGTCAGAATAAGGCCAGGGGCCAACTGCAGAACAAACCATCAATTGCTCATATGCAAGTTCAAGTTGAAAGTGGAGAAAATTAGAACAGGTTGAAGAGAGCCAAAGTAAGACCTTGAGTAAATCCCAACTGAATTTAGAGACCATCTCAAAAATATATTTGATGCGTTGAACACTAATGACCAAAGACCAGACAAGTTGTGGAATGACTTCAAGGACATTACCCATGAAGAAAGCAAGAGGTCATTAAAAACACAGGAAAGAAAGAAAAGAGCAAAATGGATGTCAGAGAGACTCTGAAAGTTGCTCTTGAACATCAAGTACCTAAAGCAAAAAGGAAGAAATGATGAAGTAAAAGAGTTGAACAGAAGATGTCAAAGGGTAACTCGAGAAGACAAACTAAAGTATTATAATGCCATGTGTAAAGACCTGGAGATGGGAAACCAAAGGGAAGATGATGCTCTGCATTTCTCAAGTTGAAAGAACTGAAGAAAAAACCCAAGCCTCAAGTTGCAATATTGAAGGCTTCTATAGGGAAAATATCAAAAGACTCAGGAAGTATCAAAAGAAGATGGAAGGAATACATACAGTCACTATACCAAAAAAAAAAAAAAAAAAAAAACTGATCAACCTTCTTCCACTTCAGGAGGTACAGTATGGCAGGAATCAATGGTAGTGAAGGAAGAAGTCCAAACTGCACTGAAGTCATTGGGGAAAAACAAGGCTCCAGAATTTGACAGAATACCAATTGAGATGTTTCAACAAACAGATGCAGCATTGGAAGTACTCACTCATGTATGCCAAGAAATTTGGAAGCCAGTGCTACCTGGCCAACTGAATGGAAGAGATCTATATCTATGCCTATTCCCAAGAAAGGTGATCCCGCCAAATGTGGAAATTATCAAACAATATCATTAATGTCATACACAAATAAAATTTTGCTGAAGATCATTCAAAAGCTGCTGTAGGAGTATACCAACAGGGAACTGCCAGAACTTCCAAATCCAAATTTGGAAGAGGACATGGAACGAGGGATATCATCACTCATGACAGATAAACCCTGGTTGAAAGCAGAGAATACCAGAAAGATGTGTTTTATTGACTATGCAAGGCATCAACTGTATGGATCATAACAAATTATGGATAACATTGCTAGGAATGGGAATTACAGAACACTTAATTGTGCTCATGAAGAACCTGTACATAGATCAAGAGGCAGTCATTTGAACAGAAAAAGGGAATACTGTGTGTCTTAAAGTCAGGAAACCTGTGTGTCAGGGTTGTATCCTTTCACCATATCTATTCAATCTGTGTGCTGAGCAAATAATCCAAGAAGCTGGACAATATGAAGAAGAATGGGGCATCAAGATTGGACGAAGACTCATGAACAACCTGCCTTAAGCAGATGACACAACCTTGGTTGCTGAAAGTGAAGAGGACTTGAAGCACTTACTAATGAAGATCAAAGACCACAGCCTTCAGTTTGGATTGCACCTCAACATAAAGAAAACAAAAATCCTCACAACGGGACCAATGAGCAACATCATGATAAATGGAGAAAAGACTGAAGTTGTCAAGGATTTCATTGTATTTGGATCTACAATCAACAGCCATGGAAGCAGCAGTCAAGAAATCAAAAGGCGCGTTGCATTGGACAAATCTGCTGCGAACCAAAAAACCAAACCAAACCCAGTGCCGTTGAGTCGATTCCAACTCATAGTAGCCCTATAGGACAGAGTAGAACTGTCCCATAGAGTTTCCAAGGAGCACCTGGCGGATTCGAACTGCAAACCCTTTGGTTAGCAGCCATAGCACTTAACCACTATGCCACCAGGAAAAACCAAAAATCTGCTGCAAAAGACCTCTTTAAAGTGTTGAAAGACAAAGTTATCACCTTGAAGACTAAGTTGTGCCTGACCTAAGCCATAGTGCTTTCAACGGCCTCCTATGTATATGAAAGCTGGACGATGTAAGAGAAGACCAAAGAAGAATTGATGCCTTTGAATTTTGGTGTTGGAGGGGATTATTGAGTATACCATGGACTGCCAAAAGAATAAAGATATCTGTCTTAAAAGAAGTACAACCAGAAATCTCCTTAGAAGCAAGGATGGCAGGATTATGTCTCACATGCTTTGGACATGTTGTCAGAAGGGATCAGTCCCTGGAGAAGGACATCATGCTTGGTAAAGGAGAGGGTCCATGAAAAAGAGGAAGACTCTCAATGAGGTGGATTGACACAGTGGCTGCAACAATGGGTTTAAGCATAACAACGATTGTGAGGATGGCGCAGGACTGGGCAGTGTTTCGTTCTGTTGTTCATAGAGTCACTGTAAATTGGAACCGACTTGATGGCCTGTAACAACAATACAGAGTTGATAAAAATCTGATATTATGGGCATCTAGTTAAAGATACAGTGATGATACCTTGAAGTACTCCTTTTCCTTTGAGATGTAATTCTCCCAGTACCAGAACTCATGTCTATCTCCTATTTTGGGATTGACAGCAGAGTCCTACAGGATTCTCCTTCCAGTGCAAACAGATTACATTTAATCAAAAGGCCTCTGTAAAAATAGCTTATCAATGAAAAGGTGCTTTTAAACTAGAGAGGTTCCTGAGATTTCACAAACAATCGAGGATTAAGGCTGTCAGCCATTAGGGCAAAGTGTAAGTGAGCTGATAGTGGAAGAAAATGCCCTACGCGAAGCAAATTCAAAACTGCCGATTAAGATTAAGTGCAAACAGAACAAGTTTCATTATTTCTTTCTTATTTTTTTTAAGTTCCCCATTTCCATTTTGATTAGAGCAAAAGTTTGATGTAATGTGTGGTGAAAGACAACGAAGGTTGATCATCATGGAACAATTATGTCATAAAATAATAATAATGAAAATAAAACATTTCATCTATTGAATATTTACTTAGTAACTTTGCACACTTTTTTTTTTGTTAAGTCATCATAAAAATTACCCTGTTACATAATAGATTTGGAATTCAAACTTATATATACCCCTAAATTTAATTTTTCTAATCAAAGAGCTATAGGCAATATTGAAAACACAAAAAACCTGTTGCTGTCAATTCCAACTCACAGCAACCCTATAGAAGAGTGCATAACGGCCCCATAGTGTTTCCAAGGAGCTGCTGGTGGATTCAGATTTGAACTGCTGGTCTTTTGGTTAGCAGTCGAGTTCTTAACCACTGCGCCACCAGAACTCCACAGGCAATCTTAGGAAAAAAAAATCTGAATAGAACGGTCAAAACAAATAGCAGTAATTGGAAAGTTGTCAGAATACACTGAATAAAGTGTAAGTGGAGGAACGCAATACTAATTTAAAGTAAAGGTAAATATGAATATTTGGATGAAAATTCCTACACTAAAGAAAAATTTTGAATTCATTTATTTTATCTAAGGTGTTTATTGAATGCCATGCACTATTCTTGGCACTGAGGAGGCAAAAGTGAAGAATACACATAAAAGTTCCTGAAACTGGAATAATAGAATTGCCATTTACTGAAATGAGAAGACAGCTTCACATTATTGTATGGAATAATGGCCACATTTTTCACCATAGCATCCAAAACCCCAAGGATGTGCCTCTGCCTGCCTATCTCTCTAGCTTTCAAATTCTGACACTACCCTCATTGCTCTCTAAATTTCAGCTATAATGACCTTTTCCTCAAATCCACTATGCACATTTCCATCTTAAGGGCTACCCCACATTCTTTTCTCTCTACCTGAAATACTCATTTCTTCTATTCCCCACCCTTAAGGACACACTGCACATATTTCTTATTCAGAGAGAACTTCCCCAAGCACAACTATAAGTGTCCTCCATTACCTTGTTTTCCTCTTTTTGAGCACTACTTGTCACTTTGTGCTTTTCCTCTGCATTCATTAACACATTTGAGTACGTTTCATTTAATTATTTTAAATCTGTCTTTCTATTAGTCTGTAAACTTCATGGAGGTAAAGTATTATGTGTATTTTTTTCCCCTGTGAATTCACTATATTCCTTAGTATTTGGTACATGTTACCCGATAAATATTTGTTGAATGCCTCGATTAATAAATTTATACAGTTTTGAAACCTGTTTGAGATTGGACCACCCTCTTCTATCTGGTATATTTTCATTTCATAGTTAATTCTTGTACAGCAATTACTTGACACAAACAATAAAAAAAAAATAACTCCCTATTAAATAAGTTATGGGGAGACATTATAGACTAGTTTAGAATTATTACAAGCAAATGTCTTGAAACGCTGACACAAAATTAATACTCTGAAAGGACTCTCCCATGATTCCAGTTTGATATGAGTTACTGAGATTTCTGCATGGTGAACACTTTATAAATCGATGAGCAGCAGTCTCTTTATCTCTCAGTCTTTATAGAATAAAAAGAATTTGTTGTAATATCCAATAATTATTTTATTTTATAAAGATGCAACTTCCAATTTCTGGTAATGATGCAGAAATCTGAAAAGAATATCACTCCAATTCTGACAATAAGAAAAAAGCCACGTATTACTCAAAATTATAAATTTTAATAATCTTATTAAAATTGTGAGATTGTAGGGCAAACAAAAAGTCTAAAATCCTGGAGCATACAAGTCTCACCAAGACACAGATGTTAGTATTCTCTTACTTGGGGCAAAGAATGGGAAGAAGACAAGACATCATAGAAGGTAAAAGTTTCAAGAATAATTTTTAGAAGTAGTAAGCATAAGTGTATAGAACCACTGGTAGTTCAGACACGGGAAGAGTTTATGCCAATCAAAGGTTCTTCTTATGAACCTCACTGTGTGCTCAAAAGAAAGATTTATGGAAGGGCCAAACCAAACGCGTTGCCATCAAGTCAGTTCTGACACATAGCAATCCTATAGGACAGAGTACAACTGCCCCATATGGTTTTCAAGGAGTGGCTGGTGGGTTCGAACTGTTGACCTTTTGGTTAGCAGCCGAGCTCTTAACCTCTGCATCACCACTAGTAAAAGTGTTCCTCAGTCCTGCAGGCCTGAGGAAGGGGAGTCATTGCTGCAATGGAAAATGAAGAAACTTCACTTGGATCCTTTGCCCTTATATTCCCTACGGAACAGCAGCATTAAGCCACCAGCAATAAGGCAAGGACTCCTTACACTCACCAGGGTGGAGGTGAAGAGCCACTGGAGTTAAAGGAAGGGATCAGAAAATAAAAGGTCCTCTACTGCTGGGCAAGGGCAGAAAGCTGCCCTCCTGGATCTAGACCCTGAAAGGTCTCTTACTACTAGGTGAGAAGAAGGACTACTGAAAAAGCCCCATCCCTGAACCCTAGGGACACAGCTTCTGCCCAACACTGAGTCTCAGTCAGGACAACGGAGATCATTCTCCCACAACTAGGCTATCAGACATTAAGTAAAATTTAGCAGTAGCTCACCTGTGGATGAAAACAAGAGCATGGAGAGAGAGAGACCATATCTGAGGCACAGGCTCAAAGGAACAGCACAAAGCTGATGGTGGAAAAATAACAAAGAGAAAAATCCTTTAGCAATACAAAATTTACTCAAAAAATAGGTAAATGTAACACAAAGGAAGAAGGTGGGGCACTGAAGATAATCACAGCAACAGTAAACCCAATCTTAACTTCAACTGTTAATCTAAATTAAAAATAAATAAATAAACAACAAAAGAAACATACTGATTTCGAGGAGTATACAATATTTACCTCAGTTTCCACTCAACTGTATAGAATGTATGCTTTCAATAAAAAATTATGAGACCCCCCTCCCACAAAAGGTAAGAAAAAGCAGTATTCTATCTAAAGTCAAAGCGATCAAAGAATCATGCTCAACTAAGCCCCAGAGGTTGAAACTGTAAGACACTGAATTTAAAACAATTATTTTGAATGTGTTAAAGATATTAGTGGAAAATATGAACAATAGGAATAAAAAGGTGGAGGATTTCAGAAGAGAGATGAAAAGTATAAGATAAACAACAACAAAAAAAAACAAATAGAAATGCTAATAATAATAATAACCACAACAACAGAGATTAAGAAACTCATCAACAGGCTTATCAGCAGACACAATACAGATAAGGAAAACTATCAGTGAACTTGATGATACGTGAATAGAGATTACGTGAAGGAAAACAGATTAAAAGTAAATAAAGTCAAGCAAATGAAGAAACAAAAAACAGAATAGAAAATACATGAGATCTGAGAAAATATTAAAATACCAAATGCTTGTAACTAGACTGGAACCCCACGTAGAGATGAGAGATAGAATGTGAAGAAAAGAAATATTTAAAGACAAAATGGCTGATTATTTTTTTTAATGAAAGAAATCAAACCACAGATTCAAGAAACTTAAGGTAGAATAAACACACACAAACACAAAAATACACACACACATACAGACACACCGCCACCTTAACCAATGAAATTCAAATTTTAGAAAACAAGAATAAGGAGAATATTGTGAGTTGAAAAAAAATGGGGGGAGAGGTCACACACAACATGTATAGAGGAACAAAGACGGGAAAATAGCAGGGTTCTTATCAGATGTTATTATATAGGCCTGGAGACAATGGAGTGACATCTTTAAAGTGCTGAAATAAAACCAAACAACCAAATAAAAACAACCTACCAATCCACAACTCTGTGTACAGACAAAACAATTTGAAAAGTGGAGTTCTAAACTTTTTTTCTTTTAGGGAAAGAATTCATTACTAGCAGACCTGAACTCCAAAAAAATTTTTTTTTAATTATTGAGGAGAAGAAATATAATACCAGACAGAAACTTGGATTTACACAAAGAAGTGAAAAGCACTGAAAATTGTAAAAATAAAGGTAAATATGAAATAAATTATATTTATTATTGTCTCAGTAAAAAGAGTTGTGTGAAGCCGGGCTTTATAGCCTGGTCAAGATGGACATTTGGGATCAGATGATTCTTTCTTAGGGAAGATTATTCTGTTATTCTGTTATTTAGCATCATCCCTGGAATCTACCACCTCCCTTGTTGTAATAACAAAATGTCTGCAGACATTGCCAAATATCTTTTAGGGGGAAAAAAAAAACAAAACTATTTTTAGTTGAGAACACCTGGCCTAAAGCAAAATAGTAGAAATATGTTGTGTATAGCTTATGAAAAATTGTAAGTAACAGTTGTGACAACAGTAACACTAAGAATGTGAGGGAGGAATTGCAAATATACCATTGTAAGATTATAAGGATAGCTATGAGTCAGAATTGACTGGAGGGCAGCAGGTTTTTGTTTGTTTTGTTAAGGTTCTAAAGAGCCCTGATGGCATAATAGCTAAGCACTCAGCTGATAACAGAAAGGTTGGTGATTCGAACCCACCCAGGAGCTCTGAGGGAGAAGGACCCGGCAATCTGATCTCCTAAAGATCATAGCCTAGAAAACCCTATGGGGCAGCACTACTATGCCACATGGGGTAGCTGCTGTATGCCATTAAGTAAGTTCCCACTCATAGCAACGCTATCTACAACAAAAAGAAACACTGCCAGGTCCTCTTAATTATGGCTGTGCTTGACCCCATCATGGCATCCACTGTGTCAATCAGTATCCTTGAAGGTCTTCCTCTTTTTCTCTGACCTCTTGCTTTACCAAGAATGATGACCATCTACAGGGATTGGTTCCTCCTTATAACACGTCCAAAGTATCTGAGATGAAGTCTCACTATCCTCGCTTCTAAGGAACATTCTTGCTGTACTTCTGCCAAGACATATTCGTTCCTTTTTCTGGAAGTCCATGGAATATTCTTCCAC
The DNA here is from genome assembly GCF_030014295.1 of Loxodonta africana. Classification (NCBI taxonomy): domain Eukaryota; kingdom Metazoa; phylum Chordata; class Mammalia; order Proboscidea; family Elephantidae; genus Loxodonta; species Loxodonta africana. The sequence continues at coordinate 98,656,277 of NC_087346.1, read as the reverse complement.
AGCACCATAGTTCAAAGGCATCAATTCTTCTTCCGTCTTCCTTATTCATTGTCCAGCTTTCAAATGCTTGTGAGGCAGTTGAAAATACCATGGCTTGGGTCAGGCACACTTTAGTCCTCAAAGTGTTATCTTTGCTTTTTAATCAACACTTTAAGGAGGTCTTTTGCAGGACATTTGAACAATGCAATAAGTTGTTCGATTTCTTGACTGCTGCTTCCATGGGCATTGATTGTGGATCCAGGTAAAATGAAATCCTTGCCAACTTCAATCTTTTCTCCTTTTATCATGATGTTGCTCATTGGTCCAGTTGTGAGGATTTTTGTTTTCTTTATGTTGAGGTATAATCCATACTGAAGGCTGTGGTCTTTGATCTTCCTCAGTAAATGTTTCAAGTCCTCTTCACATTCAGCCACCAAGATTGTCCTGTCATCTGCATAATGCAACTTGTTAATGAGTCTTCCTCCAATCCTGATACTTCCTTCTTCTTTATATAGTCCAGCTTCTTGTATTATTTACTCAGCATACAGATTTAATAAGTATGATGAAAAGATACAACTCAGACCCATGCTGTTCTTCTGATTTTAAATCACACAGTATCCCCTTTTGTTTGTTAAAACAACTGCCTCTTGGTCTATGTACAGGTTTCGCACGAGCACAATTAAGTGTTCTGGAATGTCCTTTCTTCAGGATATTATACCTAATTTGTTTTGACCCACACTGTAGAATGCCTTTGTATAGTCAATAAAACACAGGTAAACATCTTTCTGGTATTCTCTGCTTTCAGCCATGATCCATCTGACATCAGCAATAATATCCCTCATTCCACATCCTGTTCGGAATCTGACTTGAATTTCTGGCAACTCCCTGTAAATATACTGTAGCAACCACTTTTGAATAGTCTACAGCAAAATTTTACTTGGTATGATACTAATGATACTGTTCGATAACTTCTACATTTTTTTGGATCACCTTTCTTTGGAATGGGCCCAAATACGGATAACTTCCACTTGATTGACCAGGTAACTGTCTTCCAAATTTTTTGCCATAGACAAATGAGTGCTTCCAGCATTGCGTTCATTTGTTGATACATCTCAACTAGTATTTCTTCAATTCCTGGAGCCTTTTTTTTTACCACAATGCCTTGTTTTTCAGTACAGCTTGTATTTCTTCCTTCAGTAACATCGGTTCTTAATCATATGCTCCCTCCTAAAATGGTTGAATGTTGACCATTTCTTTTTGGTATGGTGGCTCTGTGTATTCCTTCCATCTTTTTTTTTTTTTTTTTTTGATGCTGTCTGTTTCATTCAATATCTTGTCCATGGAATCTTTCAATATTGCAACTCGAGGCTTGAATTTTTTCTCCATTTCTTTCAGCTTGACAAACTCTGCGTGTACTCTTCCCTTTTGGTTTTCTAACATCAGGTCTTTGCACATTTCCTTATAATGCTTTACTTTGTCTTGTCGAGCCGCTCCTTGAAATCTTCTATTTGGCTCATTTACTTCATCATCACTTCTATTTGCTTTAGTTACTCTACATTCAAGAGCAATTGTCAGAATCACTTCTGACATCCATTTTGGTCTTTTCTTTCATTCCTGTCTTTTTAATGACTTTTTGTTTTATTTATATACGATATTCTTCATGTCATTCCACAACTCTTCTGGTCTTAGGTCATTCACTAATGACCTAAACCTTGAGATAGCTTCTAAATTCAGGTGGGATATAGTCAAAGTCATACATTGGCTGTTGTGGTCTTGTTTTCATTTTCTTCATCTTCAACTTGAACTTGTATAAGCACAATTGATGGTGTGTTGCAGAGTCAACCCCTGGCCTTGTTCTGACTGATGATATGAAGCTTTTCCATTGTCTCTTTCCACTGATGTCTACCCGTTTCCATCAAGTCAATTCCAACTCATAGTGACCCTACAGGACAGAGTAGAATTGCCTTATCAGGATTCCACAGAGCAGCTGCTGGATTTGAACTGCTGACCTTTTGGTTATCAGCCATAGTCCTTAACCACTGTGCCAACAGATATAGTTGATTTAATTCCTGCATTTTACTTCTGGAGAGGTCCAAGTGCACAGTCACTGCTTTGTTGTTGAAAAAAGGTATCTTCAATGAATGATTCAATGATCTTGCAAAATTCTGTCATGAAATCTCCAGCAACATTTCTATCACCAAAGCCATGTTTTCCAACTACTGATCCTTCTTTTTTGTTTCCAACTTTCTCATTCCAATCAGGAGTAGTTATCAATGGATCCTGATTGCATATTTGCTCAATTTCAGATTACAGAAGTTGATAAAAATCTTTAATGTCTTCATTTTTGGCTTTAGTGATTGTTGGGTAAATCTGAATAATAGTCATATTAAGTCATCTTCTTTGCTGGTATGTGGATATTATCTTATCACTGACATTGCTGTACTTCAGGATAGATTTTGAAGTGTTCTTTTTGATGATGAATGTGACTCCATTAGTCTTCTTTTCTGGCATTGTAGAACACATATATGATTGTCTGATTCAAAATGGCCAGTATCAGACCATTTCACCTCACTAATGCCTAGGATACTGATCTTTATTGGTTCTATTTCAGTTTTGATGACTTCCAATTTTCCTAGATTTATACTTGGTACATTTCATGTTCTGATTAATAATGTATGTTTGCAACAGTTTCTTTTCATTTTGAATCATGCGGTATCATCGAATGAGGGTCTCAAAATGTCTACTCCATCCATGTCATTAAGGTCAGCTCTACTTTGAGGAGGTAGCTTTTCCCCAATCATATTTTCAGTACCTTCCAACCTGAGGGGCTCGCCTTCTATATCAGTGTCTTAATCATCTAGTGCTACTATAATACTAGAAATACTACATGTGGATGGCTTTAACAAAGATAAACTTATTCTTTCTCAGTCTAGTAGGCTAGATGTCCACATTCAGGGTGCCAGTTCCAGGGGAAGCCTTTCTCTCTTTGTCACCTCTGGGGGAAGGTCTTTGTCATCAATCTTCCCTTGGCCGAGTAGCTACTCTGCATAGGAACCCCAAGTCCAAAGGAAGTGCTCTGCTCCCAGTGCTGCTTTCTTGGTGGTATGAGTCCCCAACTCTCTGATCATTTCCCTTTCTTTTTATTTATTGTAAGATAAAAGGTAGTGCAGACCACACACCACAAAACTCCCTTTATTTAAGTTGATCAGAGATGTGACCTGAGTGAGGGTATTACATCCCACCCTAAACCTCTTTAATCTAATCTTGCCTCATTAACCCAGGCAGAGATTAGAGTTTACAACACATAGGAAAATTACAATCTCAGAATGGAGGACAACCACACAATACTGGGAACCATGGCCTAATGAAGTTGACACACATTTTGGGGGACACAATTCAATCCATGACAATCAGACAATGTTTCATTGCTATTCATAAGTTTTTTGCTGGCCAATATTTTTAGAGGCAGATCTCCAGGTCCTCCTACCTAGTGTGTATTAGTCTATAAGTTCTGCTGAAACATGTTTATCATGGGTTACTCTGCTGATGCGTGAAATACATAGCTTCTAGCATCACAGCAACACACAAGTCACCACAGTAAGACAAATTTACAGACAACTGATGAATGGGGCTGCTAGGAGTTGAATATTGAATATTGTGCACCTAACAACAACAGCAACAGCCCCAAAGATCTCATAGTACACATGAAGGTGTATAAATAGTATTTGAAAGTATATTGTAACTAACTGAATATATATTTTAACCGTACATCAATGACTAAACAAGAAATTAAAAGGTGCTAAAAAAAGAAGCTATTAGTGATGAAAAAATGAAATCATAAAAACATTAAAATGAAAGCAGAAAAAAAGTGTACAAGAGAAACAAAAACAAAACCAACAGAAAACAACTAACAAGATACTCACACCGTCCTTTGCCGTGGAGTCGATTCCCTCTCATAGTGACCTTACAGAACAGGGTAGAACTGCTCCATGGTTGTCCAAGGAGCAGCTGGTAGATTCAAACTGCTGACCATTTGATTAGCAGCAGCGCTCTTAACCTCTTAACCACTGTGCCACCAAAGCTCCAACAAACAAGATCAAAAAAAAAAAAAAAACCAAACCCGTTGCTGCCGAGTCAATTTCTACTCATAGGGATCCCAGGTTTTAATTCAAACTTATAATTACCTTAAACGCAAACCATCTAAACAGATTAAAATAGTCACATTGGATTAAAAAAAATAAGACCTAATTATATGCTGTGTTAAATAAATTTACTTTTAAAATATTGCTGTCTTTTGATTATATATGCATGTAATATTACTTTATTAGTTTCCAAATTGTGAAGTCTTGTATACAGTATAGGTGTGATATTTACTTTCCACTTAGTAGTCTGGTCTCAAATATCTTTCATGAGCATAAATATTTACATTAATTGAGACTAAATTGTAAAAATTTACTTCTTTTAGGGATGTATGAACTTAATCTCCAAAGGTTAAGGTTAATTTTCTATAGGTGATATAATAAATTATACAATGTAGGAGTAATCAGGGAATTTTTAATCAATGAGAAACACCCTTTTCTATCGGTGGGAAACACATTTGTAGGAAATAGCTGCTCCTGTGCTTATATTTAAAGATGATCTTATATTTTATGCCATAAGAAGTTAAAAAGAAGATCATCAAAGCACCTTTACTGATACCCAATAAATTCTTACGACTTATTTCATTTCTTTAGATACATCTCAGTTTGTAAAGCCACCCGTAATTTTATACCCACGAAATGAAGCAAAATAAACTTTTGGAATTCATTTAATAGTAATCGAATATGAGCAAATTGTACGCATCCTACAAAGATAGTTTTGAAATATAGAACACACTATTATTTGTTTTAGTTTTCAAATAGCTAAATGACTACCTCTCCCACCCCTCACAACTCACCCATTATCCCAAAGGATGGTTCCCCCAAATTGAGGAAAAGCCACTTCCCACTAAAGAGGCTTATTGGAAAGATCTGCACTGACTTCACGAGCATGTAACTTTCTTACCCGTGCTATGGAAAGAAAGAGCACAACTACTTTGAAAAAATAAACTGGAAACCTGCAGCAATTTAAAAACAGATAGCTGGTGAATTGGCCTCAGGATAAAGGACTCTGAAAACACTTTGAGGGAATTCTTTCCCAGGACAGTTACAGATTCATCTGTGGGGGCAGCTGTTCCTAACAAAGGCAATTGCAGCCCAGTCCCTGGGGTTCCCTTTTCTCCGTCACAGTGCACACCCTGCTGAATGAAATATCAATCCACTGAACCATGTCAGGGCGATGAACATAATGACAGAGACTCAGTGGTCTAAATGAGGTTAATAACTTGGAGAAAGCAGAGCTTGATTCCTAGATCTTTCACATTTTCTTCTCTGTGCTGCCGAACTCCTTAGAAATATTGCCTGTCTGTGGAGAGCTAATGGCTCTCATCATAAAGCTAATACACTGTGCTTCAGTAGTCTTGGAACTCATTTCTGAAGTCACACTAATCTGCCTTTCCTCTGCTATGTTTTGTTTTTGCTTGTGAAAGGTTTTCTTATCCCCAAAGACTTCAAGCTGAGTGCGAAGCTTTTCTGCTTCTTCTTATGCTACCTCTAATCAAGGGTGGCACTTTTGTTTTCAGAGTCTTTAATTTTAAATTTCAATTTTTAATACACAGAGAAGCATCTTGTGAAGGAAACAAAGAGTATTTTAAAAATGTTACAGCCCAGCTTTAATACTGCTGAATTGCGAGCAGCATGCACCCTTCCATGTCTTGCTCTCTCACCGTTTCCCTCCCTCTCAGCAGCTCAGGAGGAAGTTTGCTTTCTAGCTGTGTTCTGTCTCTCTTACAAGTTATTTTGAGGAGAAATATTGAGTCTCATAATAGACTAAAAGACCCATATTTCTTTTTGAGTTGCCAAGAATTACCTAGGGGCAACTAGATCCACTTCATTGCATTCTATACCAATGTCTCTCTTGTAGCCTGCTTTGATGATTTCTTTGGTTCATGGCCATTCTTTGAGCTTTTCCTTCCTACTCCAACAATCTGAATATCATCAAGCTTTTAGTGGATAAAAGTAAATAAGAAGTCTTAAAGGGAAATCAAATCTCAAGGGAAATGCATTTAAAAAAAAAAAAATCGATTTCTGACATTTATCATTTGCCTTACCCAGGTAAGCCACGAGCAGAGTCGTTTGAGTTTGTTTTTGTTCCCCATTCCTTTTAGGCATGCTTTTTTTTCTCTTTTCAGTGGTCTTATTTCTTTAAATGCTTGTAATAGTACTTCAGTGGTAATTGAATGTTACGTAGTGATTGATTGGCATGTGGTGGACACTACTTTTATGTATATATTAAATCCAGTGATGTAGTTGGAGCCCTGGTGGCAGACTGGTTAAGAGCTCTACTGCTAACAAAAAGGTCTGCAGTCTGAATCCACTAGCTGATCCTTGGAAATTCAATGGGACAGTTCTACTCTATACTGTAGGGTCTCTATGAAATGGAATTGACTCAACAGCAATGGGTTTGGGTTTGGGTTTGGTTTTGTGAGGTAGGTAGTATTATTAGTCTCCTTTTACAAAAGAACAATAAAATAACTTTACTCAAAGAAGTTTAGCAATTTGCACAGAGAGGCCAAGTAATTTACTCAAGGTTGCAAAGTTACAAGTGGTAAAATTGGGACATGAAACAAGAGAGACTACCTCTAGAGAGCATATTTACTACCACTATACCTTGTAGGCTGTCGTAGGTTTATGTAGAGCTTAGAGGCAAAAGAAAGAGATGAGTGTATGGTTGTCTTAGGCTGGGTTCTCTACAGAATCAAAACCAGTAAAGCATATAAATATATATATAGAGAGATTTGTATCAAAGAAATGGCTCACACAATTGTGGAGGCTGGAATGTCCCAAGCCTGTGGATCAGAATAGAGGCTGCTCTTGATTCACGTAGCTGCAGGGGCTGGCAAACCCAAAATCCACAGGTCAGAGAGCAGGGCTTCTTCTCTTGGGCTGTGAAGATCGATGATTCCCTAGGTCTGCAGATAAACTGGTAGCTCAAGTCCCAAAAGCTGGAGGTCAAACAAACAGGAGGCAGTAGCAGGATCCAGAGTGAGAAAAAAGCCAGAACATCTGCTTGTATTTGGATACAGGCCATATCTCCATGGAAACTCGCTTTCAACTGATTAGCTACTCAGAGCAGATTCAATCACAGGACTGATCACATATAAACACTGAGAATCATGGCCCAGACAAGTTAACACACAATCTTTGCCATCACAATGGTCAACCAGATTCAGTTTGAAGTTCAGCTCTCCTTCTTGATAGAATGCATAATAGTGGGCATGTTACCTTGCTGCTTAAGCCTTAGCTTCCTTATAAGTAAAATGAAACTAATAACTTTGTCATCAAGAGTGATTTATTAAAGATATATGAAAAAATATATATAAATACTATCCCTTATTTATTGACTAGAAAAATGACATGCAGATTAAATAGCATGCTTGGCTATAGAGCTTGAAAAGAGTAAATCCAGAGCTTGAATAATAGTCTTGTCTATATCCATACCCTACAAGATCTTGGCTAATTGAATTATCCTCTGCAGCTCTCCCCATTCCTTGCCCCTCCCTTCAGTGTATACTCTGTTCTTGGTTTCTGTTGATTTGAGCATTCTATAGTTTTCAGCAATATTGAAACTTCCTGTTGTTTTTATTTGGTGCCCTCAAGTCGGTTCCAACTTATAGCAACCCTATGTACAAAACTAGGAACAAAACAAAATTTCCTACTGTGTTCCCCAAAGATCAGCTCCTTTTTTTCGTACAGAAGTTTCTCTAGTTAATCTAAGCAATAAAAATTTGTAAAAATGTGACTATGATAAGGGACTAAAGGATTTCTTAGATAATTATGAATTTTAACACCACCTGGTCTCACAATTTAAAATAAGAACTTCTGACCTTGTGAGGAACATAAAAAACTCACTACCCTTCCTACAGCACACTGCATTCATTGCCTCCTGCTTTGCTTACGTGTCTTGCCCAATGTTGATCTCCAATTTTTTTTTTTATTAAGGAAAGAGATTGCTCAGTCGGCAATGTTCCCCTCTCAACACACTTTGAGAGGCTTGGCACAATTTATAAACCTGATGAACAGGAAATTTAGAAATTAACTACCATTTTATTCTTCTCAATAAAGGGTCATTTTCACATTCTTTTTATAATTCGAGATCATCAAAATGTTTCCAGTTGCTCTCAATTACATCCCATGCATGTCCCATATGAAGCTTAGAAAATGGAAAAAAAAAAAAAATCTCTATTGTGGATCTACTTGCTAGTCACCAGGCAAGCTCCTCAAGCTCTGGTTCTTTCTATTCGATAGAGACTCCCTGTGCAAATCCAGAGTATTACTAGTTCCACTTTTTGTGTGTGTGTGTGTGTTTGGCTTCTTTTATTTAGCGTAATGTTCTCAAGGTTCGTCCACATTGTGGCATGTATCAGTACTTGGTGCCTTTTTGTGGCTGAGTAATATTCCAGTCTATGAATATACCACATCCTGTCTATCAGTTCATGACATTTGGGTTCTCTCCACATTTTGGCTGTTATGAATAACACTACTAGGAATATTCTGTGTAAGTTTGTATGTGAACATGCTTTTGATTCTCTGGGGTACAGACCCAGGAGTGCAATTGCTGTGTTGTACGGTAATTCTATGTTTAACTTTCTGCAGAATTGCCAAACCATTTTCCAAAACAATGGGATCGTTTTGCACTTCCACCAGCGATGTTCCAGCTTCTCCACATCCCCGTCTACACTTGTTGTCCATCCTGTTGAGTTTAGCCGTCTTAGTGGTTTTGAAATAATAGTGCACTTTAGTTTAAATTTGCATTTCCCTGATGACTAATGAGGTTACGCTTCTTTTCATGTGCTTATTGACAGTTTCTATATCTGCTTTCGAGAAATCTCTATTCAAATCCTTAGCCTGCAAACTTTTTTCAGCTTTTTGCCTGTATTTTTACTCTCTTCATATACTTTTTTTTATTAACTTTTATTGAGCTTCAAGTGAACGTTTACAAATCAAGTCAGACTGTCACATATAAGTTTATATACACCTTACTCCGTACTCCCACTTGCTCTCCCCCTAATGAGTCAGCCCTTCCAGTCTCTCCTTTCGTGACAATTTTGCCAGCTTCCAACTCTCTCTGTCCTCCCATCCCCCCTCCAGACAAGAGTTGCCAACATTGTCTCAAGTGTCCACCTGATACAATTAGCTCACTCTTCATCAGCATCTCTCTTCTATCCACTATCCAGTCCCTTTCATGTCTGATGATTTGTCTTCGGGAATGGTTCCTGTCCTGGGCCAACAGAAGGTTTGGGAACCATGACCGCCGGGATTCCTCTAGTCTCAGTCAGACCACTAAGTATGGTCTTTTTATGAGAATTTGGGGTCTGCATCCCACTGTTCTCCTGCTCCCTCAGGGGTTGTCTGTTGTGCTCCCTGTCAGGGCAGTCATCGGTTGTAGCCGGGCACCATCTAGTTCTTCTGGTCTCAGGATGATGTAGGTCTCTGGTTCATGTGGCCCTTTCTGTCTCTTGGGCTCTTAGTTATCGTGTGACCTTGGTGTTCTTCTTTCTCCTTTGCTCCAGGTGGGTTGAGACCAATTGATGCATCTTAGATGGCCGCTTGTTAGCATTTAAGACCCCAGACGCCACATTTCAAAGTGGGATGCAGAATGTTTTCATAATAGAATTATTTTGCCAATTGACTTAGAAGTCCCATTAAACCATGGTCCCCAAACCCCTGCCCTTGCTCCACGGACCTCTGAAGCATCCAGTTTATCCCGGAAACTTCTTTGCTTTTGGTCCAGTCCGGTTGAGCTGACCTTCCATGTATCGAGTATTGTCCTTCCCTTCACCTAAAGCAGTTCTTATCTACTAATTAATCAGTAAAAAACCCTCTCCCACCCTCCCTCCCTCCCCTCCTCGTAACCACAAAAGTATGTGTTCTTCTCAGTTTATACTATTTCTCAAGATCTTATAATAGTGGTCTTATACAATATTTGTCCTTTTGCCTCTGACTAATTTCACTCAGCATAATGCCTTCCAGGTTCCTCCATATTATGAAATGTCTCACAGATTCGTCACTGTTCTTTATCAATGCGTAGTATTCCATTGTGTGAATATACCACAATTTATTTAACCATTCATCCGTTGATGGGCACCTTGGTTGTTTCCAGTTTTTGCTATTGTAAACAGAGCTGCAATAAACATGGGTGTGCATATATCTGTTTGTGTGAAGGCTCTTGTTTCTCTAGGGTATATTCCGAGGAGTGGGATTTCTGGGTTGTATGGTAGTTCAATTTCTAACTGTTTAAGATAACGCCAGATAGATTTCCAAAGTGGTTGTACCATTTTATATTCCGAGCAGCAGTGTATAAGAGTTCCAATCTCTCCGCAGCCTGTCCAACATTTATTATTTTGTGTTTTTTGGATTAATGCCAGCCTTGTTGGAGTGAGATGGAATCTTATCATAGTTTTAATTTGCATTTCTCTAATGGCTAATGATCAAGAGCATTTTCTCATGTATCTATTAGCTGCCTGAATATCTTCTTTAGTGAAGTGTGTGTTCATATCCTTTGCCCACTTCTTGATTGGGTTGTTTGTCTTTTTGTGGTTGAGTTTTGACAGAATCATATAGATTTTAGAGATCAGGCGCTGGTTGAAGATGTCATAGCTGAAAATTCTTTCCCAGTCTGTAGGTGGTCTTTTTACACTTTTGGTGAAGTCTTTAGATGAGCATAGGTGTTTGATTTTCAGGAGCTCCCAGTTATCTGGTTTCTCTTCGTCATTTTTGGTAATGTTTCGTATTCTGTTTATGCCTTGTATTAGGGCTCCTAAGGTTGTCCCTATCTTTTCTTCCATGATCTTTATCGTTTTAGTCTTTATGTTTAGGTCTTTGATCCACTTGGAGTTAGTTTTTGTGCTTGGTGTGAGGTATGGGTCCTGTTTCATTTTTTTGCAAATGGATATCCAGTTATGCCAGCACCATTTGTTAAAAAGACTATCTTTTCCCCAATGAACTGACACTGGGCCTTTGTCAAATATCAGCTGCTCATACGTGGATGGATTTATATCTGGGTTCTCAATTCAGTTCCACTGGTCTATGTGTCTGTTGTTGTACCAGTACCAGGCTGTTTTGACTACTGTGGCTATATAATAGGTTCTGAAATCAGGTAGAGTGAGGCCTCCCACTTTCTTCTTCTTTTTCAGTAATGCTTTACTTATCCAGGGCTTCTTTCCCTTCCATATGAAGTTCGTGATTTGTTTCTCTATCACCTTAAAAATGACATTGGAATTTGGATCGGAAGTGCATTGTATGTATAGATGGCTTTTGGTAGAATAGACATTTTTACTATGTTAAGTCTTCCTATCCATGAGCAAGGTATGTTTTTCCACTTAAGTATGTCCTTTTGAATTTCTTGTAGTAGAGCTTTGTAGTTTTCTTTGTATAGGTCTTTTACATCCTTGGTAAGATTTATTCCTAAGTATTTTATCTTCTTGGGGGCTACTGTAAATGGTATTGATTTGGTTATTTCCTCTTTGATGTTCTTTTTGTTGATGTAGAGGAATCCAAGTGATTTTCGTATGTTTATCTTATATCCTGAACTCTGCCAAACTCTTCTATTAGTTTCAGTAGTTTTCTGGAGGATTCCTTAGGGTTTTCTGTGTATAAGATCATGCCATCTGCAAATAGAGATACTTTTACTTCCTCCTTGCCAATCCGGATGCCCTTTGTTTCTTTGTCTAGCCTAATTGCTCTGGCTAGGACTTCTAGCACAATGTTGAATAAGAGCAGTGATAAAGGGCATCCTTGTCTGGTTCCTGTTCTCAAGGGAAATGCTTTTAGGCTCTCTCCATTTAGAGTGATGTTGGCTGTTGGCTTTGCATAGATGCCCTTTATTATGTTGAGGAATTTTCCTTCAATTCCTATTTTGGTGAGAGTTTTTATCATGAATGGGTGTTGGACTTTGTCAAATGCCTTTTCTGCATCAATTGATAAGATCATGTGGTTTTTGTCTTTTGTTTTATTTATATGGTGGATTACATTAATGGTTTTTCTAATACTAAACCAGCCTTGCATACCTGGTATAAATCCCACTTGGTCATGGTGGATTATTTTGTTGATATGTTGTTGAATTCTATTGGCTAGAATTTTGTTGATGATTTTTGCATCCATGTTCATGAGGCATATAGGTCTGTAATTTTCTTTTTTTGTGATGTCTTTACCTGGTTTTGGTGTCAGGGAGATGGTGGCTTCATAGAATGAGTTGGGTAGTATTCCGTCATTTTCTATGCTTTGAAATACCTTTAGTAGTAGTGGTGTTATCTCTTCTCTGAAAGTTTGGTAGAACTCTGCAGTATAGCCATCTGGACCAGGGCTTTTTTTTTTTTGTTGGGAGTTTTTTGATTACCGTTTCAATCTCTTTTTTTGTTATGGGTCTATTTAGTTGTTCTACTTCTGATTGTGTTAGTTTAGGTAGGTAGTGTTTTTCTAGGGATTCTTCCATTCCTTCAAGGTTTGCAAATTTGTTAGAGTACAATTTTTCGTAATAATCTGATATGATTCTTTTAATTTCAGTTGGGTCTGTTGTGATGTGGCCCATCTCGTTTCTTGTTTGGGTTATTTGTTTCCTGTATTTCTTTAGTCAGCCTGGCCAATGGTTTATCAATTTTGTTAATTTTTTCAAAGAACCAGCTTTTGGCTTTGTTAATTCTTTCAATTGTTTTTCTGTTCTCTAATTCATTTAGTTCAGCTCTAATTTTTATTATTTGTTTTCTTCTGGTGCCTGATGGATTCTTTTGTTGTTCACTTTCTATTTGTTCAAGTTGTAGGGACAGTTCTCTGCTTTTGGCTCTTTCTTCTTTTTGTATGTGTGCATTTATCGATATAAATTGACCTCTGTGCACTGCTTTTGCTGTGTCCCAGAGGTTTTGATAGGAAGTATTTTCATTCTCGTTGCATTCTATGAATTTCCTTATTCCCTCCTTAATGTCTTCTATAACCCAGTTTTTTTTCAGGAGGGTATTGTTCAGTTTCCAAGTATTTGATTTCTTTTCCCTAGTTTTTCTGTTATTGATCTCTAGCTTCATTGCCTTGTGGTCTGAGAAGATGCTTTGTAATATTTCGATGTTTTGTATTCTGCAAAGGTTTGTTTTATGACCTAATATGTGGTCTATTCTAGAGAATGTTCCATGTGCGCTAGAAAAAAAAGTATACTTTGCAGCAGTTGGGTGAAAAGTTCTGTATAAGTCAATGAGGTTAAGTTGGTTGATTGTTGTAATTAGGCCTTCTGTGTCTCTATTGAGCTTCTTACTGGATGTCCTGTCCTTCTCTGAAAGTGGTGTATTGAAGTCTCCTACTATAATTGTGGAGGTGTCTATCTCACTTTTCAGTTCTGTTAAAATTTGATTTATATATCTTGCAGCCCTGTCATTGGGTGCATAAATATTTAATATGGTTATATCTTCCTGGTCAATTGTCCCTTTCATCATTATTTAGTGCCCTTCTTTATCCTTTGTGGTGGATTTAAGTTTAAAGTCTATTTTGTCAGAAATTAATATTGCTACTCCTCTTCTTTTTTGCTTATTGTTTGCTTGATATATTTTTTTCCATCCTTTGAGTTTTAGTTTGTTTGTGTCTTTAAGTCTAAGGTGTGTCTCTTGTAGGCAGGATATAGACGGATCGTGTTTCTTTATCCAGTCCGAGACTCTCTGTCTCTTTATTGGTGCATTTAGTCCATTTACATTCAGCGTAATTATAGATAAGTAAGTGTTTAGTGTTGACATTTTGATGCCTTTTTATGTGTGTTGTTGACAACTTCATTTTTCCACATACTTTTTTGTGCTGAGACGTTTTTCTTTGTAAATTGTGAGATCCTCATTTTCATTGCATTTGACTTTATGTTTGTTGAGTCGTTACGTTTTTCTTGGCTTTTATTTTGAGTTATGGAGTTGTTATACCTCTTTGTGGTTACTTTAATATTTACCCCTATTTTTCTAAGTAAAAACCTGACTTGTATTGTTCTATATCGCCTTGTATCCCTCTCCATATGGCAGTTCTATGCCACCTGTATTTAGTCCCTCTTTTTGATTATTGTGATCTTTTACATATTGACTTCAATGATTCCCTGTTTTGAACATTTTTTTTTTTTTAATTAATCTTAATTTGTTTTTGTGATTTCCCTATTTGCGTTGATATCAGGATGTTCTGTTCTGTGACCTTGTGTTGTGCTGGTATCTGATAGTATTGGTTTTCTGACCAAACAATTTCCTTTAGTATTTCTTGTAGCTTTGGTTTGGTTTTTGCAAATTCTCTAAGCTTGTGTTTGTCTGTAAATATCTTAATTTCACTTTCATATTTCAGAGAGAGTTTTGCTGGATATATGATCCTTGGCTGGCAGTTTTTCTCCTTCAGTGCTCTGTATATGTCATCCCATTGCCTTCTTGCCTGCATGGTTTCTGCTGAGTAGTCTGAGCTTATTCTTTTTGATTCTCCCTTGAAGGAGACCTTTCTTTTATCCCTGGCTGCTTTTAAAATTTTCTGTTTGGTTTTGGCAAGTTTGATGATAATATGTCTTGGTGTTCCTAGTTCCACTATTATATTCACTTTCAAGCAAGAGCTTCCACCAGACAGATTTATTTAATCTACTTCCATTTTTCACTTGCACATTTTAAATTCCAAACTTATGTAGTACATGCAGTATTGCATTGTAATTTTGTACTTTTTATGAATCTAGATTAGATAAAATGAAAATATAATATTTAATAAAGGCTTACTTAGCAGCCATTGCAATGTTCAATTTATTGAGGGAATATTCCAAATCTCAAAGGTGATTATAGTTTGCAGTTTCATATATATATGTACTAAAAATATATATAACAGAATAGTCCAAGCTTCCAAACTCAACATGATGTCAATAATTTCTATAGAAACTTCTCTACCATTGCAGAAATATTAGACAGTGTAAAAAAGTTATATAAGCTCCTAAAATATTGGAGGGTTATATTTTATTTTATTTATTCTCTTCAGAAGGTGCCATGATGTGTATGGCTTATGTGGACAGAAGCCAAGATCCTTCATCTAATGGAGCTCACTAGCAAAGATGACAGACTGGCAGACAGAAAACATTTTACTTGAGGTAAATATAAGATGGAAACAGAAAAGAAGGGAATCAACCTGGTGTTAATAGGTCAGGAAAAACATTCTCAGGAAGATAACTGCATCATAGACACTGAGAGAAGCTTAAGCAAAGGCACAGGAGTGAGTATAATAAAGTTTCCTTTGAGCTGCAAGTGAATTCCCATAACTGAGTGTGAAGTGCAAGGCTAGCTTGACAGGGGATAAAGTTGAAAAAGTAAAAAGGAAAGAAAAAAAAAAATCTTGACTTTTGAGACACAGAATAAATATGATATTAATACCATAGTCTATCAAGCCAGAACTTGAATATAAGGGGAGGTTAATTAGAAAGATTATTGATTCTTGTAAAAAAGAAATATTCCAGGTAATTTTGTGATCGCTCATAGCTATGGAAATAACCTATACATTTACCCAGCATGACATCAGAAAATGTTGTATCTTTACCTTCGTGAAAACCCTGGTGGCATACTGGTTAAGAGCTACAGCTGCTAACCAAAAGGTTGGCAGTTTGAATCCCCCAGGTGCTCCTTGGAAACTCTATGGGGCAGTTCTACTCTGTCTTATAGGGTTGCTATGAGTCAGAATTGACTCAACGGTAGTGGGTTTGGTTTTTTGTTTTTTTTAATTTTTTTTTTTTTGGTGCTTTAAAATCAAACTTGTAACTTCTTACCTAGTGTCTCCATTCATTAAGTGTGGGATAAAGGGCAGCATAAGGAGACACTGGGAGCATCTTCAAACATCTGAATATTTTTCCTTGTGCTTTCATCAAACTCATAGGCTTTCTTTCATTGTCGAGATTGCCTTTTGGTGAATAATGGCCTCTTAAAGGAAACCTCTTACATCAAGGCTACAAATTGTTGTTGTTGCTAGGTCCTGACAACAGAAAGAGACCCATCCTGGTACTGCACCATCCTGACAATTGTTGCTATGTTTCAGCCCATTGTTGCAACCACTGTGTTAATCCATCTCATTGAGATTCTTCCTCTTTTTTGCTGGCCTTCTACTTTGCCAAGCATGATGTCCTTCACCAGGGATGGTCCCTCCTGATAACAAGTCCAAAGCATATGAGATGAAGTCTTGCCATCCTTGCTTCTAAGGAGCATTCTGTCTGTACTTCTTCCTCACTTTTCTAGTAGTTCATGGTATATTCAATATTCTTCACCAACACCATAATTCAAATGCATCAATTCTTCTTTGGTATTTCTTACTCATTGTCTAAAGCTTTAGCATGCATATGAGGTGACAGAAAATACCATGGCTTGGGTCAGGCACACCTTAGTACTCAAAGTGACATCTTTGCTTTTTAATTAACACTTTAAGGAGGTCTTTTGAAGCAGATATGCCCAATGCAATAAGTAGTTTGATTTCCTGACTGCTGTTTCCATGGGTATCAATTGTGGATCCAAGTGAGATGAAATTCTTGACAACAATATTTTCTTCCTTTATCATGACTTTGCTTATTGGTCTAATTGTGAGGATTTTTGTTTTCTTAATGTTGAGGTATAATTCATATTGAAGGCTATAGTCTTTGATCTTCATCGGGAAGTGCTTCAAGTCCACCTTCACTTTCAGCAAGCAAGGTTGAGTCATCTGCATGTTGAAGGTGTTAATGAGTCTTCCTCCAATCCTGATGCTGTGTTCTTCTTCATACAGTCCAGTTTTTCAGATTATTTGCTCAGCATACAGGTTGAATAAGCATGGTGAAAGGATACAACTCTGATGCACACCTTTTCCTGATTTTAAACTACATAGTATCCCCTTGCTCTGTTTGAACAATTGGCTGTTGGTCTAGGTACAGGTTCTGCATAAGCACAAGTAAGTATTCTGGAATTCCCATTCTTAATAATGTTATACTTAATTTGTTATGATCCACACAGTTGGATACATGATATTCCTCTTTCCAAGTCCTCTTCTGAATCTTCTTTGAATTTCAGGCAGTTTCCTATCAATGTACTGCTGCAACTGTTTTTGACTTATCTTCAGCAAAATTTTATTTGTGTGTGAAATTGTTCAATAATTTCTGCATTCCATTTAATCACCTTTCTTTGGAATGGGCATGAATATGAATCTCTTCCAGACAGTTTGCCAGGTAACTGTCTATCAAATTTCTTGGCATAGAGGAGTGAGTGCTTCCAGCTTTGCAGCCATTTGTTCAAAGATTTCAGTTGATATTCCAATTGCTACAAATAAGAAGAATATTATAGTTTTAGTTAATGCTCAAGCATTTGTTTATTGTTACATAATTTTGAACTGGACATAAAAGAAAATATTACTTTTCATATTTCATAGGTTAGCAATTACAGTTTGAAATTAGGTTCATTTACATTTGCAAATTAATGTCTTTATATTAGTGGCTTGTTGTGAAATACAACTTTCATAATTTGCATTGAAACATTTGTCACCATATTGGCAATAATAGCAAAATTCACTTCAATTTTTTTGTCAGCATATGGCAGTGTGTCTGAGTTGTTGTATAAACTCCCAACAACCTCTCACGATTGAAGTTTTGGCATCGAAATATAGATTTCTTATATTCAGAATTTTAATGCTATAGGGTTATGTTGGAAAATGTATTACTATCTTTGACAAGGTAAAGCACAGCAAATCTGAGAAACACTAATCTTATAATTTCACCAGCATGATTCTGATCCACACATTAGCCTTCCTTTCCTACTTTCCTTCCTTCTTTTCTTCCTCCCTTTCTTTTGAGCCTCAGTTTCTTTTTTTCTGTCCTTTTTCTATTTATATTTTTTCCTGTCCTTTCATTTTTCCCCTTCCCTGTTTAAAAGGATCCTAAAAAATAATAAATGGCAAGATAGCAATGAATGTAAGTGCAGTGCATTTATGTAAAAATCAAGCTTGCAAAAGAAAAAAGTTTTAGTGGAAGCCACCTGTGAGATTGTATAGGGAAAAATAATTTTACTGTGAGAATAATGCTTTCAAAGTCAGACTAATTGATAGATTATTGTTTGCTGACTTATTTAAATAGTGGAAATTGTCTAATTTCATTAAAATGTATATTCTTCAACTTTTATATAGTCATTTTAACAGCTTTGATGTAGAAAGTGGCTTTTATAATTTTGGAGATGCTTGTATTCATCTGTATTTCAAGGAGATTGTCTTAGTCATCTAGTGCTGCTATAACTGAAATGCCACAACTGGATGGCTTTAACAAAGAGAAATTTATTCTCTCACAGTCTAGTAGGCTAGAAGTCCAAATTCAGAGTGTCAGCTCCAGGGGAAGGCTTTCTCTCTCTCGGCTCTGGAGGAAGATCATTGTCATCAATCTTCCCCTGGACTAGGAGCTTCTCCGCACAGGATCCCCAGGGTTCAAAGGAAGCACTCTGCTCCCAGTACTGCTTTCTTGGTGGTATGAGGTCCCAAACTCTCTGTTTGCTTTCTTTTCCTTTAATCTCTTGTAAGATAATAGGTGGTGCAGGCCACAATCCAGGGAAACTCCCTTTACATTGGATCAGGGATGTGACCTTAGTAAGGGTTTTACAATCCCACTCTAATTCTCTTTAACTCAAAACAACAATCACAAAATGGAGGACAGCCACACAATACTGGAAATCATGACCTAACCAAGTTGACACATATTTTTGGAAGATACAATTCAATCCATGACAGATGTTGAGTGGATTTATATAGGGTGACAATTAATTTTGAACTATTTGGAAATATAATTTTGTTTTTCTCATGTCAAATTATTCTCTTTGTATGACGAAAAGAAAATCTATCAAAAAGAAAATTTTACTTAGGACTCCGTAGTGTTTGTTTTAAAGCAGAAAATGTACTATTGAGTAATTGAATCTTGTCATGGGTATTAATAGCTAATAGCTCAATATTGAATAATGTGTAAGGCAAGATGAACCATTCAATAAATAAAGCTCTATATTTTTATTCTGAAATGTTTCTGTTCTATTTAGGGAAAGGAACATTATCTTAATTAAGGTCAACGACAACTATTGATCAACTAAATTTCATCTGGATATTGAAAGTATGTTTAACTGTTATTAGGTATGTATTTCTTATTAAGAAGCTAAACATGTTTTCTTAAGTAGAATGTAGTAGGTTATAAATCTTCAGTCTGTTTTTCATACAAAAGATGTTACCAGATATGGGAGTTTTTTATTCACCTCCAGCCAAGCCGTTCGCCCATAAAAGGGAAGCTTCAATTACTGTTTGAAAGGAAGCGACACCCTGCCTGAGCCAAGTCTTTGCCTACCATGTGTTCAATATTCCTATGACTATACCTTCTCTGGAGTGCCCAGGGAAGTCCCTGAAAACATCTCTGGACACTTTCCAGAGTTGCAGAAGACTCTGATCCTAGCGCTTTCAAGAAAACTACTGCAAATACCTGGGCCGAGACATTTAATAAAAGAAATTGTTCAAAGCAGAAGGACATAGAAGAGTCTTGTAGAATTTAAAATGGAAAATTTATGTGAAAGCCCATTATCATTGTTTTTGTTCAAATTTAAACTTCAACATACATTGTTTTTCTATTTTAAATGTGTGTAATAAAGATACTCAACACTTGTTGAAAACTTACTCTTCTTACTATTGGTATAACTATATACCAGCCACTTTTTATGCCCCAGGATTGGTAGGTAGTACATTATTCCCATACTTATGCGTTTAGCCTCAAGGTGAGTCGCTTTTGAAATGCATGATGCTCAGCAGACTGGAGTTGGAGCCTCACTGTCATGTAGGTTGAGCATTCTATTATGTGATCCTTCCTGGATGTGTTAGTTTTGTAAACATTGGCCTTTTTTTCCTTTATTTCTGTGAGATAAGGCTTGTGAGTCCTGGTGGGTTTATTTTGGTTTTTCTGTGTCATATTTGGAAAACTAGAGTCCCCATGCAACCATGCACCTAATAGAAAAAGGCACCGATAATATTTAATTCTTGTTGCTATATTGTCATAGCACAGATTGGTGGCCTCACAGTACCAGCGGCCTTATCAATGTCTTGTATCATCAGATCATATATCTCAAAATCCATAAATCGTACCAAAAATTTCAAATTGGTCTTTCAGCCTTTCATAATTAGTGAAAACACAGAGCATCAAAAACGTTTAAAAAAATAAAAATTTAGTAACAAAAGGATTAAACCAGGAACTCTAAGTGTTAATGCACTTTAATAATATTTAATGTATAGCTAAGGAAATGAAAGCTTGGAAAATTCATACAACCTGAAACTGGTTTATTCTTTAGGGATTAGGGATGCATTGAAAGCTTTTAAATGAACAAACAAATAAACAAACAGGGCAATAGTGTAATTAGTATTCAATTTTAGCTAGATGCCTCTCAGGCCTTGTAGAATAACACTGGAGGAGAGAGTAAAGGAACTCTTGCAAATAGTAGGATATAATTCAATCCCTGGGTGATGAAAATGGTTATTGTCCTCAGCTGCTAACTGAAAAAGTTTTAATCTACACTGAGGTCCCTCTGAAGAAAGGCCTGGCAATCTACTTCCAAAAAAATCAGCCACTGAGCGCTGTTCTACCCTGACAAACATGGGGTAGTCATGAGCCAGAATTGACTTTGCAGCAAATGGTTGTTGGTTAATTTGGATTTGAACAGTGGTAGTTGTGTGGAGAATTAAGAAAGTGCAGATCCAAGGTACATCTAAAGTTGAGCTTCAAATAATTTTTGACTTATTTCCTACTGAGAACAAAGGAAACACAGTCTACTTAACCCTATAATGAACTCTCTAGAGTTCACTGATTAGTTTCTACTCAAAGGGTCAGGAACTCAATAGATATAAATTTATTGACACGTGGCTGCTTTTACCACTTCGGAAATTTAATGTGGAATTTCTTCCTAAGATAGAGCTGTAATCAACAAATGTGTGTTAAGTTAATTTGGAGTAGATGACATTATTTGTCTCCCTAAACCAACCCACAACCAACCCACTGCCGTCGAGTCGATTCTGACTCATAGCGACCCTATAGGACAGAGTAGAACTGCCCCATAGAGTTTCCAAGGAGCGCCTGGTGGATTTGAACTGCCAGTCTCTTGGTTAGCAGCCCTAGCACTTAACCACTATGACACCAGGGTGGCTCCCTAGAAGCACAAAATCAAAATTCATCAAGGCAGGCAGGCACTGGAGGAATGAAGCAACCAATCATCATTTTTTTCCTTCCAGCACTGAGGAAAAACTGATAAAGACACTATTAGTGCTTTGGGAATAAAAGTTAATCCATCCTGGAGTAAAAAAAAATTAAAATGTAATTTTAAAATAAGAGTATCATAAAAAATGGGGGTAGGGTAAAACAAAAGAATCACTACAAAACAAACCATGTATTAACCTCAAAAATTAAAAAATAAATTGCATGGTATTCTTATGAACAATACAAAAAAATTGACTTGCATTAAAAACAACCTTACTACAGTCTATTACCTGCTAAAGGTGAACTTTCTCTTCAGCTTAGTGGGAGTGTTTGGATAGCATTAGCCAGACTTGCAGAGAGTTCAGTGCAATGGGGAAATACACACAAGGGACCCTGGGAATTTATGGACAGGGAACTCGCAGCCCTGTGTCAAATAAGATGTCTCTTCTACAGAAAATAGATTTTATTAGAAGATGGGATATTAGTCCTATTGGCATATAAAAATTCATAAGTCCTAGAATTCTGTGCATGCAAAAAAGAGAAATATAGGCAGGCAGGGCAAAAGACGATATACTGAATGTTACCATGGACCAGTTGCTTTATATTTTCTTCTCACAATGACCTTATTATTGTCCTCATTTTACAGGTGAGAAAACTGAGGCTGAAAGGTGTTAAATAACATGTTCAAGGTCAAACTCCAGATAGCATATTTTCATAGTCCACATTCATAATTATCTTACTCTACTGTCACCTCGGATGTTTCAGTTCTCATAAATGCCAATGTGCATATTAATATTTCATGTTTAATGCCAAGTTATTGTTTTCTGAGGACACTATTTTTATGGATTAAAAAAACAGTATAATACTATGAAAATATCTAAAAATATGCCTATGAACTTCAAAGTGATTACAAGGGAAAAACAATTTTAAATCTTATTATTATATATGCTATTCTCTACTTGCATCTGTTCTGCTTGTTTGCAGTTTTTTTCTTTTTTTTAATAATGTTGCATATTTATAAAAATTTGAAATGCAAATAAATTCCCAGATGGTCACTTATATTTGCAAGTCTCTAAAAATGCATCATACTTTAAATGGTAGTAAGATATTTTTAAAAATGCATCATACTTTAAATGGTAGTAAGATAATTAGTTTTGGAAATATAAATGGCAAGCTGAAAATTAGTGTAATGTATATAAAAAAAAAAATTTTTTTTTTTTTTTATATATTATAGGCCAAGTGAGAATAACTTCCTAAATGCTTTATGACTGACATGGCTCTGGTTTGGTTGATAGATAAGGCTAGCATATACAAAGAGTTAATAATAATACAAGACTCAAGTTAATTTTCAAGGTCTTTTCTATAGCTACAAATACAGGAATTTCATTTTATTTTGAGCCTCTGGAAATGGTTTCTTTAAAATTTCCATTTTAGAATTCTACTTATATACCTTTAAACATATAAAGAGTATTAAAAAGTTGTACTTACAGAAATGTTGCAATGGGAGTTTCGGACAGCCTTTACCCAGACTCTCCAGTTGATGATAGTTTACAAGATCTTGTTAATCTTCACTTTCTCACTCACTGCATGTAAATGCAAGAGTTGTGAAGGGTCTAAGCTTTTATCCTGCTTACAGGTGAACAAATTAGCTTGCTACAATTTCATGGGTACTAGCAGAAGAAAATTTTGGGTCAGAGACAAAGAACTATTCCACTTACAACAGAGTAAGCAGCTCTAGCTTCACATTTATATCGGTTCGTCTTGTCCCTAAATATCTTAAGGTAATAGAGAGACAGACACAGAACAGTGTGGCATGCACAGTGGGCGTGTATCGCAGATGAAGAATCTCAGTCTTAGAAAAGCCTCCGTTTTATACGGATGTTGCAAGCAAACCCATCCAATTTTTGCTCCAGAGGTAGGCGTTGTTCTGGTCAGAAATCAAATCTCCCCTCAGTCCAATGAAAGCAGACACCTCACCTATCTTCCACAGTGGATTTCTATACAAAAATACTTAAAAAGATTGTTGGTGTTGTTATTAGGTGCTGTCAAGTCAGTTTCAACTCATAGTGACAGTATGCACAACAGAAAAAAACACTGCCCCGTCCTGAGCCATGCTTACATCATTGCAATCATTGTTATGCTCGAGCTTATTGTTGCAGCCAGTGTGTCAATCCACCTCGCTGAGGGTCTTCCACTTTTCTGCTGACCCTGTACTCTGCCAAGCATGATGTGCTTCTCCAGGGACTGATTCCTCCTGACAACATGTCCAAAGTATGTAAGACGCAGTCTCGCCATCCTTTCATCTAAAGAGCATTCTGGTTGTACTTCTAAGACAGGTTTGTTCGTTCTTTCGGCAGTCCATGGTATATTCGATATTCTTCGCCAACACCACAATTCAGAACCGTCAATTCTTCTTCGGTCTTCCTTATTCATTGTCCAGCTTTCACATGCATATGATGCTATTGAAAATACCATGGCTTGGATCAGACACACCTTAGTCTTCAAATTGACATCTTTGCTCTTCAACACTTTAAAGAGGTCTTTTGCAGCAGATTTACCTGATGCAATGCGTCTTTTGATTTCTTGACTGCTGCTTCTATGGCTGTTGATTGTGGATCCAAGTAAAATGAAATCCTTGACAACTTCGATCTTTTCTCCATTTATCATGATGTTGCTCATTGGTCCAGTTGTGAGGATTTTTGTTTTCTTTATGTTGAAGTGTAATCCATACTGAAGGCTGTGGTCTTTGATCTTCATTAGTAAGTGCTTCAAGTCCTCTTCACTTTCAACAAGCAAGGTTGAATCATCTGCCTAACGCAGGTCGTTAATGAGTCTTCCTCCAATCCTGATGCCCTGTTTTTCTTCATATAGTCCAGCTTCTCAGATTATTTGCTCAGCATACAGATTGAATAGATACGTTGAAAGAATAAAACCCTGATGCACACCTTTCCTGACTTTAAACCAATCAGTACCCCTTGTTCTGTCCAAACAACTGCCTCTTGATCTATGTAAATGTTCCTCATGAGCACAATTAAGTGTTCTGGAATTCCCATTCTTCTCAAAGTAGTCCGTAATTTGTTATGATCCACACAGTCAAATGCCTTTGCATAGTCAGTAAAACACAGGTAAACTTTCTTCTGGTATTCTCTGCTTTCAGCCAGGATCCATCTGACATCAGCAATGATATCCCTGGTTTCACATCCTCTTCCGAAATCGGCCTGAATTTCTGGCAGTTTACTGTTGGTATACTGCTGTAGCCGTTTTTGAATGATCTTCAGCAAAATTTTGCTTGTGTGTGACGTTAATATTGTTCTATATTTCTACATTCAGTTGGATCACCTTTCTTGGGAATAGGCATAGATATGGATCTCTTCTAGTCAGTTGGCCAGAAAGCTGTCTTCCATATTTCTTGGCATAGGCGAGTGAGCACCTCCAGCACTGCGGCTGTTTGTTGAAACATCTCAATTGATATTCCATCAATTCCTGGAGCCTTGCCTGTCGGTTTATCATACTGGGGGGGGCTTGCGTGTTGCTGTGATGCTGGAAGCTATGCCACCAGTATTCAGATACTAGCAGGGCCACCCACGGAGGACAGTTTTCATCTGAGCTTCCAGACTAAGATAGACTACGAAGAAGGGCTCAGCAGTCTACTTCTGAAAAGCATTAGCCAGTGAAAACCTTATGAGTAGCAGCGGAACATTGTCTGATATAGTGCCAGAAGATGAGACCCCCCAGGTTGGAAGGCACTCAAAAGATGACTGGGGAAGAGCTGCCTCCTCAAAGGAGAGTCGACCTTAATGACGTGGGTGGAGTAAAGCTTTTGGGACCTTCATTTGCTGATGTGACACAACTCAAAATGAGAAGAAACAGCTGCAAACATCTATTAATAATCAGAACCTGGAATGTACGAAGTATGAATCTAGGAAAATTAGAAATCATCAAAAATGAAATGGAATGCATAAACATCAATATCCTAGGCATTAGTGAGCTGAAATGGACTGGTATTGGCCATTTTGAATCTGACAATCATATAGTCTACTATGCTGGGAATGACAACTTGAAGAAGAATGGTGTTCCATTCATCGTCAAAAAGAATGTTTCAAGATCTATCCTGAAGTACAAAGTTGTCAGTGATAGGGTAATATCCATATGCCTACCAGGAAGACCAGTTAATACAAATATTATTCAAATTTACGCACCAGCCACTAGAGCCAAAGATGAAGAAATAGAAGATGTTTATCAGCTACTGCAGTCTGAAATTGCTCGAACATGCAATCAAGATGCATTGATAATTAGTGGCGATTGGAATGCGAAAGTTGGAAACAAAGAAGAAGGATTAGTAATTGGAAAATATGGCCTTAGTGACAGAAACAATGCCGGAGATCAAATGATAGAATTTTGCAAGACCAACGACTTCTTCATTGCAAATACCTTCTTTCACCAACATAAACGGCGACTGTACACATGGACCTCACCAGATGGAACACACAGAAATCAAATTGACTACATTTGTGGAGAGAGACGATGGAAAAGCTCAATATCGTCAGTCAGAACAAGGCCAGGGGCCGACTGTCGAACTGACCATCAACTGCTCACATGCAAGTTCAAGGTGAAACTGAAGAAAATCAGAGCAAGTCCACGAGAGCCAAAATATGACCTTGAGTATATCCCACCTGAATTTAGAGACCATCTCAAGAATAGATTTGACTCATTGAACACTATTGACCAAAAACCAGACAAGTTGTGGAATGACATCAAGGGCATCACCCATGAAGAAACCAAGAGGTTGTTGATAAGACAGAAAAGAAAGAAAAGACCAAGATGGACGTCAGAGGAGACTCTGAAACTTGCTCTTGAGCATCGAGCACCTAAAGCAAAAGGAAGAATTAATGAAGTAAAAGAACTGAACAGAAGATTTCAAAGGGTGGCTCGAGAAGACAAAGTATTATAATGACATGTGCAAAGAGCTGGAGATGGAAAAACAAAAGAGAAGAACACGCCAGGCATTTCTCAAGCTGAAAGAACTGAAGAAAAAATTCAAGCCTCGAGTTGCAATAGTGAAGGATTCTATGGGGAAAATATTAAATGATGCAGGAAGCATCAAAAGAAGATGGAAGGAATACACATAGTCATTACACTAAAAAGAATTAGTTGATGTTCAACCGTTTCAAGAGGTGGCGTATGATCAGGAACCGATGGTGCTGGAGGAAGAAGTCCAAGCTGCCGTGAAGGCATGGGCGAAAAACGAGGTTCCAGGAATTGAAGGAATGTCAATTGAGATGTTTGAGATGTTTTTGAATAGATAGTATGGGATAAAATTTTTCTTGAGACATGTGGAAATGCAAAAGACCTATGGAGAATTGCATTTCAATGATGAATACCCATTATCATTATACTTTTTATAATTCATTGAAAAAAGTTTTAGACATGATGCCCCATCGGTTGTGTGTGTGTGTATGTGGTTTTGAATTGTGCTTTAGGTGAAAGTTTACTGCTCAAGTTAATTTCTCATTCAAAAATTTATACATATATTGTTTTGTGACGTTGGTTGCAATCCCCACAATGTGACAGCACACTCTCCATTTCCACCTCCGGTTCCCTGTGTCTTTTCAGTCAGTTCATGTCCCTTTTGCCTTCTCATCCTGCTTTTGGACAGGAACTGTACATTTGGTCTGATTGAACTAAGAAGCAAGTTCTTCAAGTGTACTATTTTTTGTTTTATTGTCCTGTCTAATCTTTGCCTGAAGAGTGGGTTTTGGGAATGGTTTTAGTTCTGGGTTAACAGGGCATCCAGGGGCCATAGTTTTGGGGGTTCCTCCAGTCGCCATCAGACCATTAAGCCTCTTCTACATTTTTCCCTTGCTCTGTCTGGGGCTCTCTGTTTTGTTCTCTGTCAGGGCAGTTGTTTGGTAGTCGGACACCATTTAGTTCATCTGGTCTCAGGCTGGTGGATTCTCTGGTTCATTTGGTCCTCCTTTGGTCCTTTGGGCTAGTATTTTCCTTGTGTCTTTTTTGTGTGTTTAATCCTTTTCTTGAGTTATTATAATAGCTGTATCATACAATATTCATATTTTTGTGACTGACTTATTTCACTAGAATAATGTCTTCCAGATTCATCCATGTCGTGACATATTTCCTGGATTCACTCTTGTCCTTTATTGTTGCATAGTATCCTATTGTGTGTATGTACAATAATTTATTTATGCAGTCATCTGGTAATGGGCGTTCAGATTCTTTCCATCTTTTTGCTATTGTGAATAGTGCTGCAACAAGCATGGGTGTGCATAAGTCTATTCAAGTGAGGGCTCTTAATTCTCTCTGATATATTCCTAGGAGTAGGATTGCTGGATTGTATGGTATTTCTATTTCTACCTTTTTAAGGAAGAGCCATACCATTTTCCAAAGTGGTTGTACCATTTTATATTCCCACCAGCAGTGCATAAGAGTTCCAGTCTTCCCACAACCTCCCTAACATCTGTTATTTTGTGTTTTTTTGGAGTAGTGACAGCTTTACTGGGGTGAAATGATATGTCAGTGTAGTTTTGATTTGCATTTCTCTAACGGCTAATGATCATTAGCATTTTCTCATGTGTCTGTTAGCCACCTGAATGTCTTCTTCAGTGAAGCACCTGTTCATATCCTTTGCTCATTTTTAAATTGGATTATTGGTCTTTTTGTTGTTAAGGTGTTGCAGTATCTTATAGCTTTTAGAGATTAGACACTTACCGGATATGTCACAACCAAATTTATTTCCCAGCCTGTAGGTTCTCTTTTTATTCTTTTGGTGAAGTCTTTTGAAGAGCCTAAGTATTTTATTTTTATTTTTTTGATTTTTAGGAGCTCCCAGTTATCTAGTTTCTCACCTGGCGTTTGTGCATTCTTAGTTATGGTTTGTATACTATTTATGCCACATTTTAGGGTTCGTAGCATTGTCCCTATTGTTTCTTCCATGATCTTTATCGTTTTCAATTTTGTATTTAGGTCTTTGATCCATTTTGAGTTAGTTTTTGTGTATGGTATGAGGCATGGGTTCTTCTCATTTTTTTACAGATGGATATCCAGTAATGCCAGCACTATTTGTTAAAGAAACTGCCTTTTCCCCATTTAACAAACTTTCAGCCTTTGTCAAATATCAGCTGCTCATAGGTGGATGGATTTACGTCTGGGTTCTCAATTCTGTTCCATTGGTCTATGTGTCTGTTTTTGTACCAGTACCAGTCTGTTTTGACCACTGTAACTAAATGGTAGGTTCTGAAGCCAGGTGGTGCGAGTCTTGTATCTGATCAAATAAATTTTTGCAGTCAAATGACATTTGAAGAATAACATAGAATTAATAAAATTTGGGGGACAAGTTATGGTCTCAAAGCTTGCCTAGAATAATCTGACTAGTGTTAAGGCATCATTTTTTGAATTGTATCTGAAACTCTATTTTACTTTTCCAGTTTTGTTATGTTAGAGATGACATTCTACTAAATCAATGAAATGCTGTTCAGTATAATCCCAGTTGTGCAGATTTTCTGAGAAAAAGAAGAAACCAGTGACTTATCAGAAATAGTGTCTTTGGCATGACAGGCCATCATATACTTTCAGCAAACTTGGGACATTTGGGTCCCAAGAGTTGCAGATAAAACTCTGAGTAACTTACATACTATAAAAAAGGAAATATTGTCAGTATCTTGATATATTTTCAATATTCCAATGTGATTTTCTAAAGATATACACACTAAGAAGAAAGACTGCATCAATCCTGAAATGAATGTGAAACTCATTTATCAAACCTAATTTTTTTTTAATTCAACTTGCATTGAAGTCTTATTAAAAAAAAAAAAAACTAATAGAACAAAAACTCAAATCCAAATTCAATTACACCGTACACTGCAGTGCACTGTAGTGAAGTACTTTGTGACTTGAGAATCTTTTGAGGAATCTAGGCACGGTCCTGCTATAACTCGAGTAAAATTATATTAAAATAAAATATAAAGACTAGGACAAAATATCAGGGGAAAATCCCTAAATTGCTAGAATTATTGCTCTATGGAAATGTTTGTAATGGGAAGATAGATAATGAATATAACTTGAATGAAATTTTAAAATATATGTGTTTCTAAACCAACTGTTTGAAGACATATACTGATCTTACATATTAAAACGATACTGATAAATATTAGATTCTCAAAAAAGTATTAGCTATTATTATTTCTTAATGTTGACTGAGAATGGGGGCAGTGTTTTGGTTTGTCTTTTTTTTTTTTTTTAATGGAGGCATTTATTGGCTCCTCTGCATACAATATCTGGATTATGCAGAAACCTGACCAGGTGAACAAAATAAAACTTTCTTCAATCCGTCAAAGCCACCTTGGAAATCAAAATATTCTGGCAACTATATCAAGGTTAAAGCTCAAACAAGACGTTGATGCAAAATAATTTAGCAGTTAATTACCTTTTGTATAATAATGTAGACCTGTCTTAACTTTCTCTATTCTTTTTGGAATTGTCAATTAAATGAAAATAACTATGATAATATAATACCGGAAAATATTCAAAAAGAGCATAATTTAATAAACTTGCAGACCACAACATGGTGGGAGTCAGAAGGCCACAATTACTGGTAATTACTGGTACGTATTTTAACATAAGCGTTTCTCGGATAAGATGTACGCCAGCACTGTGAATCTGGGATTTCTAGTAGCTCAGTTCATAACCTTCTCCTAACCCTGTTGGTTCTTATTTACTCTTAACTCTTGTTCATTTAATATTTTGGCCAGGTGACTCAGTTTCCACCATCTCCCCCATGCCGCCATCATTTTTTTTTAATTTAACATGCTTTGCTATTGTCTTTTTTTACTTATTTATTCTTTCATTCATACCCAAAGAATTTATCCTTCTTTTTTCAAATTATTTACTTGAGGGAATTTTTCAATACCCTTATAAACTTTTGACATAGTCCTTTTATTATTTCTCTTTGTGTGATTTTCAAACAGAGACTCAGTCCTCACAGGAAGCAACCCCTTGTTGATTTATTGGGATAAAGTAGAATAAAAAAATTAATGAGGAACTGCTTTAACTGATATAATTGTACTACATAGAAATAATCACAGTTTGATAGAAGAAGAAAAGTATCTTCAAAAATATTAAAAGTCATTTACATACAGAATGAGAATTAGTTTGTTTCTCTGTCTCTTTTGGGTTGAGTTAATTCATTTATGGACAAATACTAAAGAAAAAAGTATAAAAAATGTGAAAACGACATTAAAAGTAGGAAGTTTTTCACAAAGAAAACATGAAATGTGTTTGGATTTCTTAAATACACGTATTTCTCTAACGGAAACTTATGAACAGACTAAGAAACCCACGGTACCAGGTCCATCTTTAGATTCTGCCATGCTGTAAAAGCAGGTCCAGTAAAGTTTGACTAGCATGCCAAGAAGTTTCTGCAACCATACAGCCACCAGCATTATGGAATGTAAGTGGACTATTGTACGCAAATTGACATTGTGACAAAATGTACTGCCAACTGTACATAGCCTGATAACTTGGCCATATACTGTATTCATTTTCATCATTAATATCACACTCACTTTTTATTGCTTTCCCTGAGAAAAACTGAGTTTCTGCTTTTGTATTGTTTGGGAAACTTGTCTACTCCCAACACTGAACAGGGGATAAAACGACCTATTTGTGGAAAATTAACAATAAAAGACTCTTAGTTCATATTAATTACTCTTTATGTGATTATTACTAGAATTCACACTTAAGCGATAGATGAGAAATGAGTTAAGGATTAGCTCTATGTTTATTGTGATCAGTAAATGAGAAATAAAAAATTTTCTGAGATGAATGTATTCTTGAATAATAACATTCTACTCTGCCTTTACCAAGTCGGTTAAGGAATTCTTAAAATTGCCCAAGTTAAAACAGAGTAATAGTTCAAGAAACACTTTGGATTTTAATCCCAACACATTCATACTTTTTAAAATGTAATTAAATATAGTTATAGGGTCACTATGAGCTGGAATTGACTCAACCGCATTTTTTTTTTTTAATACAGTGATTGTTATTCTCGTGATAGATTAGTGTTTCTGTATACTCATTTGTCTTCAAATCCTGGAAGACATTGATTTGACTTTGTTTGTACCTTGGAGAATACTTAAAACAGCATCTTTAGGGTGATATAGTGTGGGCTCTTAACCTGCCTCTCTTTCTTACTAGACATTGAAGGCAAATGATTTAACTACTTATCCAAACAACTTAACATTTTGGTGTCAGTTTTGTCCTTTTTTATTTCACAAGATTAAGTGAGTTAAAGTATGCACTGTATGAAGCACACTTTAGGTGATGAATAACTGCGAGTCCTGTTGTAGATGTCCTCCTCCTCCTCCTCATTATCTTCATCATCTGTAAATTTTCTTCCCAAGTACTTCCTAAGAGGCACATGAGATCTTGGTCTAAAAAAAAAGTTTTAAAAACCTATTTCTATAGGGATGAGTTCAATCCTAATGTTAGCGCATTGTAGTAATCTAAATCCATTCTGCCTTGTCAAATATGTATGCAATTGATCTTCATTTCCTGACCTACGATGCTCTGGAGTAACCACATTCATCAATAAAAGCTATTACACAGGACAAGAATGGTGGGTGGAAAGTCTCAAAATAGTTTGTATATTATGTTTGCATCCATCAAGATAAAAGTAGAAAACTGCAAGTACACACTGTATTACCTGAGAAGCACCGTGAAGTACTTACCACTACTGTAAACGTAAAAATCAAATTTTAATACCATAGGTTAACAGAAAGGGTCAACACTTGCTGTATATCATGAACTTGTAAAAGTCTGTAGTTCTTCTTTGTACATATATCCATATTCTCAATTTAGAACTCTTAGAAGCTATGAAAAATCTACTGTATTTGTTTATAAATGGTTTTTATACATCCATTAATGCAGCAGACACTTATTCAGTGTCAACTGTGTATTAAGCAACTAATTAGAGCCTGGAACATACCTCAGTAAGCTCATTAACTAAGGGGAAAAATTATCATCACAACAACTGTACTGAAAATAGCTACATTACTTCCATATCCTGCTTAATATAATTATACTCATGGGTCAAAAACAAACAAAACAACAACAACAACCAAAACTTAGCGTTATATATATATCTACGTGTGCCTATTCAGAGGAGCCCAGGTGGCATAGAAATAAAGTGCTCAGTAACTGAAAGGTCAATGGTTCAAAACCACCAGACTCTGCATGAGAAAAAGATGTAGCAGTCTGTTTCTATAAAGATTACAGTCTTGGAAACCCATGGGGAAGTTCTACTCTGTCGTACAGTGTCTCTATGAGTTGAAGTCACGTCCACAATCGTGGGGGGGGGGCGCTGTCTATTAGGAACAACAACAAGGTTGTCAGTTGGGTGGGGTACCGGAATTAGGAGGAAGAAATACGGAAAACTTTACAAACTGGGTGTCAGGGGAAATAACATATTCACAAATACATATGCATAGTAGTGTTGTAGAATATGCTATTATTTTGATGTTGTTCTGTAAAGGCAAAGAGCAATGAAAGTGGAAAATTCTTTAATGCCAGCCTTAGGCGTTTGAGATTTATTTTTCAGTTATGTGCAGTGATAGAAAGATTTCTGAAATTTTTTTCTTTTATTCGTATATGTTCATTCAAAAAGATGTGGTTAATATTTAATAAGAACCAGATACTGCCCAAATGGAGGGAATAGAGTGTAATGCAAACAACACATACATTTGCTTCAATCATGGAGTTTAAAATCCAGTGGAAGAATCAGATATAAATTAAATAATCTCATAAATGTAAACACATAAATGTGCAATTAAAAAGAGATAAGTACTTTGAAGGCAGAAAGTTCTATGACAGCATATATTAGAAGAAAGAAATGTTGAAAGTCAGGAAAGGTTTCCTTGAGGAAGTGAACATTGAATTTAGATCTTAAAATGATAAAAATTTACCCAAGAAAATGGGGTGAGGATGAGGTGAACATATCACTCAGACTGAAGAATGTACTTGTGCAAAGAAACTCTGGTGAGGCGGTACACAATACGTTTCTTATGCTGGGTTCTCTAGATGAGCAAAACCAGTGGGGATATATATATATATATATATATATCTTTATATATATATATATATATATATATATATATATATATATATATATATATATATATATATATATATATAGGTTGTTGTTCTTGTTAGGTGCTGTCAAGTCAGTTTTGACTCATAGCAACCCCATGTACAACAGAACAAAGCACTGATCAGTCCTGCGCTATCCTCGAAATTGTTGTTATACGTGAGCCCATTGCTGCACCCATCATATTGATTCATCTTGATGTGGCAAACTTCATTTTTTTTTGTTGTCTTATTTTAAGAAATTTCCATGGTCACTTCAACCTTCAGAAACTACCATCCTGGTCAGTCAGCAGCCATCAATATCTAGGCAAGAATCTCCACCAGCAAAAAGATTATGACTTGTTGAAGGCTCAGATGATGGTCAGCATTTTTAGCAATAACGTATATTTAATTAAGGTATGTACATTGTTTTTTCAGATATAATGGCGTTGCACGCTTAGTAGACTATAGTATAGTATAAATATAACTTTTATATGCACTGGGAAACCAACAATTCATGACTCACTCTACTGTGACATTTACTATATAGTGGTGATCTGGAACTAAACCCACAATATCTCTGAGGTATGTCCTTGTTGCTGAGGCCATGTATAATCTCCATCCCTGTCACCATGGCCAATTTATTCACAAGCCCATTGGATAATGACAGGAATGGCTGAGGAAAGAGGTTGACCTATTGGGCAATGACCGGAGTCCCTAGGGAAAGAAGCTGATTGGTATCCAGAGAACATGTCATCCTTTCCACTTTATTGACAAATCCTCCTCTGCCAAGGTCATCTTTTGGTGATCGTTCACAATGAGATTAAAAATATTTTCACTTATTTAGCCCATTCAAAGAGGTCTATCCATATACCTTATCCTCATACCTCTTTGTCACCAATTTTCCAATCATTTTTCTTTCAAATCCCTAACTACCAAGCCAAAAAATTATCCACAGCCCATGAATTGGTATACAACTGCACATCTGGACATTTCTTCTTCCAAGCAAAATGGACAACCAGGTCCACTGCTCAAAGTTCTGCCCACTGGGAGGGTTTCCCTTCACCACTGTCCTTTAGGGAAATCCCAGAAAAAGTTGCAGTGCTGCAGCTATCCAATTCCAAGTGATGCCTGCATATCGTACAGAAGCATCTGTAAACCAGCCACAAGTTTTCTCTTCCTCGATCAACTGACTATAAGAAACTCCCCATGAAGCCATAGGTGCGGGTTGGGAGAATCCCCCCAAAAAACACCAGTGCCGTCGAGTGGATTCCGACTCATAGCGGAGAAACCATAATATAACAGAAGTGAGTACCAGGGGTATTTGGGCCACTTCCTCATGTAGTTTATTTGTGCCTTCAGGGCTTTCTCAGGTCCAAACTCATATATGCCACTTCCATTTGATGATAGAGTGCTGCTATGCATATCCAACTTTATGACTTTTTTGGTCAGACAAAACCCACTTCATCATGGTCACTTCAGGTCGCATGGCAACTTGGTGGCCTGTTTTTAAGCATTCAGTCGCTACTAAGACCCAGTAACAAGCCAAAAACTGTTTCTCAAAAGGAAAGTAGTTATCTGCAGAAGATGGAAGGACTTTTTGCCCCCAAGCCAAAAGAATTTTCACTGTGATACACCAATAAAAAACAAAAAAAAAAAACAAAAAAAAAAAACCTTGTTGCTGTTGAGTCAATTCCAGCTCATAGCAACCTTACAGAACAGAGTAGAACTGCTCCATAAGATTTTCCAGGAATGCCTGGTGGATTTGAACAGCCAACCTTTGGGTTAGCAGCCAACCTCTTAAACACTGCACCACCAGGGTTCCGATACACCAACAGAGACTGCCAAAGACCGTAAACAGCATTTCTATGTGCCACTGGGGCTAATGCTATTGCATCAGCCAGATCATACTGTCCAAGTGCCACAGCAACTTGCACAACCACCTGGATCTGTTGCTAGCCTTCTCTTGTTCTGGGCCCCATTCACTAACAGCTTTTTGAGTCATTTGATAAATAGGTTGGAGTAGCATACCCAAATGAGGAATATGTTGCCTCTGAAATCTGAAGAGACCCTTCAGGTGTTGTGCCTACTTTTTAGTGGTACAAGGAACCAGATGCAACAATGTATCTTTCAATTTAGAAAACTATCTCAGTATGCTCCACATCACTGTATCCCTAGAAATTTCACTGATGTGGAAGTTGCCTGAACTTTTGTTAGGCCCAATCAGAAAAATGTCATCAATGTAATGAGCCACTGTGATGTCTTGTGGAAGGAAAAGGTGATCGAGGTCTCTGCAGGCTGAATTATGACATAAAGCTGAAGAGTTTATATATCTCTGAGGTAGAACAGTGAAGATGTATTGCTGGCCTCGCCAGCTGAAGTTGAACCTTCAGAAAAAATAGGTGAACCGAATGAGGATGTGCTGGGAATCACAAATACTGCATCTTTCAAGTCCTTGATATTGGCACTAACCTCTGCAATCCCTCCAGGAATGCTATATTGCTTTTAATTTACTATTTCCCTAGATAGGTGCAGTTCTTATGACTTCCACTTGACTTTTCCTGCCATATTTTTTTTTTTTCTTCACATGCCAAGGATCCAGTGTGAGGATTCTGCCAGTTCCTGAGTATGTCTATTCCAATTATTCATTTTGGAACTGGGGAAATCACTTCAGGATAGGTTCGGGGACCACTGGACCCACTGTGAGA
The DNA here is from genome assembly GCF_030014295.1 of Loxodonta africana. NCBI lineage: Eukaryota > Metazoa > Chordata > Mammalia > Proboscidea > Elephantidae > Loxodonta > Loxodonta africana. The sequence continues at coordinate 98,620,140 of NC_087346.1, read as the reverse complement.
CAGACCTAAGCTAAGACTCCATTAATAACCTGACTTTCATATGCCCTACTCTGTCTGGTGGACCACAGTGATGTTTTGGTTCTCAGTTCAGAGCCAGTGTCCAGTAGTCCCTGAAAATCTGATTATTTCCTTCCCCTCAATGAACAGTTTCTCTGGTAAAAGTCTATAGATTGGGGAAAGCTGGGAGAAAGATTAATAGTTTAATAGTATTAATTTTTGTCAATGCAGTGGGGCCTTCCTCAAGGGATCTGATTTCCCTCTCATACAAGGGCATCTATAAAAAGGCTGATGTCTGAGAATTGATTGAGGGCCCATGATGCTCTATTTGCTCTATTTTGGCAAGTCAAGGTAGACTGCTATTTACCTGACTTTGAACTCCTCCCCTTATGCAGATAAAGCAAATATTTAGTAGATTTCACATCTGTTTCACTCTATTCCTTCGCATGGAGTGACTATAAGTAGAAATAGACTAGATGGCACCTAACAACAACGAACAGACACCATGACTAATTAGTCAATGCCATAAGTCCATGCAAGTTGGGACCTTCACTCTGCTGTCCATTGTGGTAACCATACCCACCTTGTCTTTAGAGGCTGAATAAGTGCTGTCACTTGGCTTCTGCCTCTTAATTCCTGCCACCCAGTGATCCAATCATAGCCATTGTAGTTAGCTTTCCAAATTCATGTAACCTGAGCTACATAGAAGAACAATTACAAGGCTCATTAAGGATTCTGGAACTCCCCTCACAAATTTATTCCTCACAGTTGTGGTGAAAGATGTGTCTTCTATGCACTCCCTGGGTGCAGATGGGCCTAATATTATAAATCCACTCTAACATATCAATTTCCCTAAGCCTTTGAATACCTTCTTCTACAGTATACCAAGCCATTTCTAGTGTCTCCACTTCATTTAGTGTAGGCTACCTTTTGTCCATGTTTCAGTCAACCAACCAAATTAACTGTTAGATCTTTTTCTAACTGCTTGAGCTAAAACATTGAATGAAAAATTTCTGTGTAGTGCCCTCATGTCAATAAATTCAGGGTGATCCAAATTTGTGTTCCTTGCACCATTATCCACCACTTTTAACAGACATTCCCATACATATTCCCCAGATTTCAGTCTGTAAACATTAGAAAATTCAAGTTGCGTAGTACTGCCTCTTGAGTTACACTTTGTGCCTCACCTTTTGGGACTTACTGAGACTTCAGTCTAGTTAGGTCCAGAAGCAAGTAAGGTGGAGGGAGTGGGTCCTGATGACATTTAACTATGTTTTTCAAGGCATCTGTCTCAGATGATGCCACAGACAATACCCCAGGAAAAGTTGGATTAATCTCATCAGGTGGGGTGAAAGGGCTGATTCTTGGCAAAAGTAACTCAGTAGGCAAGACTGAATTATTCTCTTCAGATGGGGGCGAAAGGGTTGGTTCAAATGGAAAGAGTGATTCAACAGAATTTAGGGGCTCAATGTTCCCAGTTTTCCAATTTTGGGCATCCCATTTCTTCTCCATCAGTGCCCTAATTTTTGAGGCTGGTAATTCAGTTGACACTGTAATTCAGCTACTCTTAAGGTAAGACTCTTGGTTTTATTTTCAACAATCTCAGCTCTGTTTCTATAGGATATAAGACAAATAGAAACTTCTGGGGCACAAATAACTTTCAGGCTCTTCATGTGGTGCTGAAGCTGTGACTTTGAAGCCCTGAGCTCATCACTTTCTTTCTCCTCTTCATCAACCAGTGTCATTATACTCATCAGTTTGACAAAAGTATTTTAAGGTATCAAATACACAATCACCTAGAGCCTTAACTCTCACAAATATTTGATTAAGAGTGCCCAGTGGTGGTGATATTTTGCATATCTCTATTGCCGCATCACGCCATGGATTTACATTGCCCTCTTTACACTGGAAATAGTCATTAATGCTTTTAAAACTAACCAGTCTTGAGAATCAATTCAGAAAACTCATCCTTAAGATTTTGTTTCTCTAAAACTAGTCTCAGTACCAAAATGGTTTAGTCTAGGTTCTCTAGAGAAGAAAAACCAATGAGAATATAAATACATTGATAGATGAATAGATGGATAGATTAATAGGTAGATTTACTTCAAGGAAATGGCTCATGCAATTGTGGGGGCTTGTAAGTCCCAAATCCATAGGTCAGGAGGTAGACTGGAGGCTTCTGCTGGCTCAGGGAACCACGAGGGTTGGTGAATCCAAAATCTGTAGGTCATGTGGCAGATTGGAGACTCCTGCAGGTTTACTTCTCAAGAGCAAAAGATCAGGTGATAGCAATAGTTGAGAGTTGCGAAAAAGAGCAACCTTTGCCATAACATCCATTTATACATTGTAGGCAGGCCACACCTCCAAGGAAACGCCTATTTCAACTGATTTGCTGATAACATCAGGTCACATCATGGAAGATTATTACATTATATTAAATTATGGAAGAGAAACCAGTCCAGATTCTGCTAAACCATTGAGAATCAGAGCCTAGCCATGTAATCGTATAACATTAATCATCACAGCAGGCTTGAGAAATTTAAAAAAGTAGTGTGGTCAGAGCACATTCCGTGGAGATGACAGGTAGTTTGGTACAAAAATATCAAGGCCTTATAATTAATGTTAAGTTTTTTTTTTTTTTTTTTTCCCCTAAGATTTCTTAAGTCTGGAGTCTGAGCTGGAATAGCTTGATGTGTGTGTGTGTGCATGTGTGTGTTCCCATGACCTCTCCCCACATCTAATTTGGTACTTCACTTAACACGTCAGCCTCAACTATTTAGATTTCATACATGAATTCTCAGGGCTCCAAGAGAAGGAGTGAAGAAACTTCTGGTTCTCTTAAAGGATAATGCATACTAAGCTTACTCTGTTGGCCAAAGCAGTCATAGGCCCAACAAGATTGAAGAATATCTGCAAATCTAAATTGTGTCCACTGGTTTCTCACTGACTATTTAATTCTGATGGTGATGAATTTGGAAAAGATGGTTGGATATATTTGTTGAACTGCAAATTCACTGAGATCAGGGATCTGAGATCTCCTTCAGCAAAAAAAAAAAAAGTAGACAAAGCTTAGCTTCTTTGTATCCAGTCCTTTACCCTTGGTTGTTCATTTATGTTCTGACAATCCCATAAATCAAGTGGCATCAGCTGATGTACTAATCAATACTCACCTCTCTTTAAGTTACATAATTCACTCTCATTCAGAGTCAATTAACCCTCAGCATAGAAAAGATGGCAATAACTTTTTTACATTTAAATATTTTACAAAATTATTAGAAAATATACAATGGCACACAGATCTGATATTCTAAATAACATTCTTTTTAAGATGAGCCAGATTTCTTGGAGAAATATATAATTCCAGTTTTTAGACATGGAAAAAACAGGTGATCCAGGAATATCTTCCTATGGTAAATGTTTAAAAAATGCTCAAAACTGGATTAAAAAAAAATCAGACGAAAATTTTCTGAAAGATTTTCCACTGTCCAAATTTAAGACAATTCAAGATTTCATAGAGATACAATAATATTGTGGGACAGAGAGAAAAATATTCCTTACCTAAGAATGAAAGATTATAAATATAGAAGAAATAATATAAGAATAAAATAATTATTTTCCAATCAGTAACGTAAAATGTGATTCAGGCAAAAGTTATCAACAAACTCTAAAGCCATTAGTTGAATGTGATTGTGGAACTGAATATTAATATAATCTCTAAAAATCATCTCTATAGATCACTTATTCATTTCAAAAAGTTAAAAAGCAATTTTACAAAGAAGAAATCGAGAAAACCTCATTTTGATCGAGTTTTCATTTTCAGCTTGGAGCTATAAATAGCTGGAAATAATGCAGCTGTCAGTGGTACAACAAGAGAAAAATCTGGAGAAACAACTCTTCCCGAAGCTTTCAGAGAACTGAGTTCAAGAGCAAGCAACTAGCCTGCAATCTGGAGAGAAACGGGAAGAAACAGAACCTGAACATTTGCCTGGGACAGATGACAGTGCCACATACATTGCAAGTAATGCTTTAAGGTCTGATGTGGGCTAGCAAGAGAGCATGACATCCCTGAGGCATGCAGGCATAAGAGAACTCCTCACCCTTATGCAGGCTTTTCTTGAAGGGACCCCACCAGCTTGCTGCAGTGAAGATGAGAGAGAATCCTGAAGGAAGCTCACTAGGGGTGCTGGCTGAAGGCTGGGAACAGCAGTCACTGTCAGAATAAAATAACCAGACCCTTCTACCTTTTCTCCTGTTTGGAATAAAAGGCTTAATTTGCTGAAGCAAAGTTATTCAAACCTATAGTGTGAGGGTTCTATGGGGACCTTTTGTAGCTGGGGAAGGGGATCAAAACCCAACACCAAAACGCTTCCCAGAAGTATCTTCCTCATCACCCTAATTTGCAAAAAACATTTATCTGTGGGAGTAAGTATACAAAAAAATGTAGCTTAATGGTGCTTATTGTATAACCTATAATTGGGAAAGTTAAGCAGGGAAAACTAAGAAGCATCCGTTGGATGTGTGGCAGGAATACATACAATATTCAGCATTCTGCCTGGAGAAGGGTTAAGAACATTTATGAAGGCTACACTCTTCAAACTCGAGTGCACAATGCCTGCCTGAGGCTCACCAGAGATGACCAGAGAACAAAAATCAACAATAAATAACAGTGAAATAGAACTGGAAGAGAAAGAATCTTCCTGGGAGCAATTTGAGAAGATGACCCCAAGCCAAGTGTAAAGAGAAAAATAAAGCATCATTAGGTATCACTAGAGGAATCTGAATTCCTAATGCACTGACAGTAACCATAGCAACAACAAAGTTTAAACCCACTCTAAAACCTGACTAGATTAACACAAAACTCCACATGAATGGCCTACTAGAAAAAAAGGAAAAATCATACTTATCTATAAGCATAAAATATGTTTACCGAGTATCGTTATCCTATACAACATGTTTTACTTTCAACAAAAAGGTGTAAACCAACCAAACCAAACCTGCTGCCGTCAATTTTGAAATAACTAATTAATATGTTAAAGGCTTTATTGGATCGGATAAGTAATTTCATCAGAGAGATGAAGACTATAAAAATAATCAAATGAAAATGTTTGAAATAAAAAAATACAGTAACAGAAATAAAGCATATTCTTGACAGACATGCCATTAGAATTAACGGAGAAAAGGAAAGGACTAGTGAACTTGAGTTTAGTCAGTGGACATTTTCCCAATAAAAATTTAAAGAGAGAAAATGAATGAAAAAAAGCAGAAAACATCATCCAAAAATATTGGGAAAATATTCATTGTTTTAACATATGCATAATATAGAATCCCTAATGGGGAAGAAAAAGAATGAGAAAGAGAAAGCATTTGAAAAATAATAATGACTGAGTCTGCCATAATTATTTAGGCACCAAACCACAAATCCAAAAATCTCAGAGAACAACAAGCAGGATAAGTTAAAAAATAAAAACACTAAGTGTTGAAATGAAAAACAAGGAACAAAAACATTGAAACCAGCAGTGTAGAGGGCACAACATTGCCTACAATTGTCATAAACCTACAAGCAAGAAAACAATGGCTTGACGCCTTTAAAGCACGAAAGAAAAACAAAACCAACAGATAATATTAGGACTCAACATTTCCCATGAAACCAGTCATCCAGCAATGAAGGACAATGACTTCTAAGAAATAGGAAAAACAAAAACATGTATTAGACTCAACCAATGCTCAGACTGACAGTCCTGGGGAGATTTTAGGCTGCAAGGCAGGGAGAAAAAATCTAAGTGTAACTGAGCAGACTATAAAAAAGGAATTCCAAAAAAGCCTCTTAGTAACCACAGAAACATTGTTTTACAAAACCAAACACACAAGACATAGGAGGAACTTCTTCAACCTGATAAAGCACACCAAGAAAAAATCTACAGCTAATATCGTAGTCAATGGTGAAAGTCTGATCCCCTGCCCCTCATTAAAATCAGGTATAATTCAGGAAATAGACACTTACCATTTCTATTAAACATTGTATTAGAAGTTCTATCCAGTGAGATAAGGGAGAAAAAATAAAATAAAATGAATCCATATTTGAAAAAGAGAAGTAAAATTGTCATTTTTTGCAGATTACATGATCAATTACGTAAAGAATCCAATGGATTCAACAAAAAACTGATAGAACTAATAAGTAAATTTTGCAAGTTACTAGATTGCAAAAATTAAAAAGACACAACCATTGTGCTTCTATTTATTAGCAATGATCAATCAGAAACTTAAATTAATAAAATAACCTTTACAAAATAACAGCAAGAAATATGAAGCACTTAGGAATAAATCTGACAAACTGAATGATCTTTACATTGAAAACTACAAATCATTGTTTAAAGAATTTAAGGAAACCTTAAACAGTGGAAAAAATTCTGTGTTACTGCTAGAAGACACAATAATGATAAAATTTCAATTTTCTAAATTTTTTATACTAATTTAACTAAAATCCCATCACTGTTATAGAAATTGATAAACTAACTGTAAAATTCATATGATACATCAAAGGACCTAACATACCCAAAACAACTTTAAAAAAGAAGAATAGACTTAAAGGATTTGTACAATCTGAGGTTCATAATTATTATAAATATACTCTAAAGGAGACAATGTAGTATTGGTGTGCAAATAAACAAATAAATCAGTGGATTAGACTGGTAAACCAAAATACAAAACAGACCCACTTAGGTATTAATAACTGATATTCTAACAAAGTACAAGAGTTTCAATAAATGGTGTAGTAAAAAATAGATATGCTAAAAGACAAGAACAAAAGAAGCAAAGAATAGGAAATGATAGGAAAGGGAAGAAGAGGAGAGGAGAGAAAGAGGGAGAAGAAGAAAGGAAAGAGAGGAGAGGAAAGACAAAAAGGAACAACAACAAACCAGAACACCAATACATGCACCACACCATATATTTATGATCATAACCTAAATGTAAAAACAATCTATAAAATGTCTACAAGAAAACATAGTCGAAACATTTATGACCTTGGTGTACTCCAAGGTTTCTTGGGTACATTATCAAAAGTACAACCCACAAAGGAACGAATTAGTAAATAAAGTAAAAATTACGGTGCTTCAAAGACAATGATAAGATTATGAAAACACAACTCAGAGACTGGGAGAAAATATTTTCTAAGTATTTATTTCAGGGGGGAAAAAAAAACAAACTTGAATATGGAATCTGGAATATGAAACAAACTATCAAAACTCAACAGTTAGAAAAGAAAATTCAAAAAGAAATGGTAAAAGAATTTCAATATAAATCACACCAAAGAAGATATGTTGTTGTTGTTAGGTGCTGTTGAGTTGGTTCCAACTCATAGCGACACTGTGCACAACAGAACGAAAAACTGCCTAGTCTTGAACCCTCCTTACAATCGCTGTTATGCTTGAGCTCACTGTTGTAGCCACTGTGTCAATCCACCTCATTGAGGGTCTTCCTCTTTTCCGCTGACCCTGTACTCTCCCAAGCATGATGTCCTTCTCCAGGGACTGACCCCTCCTGACAACATGTCCAAAATATGTAAGACGCAGTCTCTCCGTCCTTGCTTCTAAGGAGGATTCTGGTTGTACTTCTTCTAAAACAGATTTGTTCATTCTTTTGGCAGTCCATGGTATACTCAATATTCTTTGCCAACACCACAATTCAAAGGCATCAATTCTTCGGTCTTCCTTATTCATTGTCCAGCTTTCACATGCATATGAAGATATATAGATAATAAATAAGCACATAAAAATATGCTTAGCATCATTTTTCGTTAAAAAACTGAAATCAAACCAGTTGCCGTCTAGTCGATTCCAACTCATAGCGACAGTATAGGAAAGAGTAGAACTGCCTCATAGGGTTTCCAAGGTGCTTTGGTGTGTTTGAACTGCCAACCTTTTGGTGGAAGCTGAAGTCTTCACCATTATGCTACCAGGTTTTCCTTATTGTAAAATAAAACTACAATTAGATAACACCACAAAAGTATTTGTTGTTGTTAGGTGTCATGGAGTCACTTCGAACTCATAGCCAACCTATGCACAACAGAAGGAAACACTGACCAGTCCTGTGCCAACCCTACAATCATTGTTATGTTTGAGCCCATTGTTGCAGTCACTGTGTCAATCTATCTCATTAAGTGTCTTCCTCTTTTTCCTGACTCTCTACTTTGCCAACAATGATGTCCTTCCTGGTATGGATCCCTCCAGATAAAATGTCCAAAAAGTGTGAGAGGTAGTCTTGACGTCTTTGCTTCTAGGGGGGCATTCTGGCTGTACTTCTTTCAAGAAAGCTTTGTTCATTCTTTTGGCAGGCCATGGTATATACAATATTCATCACCAACACCATAATTCAAAAATGTCAATTCTTCTTCAGTCTTCCTTATTCATTGTTTGCATTGCATTGGGCAAATCTGCTGCAATAGACCTATTTAAAGTGTTAAAAAAGCAACAATGACACCTCGAAAACTAAGATGCGCCTGACCCAACCCATGGTATTATCAACCACCTCCTACGCATGTGAAATCTGGAGGATGAATAAGGAAAAAAAAACTATTAGAATGTCTAAAATAAAAAAAAAAAAAAAGACCATACCAAGTGGTAACAGGGATGTGCAGAAACTATTATTTTTAGTTGCCTTCTCATGTTGTTGTTGTTAGGTGCCATCGAGTCAGTTCCGACTCATAGCGACCCTATGCACAGCTGAACGAAACACTGCCCAGTCCTGCGCCATTCTTACAATCGTTGTCATGCTTGAGCTCATTGTTGCAGTCACTGTGTCAATCCATCTTGTTGAGGGTCTTCCTCTTTTCCGCTGACCCTGTACTCTGCCAAGCATGATGTCTCTCTCCAGGGACTGATTCCTCCTGACATCATGTCCAAAGTATGTAAGAGGCAGTCTTGCCATCCTTGCCTCTAAGGAGTATTCTGGCCACACGTCTTCCAAGAAAGATTTGTTTGTTCTTTTGGCAGTCCATGGTATATTCAATATTCTTCGCCAACACCACAATTCAAAGGTGTCAACTCTTCTTCGGTCTTCTTTATTCACTGTCCAGTTTTCACATGCATATGATGTGATTGAAAATACCATGGCCTGGGTCAGGTGCACCTTAATCTTCAGGGTGACATCTTTGCTCTTCAACACTTTAAAGAGGTCCTTTGCAGCAGATTTGCCCAATGCAATGCATCTTTTGATTTTTTGACTGCTGCTTCCATGGCTGTTGATTGTAGATCCAAGTAAAATGAAATCCTTAACAACTTCAATCTTTTCTCCGTTTATCATGATGTTGCTCATTGGTCCAGTTGTGAGGATTTTTGTTTTCTTTATGTTGAGGTGTAATCCATATTGAAGGCTGTGGTCTTTGATCTTCATTAGTAAGTGCTTCAAGTCCTCTTCACTTTCAGCAAGCAAGGTTGTGTCATCTGCATAATGCAGGTTGTTAATGAGTCTTCCTCCAATCCCGATGCCCCGTTCTTCTTCATATAGTCCAGCTTCTCGTATTATTTGTTCAGCATACAGACTAAATAGGTATGGTGAAAGAATACAACCCTGACGCACACCTTTCCTGACTTTAAACCAAACAGTACCCCTTGTTCTGTCCAAACAACTGCCTCTTGATCTATGTAAAGGTTCCTCATGAGCACAATTAAGTGTTCTGGAATTCCCATTCTTCACAAAGTTGTCCATAATTTGTTGTGATCCACACAGTCAAATGCCTTTGCATAGTCAATAAAACACAGGTAAATATCCTTCTGGTATTCTCTGCTTTCAGCCAGGATCCATCTGACATCAGCAATGATATCCCTGGTTCCATGTCCTCTTCTGAAACCAGCCTGAATTTCTGGCAGTTCTCTATTGATATGCTGCTGTAGCCGGTTTTGAATGATCTTCAGCAAAATTTTGCTTGCGTGTGATATTAATGATATTGTTCTATAATTCCCACATTCGGTTGGATCACCTTTCTTGGAAATAGCCAGAAATATGGATCTCTTCCAGTCAGCTGATGAGGAAGCTGTCTTCCATACTTCTTCACATAGACGAGTGAGCACCTCCAGTGCTGCATCTGTTTGTAGAAACACCTCAATTGATATTCCATCAATTCCTGGAGCCTTGTTTTTCGCCAATGCCTTCAGAGCAGCTAGGACTTCTTCCTTCACTACCATTGGTTTCTGATCATATGCCACCTCTTGAAATGGTTGAACATCGATTACTTTTTTTTGGTATAATGACTCTGTGTATTCCTTCCATCTTCTTTTGATGCTTCCTGTGTCATTTAATATTTTCCCCGTAGAATCCTTCACTATTGCAACTCGAGGCTTGAATTTTTTCTTCAGTTCTTTCAGCTTGAGAAATGCCAAGCATGTTCTTCCCTTTTGGTTTTCCATTTCCAGCTCTTTGCACATGTCATTTTAATACTTTGTATTCTTGAGCCACCCTTTTAAATCTTCTGTTCAGTTCTTTTACTTCATCAATTCTTCCTTTTGCTTTAGCTGCTCGATACTCAAGAGCAAGTTTCAGAGTCTCCTCTGACATCCATCTTGGTCTTTTCTTTCTTTCCTGTCTGAAATTTTCAGTGACCTCTTGCTTTCTTCATGGATGATGTCCTTGATGTCATTCCACAACTCATCTGGTCTTCGGTCACTAGTGTTCAATGCATCAAATCTATTCTTGAGATGGTCTCTAAATTCAGGTGGGATATACTGAAGGTCATATTTTGGCTCTCATGGTCTTGCTCTGATTTTCTTCAGTTTCAGCTTGAACTTGCATATGAGCAATTGATGGTCTGTTCCACAGTCGGCCCCTGGCCTTGTTCTGACTGATGATATTGAGCTTTTCCATCGTCTCTTTCCACAGATGTAGTCAATTTGATTTCTGTGTGTTCCATCTGGCGAGGTTCATGTGTATACTTGCCCTTTATGTTGGTGAAAGAAAGTATTTGCACTGAGGAAGTTGTTGGTCTTGCAAAATTCTATGATTCGATCTCTGGCACTGTTTCTATCACCAAGGCCGTATTTTCCAACTACTGATCCTTCTTCTTTGCTTCCAACTTTCGCATTCCAAAACCCAGTAATTATCAATGCATCTTGATTGCATGTTTGATCAATTTCAGACTGTAGCAGCTAATAAAAATCTTCTATTTCTTCATCTTTGGCTCTAGTGGCTGGTGCATAAATTTGCATAATATTCATATTAACTGGTTTTCCTTGTATGGATATTACCCTATCACTGACATCGTTGTGCTTCATGATAGATCTTGAAAAGTTCTTTTTGATGATGAAAGGAACACCATTTTTCTTCAAGTTGTCATTCCCAGCATAGTAGACTATATGATTGTCTGATTCAAAATGGCCAATGCCAGTCCATTTCAGCTCACTAATGCCTAGGATATTGATGTTTATGCTTTCCATTTCATTTTTGACAATTTCCAATTTTCCTAGATTCATACTTTGTACATTCCAGGTTCCAATTATTAATGGATGTTTGCAGCTGCTTCTTCTCATTGCGAGTTGTGCCACATCAGCAAATGAAGGTCCTGAAAACTTTACTCCATCCCCGTCATTAAGGTTGACTCTACTTTGAGGAGGCAGCTCTTCCCCAGTCATCTCTTGAGTGCCTTCCAACCTGGGGGGCTCATCTTCCAGCACTATATCAGACAATGTTCTGCTGCTATTCATAAGGTTTTCACTGGATAATGCTTTTCAGGAGTAGGCTGCCGGTCCTTCTTCCTAGCCTGTCTTGTCTGGAAGCTCAGCTGAAACCTGTCCTTCTTGGGTGACCCTGCTGGTATCTGAATACCAGTGGCAGAGCTTCCAGCATCACAGCAACACACAAGCCCCCACAGTACAACAAACTGACAGACACTTGGGGGTGCCTTCTCATAGGGACCAACTTATGGCAACCTTCTGTATAATAGAATGAAAATTTGCCTGGCCCTATGCTATCTTCACAATCTTTGGTATGTTTGAGACCATGCCTTCTCATAGGTACCAACTTATGGCAACCTTCTATATAACAGAATGGAAATTTGTCTGGCCCTATGCTATCTTCACAATCTTTGGTATGTTTGAGACCATTGTTGTGGCTTTTGTGTCAATTCATCACATTAAAGGTTTCCTTCATTTTTGTGGCCCCACCTTTGTGATCCAGGAGACCTTGGCACCATCCTTTGAATCCAGGAAGGCCCTGCTTCCTGCACTCCTTCCAACAGTTCTGGTGATCTCCAAGCTTCTCCAGGAATGGTCCTTTTCTTTTCCTGTAGAACAACGGATGTAGCTCCTTTGGCCTGTTTCCTGCCTGTAGAGTCCCAAGAGGTAATCAGCGTTCTTTTCTTTTGTTCTTTCTCTGCCCCCTTGAGTCTAAGCGGATGGATTTTCTGCTGTAATAGATGTTTAGATCCATCAGTCACACGTCAATGTCTTTAACAAAAGATTGTGTAGCCATGTCTTTGGCGAACACTCTAGGACACATATCATTAGTATGTACAACAGAATTTTCCAAATCTTTAAGTTCTGTCAAAGTGACTTAACTGCTAAATAAGAAATTTGCCAAATAAATGACTTTAGAGTTTTTATTGAAGTTATAAATTGGAGAAGCACTGAACTCACAGAGTGAAAGCAAGCCTCACAAATAAAATCAGCATTCCAGGGAATGTGGGAAAGTATCAAGAAATTATACACTCAAAAAGGAACTAAACTGTGGGGAGTACAGCTATGGGAAAATCAATGAATATTGTAATGATCATACCTTGATTGGATATATTTCACACAGTTATCGTAAAAACTATACTCATTATAATACATTACAAGTAGCTTAAGCAAAGAAACCACAATGAGTTTGTACTTTGTTTCTTACTGATTGGTACCTTATAAGAAACCACAATCATAATTCCAAATGGCTGATCATCTTGCAATAAACCACAAGTTGTTAAGAGTTTCCTTGGAACAAATTATAATATCTGATAACCATGTTTTTCAGAGACAGAAAAGTGGAAGTAGATTCCTGACAATGGTCAAAAGACAAGCTGGAGTCTTAATTTTATATCAAGTTACAGGATGAAGTCAGGCTCTTAGTCATAAGCCACAGTTTTTCTACAACTAAGTAGAAATATAGCCTCCAATTTTATGCCCTTGCTCAGTTCTGTTTTTATTTTGCACATGACTTTTAAGTCCATTTCTTTTTTCTTGCATTTTACTGTAAGTGGCAAGCAGAAAACCTTACAGCCCTTTTAATATCTTGCTTAGAAATCTCATCAGCCAGACACCAAGGTCATCGCTTATAAGTTCTACATTCTACCAAACATCTGAACATAATTCAGACAAGTTCTTTGCCACTGCATAAAAGGATCACCCTTCCTCCATTGTCCAATCACATGCTCATCATCTTCTTTTAAAGCCTCACCAGAAGCACATTTACCCTCAGCATTTCCAGCAACATCTGTTGCTTGTACTATATTGTCATGGACTGAATTGTGTCCCCCCAAAATATGTGTCAACTTGGTTAGGCCATGATTCCCAGTATTGTGTGGTTGTCCTCCATTTTGTGATTTTCCTTTGTGTTGTAAATCGTAATCTTTGCCTGTGGTTAAAGGGGATTAGGATGAGATGTAATACCCTTGCTCAGGCCACATCTCTGCACCACCTTTTGTCCTAAAAGAGGTAAAAGGAAAGGGAAGTAAGCAGAAAGGAGGGACCTCATGCTACCAAGAAAGCAGTCCTTGGACCGGGGGTCCCTGAGCAGAGAAGCTTCTAGTCCAGGGAAAGATTGATGAGAAGGCCGACAGAGAGAGAAAGCCTTCCCCTGGAGCTGATGCCCTGAATTTGGACTTTTAGCCTGCTTTACTGTGAGGAAATAAACTTCCCTTTGTTAATGCCAACCACTTGTGGTATTTCTGTTACAGCAGCACTAGATAACTAAGACACATATGTACTCTCTAAGACTATAGACTTTCTCTATAGTTCTCACTTCCTTCTGAGCCCTCAACAGAATTTTCTTTCATGCTCTTAGTTCTACCAATAGTCTTTTAAAGGCAATCTAGACTTTTATGATTGGAGCCCTGGTGGCAGAGTTCCTTTTACTATCAGACACCTCAAAACTCTCCCAGCCTCCACCCACTACGTAATTCCTAAAACTGTTTCCACGTTTTATGTATCTGTTATAGCAGCACCCTACTGTTGGTTCCAAATTCTGCTTTTTTGGTTTTATTTTTAGTGCTGATATGCCACAAGTGGATGAGTTTGACAAACATAAATTTAGTTTACCACAGTTTAGGAGGCTAGGATTCTGAATTCAGGGGAAGACTTCGTCTCTCTGCTGACTCTGAAAGAGAGCCCTTGTCTCTTTAGCTTCTGCTTCCTGGTTCCCTGGATATCTCCAGTGTCTTGGCATTTACTTTACCCCATCTGTGCTTGCTGGTTTGCTTGTTTAATCTCTTTTATATCTCAAAAAACAGATTAACTCAAGATACACCTTACACTAGTCCTGCCTCATTAACATACCAAAGATAACCCATTCCAAATGGGATTATAGAATCCACTGAACAACAATTCAGGGTCCAGTTTCTCTTCGCTCGGATTTTCTATCCCTCTGCAGCATCACAGGACCTTTCTTGACTCAACAATATGCTTCTTCAGAAAATCCTCCTCTTCAATTCCTAACCACCAAATTCTCTTTCTTAATATTGTGTTTCTCTTGCCAGCAAACAAGTAGCTGCTGATTGTGTTTAAACATATGCTCATGTAAATGTTTCTGGGGTATTGAATATTTGGCAGCTACCTCAGATTAATCATGGTAAAAGAACATCTTTCAACTTCTCTAGGGTAACCCTATGTTAATAAGTATGACTTGCGCTTCCATATGTGTTCTTTTCAAGGATTGTTGAAGGTTTTTCCTAGCATCTTATTTATAACTTCATGCAGATATTATGCTTGGGACCTGAGGCAACACACATAATGATATTTTAGTTATTTATTGTCGAAACCATAAAGGCATAACAAAGAAAAAAACTGAATAAGAAATAATATACTTTTAATACATAGGATTATATAAATACATAGGATTATATAAATACATAGGATTATATAAATATATATTTTGAATTAATAATCTATTAAACCAAGACATTCTTATTCTAACTAAACTAACATAAATTGATATACTATTTAATGTGACATTATTTAGCTCTTTGTGTGTGTGTCTAATTCAAATTTCAATCAGTTGCTTAAAAGGTCATGTTTAATGTCACATTAGCACTTTCCCAGAAAGATTTATTTTTGTTCAGACTTAGTATGATAAGATAAATACTTAGCATTCTGGATATTTGTTCCAGACGGAACTTTCCAAAAGTTCCACTCAAGACTTCAGCATGGCCCTATGAAGATGTCCATTTTTCGCTAATATTATCTAATTGCTATAGAAGTTTGTAACATAAGTAGTACACACTGATTCTTCTGCAGTTTTTTTCTTTGGGCCTCAAGTTTCAAGTAAAGATAGCATAACATATGTGGCTAGAGATGCCTTATCCATATAATGATTCTAAGCACACAGTGTTATTCAGATACTTTCTCTTTAAACGTGATTAACGTTAAGAAAAACACATTAAATCCCTGGGCCTTTAAAATTTTTTAACCATCAAAGTAACAGTCCTTCCCTTACTTTCTCCTCCCATTGGTCCTATAGCTTCTTCAAGCATAACAAAGAGTATTATTACCCAATTGCCTTATACAGCCTTATTGAACCTTATATATTTATGGATAGAGGTTATATATAAATATAACCATCTTTCTTGTGAGCTGTGCTATTGAAAACAGCCACCTGGAATTTTAGTGAATCAGGTAAGCATAGGCCATGTCAATGGTCCCTGCTATTTGGAAAGCTTGGCGTCATTTCCTCTTTATAATTGTTGCAAGAACCCCAATTTGGTGGTGTTAAGAAGCTTATTATCTACTAAGCAATCCGTGTAATTGAAATCCAGAAAAAAAATTGATAAACTGACACAAGAAAAATCTGCACTTCTTATCTACCTGGCCATGGTGATTAATTCCAATTATGAGAGATCCAAGGAGTATTTATTGGATGTTTGGATGGAAAAAATATTTTCTGATTATGATAGCTACCAGAAAAAAGCCCTCTCTTCTTGATTGATATAAAAAATTAAACAAATGAATCCTGAATCTACTGTTTACTTTTGGATTTCTCAAGAAATATTAACTTTAAGCTGGAGTAAGTATAGTGAAAGTCAGAGAAGAATGAAACTTGTCTTTTCATTGAGATTCTATATATTCCTGCATGAATTTTCAATTATAAGTTCCAAAAACATCCTTTTATTGCTTATGTCAAGAATTCTTTGCCTACAACCCCAAAAGGCATAACTAAATGAGCTTCCATTCTCATAATAATATTGAGAGCTCGGTTAGGAAATTCTTTCTTTATTTTTTTTTCACCGTTTTTTTTACAAGGCTGCATCAATGGCATTTTTGTGAATCATGGAAAGGTATATTTACCTTTTTTTTCTGAACTGATAATACTTTGTAAATTAGTTGACACCTGATGATAAGCTACATCATATTGGTATCTAATACATACACATGAGTCTATAAAATATTAAGGATAGATATTTCTCTTATCTTTTGTATCTCCTATAGTATATAAAAAGATACAAAATATAAGAGACAAAATTTGTATTCTCTATAATACACAAGAGGAATTCTTGTGGCATTCCTTCTCTCCTCTGACTTTCACTCTTTATTGCTGCCATGTGTCACACTCCAGGTTGATGTTGTTGTTAGGTGCCATCAAGTCGTTTCCAATTCATAGCGACTTTATGAACAACAGAATGAAACACTGCCCAGTCCAGCTCCATACTCACAATCATTGCTGTTTAAGCTCATTGTTGCAGCCATTGTGTCAATCCATGTTTTTGAGTGTCTTCCTCTTTTTTGCCAACCCTTTACTTTACCAAGCATGATGTCCTTCTCCAGGGACTGGTTCCTTCTGATAACATGTCCAGAGTATGTGAGATGAAGTCTCACCATCCTCATTTCTAAGAAACATTCTTGCTGTACTTCTTCCAAGACAGATTTGTTCATTTTTCTGGCAGTCCATGGTATATACTTCAGGTTACTCTTCCTTTTTGTTTACTGTGTATTTAAGCTTCACTGAGTGGCTGTATCTCTCCATTCCTCTATTCTTTTCATCCTTCTTGTTAACATGGAAAATGGAGCAAAAACGCTACCCTCTTATTTTCGTAATGCCCTACAGTCTCAGCATCCTTTCAGTGACCAGTCTTAGTCACTGACTTTATGTTAGGTCTTTTGATCCAAACTCCAAAATCCTCTATTCTTTTATTTGTTCCCACTGAGAACTTCAATTTACTAACTTGTCATTTTTTTAACCTGTTCATCACATCACGTATATACTTCTTTCCTTCTTTACCTATCCTAGATTCTATGATCTAGGACTCTCTCCAGCCTGCACATGTGCAATTGGGTGTCATTAGAGAAAATCACACAACTATGTTGCCACATCTCACTTTAAAATTGCTGAGAAAACCTTACATGGGTATGGTCTACACATTTTGGACATGCTGTTGCATTCCCAGGCAAATACGTTTTCTTACTCTCCAAGAAAACCATTTCATAATTCATTTGTCTTCAAACCTCCTGCATCCCCTTGATAGTAAACAAAGTCTTTGTCATATAATTTGTTTAGAGTATTTAAAGAAAGATATGAGATATACCTGATTATTCCATCAACAAATTTACCTACCTGTTTTTCTGCTTATATTCTTTGCTTTTCTTCCTATCTGTAGAAGTAGTGCCCTGGTGTCTCTGTCATAAAAGTTAAGACACTACTCTGGATTCCGACACTTCTTGCCTCCCAGAGGTTATTGTAGCCACAGCTCACTGCACTTCTGCTTCATACATATTTTCCTTTCTCACTCTTGGTTCCATATAAATTTAAATATGTCTTAATGTTTTACGATTCAAATCAACCCTGTCAGGCACATGTTCCTTTACAGTAAGTACTCCTTTTGCTCATTAAGAGACAAACTTTGTCTGTTTTGTTTATCGCTGTGTCCCCTGGATCTAAAGTGCCTACAACATCGTAATACTCAATCTATATTTTAAGCAAATATTTGAACGAGTAAATGAATTTATAAACATATGTAGGGCTTAATATGAATATATGTAGAGGGAATCTTGAGGTACTCCCAGGAAATCCCATAATCTAAATTCACAAACCTCCAGAACAAATTCATTAAAATGTATCCAAAAATGTGTACAGAGTGCAAACACAATATTTCTTCTACAAGGCAATAGCAAGGAGAGTATGAAAAAAGAAATGGAAAATGACATGTTTTTTTATGGAGCATATATTTTATATAGTGCAGTGGAGTAGGTTGGGTCATTACCTAGCAAGTGCATAAGATGAGTGATATAATCTCCATTTTACACATAACCAGTCAGAGACTCAGATAGCTTGTCACTTACCTAAAATTCCATAGCTTACTTTTTTCTGAGCTTACTTGCAAACCTAAGTCTGAATCACTTAAACGGACTTTCCTTTTTTGCTACCACATGACAATTTGTAGTTTAAAACTGTGGTTTGATAGTAGTGTTAAGGAGATGAAAGTGAAAGGAAAATTTATATTTTTTCTCAACCTTTTTTTTTTTTTTAACTGTTTCATCTTTATTTTTATTCATTCTTAGGTTCTACCTGCCACAATATTTCTTTACTTACTTCTAACTTTTGAAGATGAATATATTTTTACTTTTACTGGTATTCTTCCCTGGTATTTTAATTTTCTTGTATTACTTATTATTTATTTCCTTTACTTTTCATCAGAATCTCTGGTTGCATCGTGATTAAGTGCTATGGCTGCCATCCAAGAGGTCGGCAGTTGGAATCTGCCAGGTGCTTGTTGGAAACTGTGGCACAGTTCTACCCTGTCCTATAGGGTCGCTATGAGTCAGAACTGACTTGATGGCAATGGGTTTGGTTTTTTACTATGCATCACATTATAGTCCCCCCTGCTGTTAACCACTAGAATGCAAATGCAGTTTGCTACAGAGATTTCACTGTTTTCAATATTCCTGTTCTAAACAGATACACCTCAGTTTATAAACTTTCACTCTTGAAGAACGTGTTTACACATTAATGTGAACTTCTCTTTGAAAATAAGCTGCCAACAATTCAGTCCATTAGTAGAATAACCATCTAAAGTCTGAACATTTTTAATACAATTTCATTTTAAATTCAAAATCTGATTATTTTAAATGTCATAGACTGTATCCCCTAAACTCATGAAAAATGTAAAAATTTTTTTTTATTAACTTTTATTGAGCTTCAAGTGAACGTTGACAAATGAAGTCAGTTTGTCACATATAAGTTTACATACATCTTACTCCGTACTCCCACTTGCTCTCCCCCTAATGAGTCAGCCCTTCCAGTCTCTCCTTTACTGACAATTTTGCCAGCTTCCCACTCTCTCTATCCTCCCATCCCCTCTCCAGCCAGGAGATGCCAACACAGTCTCAAGTGTCCACCTGATATAATTAGCTCACTCTTCATCAGCATCTCTCTCCTACCCACTGTCCAGTCCCTTTCATGTCTGATGAGTTGTCTTCAGGGATGGTTCCTGTCCTGTGCCAACAGAAGGTCTGGGGACCATGGCCGCCGGGATTCCTCTAGTCTGAGTCAGACCATTAAGTATGGTGCTTTTATGAGAATTTGGGGTCTGCAACCCACTGATCTCCTGCTCCCTCAGGGGTTCTCTGTTGTGCCCCCTGTCAGGGCAGTCATCGATTGTGGCCGGGCACCAACTAGTTCTTCTGGTCTCAGGATGATGTAGGTCTCTGGTTCATGTGGCCCTTTCTGTCTCTTGGGCTCTTAGTTGTCGTGTGACCTTGGTGTTCTTCATTCTCCTTTGCTCCAGGTGGGTTGAGACCAATTGATGCATCTTAGATGGCCGCTTGTTAACATTTAAGACCCCAGATGCCACATTTCAAAGTGGGATGCAGAATGTTTTCATAATACAATTATTTTGCCCATTGACTTAGAAGTCCTCTTAAACCATGGTCCCCAAACCCCCGCCCTTGCTCCGCTTACCTTTGAAGCATTCATTTTATCCCGAAAACTTCTTTCCTTTTGGTCCAGTCCAATTGAGCTGACCTTCCATGTACTGAGTGTTGTCTTTCCCTTCGCCTAAAGCAGTTCTTATCTACTAATTAATCAATAAAAAACCCTCTCCCTCCCTCCCTCCCTCCCCCGCTCGTAACCACAAAAGTATGTGTTCTTCTCAGTTTATACTATTTCTCAAGATCTTATAATAGTGGTCTTATACAATATTTGTCCTTTTGCCTCTGACTCATTTCGCTCAGCATAATGCCTTCCAGGTTCCTCCATGTTATGAAATGTTTCACAGATTTGTCACTGTTCTTTA
This sequence comes from Loxodonta africana, assembly GCF_030014295.1. Classification (NCBI taxonomy): domain Eukaryota; kingdom Metazoa; phylum Chordata; class Mammalia; order Proboscidea; family Elephantidae; genus Loxodonta; species Loxodonta africana. The sequence goes on along the minus strand of NC_087346.1, from coordinate 98,599,685 downwards.
TCGATGCCTAGTATTCCATTGTGTGAATATACCACAATTTATTTACCCATTCATCCGTTGATGAACACCTTGGTTTCTTCCAGCTTTTTGCTATTGTAAACAGAGCTGCAATAAACATGGGTGTGCATGTATCTGTTTGTGTGAAGGCTCTTGTTTCTCTACGGTATATTCCGAGGAGTGGGATTTCTGGGTTGTATGGTAGTTCTATTTCTAACTGTTTAAGATATTGCCAGATAGATTTCCAAAGTAGTTGTATCATTTTACATTCCCACCAGCAGTGTATAAGAGTTCCAATCTCTCCACAGCCTCTCCAACATTTATTATTTTGTGTTTTTTGGATTAATGCCAGCCTTGTTGGTGTGAGATGGAATCTCATCGTAGTTTTAATTTGCATTTCTCTAATGGCTAATGATCGAGAGCATTTTCTCATGTATCTGTTAGCTGCCCGAATATCTTCTTTAGTGAAGTGCGTGTTCATATCCTTTGCCCACTTCTTGATTGGGTTGTTTGTCTTTTTGTGGTTGAGTTTTGACAGAATCATATAGATTTTAGAGATCAGGCGCTGGTCGGAGATGTCATAGCTGAAAATTCTTTCCCAGTCTGTAGGTGGTCTTTTTACTCTTTTGGTGAAGTCTTTAGATGAGCATAGGTGTTTGATTTTTAGGAGCTCCCAGTTATCGGGTTTCTCTTCATCATTTTTGGTAATGTTTTGTATTCTGTTTATACCTTGTATTAGGGCTCCTAGGGTTGTCCCTATTTTTTCTTCCATGATCTTTATTGTTTTAGTTTTTATGTTTAGGTCTTTGATCCACTTGGAGTTAGTTCTTGTGCATGGTGTGAGGTATGGGTCCTGTTTCATTTTTTTGCAAATGGATATCCAGTTATGCCAGCACCATTTGTTAAAAAGGCTATCTTTTCCCCAATTAACTGACACTGGGCCTTTGTCAAATATCAGCTGCTCATATGTGGATGGATTTATATCTGGGTTCTCAACTCTATTCCATTGGTCTATGTGCCTGTTGTTGTACCAGTACCAGGCTGTTTTGACTACTGTGGCTGTATAATAGCTTCTGAAGTCAGGTAGAGTGAGGCCTCCCACTTTCTTCTTTTTCAGTACTGCTTTACTTATCCAAGGCTTCTTCCCTTCCATATGAAATTGGTGATTTATTTCTCTATCACCTTAAAAAATGACATTGGAGTTTGGATCGGAAGTGCGTTATAAGTATAGATGGCTTTTGGTAGAATAGACATTTTTACTATGTTAATTCTTCCTATCCATGAGCAAGGTATGTTTTTCCACTTAAGTATGTCCTTTTGAATTTCTTGTAGTAGAGCTTTGTAGTTTTCTTTGTATAGGTCTTTTACATCCTTGCTAAGATTTATTCCTAAGTATTTTATCTTCTTGGGGGCTACTGTGAATGGTATTGATTTGGTTATTTCCTCTTCGGTGTTCTTTTTGTTCGTGTAGCGGAATCCAAGTGATTTTTGTATGTTTATTTTATAACCGGAGACTCTGCCAAACTCTTTTATTAGTTTCAGTAGTTTTCTGGAGGATTCCTTAGGGTTTTCTGTGTATAAGATCATGTCATCTGCAAATAGAGATAATTTTACTTCTTCCTTGCCAATCCGGATGCCTTTTATTTCTTTGTCTAGCCTAATTGCCCTGGCTAGGACTTCCAGCACGATGTTGAATAAGAGCGATGATAAAGGGCATCCTTGTCTGGTTCCCGTTCTCAAGGGAAATGCTCTCAGGTTCTCTCCATTTAGAGTGATATTGCTGTTGGCTTTGCATAAAAAAAAAATGCTGTTTATTATGTTGAGGGATTTTCCTTCAATTCCTATTTTGGTGAGAGTTTTTATCATAAATGGGTGTTGGACTTTGTCAAATGCCTTTTCTGCATCAATTGATAAGATCATGTGGTTTTTGTCTTTTGTTTTATTTATGTGATGGATTACATTAATGGTTTTTCTGATATTAAACCAGCCTTGCATACCTGGTATAAATCCCACTTGATCGTGGTGAATTATTTTTTTGATATGTTGTTGTATTCTATTGGCTAGAATTTTGTTGAGGATTTTTGCATCTATGTTCATGAGGGATATAGGTCTATAATTTTCTTTTTTTGTAATGTCTTTACCTGGTTTTGGTATCAGGGAGATAGTGGCTTCATAGAATGAGTTGGGTAGTATTCCGTCATTTTCTATGCTTTGAAATACCTTCAGTAGTAGTGTGGTTAACTCTTCTCTGAAAGTTTGGTAGAACTCTGCAGTGAAGCCGTCCGGGCCAGGGATTTTTTTTGTTGGGAGTTTTTTGATTACCGTTTCAATCTCTTTTTTTGTTATGGGTCTATTTAGTTGTTCTACTTCTGATTGTGTTAGTTTAGGTAGGTAGTGTTTTTCTAGGAATTCATCCATTTCTTCTAGGTTTGCAAATTTGTTAGAGTACAATTTTTCATAATAATCTGATACGATTCTTTTAATTTCAGTTGGTTCTGTTGTGATGTGGTCCTTTTTGTTTCTTATTCGGGTTATTTGTTTCCTTTCCTGTATTTCTTTAGTCAGTCTAGCCAACGGTTTATCAATTTTGTTAATTTTTTCAAAGAACCAGCTTTTGGCTTTGTTAATTCTTTCAATTGTTTTTCTGTTCTCTAATTCATTTAGTTCAGCTCTAATTTTTATTATTTGTTTTCCTCTGGTGCCTGATGGGTTCTTTTGTTGCTCACTTTCTATTTGTTCAAGTTGTAGGGACATTTCTCTGATTTTGGCTCTTTCTTCTTTTTGTATGTATGCATTTATCGATATAAATTGGTCTCTGAGCACTGCTTTTGCTGTGTCCCAGAGGTTTTGATAGCAAGTATTTTCATTCTCGTTGCATTCTATGAATTTCCTTATTCCCTCCTTGATGTCTTCTATAACCCAGTCTTTTTTCAGGAGGGTATTGTTCAGTTTCCAAGTATTTGATTTCTTTTCCCTAATTTTTCTGTTATTGATTTCTAGTTTCATTGCCTTGTGGTCTGAGAAGATGCTTTGTAATATTTCGATGTTTTGGATTCTGCAAAGGTTTGTTTTATGACCTAATATGTGGTCTATTCTAGAGAATGTTCCATGTGCACTAGAAAAAAAAAGTATACTTTGCAGCAGTTGGGTGGAGAGTTCTGTATAAGTCTATGAGGTCAAATTGGTTGATTTTTGTAATTAGGTCTTCCGTGTCTCTATTGAGCTTCTTACTGTATGTCCTGTCCTTCTCCGAAAGTGGTGTGTTGAAGTCTCCTACTATAAATGTGGAGGTGTCTATCTCACTTTTCAATTCTGTTAAAATTTGATTTATGTATCTTGCAGCCCTGTCATTGGGTGCATAAATATTTAATATGGTTATGTCTTCCTAATCAAATGTCTCTTTTATCATTATGTAGTGTCCTTCTTTATCCTTTGTGGTGGATTTAAGTCTAAAGTCTATTTTGTCAGAAATTAATATTGCTACTCTTCTTTTTTGCTTATTGTTTGCTTGATATATTTTTTCCATCCTTTGAGTTTTAGTTTGTTTGTGTTTCTAAGTCTAAGGTGTGTCTCTTGTAGGCAGCATATAGACGGATCGTGTTTCTTTATCCAGTCCGTGACTCTCTGTCTCTTTATTGGTGCATTTAGTCCATTTACATTCAGCGTAATTATAGTTAAGTGTTTAGTGTTGTCATTTTGATGCCTTTTTATGTGTGTTGTTGACAATTTCATTTTTCCACATACTTTTTTGTGCTGAGACGTTTTTCTTAGTAAATTGTGAGATCCTCATTTTCGTAGTGTTTGACCTTATGTTTGTTGAGTCATTACGTTTTTTTGGCTTTCATCTTGAGTTATGGAGTTGTTATACCTCTTTGTGGTTACCTTATTATTTACCGCTATTTTTCTAAGTAAAACCTAACTTGTATTGTTCTATATCGCCTTGTATCACTCTCCACATGGCAGTTCTATGCCTCCTGTATTTGGTCCTTCTTTTTGATTATTGTGATTTTTAACATATTGACTTCCGTGATTCCCTGTTACGAGTATTTTTTTTTTTTAATTAATCTTAATTTGTTTGTTTTTGTGATTTCCCTGTTTGAGTTGATATCAGGATGTTCTGTTTTGTGACCTTGTGTTGTGCTGGTATCTGATATTATTGGTTTTCTGACCAAACAATATCCTTTAACATTTCTTGTAGCTTTGGTTTGGTTTTTGCAAATTCTCTAAACTTGTGTTTATCTGTAAATATCTTAATTTCTCCTTCATATTTCAGAGAGAGTTTTGCTGGATATATGATCCTTGGCTGGCAGTTTTTCTCCTTCAGTGCTCTGTATATGTCGTCCCATTCCCTTCTTGCCTGCATGGTTTCTGCTGAGTAGTCTGAACTTATTCTTATTGATTCTCCCTTGAAGGAAACCTTTCTTTTCTCCCTGGCTGCTTTTAAAATTTTCTCTTTATCTTTGGTTTTGGCGAGTTTGATGATAATATGTCTTGGTGTTTTTCTTTTTGGATCAATCTTAAATGGGGTTCGATGAGCATCTTGGATAGATATCCTTTCGTCTTTCGTGATGTCAGGGAAGTTTTCTGTCAGGAATTCTTCAACTATTTTCTCTGTGTTTTCTGTCCTCCCTCCCTGTTCTGGGACTCCAATCACCCGCAAGTTATCCTTCTTGATAGAGTCCCACATGATTCTTAGGGTTTCTTCATTTTTTTTAATTCTTTTATCTGATTTTTTTTCAGCTATGTTGGTGTTGATTCCCTGGTCCTCCAGATGTCCCAGTCTGCATTCTAATTGCTCGAGTCTGCTCCTCTGACTTCCTATTGTGTTGTCTAATTCTGTAATTTTATTGTGAATCTTTTGGATTTCTACATGCTGTCTCTCTATGGATTCTTGCAACTTATTAATTTTTCCACTAGGTTCTTGAATAATCTTTTTGAGTTCTTCAACAGTTTTATCAGTGTGTTCCTTGGCTTTTTCTGCAGTTTGCCTTATTTCGTTTGTGATGTCTTGAAGCATTCTGTAAATTAGTTTTTTCTATTCTGTATTTGATAATTCCAGGATTGTATCTTCATTTGGGAAAGATTTTGATTCTTTTGTTTGGGGGGTTGGAGAAGCTGTCATGGTGTGCTTCTTTATGTGGTTTAATATGGACTGCTGTCTCCGAGCCATCACTGGGAAACTAGTTTTTCCAGAAAATCCTCTAAAAAAAATGCAGTCAGATCCCTATCAGAATTGCCTTTGTGTTGGCTATAACCGCCACCTTGTTCCCTGTAAGGATGAAAGTCTGAGATTTGGATTATATATGCTTTGCTGTAGCTGGTTCTGTGTTTTTAGTCCAATTAGGGGTGGATTTTTGGTCCCTGGGTTTTTTTTTTTGTTGTTGTTCCTTCTCTCAAGCCGAAAGAGTGGGTTAGGAAAAGACCAAAAGAAAAAAAAAAAGCGGGGGCGGAAAGCAAAGCTGCCGCGGAGCCGTTCTCCCTCTGGCTCAGGCAATTCCAATGTTAATGAAGCCGCCTGGGAAGGGTGGGGGAGGGATCAGAGAGATAGGAGAGTTGCACCTCAGAATATAGCCAGAGTTGCTTGTCTTGCTTGGAATGACTATTATATCTGAGATTCCCGTGGGGCGTGTCGCCTATGTGTGCTGGCTTGGTGGAGATTGCCCCCGGGGTTCTGGCCCTCTGAATCCACCCGCTGCCAGTCTAAATCCTAGCTTGAAGGTTCCCCTGCTGGGATTCTTTATTCCCGGCTCCAAAATCAGTCACTGCCTCCCAGGGACTTCTCGTCCCTCCATCTGTCACCCTGCCACCCCCGCGGACCGGCTGGGCCCCCTCCCGGGGTTAGTTCAGGGGACTGGAGCAGCTCTCCGTGCTTGTGCCGTGCCAGCGCCCAGTCAAAATCCCGGCGGGATGGTTCCCCAGCTGGGACGTTGCTCTCCCAGCTCCAAGACCAGTCACTGTCTCCCAGGGACTTCTCCCACCAGCTGTGTCGTCACGCCGCCCGAGCGAACAGGCTGGTCCCCCTCCCAGGGTGAGTTCAGGGAGGTAGGGCTGAGCCCCTTGTTTGTGCCGTCAGCTCCCCTGGGCTCTGCCCTAAATCGGGCGCCAAAGGTTACCTGACTGGGACGCTGGCTCCAGGCTCCGAAAACAATCGCTGCTTCCCTGTATTTGTTCGTTTTCCGTCTCTAAATCTGTGTTTGTTGTTCAGGGTTCGTAGATTGTTATGTACTTGATTGATTCACTTGTTTTTCCGAGTCTGTTGCAAGAGGGATCCGAGTTAGCATCTCCCTAGTCCGCCATCTTGGCCCCGCCCCCAAAATATTTTTTAAAAAACAAATAAAACAAATCAACAGAAAAAAAATATACTGTAGTAAATATTAGAGTCTGCCTCAAAATAAAGTTATGATTCTGTACTTACACTTGTAAGGAGAATTAAAGAAGTATAATCAATCAGCATTTACTGAAGAATAAAGCATAGAAATATGAGGCTGTGTTAGAAATGAGATCACACAGAAAATGTTAATTGTTGAGATTTATTTTCCACTAAAATTTTGAATGTCTTTTACAATAGCTACTTACATAGACCTAATGAAATTTCAACTTAAATATAGAAGTCAAATGTTCTCTTACTTTCAGATATACCTAGGATATAAATGTAATCCTTAGATAACTAATTTTTCACTTTTTTCAACCAGATGGTTTGTGTCATGTAGATATAAGCATAGAGATTAAATGCCTTATAAAACCCATCATATTCATTTAATTACTCAGAAATATTTATTAGATTTTCACAACAATTTTTTTTGGTCTGAATATTTTGAAGCTCACATTTTGCTTTTTTTTATTTTTATTGTGCCTTAAGTGAAAGTTTACAAATCAAGTCAGTCTCTCACACAAAGTCTTATATATACCGTGCTACATACTCCCAATTGCCCTCCCCGTAATGAGACAGCCTGCTCCCTCCCTCCACTCTCTCTTTTCCTGTCCATTTCCCTGGCTTCTAACCCCCTCTACCCTCTCATCTTCCCTCCAGGCAGGAGATGCCAACATAGTCTCAAATGTCCAGCTGTTCCAAAAAGCTCCCTTCTCACCAGCATCTCCCTCCATCCCATTGTCCAGTCCAATTGCTGTCTGAAGAGCTGGCTTTGGGAATGGATCCTGTCCTGCACCAACAGAAAGTCTGGGGGCCATGACCACCAGGGTCTTTCTAGTCTAAGTAGAACCATTAAGTCTGGTCTTTTTATGAGAAGTTAGGGGTCTGCATCCCACGGCTCTCCTGCTCCCTCAGGGGTTCTCTGTTGTGTTCCCTGTCAGGGCAGTCATCAGTCATAGCAGGGCACCATCTAGTTCTTCTGGTCTCAGGATGATGTAGTCTCTGCTTTATGTGGCCCTTCCTGTCCCTTGGGCTCGTAATTACCTTGTGTCCTTGATGTTCTTCATTCTCCTTTGTTCCATGTGAGATGAGACCAATTGATGCATCTTAGATGGCTGCTTGCTAGCATTTAAGACCCCGGATGCCACTCTTCGAAGTGGAATGCAGAATGTTTTCTTAATAGATTTTTTTATGCTAATTGACTTAGATGGCCCCTGAAACCGTGGTCCCCAAACCTCTGCCCCTGTGAGCATGGGTGTGCATATATCTGTTCATGTAAAGGCTCTTATTTCTTTAGGATATATTCCAAGGAGTGGGATTTCTGGATCCTATGGTAGTGCTATTTCTAGCTTTTTAAGGAAGCGCCTAATCAATTTCCAAAGTGATTGTACCATTTTACACTCCCAACAGCAATGTATAAGTGTTCCAATCTCTGCACAGCCTCTCCAACATTTATTATTTTGTGTTTTTTGGATTAATGCCAGCCTTGTTGGAGTGAGATGGAATCTCACTGTAGTTTTGATTTCCATTTCTCTAACGGCGAATGATTGTGAGCATTTCATCACGTATCTGTTAGCTACCTGAATGTCTTCTTTAGCAAAGTGTCTTTTCATATTTTGTGACCATTTTTGAATTGGGTTATTTGTCTTTTTGTAGTTGAGTTTTTGCAGCATCACATAGATTTTAGAGATCAGACGCTGATCGGAAGTGTTATAACTAAAAGCATTTTCCCAGTCTGTAGGTAATCTTTTTACTTTTTTGTGAAGTCTTTGGATGAGCATAGGTGCTTGATTTTTAGGAGCTCCCAGTTATCTAGTTTCTCTACTGCATTGTTAGTAATGTTCTGTATACTGTTTATGCCATGTATTAGAGCTCCTAGGGTTGTCCCTATTTTTTTTTTCCATGATCTTTATCATTTTAGGTTTTATATTTAGGTCTTATCCATTTTGAACTCATTTTTGTGCATGGTGTGAGGTATGAGTCTTGTTTCATTTTTTTGCAGATATATACTCAGTTATACCAGCATCATTTCTTAAAAAGAGTGTCTTTTCACCATTTAACTACTTTGGGGCTTTTGTCAAATATCAGATGCTCATATGTGGATGGACTTATGTCTTGATTCTCAATTCTGTTCCATTGGTCTATGTATCTGTTGTTGTACCGGTACCAGGCTGTTTTGACTACTGTGGCAGTATAATAGGTTCTAAAACCAGGTAGAGTAAGGCCTCCTACTTTGTTCTTTTTCAGTAATGCTTTACTTGTCCAGGGCCTCTTTCCCTTCCATATGAAGTTACTGATTTGCTTCTCCATCTCATTAAAAAATGTCATTGGAATTTGGATAGGAATTGCATTGAATCTATAGATCGCTTTTGGTCAAATAGGCATTTTAATAATGTTAAGTCTTCCTATTCATGAGCAAGGTATGTTTTTCCACTTATGTAGGTCTCTTTTGGTTTCTTATAGAAGTGTTTTGCAGTTTTCTTTGTATAAGTCTTTTATATCTCTGGTAAGATTTATTCCTAAGTATTTTGTCTTCTTGGGGGCTACTGTAAATGGCATTGATTAGGTGATTTTTGTATATTTTTCTTGTATCCCAATACTCTGCTGAACTCTTCTATTAGTTTCAGTAGTTTTCTTGAGGATTCCTTAGGGTTTTCTGTGTATAAGATCAAGTCATCTGCAAATAGAGATACTTTTACTTCTTTCTTGCCAAGCTGGATGTTCTTTATTTCTTATTTAGCCTAATTGCTCTGGCTAGGACCTCCAGCACAATGGTGATAAAGGGCATTCTTGTCTGTTTCCTGATCTCAAGGGGAGTGCTTTTTGGCTCTCTCCATTTAGGATGATATTGGCTATTGGCTTTGTATAAATGCCCTTTATATGTTGAGGAATTTTCCTTCTAGCTCTATTTTGCTGATAGTTTTTATCATGAATGGGTGTTGAACTTTGTCAAATGCTTTTTCTGCAACAGTTGTTAAAATCATGTGATTCTTGTCTTTTGTTTTATTTATGTGATGGATTACATTAATTGTTTTTCTAATGTTGAACCATCCCTGCATAAAAAAAAAAAAAAAAAAAAAAAAACCTGGTATAAATTCCACTTGGTCACGGTGAATTATTTTTTTTTTGATATGTTGTTGAATTCCACTTGCTAGAATTTTGTTGAGGATTTTTGAATCTATATTCATGAGGGATATAGGTCTGTAATTTTCTTTTTGTGATGTCCTTACCTGTTTTTTATATCAGGGATAAGGTGGCTTCATAGAATGAGTTTGGGAGTATTCTCTCCTTTTCTATGCTCTGAAATACTTTTAATATTAGTGGTGTTAACTCTTCTGTGAAAGTTTGGTACAATTCTGCAGTGAAGCCACCCAGGGCTGTTTTTGTTGGGAGTTTTATGATTGCATTTTCAATCTATTCTTTTGTTATAGGTCTATTTAGTTGTTTTACCTTTTTGTGTTAGTTTAGGTAGGTAGTGTGTTTTTAGGAGTTCATCCCTTTCTTCTAGGTTTTCGAATTTGTTAAAGTACAATTTTTCATAGTAATCTGATATGATTCCTTTAATTTCAGTTGTTTCTGTTGTAATATCACCCATCTCATTTCTTATTTGGGTTATTTACTTCCTCTTCTGTTTTTCTTTTGTCAGTTTGGCCAATGCTTTATCAATTTTGTTGATTTTTTTTCAAAGAACCAGCTCTTGGTCTTGTTAATTCTTTCAATTGTTTTTCTGTTTTCTATTTTATTGAGTTCTGCTCTAATTTTTATTATTTGTTTTCTCCTGGTGTCTGAGGGTTTCTTTTGTTGCTCTCTTTCTATTTGTTCAAGTTGTAGGAATAATTCTTTGATTTTCGCCCTTTCTTCTTTTTGGATGTGCGCATTTATTGATATAAATTGGCCTCTGAGCACTGCTTTTGCTGTGTCCCAAAGGTTCTGATAGGAAGTGTTTTCATTCTCTTTGGATTCTCTGAATTTCTTTATTCCATCCTTAATGTCTTCTATAATCCAGTCTTTTTCAAGCAGAGTTTTGTTCAGTGTCCAAGAGTCTGATTTCTTTTCCCTGCTTTTTCTGTTATTGATTTCCACTTTTATGGCCTTATGTTCAGAGAATATGCTTTGTAATATTTCAATGTTTTGGATTCTGCTAAGGCTTGCTTTATGACCTAATATGTGGTTTATTCTAGAGAATGTTCCATGTGCACTAGAAATGAAAGTATATTTGGCTGCTGTTGGGTGAAGTGTTCTGTATATGTCTATGAGGACAAGTTAGTTGATTGTGGCACTTAGATCTTCCGCGTCTTTATTGAGCTTCTTTCTGGATGTCCTGTCCTTCACAGAAAGTGGTGTGTTGAAGTCTCCTACTATTATTGTGGAGTTGTTTATCTCACTTTTCAATGCTGATGGAGTTTGTTTTATGTATCTTGCAGCCCTGTCATTGGGTGCATAAATATTTAATATAGTTACACCTTCTTGGCATATTGTCCCTTTAATCATTTCATAGTGTCTTTCCTTATCCTTTATGATGGATTTAACTTTAATGTCTATTGTGTCAAAGATTAGTATTGCCACTCCTGCTCTTTTTGGTTGTTTTTTGCTTAATATGTTTTTTTCCATCCTTTGAGTTTTAGTTTGATTTTTTCTCCAAGTCTAAGATTTGTCTCTTGTAGGCAGCATATGCATGGATCGTGTTTTTTAATCCATTCTGCCACTTTTTGTCTCTTTATTGGTGCATATAGTCCATTTACATTCAGCGTAATTATGGATAGGTATGAATTTAGTGCTATCATTTTGATGTCTTTTTTTGTGTTGTTGGCAGTTTCTTTTTCCCACTTAATTTTATGTGCTGTGTAAATTACCTTTATATACTGTTCTTTCCTCATACTTGTTGTTGCTGATTTGTTTCTCCTGAGTCTCTATTTTATTTTATTGTGATGTGTAGAACAGTTTGTCTCCTTTGTGGTTACCTTATTATTTAACCCTTAATTTTTGAAATTTAAACCTCTCTTTTATTTCTTTGTATATCTTGTCTTCCTCTCCATATGGAAGATCTATGACTACATTTCTTTGTACCTCTTTATTGTTTTAATGTTGTCTTCTTTTACATAATAACATCACTGTTTCACTGTTTTGAGCGTTTTTTTATCTTGATTTATTTTTGTGATTTCCCTGTCTGCATTGACTTCTGATTACTCTGCCCAGAGTTGTAGTCTTGGGTTGATACCTGATGTTATTCATTTTCTAACCAAAGAACTCCCTTTAGTATTTCTTGTAGTTTTGGTTTGCCTTTTACAAATTCCCTAAGCTTCTGTTTATCTGGAAATGTCCTAATTTCACCTTCGTATGTGAGAGACAGGTTTGCTGGATATATGATTCTTTGCTGGCAATATTTTCCTTCAATTTTTTATGTAAGTCACCCCATTGCCTTCTTGCCTGTGTAGTTTCTGCCGAGTACCCAAGCTTATTCTTACTGACTCTCCTTTGTAGGTGATTTTTCATTTATCCCTAGCTGCTCTTAAAATTCTCTCTTTATCTTTGGTTTTGACAAGTTTGATTATGATATGTCTTGGTGACTTTCTTTTAAAATCTACCTTATGTAGAGTTCTATAAGCATCTTGGATAGGTATCTTCTCATCTTTCATGATACCAGGGAAGTTTTCTGCCAGCAAATCTTCAACAATTCTCTCTGTATTTTTTTGTTATCCCTCCCTGTTCTGGTACTCCAATCTCTCATAGCTTATTTCTTTTGATAGAGTCCCACATAATTCTTAAGGTTTCTTCATTTTTTAAAATTCTTTTATCTGATTTTCCTTCAAATATATTAGTGCCAAGTGTTTTATCTTCAAGTTCAGAAATTCTGCCTTCCACTTACTCCATTCTGCTCTATTGCGTTTCTATTGAATTGTCTACTTCTGTAATTTTATTGTTAATCTTCTGAATTTCTGATTGCTATCTATGGATTTTTCTAGCTTATTAATTTTTTCTTTATGTTCCTGAATAACCTTTTTAACTTCTTAAGTTTCTTTACCGGTGTGTTCCTTGGCTTGTTCTGCGTATTGCCTCATTTCCTTCCTGATGTCTTGAAGGGTTCTGTATATTAAACTTTTGTATTCTGCATCTGGTAATTCCAGGAATGCACTTTCATCTACAAGGTCCCTGGATTCTTTCTTTTTAGAGCTTGTTAAGGTGATCATGGTCTGTTTCTTTACAGGACTTGATACTGACTGTTGTCCCTGAGCCATCTATAAGTTATCGTTTTAGTTTATTTTATGTTTGCTTGCCATGTTGTAGCTTCTTGCTTTGTTTCATTTTGATATGCTGAAATGGGTTGCTTGAGTGAGCTAGCTTAATTATTTTTATCTTTGGAAATCTGATGCCCTGTCCCCAGATGGCTAGATCTGTTATCAGGTATATCAGTCTAGGAGTACATTCAGTTTTCTTGTATGAATTCAGCTCAAGTGTCAAGGCAGCTGATCATCAAGTGTGTGTTACAGTGTCTTTCCTACAGTCTTAGAGGGGCAGGGGTAATTGGTCTAGGTACCAGTATCTCGTTATAGCAGGAGGTCACACTGTGAACAAGGCAGGGGGCTGAGAATCTTCCCTCATATGTCTCTGAGGAAAGTGTGTCCCTGTTCCCTAGAGTGTATATGTGGGTGGGTTCTGCAGACCGAACATGGCACCCAATGTTTTTGGTTTTAAGGACTGGGAGGTACCAGTTATCCTTGGACCCCTGGTCGCAGGTGGGTGGGTGACCTGAGTGGAGCTACCATCCCTTAGGCCCCTGATGTGGGTAGTTGAGGGCCCTGTTTAATAGGCAAAGCAATGTCAAACAACAAACACCCACCTCTCTGACACACAGCTGAAACGGTTGGAGTCTGTCAACAAAGGCTTATTCTCCAGAAGTACACCCACACAGGTCCATGCAGAGGGGAAGCATATTCAAAGTGCACAGACGGTTTATGCCTGGATAGGAGCCACTTCTGTCCTGAGCTTCCCTGGTTAGTGGAGTTGGCAAATTGTCTTTTCCTCCGATTACAAATTTATTCCTTCAAGGCTGGGAGAATGGCTCTGGGCACTCACAGAGCCTATCGCAGGCTCAGGAAATCAGCCATTGAAGCCGGCTTGGGAGCAAGGGGAGCGAGGTGAGGTAAAATATACGCAAGTACTTTGCCTTTGCCTAGAGTGCAGTTCTCCTCTGGTTCTGGAGGTGTGAATAGCCTGCGTGGCTGGTTGCTTTTTCCTGAGGAAACTGTGGCTGAACCTTACTACTAGCCCTCTGCCACAGCTCCCAGGAATGAAGCCTGAGGGTTTCCTGTGATTCAGGTCTGGTAACTCCTCTCCGCTTCTGAACCGTCTCTTCCTCCCCCTGCCCCTCAGATAGTTTTCTAAGCTTGCCTTTGATGTTCAGTGCTCCTAGTTTGTCATAAATAGACTCGTGTCACTTGATTTTTTGGGTGTTTGTTGTAAGAGGGGTTGCCAGAAGCCTCTGCCTATTCCACCATTTTGTTTGCCTCTGAAGCTGACATTTTGAAAACAATGTCTTCATCCTCTATTATGTTTAAAATAGGAAACTAGCATTTTTCATACTAATCTGCAACTTCTATATAAACATATACAAAATAGATTATTATAATATGAGCTCAGTATTACATTGACAAGTGTATTAATCTTTATTACAGATAATTCTAAAAAGATCTGAATTCTCAGATGTTTCAAAGTCACAGTTCATTTCATGGTACATATGTGTTATATAAAACTATGACTTTAAGGTTAATTTATGTAGTAAGAATTTCTATATACATATATTATTCTTAAAAAGGAAATGAATGCCCTAAAGAGAAAAAAAAAAAAAGTGTCTGAGTCCTGAGGTAAATAATCTCAATAACTAATTGGGCAAAATATGACCTTGCCTCTGGACACACTGGATATAATATTTTACCTTGGTTATAAGATGGAATTATTTGAAAATAAATCATTGACTTTATAGGTAGAGATGGAATTTACCACCATATTCTTCATGATAGTATCATTTTATTTAGGATATTCAACAGCATAAGTTAATATTTTATTTGCTTAAATTGAACACATTTTTACATTTTACAAATTTCCCAACAGCCGGGAGGTAACTACAGCTGTTGGATGGAAGTTCCTTTCTACTGCCCAGGACTCACACATGGGATGGAGACTGAACTGTAGGCATAGTATACTTTGCGTTCTGGGGACCATTCATCCTTAGCCAGCTAGGCCAGTAAAACAGAGGTTCCAGGCCAAGAAAGGCAAGCCAAGGAGACATGAGGCTATTCTTATCCAACCTCACCAAGCACCCACCTCATAATGCAGGCATGCCACACAGAGAAAAATTTGGCACTGTTCCTGCCCCTAGTCCAAGAGCCCTGGCACAGAGATCCCCCCCCCCCGCAGTGGGTGAAACAGGCCATAAAACAGAGAGCTCTGAAGCACTTCCCAAAGGAACAGACTTTATTAGCAACAGTGCAAGGGGAGGTTTAAACCTATGGGCACTCAAAATGCAAGTTGAGGTGAAAGGCAGCTGAGTCTGGTAGATTTACCAAAGTGATAAACTAAACCATAGACCCCTAGTTTACCACAGAGAACCAGGGAAAGAGAGGCTATGAAGAGCCCTCTAGGAGTCAGAGTAAATCTGAGGGTTACTTGTGACAATTTGCTTCTCTCCTGCTACTTTGAGGATTTTTTCATTACCTTTGTTTTTCAAGAGTTTGATTATAATGCATCTTGTGTAGATCTTTGAGTTTATTCTGCTTGAGGTTGCTGAGATTCTTAGATTTGTAAATATATGTCCTTCATCAAATTTAGGTAGTTTTCTGCTATTATTTCTTCAAACATGTGCTCTTTTTTGTCTCTTTCTCTCTTTTACTTTCTTCTGGAATTCCCAGGATACATATGTTAGCAGGACTGGTAATGTCCCACAATTCCAGTAGACTATACTCAGCAGTCTTGAACCTTCTGTCTTGCTGATCCTCAGCCTCTATACTTTTGATTATCTTCTAGAACATTGGTTCTATCTTCTGTCAGCTTAAATGTGTTTTTAAACCCTTTCATTAAGTTTTTTTTTTTAAATTTCTGCTATTGTTTTTTTCAGCTCCAATGTTTTTGTTATCTATAGACAGATAGGTAGATAGATAGATAGATAGATGATAGATAGATAGATAGATAGATAGATAGATAGATGATAGATAGATGATAGATAGATAGACGATAGATAGATAGATAGATAGATAGATAGATAGATAGATAGATAGATAGATAGATAGATAGATAGATAGATAGATGATAGATTAATTACTGTCTACTGGAAAATTTTTTTGTGTGTTTTTCCTCTATTATTTTCCTGGTTTCCATTTGTCAGTTTGTCATACTATGGTGGCTTACAAGTTGCTTTGATGCTGGAAGCTATGCCACCAGTATTTCAGACACCAGCAGGGTCACCCATGATGGACAGGTTCTGACAGAGCTTTCACATTAAAGCAGTGTGGAAAGGCCTCACAATCTACTACTAAAACGACTGGCCACCAAAAACCTAATAAATAGCATCAGAACATTTTCTAATATAATGCTGGAAGATGAGCACTTCAGGTTGGAAGGCATTCAAAAGATAACTGGGGAAGAACTGCCTCCTCAAAGTAGAGTCAACCATAATGACGTGGATGGAGTAAAGCTTTCAGGTCCTTTAACTTATTGATATGGCACAATTCAAAATGACAAGAAATAGCTGCAAACATCCATAACAATCAGAATGTGGAATGCGTGAAGAATGAATCCAAGAAAATTGGAAGTCATCAACAAAGGAGTGGAAAGCATAAAGACTGATATCCAAGGCATAATTGAGATGAAGTGGACTGATATTGGCTATTTTGAATTGGACAATCATATGGTCTACTATGCCAGAAATGATAAATTAAAAGAATGGTGTCACATTCATCATCAAAAGAACATTTCAAGACCTATCAATATCTATCATGAAGTACAACTCTGTCAATGATAGAATAATACCCATACACTTACAATAAAGACCAGTTAATATAACTATTATTCATATTTTTCAAGAATACTGACTTATTTATTGCAAATACTTTTTTAAAAAAAATAACATAAACAGTGGCTATACATGTGGACCTTGCCAGATAGAATACATAGGAATTAAATTGACATCTGTGGAAAGAGACAATAGAGAAGCTCAATGTCACTGGTCAGAACAAAGTCAGGGGCCTATTGTGAAACAGACCATGAATTGTTCCTATGCAAATTCAAGTTGAAACTGAAGAAAATTAAAATAAATCCACAAGAGCCAAAGTGTGATCTTTCATATATCCCATCTAAATTTAGAGACAATATCAAGAACAGATTTCATTTATTGAACAAGAATGACAGAAGACCAGATGAGTTGGGAGATGATATCAAGGACATCGTAAAAGAAGAGTGCAAAAGGTCATTAAAAAGACAAGAAAGAAAAGACCAAAAAGAATGTCAGAAGAGACTCTAAAATATGCTTTTAAAAGTGAAATAGCTAAAGCAATTGGAGGAAATGATTAAGCAAAATCTGAGCAGAAGATTTCAAAGGGCAGCTCAAGAAGACAAAGTATTGCGATTAAATATGCAAAGACTTGGAGTTAGAAAGCCAAAAGGAAAGAAAATGCTTGGCCTTTCTCAAGCTGAAAAAATTCAAGCCTTGATTTGTCATATTGAAGAACTCTATGGGCAAAGTATCGAAGGATGCAGAAAGCATCAAAAGAAGATGCAAGGATTATAAACAGTCACTGTACCGAAAAGAAGTGATCTATATTCAACCATTTCAGGAAACAGCATATGAGCAAGAACTGCAATGAAAAGCAAGGCATTGGTGAAAAACAAGGTTCCAGGAATTCACGGACTACCAATTGAGTTGTTTCAACAAATGGAGGCAGCTCTGGAAGCGTTTATTTGTCTATGCCAATAAAATTGGAAGACAGCTATCTGGCCAATCAACTGGAAAAGATACACTTTCTTCCCCTTTCCAAAGAAAGATGATCCAATAGAATACAGAAATTATAGAACAATATCACTAATATCACACACAAGTAAAATTTTACTAAAGATCACTCAAAAGCAGTTGCAGCAGAATACCGACAGGAAACTGCCAGAAATTCAAGCCATACTCAGAAAGGAACCTAGAACAGGAGATATCATAGACAATGTCAGATGAATCCTGGCTAAAAGCAAAAAATACCAGAAAGATGTTTACCTGTGTTTTATCGACTATGCAAACGTATTAGACTGTGTGGGTCATAAAAAAATTATGAATAACATTTCAAAGACTGAGAATTCCAGAACACTTAAATGTGCTCACGAGGAACTTGTACATGGAAGAAGAGGCAGTCATTCAAACAGAACAAGGGGGTACTACCTGGTTTAATGTAAGGATAGGTACAAGTCAGGGTTGTATTCTTTCACAATACTTATTTAACCTGTATGCTGAGCAAATAATCAGAGAAACTGGACTATATGAAAAAGAATGGAGCATCAGAATTGGAAGGAAGACTCATTAACAACCTGTGTTATGCAAAGGACACAACCTTGCTTGCTAAAAGTGAGGAAGACTTGAAGTACTTACTGATGAAGATCAAAGATCACAGCCTTCAGTATGGATTACACCTCAACATAAAGAAAACACAAATTCTCACAAATGGATCAATAAGCAACAACATGATCAACGGAGAAAAGTTTGAAGTTGTGAAGGATTTCATTTTACTTGAATTCACAATCAACACCCATGGGAGCAGCAATCAAGAAATTAAAGGACAGGTTGTATTGGACGAATCTGTTGCAAAAGACCTCTTTAAAGTGTTAAAAAGCAAAGACACCACTTTAAGAGCTAAGATGCTCCTGACCCAATCCTTGGTGTTTTTCAATAGCCTCATATGCATGTGAAAGCTGGGCCATGAATAAGGAAGACTGAAGAAGAATCGATGCCTTTGAATTATAGTGTAGGCGAAGGATATTGAACACACCATGGACCACCAGAAGAATGAACAAATCTGCCTTGGAAGAAGTACAAACAGAATGCTCCATGGAAACAAGGATGGCGATACTTCGTCTCACATACTTTGGACATTTTATCAGGAGGGACCAGTCCCTGGAGAAAGACATTATGCTTGGTAAAGTAGAGAGACAACAAAAAAAGAGGAAGACCCTCAACGAGATGGATTAACGCAGTGGCTGCAACAAAGGGTTCAAGCATAACAAAGATTATGAGGTTTTCAAAGGACCAGGAAGTGTTTCATTGTGTTGCTATGATCAGAATTGACTGGAGGACACCTTACAACAACAACAATCACAAAGTGTGGAGCTCTGGTGGTTCAGTGGTTAAGGGATTGACTGTTAACCGAAAGGTCAGCAGTTTGAATCCACCAGCCTCTCCTTGGAAACCCTATGGGGCTGTTCCATTCTGTTCTGCAGGGTCTCTGTGAGCCAAAATCAACTGGATTGTGATGCATTTGGTTTTTGGTTTACAATGAAAAATTTTGAAATAAAAGTAAAACAATTTCAATTTTAATAGTATTAAAAATATAAAATACTTGCAAACATACTTGACTAAAAATGTGCAAGGCTTGTATACAGGCAACTGTAAAACTGTTGAAATATATTAAAGAATATCTAGACAAATTAAAAAGGCATCCACTTTTCATGGTAAGAAAACTAAATATGGCTAAGTTGGCAACATTCTCCAAAATTATCTACATATGCAAGACAATCCTTATCAGAATTCCATCAGGATTTTTTACAGAAATTGACAATGCAATCCTAAAATTCATACGGAAACACAAGCACACAGAGTACCCAAAACAGATTCCACTTATCTCTGATAACTACATCATACCCCTCATTCTGCTCAGAGTATTAATCTTTTTTTTTCTTTTTCCATACTTGAGCTTGATGTAGCAATGATGAGCTTTGATGTAGCTTTCTAAGCTACATCAACCAATGTCCACAGAGGAAAAAACTCAATATATTCAGCCCACATGCCTGGAATGTTTGTTAGTAACTCCTATTCAAACATTCCCAGTTTATAATTTGGTACATTTACTTTATATCTCTTTTATAAAAGACAAACATAATTTACCCCTCCGTGTTCTTAAATATAATTTTTCTCAACACCTACATTACAATTCATCAAGATAGGAGGAGCTCCTTAGTATATAGTATCAGAACCGTATTATCATCTTCTCCTCTTTATATCATTTTAATTTCCTCAAATCATTGCTTGTTTCAACGTGATTCTCCACTGAAATCTTTAATTTTTCTAAATACATTTCCTAAGCACAGATCATTTGGGAGGATCATCTAGTTGACACTCTTCTTAAAGGCTCACGGCAAACTTAGTGTTTCTATGACTCTTCTTCAAATAACTGTTAATATCCCTTTAAAAGATGAGTTTATTGCAGTTCTCCATTAGATATATAAATTTCATTGTCAGTGAAGCTAATTTGTGATAAAATCATTTGAAAATTTATCTCCAGAATTCAAAGTTCAAAATTTATGCATTATTTCCTGCAAATCTTTAAAAATCTTCTTTGTTGAGTTTAGGGCACCCCACAGATGATACTGAACATCCTCCTTTACGGCCAAGGTTATATATAAAAGCAATGGTATTTTGCTTCTAATGATACCATTATTCCCTCCTTTTCTGTGCTGCCCAGCTCAGCACATTTAAGCAGTTGGGCCTACACACGTAGAATGTACTTGACATCAAGATGCATGAAGGTACCGTCTTCAGAATTAGCTCCGAGGTTTCTTAATGCACTCCTATTTTACTTTGTCATTAATTTCTTGTTGAATTTCCTTGTTAAACATTCTATCAATCCTTTGATTGTTCCCATTCTTCCATCATATTCCCCATTCCTAAGCAACATTCAAATTGACCAAGTAACATCTATATGTCTTGTTTCACATAATAACAATAATAGCAAAATATATTTCTTATAGTTGTAAAATGTGTATGCCATAACATTTGCCAATTCAACATTTTCCAGCTATATAATTTATTGATAACAATTACATTAATCATGTTGTACAAACATCATCTATAATAATTTTTCCTTATAACAAAATTTCTTATCACCAAAAACAGAAACTCACTGCTCCCTGAATAATGAGTCTTCATTCCCCCCTGTCTCCCAACCCTGGTAACCACTAATAAACTTTGGTCTTGATGCATTTGCCAATTTTTGTTATTTCATATAAGTCAGATCATACAATATTTGTCCTTTTGTGATTGATTTATTTCATTGGGAATAATGTTTTCAAGATTCATTCATATTATAGCATTATCAGAACTTTATTTCTCTTTATAGCTGAGTAATATTCCATTTTACTTACGACATTTTGTTTATCTATTCATCCATTGATGGACATGTTGGTCGTTTACAACTTTCAGCTACTGCTACAATGAACTTTGCTATATATGTGTTTGTTTGGATCACTGCTTTTAAATCTTTTGAGTATATACCTAGGAGAGAAATTGCTGAGTCGTATGGTAGTTCTGTTTAACTTTTTGAGGAACTAGCAAACTGTTTTCCATGGTGACTGTATCATTTTGCATTCACACTGGCAATGAATAAGGATTCCAGTTTCTCCACATCTCCACCAATATTTTTTGTATTCTGTTTTTTTTGTTAGCAATCTTAATAGGAATGAAGTGGTATCTCAGTGTGGTTTTGAATTGCACCTCCCAAGTCATGTTGAGTATATTTTCATGTACTTTTTTTCATCTTCTGTAGTAAACTGTCTCTTCAAGCCCTTTGCCCTTTTTTTGATTGATTTGTGTGATGGTTAAGGCTATGTGTCAATTGGCTAGGCCATGATTCTCAATGGTTCAACATTTGACTTGTCATCCTCTGACCTCCAGTTCTTGAGACACAAACCAGTGGCCTGCCATCTGACCTGCAGATTTTGGGACTCTCCAGTTCCCATAACGCTGTGAGCCAGCAGCGCACTGTCTGACCTGACAATTTTGGGTTCATCAGCTCCTGAAATCATGTGAGCCAGAAGAAGCCTACAGCCTGATGCCTGGCCCATGGATTCAGGACTTGCCAGCCTTCACAATTCCTTGAACCATCTCTTTGAAATAAATCTCTCTATATATATATTTGTGTTGATACACTTCACTGGTTTAGCTCCTCTAGAGAACCCAGCCTAAGATTTTTATTACCAAGAGTTATTCTAGAAGAACAAAATCACAAGAATAAGTCTTGTGAACTGGTTCTCAAGTCTGGCTAGTCTTAAAGGCACTGATGACTCCTCTTCCAGTAGTAAAGAGGGCATTGCTAATCTATGGCGTGAGTTGGCAGCAGAAATATGCAAAATATCACCACCAATGGATCAAATATTTGTGAGAGACAAGCCTCTGAGTGATTGTATATTTGGTATTTTCTAAAATTTTGTCAGAACAAGGAGTATAAACGAAAAAAAAACAAACCCATTGCTGTCGAGTCGATTCTGACTCATAGCATCCCTATAGGACAGAGTAGAACTGCTCCAGAGAGTTTCCAAGGAGCACCTGGTGGATTCGAACTGCCGACCCTTTGGTTAGCAGCCAGAGCACTTAACCACTATGCCACCAGGGTTTCCTAACAAGAAGTATAAGGAAGCTTATTGGTTGGTCTTGTTTTCACTAGACAAAATGGTGAAAGAAAGCAATGAGCTCAAAACTTCAGAGTCACAACTCAAATGCCATATATAAGACCTGACAGTTGCCATTTGTGCCCTGAAAGTCTTATTTCTTGTAGCAACAGAGGAGATATTGCTGAAAACCAAACACAGACACTTATTGTAAGACTGACTGATTTAGAATGCCAATTTACTTCCCAGCCTCCAACAGTGTCTGAAGTTAAAATGAGGGCATTCTTTGGGAAGAAATGGGATCCTAAAACTTGGGATGGGCACATATTGGCAGATAATCAAGAAGCTGGGGACACTGAGCCCCTAAATTCCATTGAATCACTCCTACCAACAGAACCAGCCCTCTTACTCCCATCTCAAGAGATAACTACATTTTTTCTGCTAAGCCACATTCCCCAATAAAACCATTATCCCTTAGGCTTAGGCTGGTTTCCCTAGAGAAGCAAAACCAGTAAAGTGTGTAAAATATATAGAGAGAGATATTTATATCAAGGAAACAACTCATGTGATTGTAGAGGTTGGAACGTCCCAAGTCAGTGGATCAGGGTAGAGGCTTCTCCTGATTCACATAGCTGCAGGGGCTGGGGAACCCAAGATTGGCAGGTTGGAGAGCAAGGCACTTGTTCACTGGCTGTGAAGTTTGATGACTCCCAAGATCGGCAGGCAAGCTACTATCTCAAGTTCCAAGAACCAGAGCTCAGACGAACAAGAAGCAGCTGCAGGATCCAGAAAGGGCAAAAACTAGAAGGTCCATTTATATTTGGATGTAGGCCACATGCCCAAGGAAACTCCCTTTTGACTGATTGGCTACTCACAGCAGATCCCATCATGGGGGTAATCACATATAAACACTGAGTATCATGGCCCAGCCAAGCTGACACAATCTTAACCATCACACCCTTCTACTCCCATATGATGAGATTAACCCAGCTAAGAATGAAGAGTCTTTGTCTCAGATATCTCTTAGGTGTTGCCTGGGGCATCAGCTGAGGCAGATACCTTACAAGACATTGCTGAATGTAAGCTGGACCCATCCCCAATACTAAT
The DNA here is from genome assembly GCF_030014295.1 of Loxodonta africana. NCBI lineage: Eukaryota > Metazoa > Chordata > Mammalia > Proboscidea > Elephantidae > Loxodonta > Loxodonta africana. Next base: position 98,576,584 of record NC_087346.1, on the reverse strand, counting down.
TTTTGCTTCCAGACCTATAACTAGACTGAAGTCACAGCAAGACCCAAGAGATTAAGTTCAAAGTGTAAACCAAGTGGAGGTATGCTACACTCCAAAAGAACTGTTCGATTTTTCTAATATGTACAAACAGAAACCTGGGTAATATGTCAAGGAATGGCTATTAAAGGTATGGGATAATTGTGCAAGGAACATAAATTTGGACAGTCTGAGTTTATTGAAATGGGCCACAATTGGATTCCTGACATGTGGAGTAAGGGCTATCATGGTAGGGAAAGCCAAGTGAAAGCCACTAAAACTGCCCCTACCTAGGAAAGTAGTAAATGAAAAGCAATACTGCATTCCTACAGGGATTGCAGAGATTAGTGACACCATCAAGGAGTTGAAGAATGAAAGGATGGTGATTTCAGTGACATCGGCATTTAACTCACCTATTAGGCTTTTGTAAAAAACAGACGAATCTCAGAGAATGACAGTGGATTATCATAAATGTTACCAGGTGGTGGCTTCAATTTCAGGTGCTGTTCAAGATATGGTTTCATTGCTTGAGGAAATTATTGCATTTCCTGCTACCTGTTATGCAGCTATTCATCTGCTCAATGGCTTTTTCTCCATATGTGTTTCAAAGGAACACCAGAAGCAGTTTACCTTCAGCTGGCAAGACCAGAAACACACCTTAACTGTCCTACCTAGGAGTGTATCAGCTCTCCAGCCCTAAGTCATAATTTAGACCTCAGGGACCTTAATTGCCTTTCCGTTCCATAGGATGTCATGCTGGTCCATTACATTGATGAAATTATCCAGATTGGACCTAGAAAGGAAGACATACCAATGACTTATTGGTAATATATTTGTGTGCTAAGGGTAGAAAATTAATCCAACAAAAATTCAGGCACCTTCCACCTCAGTGAAATTTCTAGAGGTTTAGTGGTATGGGGCATGTTGAGATATTCCTTCTAAAAAAAAAGAAAGTCAGGGATAAATTATTACTTCTGTCCCCATCTACGACTAAAATGCCTGGTGGGCCTCTTTGGATATAGAGGCAACATGTGACTCATTTGGGTATGCTACTCTGGCCTATTTGTCAAGTGACTTAAAAAGCTGCTAGTTTTGAGTGGGGACAAGAACAAGCAGACTCTGCAACATATTCAGGCTGCCATGCAATCCTCTCTGCTACTTGGGCCATATGACCTGAGTGATCCAATGGTGCTTGAGGTGTCAGTGGCAGATATAGATTCTGTTTGGAGTCTTTGGCAGGCCTCTATTGGTGAATCACAGTGCAGAGACATTGGATTGAAGTTTTTTCCATCTTTTTGCTATTGCGAAAAGTGCTGCAATGAACATGGGTGTGCATATATCTATTCATGTGACAGCTCTTCTTTCTCTAGCATATATTCCACAGAGTAGGGTTGCTGGATCTTATGGTAGTTCTATTTCTAGCTTTTTAAGGAAGCATCAAATTGATTTCCAAAGTGGTTGTACCATTTTACATTCCCACCAGCAGTGTGTAAGTGTTCCAGTCTCTCCACAACCTCTCCAATATTTATTATTTTGTATTTTTTGGAATAACGCTAGCCTTGTTGGGGTGAGATGGTATTTCATTGTAGTTTTGATGTGCATTTCTCTAATTGCTAATGATCATGAACATTTATCATGTATCTGTTAGCTGCCTGAATGTCTTCTTTGGTGAAGCACCTGTTCATATCCTTTGCCCATTTTTCAATGGGGTTATTAGTCTTTTTGTTGTTGAGGTTTTGCAGTATTTTGTAGATTTAAGGGATTAGACCCTGATCAGTCTGTAGGTTTTCTTTTTACTCTTTTGGTAAAGTCTTTTGACGGGCATAGGTGTTTGATTTTTAGGATCTCCCAGTTATCTAGTTTCTCTTCTGGTGTTTGTGCAGTGCTAATTATGTTTTGTATTCTATTTTTTTTTTTAATTCTATTTATGCCATGTATTAGTGCTCCTAGTGTTGTGCCTATTTTTTCTTACATGATCTTTATCATTCTATATTTTGTATTTAGGTCTTTGATCCATTTTGAGTTAGTTTTTGTGTATGGTGTGAGGTATGGACCTTGTTTCATTTTTTTGCAGATGGAGATCCAGTTATGCCAACACTGTTTGTTAAAGAGCCTGTCTTTTCCCCTTTTAACGGACTTTGGGTCTTTGTCAAATATCAGCTGCTCATAGGTGAATGAATTTATGTCTGGATTCTCAATTCTGTTCCATTGGCCTATGTATCTGTTGTCGTACTAGTACCAGGCTGTTTTGGCTACTTTAGCAGTGTAATAGGTTCTAAAATCAGGTAGTGTGAGGCCTCTCACTTTGTTCTTCTTTTTCAGTAATGTTTTTCTTATCTGGGGCCTCTTCCCTTTCCATATGAAGTTGGTGATTTGTTTCCCCATTTCATTAGAAAACACCGTTGGAATTTGGATCAGTATTGCATTGTATCTGTAGATCACTTTGGGCAGAACAGACATTTTCACAATGTTGAGTCTTCCTATTCATGTGCATGGCATATTTTTCCACTTACGTAAGTCTCTTTTAACTACTAAGCCACCAGGATTTCCTATGTCTCTTTTGGTTTCTTGCAGTAGTGTCTTGTAGTTTTCTTTGTATGGCTCTTTTACGTCTCTAGTTAGATTTATTCCTAAGTATTTTATCTTCTTAGGGGCTATCGTAAATGGTATTAATTTGGTGATGTCCTCTTCAATGTTCTCTTTGTTGGTGTAGAGGAATCCAACTGATTTTTGTGTGTTTATACTTTGCCAAAATGTTCTATTAGTTCCAGTAGGTTTCTTGTAGATTCTTTGGGATTTTCTGTGTATAAAATCACATCTTCAATTAGGGATACTTTTACTTCTTCCTTATCAATTTTGATGCCCTTTATTTCTTTTTCTTGCCTTATTGCTTTGGCTAGGACTTCCAGCCCAATGTTGAATAAGAGTGGTGGTAAAGGGCATTCTTGTCTGGTTACATTTCTCAAGGGAATGCTTTCACACTCTTTCCATTTAGGATGATGTTGGCTGTTGGCTTTGTATAAATGCCCTTTATTATATTGAAGAATTTCCCTTCTATTCCTAATTGTTCAGAGTTTTTTCATGAATAGGTGTTTGACTTTGTCAAATGTCTTTTCTGTATCAATTGATAAGGCCATGTGGTTCTTGTCTTTTCTTATTTATGTGATGGATTACATTGATTGTTTTTCTAGTGTCGAACCTTCATTCCCTTCCCTGCATACCTGGTATAAATCCCACTTTGTCTTGGTGAATTATTTTTTAATATGTTGTTGAATTCTATTGGCTAGAACTCTTTGAGGATGTTTGTGTCTATGTTCACTAGGGATATTGGTCTGTAATTTTCTTTTTTTGTGGTGTTTTTACCTGGTTTTGGTATCAGAGTTATGCTGGATTGGGAAGTACCACTTATTCTCAGACCCCTGACATGGGTGGCTAGGTGGAGTGGGTGGAGCCACCAGGCCTCAGGCACCTGATGTGGGCAGGTGAGAACCCTTCTTAATAGGCAGGGCATTCTCATATGTCAACAATCTGCCACTCCCGCTTAACTGTTGCAGTTGAAAATAGGCTTCAGGCATATGACATTTTGTACTATGCTAATGAGGGCCTATTCTGTTGAAATGCGCCCAGAGGGGTCTAGGAAAGGGTAAAAGACACTCAAAGTCTGTGGACTCCTCATACCTGTGCCTAGGCAAAGGGGCTGTAGATACTCTGAGGTCCTGTTTAGGAGAGCTGGCAGATTATTTTTTCCTGTCTGTTGTTGTTAATTTGTTCCCTCTCCAGGGCACGTGACAGGACCCGCTTCTGGCCCAGGTGGTGGGGCAATCTCTGAAGCTGGCCTGGGACCAGAGCTGAGAAGGGAGGGGGCAAGTGAATGTAAGAAAGGTACTTTCCAGAGGGGAAAGGGTTTTTTTGATCCTGCGTGGCAGGTTAGACACTGACACTTAACTTTCAAAGATCTATCATAGCTTTCCCCTGATTCTGCAGGCTTGTGCAGACTCTCTGCCACTTGGTTTCTCCAGGTGTGGGCAACGCATCCCAAGGACTACTGCTTGCCTCAGCCAGTGCATGCCTGTTGATCCAGCCTGCAGGGTACAGGCCTAGTCAGATCTGGCAAATCTTCACAGCTTCTGAACTGTTTCTCTTTTGCCTTGCCAATCAGTCCAAGTATTCAACTTTGTCTTTGATGTTCAGAACTCCTAGATTGTCATATAAAAAGGATTCACTTGTTTACAAGAGGGACCACAGGAAGCATCTGACTACTCCACTATTTGGCCCCACCCCTGAAAATCAAATTGAAAATTTTTGCTTCCTGTTTCTACAGTGCTAGCCCTGTGTGTCTGCTGTTGTTGTTGTTGTTAGGTGCCGTCGAGTCGGTTCCAACTCATAGCGACCCTATGAACAACAGAACGAAACACTGCCCGGTCCTGCACCATCCTTACAATCATTGTTATGCTTGAGCTCATTGTTGCAGCCACTGTGTCAATCCACCTTGTTGAGGGTCTTCCTCTTTTCTGCTGACCCTGTACTCTGCCAAGCATGAGGTCCTTCGCCAGGGACTCATCCCTCCTGACAACATGTCCAAAGTATGTGAGTTGCAATCTCTCCATCCTTGCCCCTAAGGAGCATTCTGGCCGCACTTCTTCCAAGACAGATTTGTTCGTTCTTTCGGCAGTACATGGTATATTCAATATTCTTCGCCAACACCACAATTCAAGCTCGTCAAATCTTCTTTGGTCTTCCTTATTCATTGTCCAGCTTTCACATGCATATGATGCTATTGAAAATACCATGGTTTGGGTCAGGTGCACCTTAGTCTTCAAGGTGACATCTTTGCTCTTCAACAGTTTAAAGAGGTCATTTGCAGCAGAATTGCTCAAGGCAATGTGTCTTTTGATTTTTTGACTGCTGCTTCCATGGCTGTTGATTGTGGATCCAAGTAAAATGAAATCCTTGACAACTTCAATCTTTTCTCCATTGATCATGATTTTGCTCATTGGTCCAGTTGTGAGGATTTTTGTTTTCTTTATGTTGAGGAGCAATCCATACTGAAGTCTGTAGTCTTTGATTGTTATCAGTAAGTGCTTCAAGTCCCTCTTCACTTTCAGCAAGCAAGGTTCTGTCATCTGCATAATGCAGGTTGTTAATCAGTCTTCCCCCAATCCCGATGCCCCATTCTTCTTCATATAGTCCATCTTCTCGGATTATTTGTTCAGCATACAGATTAAATAGGTATGGCGAAAGAATACAACCCTGACGCACACCTTTCCTGACTTTAAACCAATCAGCATCCCCTTGTTCTGTCCGAACAACTGCCTCTTGATCTATGTAAAGGTTCTTCATGAGCACAATTAAGTGTTCTGGAATTCCCATTCTTTGCAGTATTATCCATAGTTTGTTGTGATCCACACAGTCGAATGCCTTTGCATAGTCAATAAAACACAGATAAACATCCTTCTGGTACTCTCTGCTTTCAGCCAGGATCCATCTGACATCAGCAATGATATCCCTGGTTCCACATCCTCTTCTGAAACCAGACTGAATTTCTGGCAGTTCCCTGTCGATATACTGCTGTAGCAGTTTTTGAATGATCTTCAGCAAAATTTTGCTTGTGTATAATGTTAATGATATTGTTCTGTAATTTCCGCATTCGTTTGGATCACCTTTCTTGGGAATAGGCATAAATATGGATCTCTTCCAGTCAGTTGGCCATAAAGCTGTCTTCCATATTTCTTGGCATAGACGAGTGAGCACCTCCAGTGCTGCATCTGTTTGTTGAAACACCTCAGTTGATATTCCATTAATTCCTGGAGCCGTGTTTTTCACCAATGCCTTCAGAGCAGCTTGGACTTCTTCCTTCAGTACCATTGGTTCCTGATCATATGCCATCTATTGAAATGGTTGAATATTGACTAATTCTTTTTGGTATAATGACTCTGTGTATTCCTTCCATCTTCTTTTGATGCTTCCTGCATCATTTAATATTTTCCCCATGGAATCCTTCACTATTGCAACTCGAGACTTGAATTTTTTCTTCAGTTCTTTCAGCTTGAGAAACGCCAAGCGTGTTCTTCCCTTTTAGTTTTCCATCTCCAGCTCTTTGCACATGTCATTATAATACTTTACTTTGTCTTCTCGAGAGGGCTTTTGAAATTTTCTGTTCAGTTCTTTTACTTCATCAATTCTTCCTTTTGCTTTAGCTGCTCGATGCTCAAGAGCAAGTTTCAGAGTCTCCTCTGACATCCATCTTGGTCTTTTCTTTCTTTCTTGTCTTTTCAGTGACCTCTTGCTTTCTTCATGAATGATGTCCTTGATGTCATTCCACAACTCGTCTGGTCTTCTGTCACTAGTGTTCAATGCGTCAAATCTGTTCTTGAGATGGTCTCTAAATTCAGGTGGGTAATACTCAAGGTCATATTTTGGCTCTCGTGGACTTGCTCTGATTTTCTTCAGTTTCAGCTTGAACTTGCATATGAGCAATTGATGGTCTGTTCCACAGTCGGCCCCTGGGCTTGTTCTGACTGATGATATTGAGCTTTTCCATCATCTCTTTCCACAGATGTAGTCAATTTGATTTCTGTGTGTTCCATCTGGCACGGTCCATGTGTATGTAATGAGGTAATTTGGCAGTTATGTGATGATGCAATTCGGCAATTATGTAATGATTTAATTTAGCAGATATGTAATAATGTAGCCATCCTCCATTTTGTTATCTGATTTGGTATCCTCCATTTTCATGTAACACTGATTTTTGCATAACAACATGGTCTTTGGATCCTAACCATGTCAAGAAGTGATGAGTTGATGTATAACAAATATCTTTGTTTTCTTCCCTCCCTTATTCCCTTACTTACTACAAAATGTAAGATGGTAATGATGAAAGTGCATTTTTGGTTGGGCACACACTATTTGTGTCATGTTGGGCCCAAGTACAACGTCATATTGTCTTTATTTGGAAATTATGTATGGTTTAAGGACATGTGTAGAGGTGCCAAGTTGACAAGGGGTAGACTTATGGTTAAGGTTATGTATCAACTTGACTTTGCCATGATTCTCAGTGGTATGGCAGGTATTATGTAATCATTCTCCATTTTGTGATCTGATGTAAGCAGCTAATCAGTTGAAAGGGGAGTTCCTTTGTGGGTATGGCCTGCATCCAATAATATTATGCTGGCAAAGCTTGTTCTTTCTCAGTCCTGCATTTGATTCACCATCTTCCAACCTCCAGCTTCTGGGACATGAGCCAGCAGGCTGCCATCTGACCTGCCAATTTTGGGTTTGTCAGCCCCCGCAACCACGTGAGTCAGGAGAAACTTCTAGCCTGATGCCTGGTCCACAGATTTGGGACTTTGCAACCTCTATGACTGTGTGAGTCCTTTCTTTGAAATAATTTCTCTTTATATATGTATTGATATATATACACTTCACCGTTTTTGCCCCTCTAGAAAACCCACTCTAAGACAGGCTATTTGTCTTTTTATTGTTAAGTTGTAGGAGTTCTTTATGTACTCTGGGCATTAAACCCTTATTTGATATGGTTCCCAAAATTTTTCTCCTACTTTATCTTTTCTCTTCACTTTGTTATTAAAGTATTTTGTTGAACTTTTTTTTTTAATTTAGTTGAAGTCCAGTATGTCTATTTTACCATTTGTTGCTAGTTTCTGTTGTAGAATCGAAGAATTAATTGTTAAGAACTAAGTCCCGTAGCCATATTTCTATCTTTTCCTCTAGGAATTGTATAGTTTTATTTCTTAAATACAGGTGTTTGATATATTTTGAGTTAATTTTTATGTGTGGTGTGAGGCATGAGTCCAGTTTCATTCATTTGCATGTGGATATCCAGTTGTCAAAGCACCATTTGGTAATGAGACTGCATTCTCCCCGTTACATGGATTTAGTACTCTTGTCAAATTTGACTCTAGATATATGAGTTTATTTCTGAATGCTCAATTCTAGTCCATTAATCTATGTTTGTTTTATCATACCAATACCAGATTGTTTTGCTTAATGTAGCTGTATTATATGTTTTGAAAACAAGAAGTGTGAATACTCTACTTTGTTCTTGTTCTTCAAAATTGCTTTGGTTATCCAGGGCCTCCTGCCATTCCATATAAATTTGGGGATTTGCTTTCCATTTTTGTAAAGAAACTGTTGAGATTTTGATCAGGATTATGTGGACTTTATAGACAACTTTGACATCATAACAATATTATGTATTCCAACTAATGAACATAATAAGGAAGACATGATATTGAATATACCATGGACTGCAAAAAGAATGAACTTGGAAGAAGTACAACCAGAATGCTCCTTAGAAGCAAGGATGGCAAGACTATGTCTCACTTACTTTGGACATGTTATCAGCTGAGGTCAGTTTCTGAAGAAGGACATTATGCTTGATAAAATAGAGGGTCAGTGAAAAAGAAGAAGGCCCTCAAACAGATAGATTGACATGGTAGCTGCAACAATGGGCTCAAGCATAGCAACAATTGTGAGGATGGCACAGGACCCGGCAGTCTTTCATTCTGTTGTGCATAGGGCTGCTGTGTGTTGGAACTGACTCAATGGCACCTAACAACAACAATTAATGAACATGGAGTGCCTTTACATTTATTGAGATAAGTAATCTCTCTCAGCAACGTTTCATAATTTTCATTGCATAGGTCTTTCGCGATCCTGGCTACATTTATTCTTAGGTATTTTATTCTTTTACATGCTATTATAAATGGAATTATTTTCTTAATTTCTTTTTCATATTTATCATTGCCAGTGTATAGAAACCCAACTTATCTTTATGTGCTTGGTGGGCAATGTTTTGTGAGGTCGCCATAAGTCAGAACTGACTCAACAGCAACTAATAACAACCACCACAATGTTAAAAGGTAAAACTGAATTCATCATTCACAATAGATGAAACTTAAAAATCTTTTGAATTCCAAAGGCTTACTTACATTAGTGGACATTTCCAGTATTAATAACTGTGCCTAGAGAGAGATCTTTTTCACAAGTAGATGCTTAACCTTCCATTTTTGTATTCTCCCTGCTAGTATTCCTGAACCCTCAGCTTTCCCAATTAGATACCAGTTCAGAAATTATCACTTCTGTTTACAAGCCACTTGCTTATTTCTCCTATTCACAAATAAAGGCTTTATGCCTTTCCGGATTGTGATGCACACACTCTTCTATGACAGTCAAATTTCTTCTTGCCAAAGGGTAAATGAATAGTACTAATTTTTGCATATTGTACGACTAAACCTTACCCAAACACTGGTTTATTTCTTATACTTATATAAGTATCAAAAATATATTTTAAAAAGAATTTTTCTGAGCCCAGGCATGACTAAGAAATTTTCCTGTTCTATTAGTTCTCATCAGCATTGGATAATTGTCATATTCCTTAGTTGCGTGACTTTACAAAAGTTACTTAAGCATTCCAAGACTTAGTTTTCCTTGTCTTTAAAAGGGGAGTAATAGTAATAGTTTTTGTAGCACAGCTATGAGAATAAAATGAAATAATTAGTGTAAAGTATCTGATAATTCTCTAAATCCAGTATAAAGTACTCAGAATCTATGCTACAATAATTGTTTATTATTTTATTATGCTCAAAAGTTAACTAATGAGTCATTTTCAATAACCTATCCCTTTATAACTACAAATAAAAACATTAGAAAAGTTCAAGGCCTACTTAAAACTTTAGATCATGCTAAGAGATGAGTGTACTAGTTACTCATTCTGTTATAAGAAACAATTACCTTTCAAACAGTGCTCCGTACTTAGTAAAGATAGAAATTCCAATTTTCCTTGTGCTGAGGAAAGCAAAACAGCACACTGCAAGGAAGCACTAATTTTTTTTTTTTTTAGTTCCTTGTTGAGAAGATAATAAATGTTTGAATTGCCCACCTAGAAAGATTTTCTTTGAGGAGAAAGTGCTGGGGTCATTTAAAAAGTCACTTGATACTATGCTAGAGAGAGAATAGCTTTTCTCTTGGTTGGCTATCAATAGATGAAATAGCTTTTCCTCTCTCCTTGCCTCACCCCCCACCCCCATCACTCATGCCCTTTATAATGTTCGACAAAAGCATTGCTCAACTGCATCTTGTCTGACAGTGAAGGTACATAAAATGCCCATTTTGTTTAAATGAATGGCAGTAACCTTTTTGCTACACTAACTACTACTGCACCACAGGAAACAGCATGGGCTCTGCTTGTATCTCTTCTCTTTCAGCTCATGGTGTCTTATAGGTGATATAAATCACAATCCTCTTCAATCTAATAATCATTCAACATTAGATCCCTGTGCTGTATTCAAGTAGGTTCTTTGCTTGTTTGAGACTCCTAATGTTTCTAAAGTTCTACACTCACTAACACTGATAAACAACAGTTTCTTAAAGGAAAAGAACAAAAAACGTCCAGTAAGTAACAAAGACTCAAATTCTGCTATGGTATCCTGTTGTTAGAAAGAGACTCAATGGTTATTTAATCTTCAACCTTAAGACATTAATTTACAAAATATTTATTCATTCTTATTAAGTCCCAGACTCATAAGTGATGAGGTGTGAGTAGTAATGAGTAGTGAGTAAGAAAGATACCACCCTGCCTTTACTGACCTATCACATAGCTCTTCATTTCTCCTAAACCCACTGCCGTCGAGTCTATTTCTCCTAGGACATGAAATAACTCACATTTATACATGCATTTTATTTTTTAACTGGTAAAAGAAAATTAACCAAGTCAGCTAATTTTTCCTTCCCAGAAGATTCACTATTTTATTGTTAAATGACATACCTACTCAAGGTGTACAGCGTGGTCAGAGCTAAAATTTAATATCAAAATGGGCAACATGGAAATAAATTTTGAGAGAAAAGATCACATTAACCTATTCATAACACCAAGGATCATTTGGGCAATGGTCAAATTGATGAACTCATACAATCACTGATTTAAAATTTATTTTATTTTGGATTTACCCAGAAGCAGACCCTGAGATGGGTATTTCAGTGTAAATACTTTATTTGGTGGAAATTCCATGAAACACATATAAAGAGATGTGCAAATGAGACAAGAGAAAACACACAAATCCTTTAGTATCAGCAAATTGCTAGAGTGGTTAACTGAAGCTTAACCCTTTCATTGCTACATTTTTACTCCTTAATTTTCTTTTTGATGGCATGTGTTTTCACTATTAGAATGCATGCTTACTAATTGAGTATGTTTAATTTTTTTGGCTGGTAATATGGATTTTGAGAAATATGATGTAGTAATACAAGCCACTAATAAGGTGAGTGGCACTGTGGCACCACCAATCTGTGATATAACAATATATTAATGAAAGCTATATAGTTTTTTAATATAGTTTATTGCAGGCATTATGTGGGAGCCCTGGTGGCACAGTAGTTAAGAGGTACGGCTGCTAGCCAAAAAATTGACAATTTTTTTTTTTTTTTTAATCTACCAGCAGCTGCTTGGAAATGTTACAGAGCTGTTCTGCTCTGTCCTAAAGGGTTGCTATGAGTTGGGATTACCTCAGCAGCAACAGGTTTGTTTTTTGGAGGTTTTCCATTAGATTATAGGGGAACCTCTGGTTTTCCAAATATGACACAGGAAACCAAAACAAACCAATTAGGGCTCCCTAACTATCACACAGAAAAGCCGTAATTATGCTTGGAAGCCTTATCTCACAGAAAGAAAGAAAAAAAAAAAAGCAGAAGTTTACAAAACTAACATATCCAGGGAGCATCACCGAATAGAATGCTCAACCTACACGATGATGCGGCTTCAACTCTGGTCTGCTGAGCTTAACGCATTTCAAAAAGGACACTCCTGGATGCTAAATGCATTAGAGTCAGAATAACACCTTATCTCTGATGTCCAGAGGCATAAAAATTGTCTGGTATACCATTAATCTAATAGTAATGAAAGAGTAATCCTACTGGGAAAGTAAGGCTTCCAGGGTATAACATCTGGCTCAAGATTATCTCAATTAGAGGTAATGGAGCTGAGGATACAAAGACTCTCATCAGTCATTTGTTAAGAGCTGCTCCCCAGGGATGAAAATCCCCTGGTACTTCTACCGTAATGTGTTGGTGGATAAAAAACTCTGGAGACACTCCTGTAGCAATGGAATGCACACGCTGGCAAATGGAGATGTATCCAGCATGCACAGAAGTGGTAAGGTTGAAGGGAAAGATGTGGGACACTTGCATTGTCTGATACCAAGTTATAATTTAATAATAAGCAAAATAGATAAAACCGTAGGGAACAACAACAAATAATAATAATAAACTTACACGAGTGATACATAACTGGACTAATAAAACCCAATTATTGAGAAGTTATCATTATTTCTACAATTCCATAATCCCCAGCCTCTATTAGGTGCTCATTCTGTGGATTTCCATAGTAATTTATACTACACCGATCAACATTTATCAGTCTCTATTTCTCCTTTCTTTTTTTCACTATGTCTAATTTTCTATATCCTTTCACAGAAAATAAGCTCTCCAAGAGAGAATGAAGAAAACTAGACACAGGGAAACATTTGTCCATAGGACTAACAGTCCGCAACTACCATGGCCTAAACCAGATTAAGTCCAGTACAACTAGATGGTGCCCAGTTACCACCACTGACTGCTCTGACAGCGATCACAATAGAGCGTCCCGGACATGGCTGGAGAAAAATGTAGAACAAAATTCTAACTCCCCAAAAAAGACCAGACTTACTGGCCTGAAAGAGACTGAAGAAACCCTGAGAGTATGACCCCCAGACACCCTTTTAGCTCAGTAATGAAGTCACTCCTGAGGTTCACCCTTCAGCCAAAGATTAGACAGGCCCATAAAACAATACGAAACTAAACAAGCACACCAGCCCAGGGGCAAGGATTAGAAGGCAGGAAGGGACAGGAAAGCTGGTAAGAGGAAACCCAAGTTTGAGAAGGGACTGTTGACACGTCATGGGATTGTTAACCAAGGTCATAAAACAATATGTGTACTAACTGTTTAATGAGGAGCTAGTTTGTTCTGTAAATCTTCATCGAAAGTATAATAAAAAAAAGAAACTCTCTAAGCACAGAGACAATACATATTTTCCTTAATTACACACCCCAGTGATCAGTAGAGTGCCTACCTGAATGAATGGGTCAGTGATGCTGAATATATTTTAAATCGATATTCTAAAAGCCAGAAGGGAAGCTATGAGTATGTGCTTTTAAAATAATATATAAGTTAAGCTTATAAAGACAAAGAAACAAAACAGTTGATCCTGAGTTGATTTCAACTGATGAAGTCAAATGAGTTCCAAGGGTTTTCAATGGTAATGCTCTTTTGGAAGTAGATCACCAGTCCTTTCTTCCCAGGTACCTCTGGGTGGATTTGAACTGTCAACCTTTTGGTTAGTAGCTGAGAGTTTAACTATTTATGCCAGCCAGTGATTCCTTTACATACTAAAGACAGAAAAAAAATTAATGCATTTGAACTGCGTGTTGGCAAAGAATATTGAATATACAATGGACTTCCAGAAGAGTGAACAAGTCAGTTTTAGAAGTGAAGATAGCTTCAACTCTCTGATTTTGAACATGTCACCAGTAAAGACCATTCACTAGAAAAGGACATCGTGGTTGTTAAAGCAGAGGGTCAGTGAACATAAGGGAAACACTCAACATGATGGATGAACACAATAGCCAAACAATGGACTTAAACATAGTAACAATAATGAAGATGGCCCAGGACTGGGCAACGTTTTGTTCTATTATCCGTAAGTTCACTGTGAGTCAGAGCCAACAGAATGGCACCTAACAAAGATAGCATCTAAAATATCTTTAAATAATATTGATATAGCTTAATAACTCAAAAGAAACAGTATTTGTTACACATTTATTTCATATACAGCCCATACTCATGTAGAAAAACATTTTTAGAGCTTTATAATTTCACTTAAATTTTTTTCCATTTAATAAATTCACTGGTATTTTTAGAAACTTACTAATAGTTTGTAAAGGTGAGTTCAGAATGTGATGGCTGTTATGATCTGGTAGCATTTGCTTTTGATCCAAATTTCCCTTTAAGCTCAGATTAAAAATGGTTCTGGACTGACAAGAACAAAAAAGTAATAAACAACAAATACATTATGATATTTAGGTGATGTTACCTTGAAGAATGAAAGAATTGTCCTCAGGAAAAGAAGGGAATCAGCAGAGCACTTAATTAGCACTTAACCAGACCTTGATGTTTTACATCGCGCAAGTGGGTGGATTTAACAAAGAGATTTATTTTCTCAGAGTTTAAGGAGCTAGAAGTCCAAATTCAGGGTACTGGCTCTAGGGGAAGGCTTTCTCTCTCTCTTGCCTCTGAGGGAAGTTGCTTGCCTCTTCAGCTTTTTTTCTGGTTCCTTGGAGATCACCATGAGGCTTGGCTCAAACTTCCCTCGTCTCTGCTTCTCTTGCTTACTTGTCTAATCTCTTTGATATCTCAAAAGAGATTGACTCAAAAAACACCCTACACTAATCCTATCTCAAGAACAGAACAAAGATAACACATGTCCAGACGGAATTATAACCACATCTATAAGAAGCTAGGATTTACAACACATATTTTGAGGGGACACAATTCAATCCACAATACTTGCTAAAGGAATATTTAATGGCCCATATGACATATAACATTGATTCTGTTCTAAAAGTTTTGAAAGTGCTTTGATTTGGTAAAATATCTAAGTAATATTTCCAGGCTTAGGGAAAGAAAAAAAAAAGTGTTTTCTGGATGATACTGTGTATTTGTTTCTTTCAAATGCTTTTAAAGAATATGTGTGTTGGCTTCATATGGTTGGCCAAAGCAGCTAGTTAGTTTGCTTGGTTTTAAGAGGAGTAGAAAGTTGGAGGCAATATCACATATCAGAACTTTAAATTATATAGAATTGCATTTACATTATTCTGCATAATTTTATATAAGACGAGTTGCGAGATGACATCAAACATGAAGAAAACAAAAGGTCATTAGAAAGACAGGACACAAAGAGAAGATCAAAATGATGTCAGAAGAGACTCTGAAACTTAAAGTTGAACACAGAGTAGCTAAAGCCGAAGGAAGAAATGATGAAGCAAAAGAGCTGAACAGAAGATTTCACAGTGTAGATTGAGAAGATAAAGTGTTGTTAGGTGCCGACGAGTTGGTTCCGATTCATAGTGACCCTATGTGCAACAGAATGAAACACTGCTAGGTCCTGCACCATCATCACAGTCTTTGCCATGCTAGAGCTCGCTGTTGCAGTCAGTGTGTCAATCCATCTCATTAAGGTTCTTCCTCTTTTTTGCTAGCCTTGTACTTTACCAAGCATGATGTCCTTCTCCAGGGACTGGACCCTTCTGATAACAATGTCCAAAGTATGTGACACATGGTTTCTCCATCCTCCCTTCCAAGGAGCTTTCTGGCTGTACTTCTTCCAAGACAGATTTTTTTGTTCTTTTGGCAGTTCATGGTATAGTCAAAATTCTTAGCCAACTCCGTAATTCAAAGGGGTCAGTTCTTCTTAGGTCTTCCTTATTCATTGTCCAGCTCTTCCATCCTTATGAGGTAATTGAAAATACCATGGTTTGAGCCAAGTGCACCTTAGCCTTTAAAGTGACACCTTTGTTTTAGAACACTTTAAAGAGGTCTTTTGCAGCAGATTTGCCCAATGCGATGCATCATTTGACTTCTCGACCTCTGCTTCCGTGGCCACTGATTGTGGATTGAAGCAAAATGAAATCCTTGACAACGTCAATATTTTCTTCATTTATCATGATATTTTTTATTGGTCTGGTAGCGAGGATTTTTCTTTTCTTTATGTTGAGGTGCACGCTATACTGAAGGTTGTAGTCTTTGATTTTCATCAGTAAGTGCGTCAAGTCCTCCTGGCTTTCAGCTAGCAAGCCTGTGTCATCTGCATATCCCAGGTTGTTAATAAGTCTTCCTCTAATCTTGATGCCCCATTATTCTTTATATAGTCCAGCTTCTAGTTTTATTTGCTCAGCATGCAGATTGAGTAATTACGGTGAAAGGATACAACTCTGAAGCACACTTTTCCTGATCTTAAAGTACTCTGTAATGCAGTATCCCCTTGTTCTGTTTGAATAACTGCCTCTTGGTCTATGTACAGGTTCTGCATGAACACAATTAAGTGTTCTGGAATTCTCATTCTTCACAATGTTTCCATAATGTGTTATGATCCACATCTTTCTGCTATTCCCTGCTTTCGCCAAGAGCCGTCAACATCAGCAGTGATATCCCTTGTTCTAATGTCCTCTTCTCAATCCGGCTTCATCTTCTGGAATTACCCTGTTGATGTAATACTGCAACCACTTTTAAATGACCTTCAGCAAAATTTTACTCGTATGTGATACTAATGACCATTTTTCAATACTTTCTGCATTCTGTGGAATCACCTTTCTTTGGAATGGGTACAAATATGGCTCTCTTCCAGTTGTGTGGCCAGGAAGCTGTCTTCTAAATATCATGGCATAGATGAGTGAGAACCTCCAGTGATACATCCGTTTGTTGAATCAGTCCAATTGGAAATATGTCAATTCCTGGAGTTTTTCTTCCTTCCTTCCTTCCTTCCTTCCTTCCTTCCTTCCTTCCTTCCTTCCTTCCTTCCTTCCTTCCTTCCTTCCTTCCTTCCTTCCTTCCTTCCTTCCTTTTCTTCTTTCTTTCTCTCTTCCCTCCTCCCTTCTTTCTTCCTTCCTTTGTTCCTTTCTTTCTTTCCTTCTTCCTTCCTTCTTCTTTTTCTTTCGTTCATTCTTCCTTCCTTCTTTCTTTCTTCTTCCTCCTTCTTTTCTCCCTCCCTCCCTCCCTTCCTTCCTTCCTTCCTTCCTTCCTTCCTTCCTTCCTTCCTTCCTTCCTTCCTTCCTTCCTTCCTTCCTTCCTTTTCTTCTTCTTCTTTCTTTCTTTTCTTTCTTTCTCTCTTCCTTCTTTCTTTTTCTTGCTTCCTTTGTTCCTTTCTTTCTTTCCTTCTTCTTTCACTTTCTTTTCTTTCTTTCGTTCATTCTTCCTTCCTTCTTCCTTCTTTTCTTCCTCCCTCCCTCCCTCCCTTCCTTCCTTTTCTCTCTTTCTCTCTCTCTTTCTTTCTTATTTTGCCGTTTCCTTCAGTGCAGCCTGAGTTTCTTCCTTCAGTTTCACCGCTTCTTCATCATATGCTACCTTTTGAAATGATTTAATGTCAGCCAATTCCTTTTGGTAGAGTGACTCTGTGTTTTCTTTCCATCTTCTTTTGATACTTCCTGTGTTGTTCAATATTTTCCTGTAGAATCCCTCAATATTTGCAGCTTAAGGCTTGAGTTTTTTCTTCAGTTCTTTCGGTTTAAGGAATTCCTGTCATGTTCTTCCCTTTTGGTTTTCTAACTCCAGGTGTTTGCACATTTCATTATAATACTTTACCTTGTCTTCTTGAGCTACTCTTTGAAATCTTTTGTTCAGCTCTTTTACTTTATCATTTCTTCCATTTGTTCTAGCTATTCTACATTCAATAGTAAGTTTGAGTATCTCGTCTGACATCCATTTGGGTCTTTTCTTTCTTTCCCGCCTTTTTAATGGCCTTTTGCTTTCTTCATGTATGATGTGCTTGATGTCATTCCATAACTCATCTGATCTTCAGTCATTAGTTTTTGGTAAATCAAATCTATTCTTCTGCTGGTCTCTAAATTCTGATGGAATATACTCAAGCGGGTATTTTGGCTCTTGTGGACTTACTTTAATTTTCTTCAGCTTCAACTGGAACTTACATATGACCAATTGATGATCTCTTCCACATTTGGCCCCTGGCCTTGGTCTACCTGATGATATTGACCTTCTCCATTTTCTCTTTCCACAGATGAAGAAGATTTTATTCCTGTGTTTTCCATCTGGTGAGGTTCACATGTATAGTTGTAGTTTGTGCTGTTGAAAAAAGGTATTTGCAATGAAGAAGTCATTGGTCTTGCAAAATTTTATCATGTGATCTCCTGTGTCATTTCTATCCCAAGGTCACATTTTCCAATAACCAGTCCCTCTTCTTTGTTCCAGCTTTTACATTCCAATCACCAGCAATTATCAATGTTCTTGATTGCATTTTTGATGAATTTCAGACAACAGAAGTTGGTAAATTCTTCAATTTCCTCATCTTTGTCATTAATGTTTGGTGCATAACAAAATGTATTAAGAAAATGTTCTGCATCCCACTTCAGTGAAAGGTGTCTGGGATCTTCAATGCTGGCAAGCAGCCAACTAAGATGCATCTATTGGCCTCAACCCGCCTGGAGCAAAGGAGAATTGAGAACACCAAAGACACAAAGTAAATATGAGCCCAAGAGACAGAATGGGCCACATAAACCAGAGTCTACATCGGCCTGAAACTGGAAGAACTAGATGGTGGCTGGCTACCATGGATGACTGTCCTGACAGGGAACGCAACAGAGAATTCCTGATGGAGCAGGAGAACTGTGGAATGCAGACCTCAAATTCTTGTAAAAGGACCAGACTTAATGGTCTGACCGAGACTAGAGGGACCCCAGAGACCATGATCCCTGGACCTCTGTTAGCCCGAGACTGGAAGCATTCCTGAAGCCAACTCTTCAAACAGGGATTGGACTGGGCTCTAAGACAGTAAATGATACTGGTGAGGTGTGAGCTTCTTAGCTCAAGTAGACACATGAGATTATGTGGGCAGCTCCTGTCTGAAGGTGAGATGAGAAGGCAGAGGGGGACAGGAGCTGGTTGAATGGCCACAGGGAATACGGGGTAGAGAGGAGGAGTGTGCTATGTTATTAGGGAGAGAACAGCTAAGAGTACACAGCAAGATATGTATAATTTTTGTATGAGAGACTGACTTGATTTGTAAACATTCACTTAAAGTACAATTAAAAAAAATAGTTAAATATAGAATTATCATATGACCCAGCAATTCCACTCCTGGGTATATTCCCAAAAGACTTGAAAGCAGGACTCAAACAGATACTTGTATGCCAACGTTCACTGCAGCATTATTCACAATAGCCAAAAGGTGGAAACAACCCAAATGTCTATCAGCAGATGAATGAATAAATTAAATGTGCTATATGCATGAAATGGAGTATTATTCAGTCATAAAGAGAAATGAAGTTCTGATACTTGCATGAACCATGACAACCTTATGCTGAGTGAAATAAAACACAAAAGGACAAAATTGTATGATCCCACTTCTAGTGAACATCTAGAATAAGCAAATGCAGACAGACAAAAGTAGACTTGTGGTTACCAGGGGCTGTGGGAAAGTCAAAAAGGGGGAGTTACTGCTTAAGGGGTACTGAGGTTCTGTCTGGGGTAAGGGAAAAATTTTAGAAATAATTAGTGGTAATAATTGCACAGTATGGTGAATGTAATTAATGTCACTGAATTGTACACTTAAAAATGCTTAAAAAGGCAATTTTTTCTGTTGTTGTTATTTTTATATATATTTGGCCACAATCAAATTTGGAGGAAAAAAAACCAGAATTGTTGTTTTTGAATTACAGTGTTGGTGAAGAATATGGAATACACTGTAGACTGCCAGAAGAACAAACAAATCTGTCTTGAAGAAGTACAGCCGGAATACTCCTTAGAAGTGG
Organism: Loxodonta africana; assembly: GCF_030014295.1. Classification (NCBI taxonomy): domain Eukaryota; kingdom Metazoa; phylum Chordata; class Mammalia; order Proboscidea; family Elephantidae; genus Loxodonta; species Loxodonta africana. The sequence goes on along the minus strand of NC_087346.1, from coordinate 98,556,982 downwards.
GATGATGAGACTTTGTCTCACATACTTTGGACATGTTATCAGGGGGGACCAGTCCCCAGAGAAGGACATCATGCTTGATAAAGTAGAGGGTCAGCAAAAAAAGGAAGACCATCGAGGAAATGGATTGAGTTAGTGGCTGTAACAATGGGCTCATACACAGCAATGATTGTGAGGTTGGAGCAGGACCCAGCAGTATTTCTTCTGTTGTATGTAGGGTCACTATGAGTCAGGACCAACACAATTGCCCCTAGAACAACAAGAACATTATATTGTGCCTTTCTCCTGCAAATCTTTGCAGATTTGCCCTCCTTGAGAATGTGAAAGCTCTTAGAAGTTGCTTATTTAAACTTGATAATTAAACAGAAAAGTATTGAAAGCTGTAGAAAATAAGATCCTCATCATTTACACTATCTTCAGAAATCAGACAGGCTAGACAGCAATTTACCTTTTCCGTAGTTATGGAAATAGTATCTGTGATTTTGTCTGGTTCTTTAAATTATGAGGAAAAGGATGTTAAATTTCACAAGATGATACAATTAATGACAAGGCAGATCCCAAACGTATTTTTACCACTCTTTTTCTCCATCTCCTTGAGATATGAACAAATCATTTTTGTGCCTTTATGTGAATGTATATAAAAAAAAAAAATTTTATAGCTACTGTAAGTTTTGTTGAAGATCTAAACCTAGAATTATCTAGTACATAAACTTGAACATCTTAACCTCTACCTGTTTATTCAACATTTTCACTTGACTGTCTCAATGGTAAGTGAACATATCCACTAAAAGGCTCATGATCTGCCTTCAAACTTAGTCTGGCTTCTAAAAGTCACCACCATATATACAGTTTTACCAAAACTAAACTTGGAGATATGATAGCTTTTTTTTCCCTGCATCCCACGTCCAATCCAGTACTCATTCCTATTGATTGTATCTCCTACATTTCTCCTGAATCTTACCACTTTTCCCTACCCTTTCTGCCATCCATTAATTTACGCTGAATGACTTGGTGAACTGTGACTTAGGAAGAGCAGCACAGGAAGGATAACAAATGGAGTGTTTTGTGAATTTTCATTATCTTCTCACATCGTTTTTAACATTAGCAACTCAAATCTTCAAACTTTAATATTAATGTTTTATGTGCATTTGTATTTAATTCCATATTCAAACTCCTTGCATTTTAATAAAAATATGCCAGTTTAATAATAATCCAGAACTGAGAAATTATACAATTTATGAAATCCCTGTAATAGCGCATACTAAAGTCTTCAGTCTTATCAGAATTTGACTAAAATTGATCTTTGGCTAGAGAGCAAATGTCAAAGTCTCTTTTAGCTCTTTCACTGGAGCTTTGATTGCTCGCCTTTGTAGCTGCTATAGATCATTGATTTAGGGTGGTTCAAAGTGATTGCTAACTTATAAACATCAAAATGGAGAGATTAATCAAGCTCTACAAAGCTAAGAAGATTGTCAGAAGACCAATGACTTTTTCTGGGATATTAGTGGTATATTTACTTGAGCAAATTAAATTGATGAGTTTGGAGAGAAAAGGTAGGCTGCTGTTAAATACATTCAAGGTGGTTTTACTAAAGTCTTAGTAAGAATCACCTCCTCTGTGTAAAAGCTGGAACTTTTTAGCTTTAACATTTCAAAAATGTTGGCAGACTCATGACCATCCAGACTTATTGTAGACCAGTTATTTCAATAGCCACTAAGTCAGCACTGACAATTTCAACAGAGAGAAGCCTGTAATTACGCATTAGTGTACAACATTACTGTGACAAAAGAGAAATTAGAACTTCCACTTTTCTGTCAATAAAAAAGGCAAAAAGAGTAATTTAATGATTATCATACTAGATTTTAAAAGTTCTATTTTTTCTTTTTGATAAAAATTTTAACAAGCTAATGAGTAAGTTTGCATCTAGAACCAGAATCAGTATTATTCAGATACAAAAATATCTGTATCTTACATATGTATAGATATGCTTTTATTTCTGTAAATATACTGTCATGGATTGAATTATGTCCCCCCAAAAAATGTGTGTATCAATTTGGGTGGACCATCAGTCCCAGTATTGTGTAGTTGTCCTCCATTTTTTGATTGTAATTTTATGTAAAAGAGGATTCGGGTGGGATTGTAATATCTTAACAGAGGTCACATCCCTGGTCCAACGCAAAGGGAGTTTCCCTGGGGTGTGGCCTACACCATCTTTTCTTTTATAAGAGATAAAAAGAAAGGGAAGCAAGCAGAGAGTTGGGGACCTCAAACCACCAAGAAAGCAGTTCTGGAAGCAGAACGTGTCCTTTGGATCCAGGGTCCCTAAGAAGAGAAGCTCCTAGTCTGGGGAAAGATTGATGAGAACACCTACATAGAGAAAAAGACTTCCTCTGGAGTTGACTCCCTGAATTTGAACTTTTAGCCTACTTTACCATGAAGAAATAAATTTCTCTTTGTTAAAGCCATCCACTTGTGGTATTTCTGTTATAGCAGCACTAGATGACTAAGGCATACACTAATTATTTATCTTTTTTTTTAAACAAACATTATAAATAAAAATATATACTTATATTACGTTAACACAGGGATTTGGAAGGCAGGCGTGTCTAGATATGCATACAGTGGATATGTTTGCTGTTGGTTGTATTTTATTGTGAATACATTGATACGATGCAGGCATTAGTAGTAATGCTGATATGCACTAAATTGCTAACCAAAAGATCGGCAGTTCATAACCACAAGTCATTCTTCAGGAGAAAGATGTTGCAGCCTGCCTTCATAAACATTTACATCCTCGGAAACTCTATAGAGCAGTTCTACTGTGCCCTACAGGGTCGCTATGAGTCAGAATTGACTCCACGGCAATTTTTTTTTTTTTTTTTTTTTTTAAAGATGTTAACTCCCAATGAATATTCTTAGTTTGTTTTTCTGTAGTATAGAAAATAAGCTCATTTTTCTTTCCTTCTGCTCCTTTCATTCTAAAATATATTCTTTTATTTTAGAAACTACATCTTTTTTTCTTTAAATTTTAAATTATAATTTGTTTATTTTTTTCTGAAGTTGCTAGACATTCTTGTCTCCAACACCGGTTTTCATTCCCATAAAAAATCAGAGATGGAGCATAATTTCAACTGGCATGTGACACGTTCTCATTAAATACTTGCGTTTCTTCCCATATGCCACTTTCCTCTAAGATTTTTGCAAAGAAATCCTAATGGAAAAGAGAAATGCCAAATGGAATGTTTTGATCTTATCCGGGTTTTGAAAAATTAAAAAGCATAGGTCAAAATATGTTTTGCTCTCGCTTTAGATTTATACTTAAGTCGTTATATTCCATGTGTACATAACGTTCTACATAACACATGCTTCCTTAGGCCCTTTGGGTACCCCTTTCCAGTAACAATGCATAAGCTTAGTTCTCAGAGGCATTAAAATGGATAATGAAGGTTCAGATTTAAGACTACTGTAGTCTAGGCATTTAAAGAAATTGCCTAATTGTGTGAGGGAGGAGATAAACACAGGAAATCACAATACAGCTAGTCAGTTTTGAGATTGCAGGTTTTCATGAACTAAAATCAGAAACTTATCAGAATCTTAACTGCATAAAGTTTTGAAATTATTAATCTATTTATTCACTACATACTACAGAGCACTTAGTCTTCACTAGTAACTACTCTAGGCCTGGGAAATGCAATAGTGAACAAGATTTTTCTCTTCCTGGTACACTTTACAGGTATTTAAAATAGAAAAAGTAGTAGATGAGCACAAAACAGTTTTAGAAACACTGTAGGCTATATTTATTACAACAATAACAAAGCTTGAGGCTTTCAAATTGCTTACCTGTATTATTTCTAAGAGTTTTGGGGGTGGGAAATCCTTTGCTTCTCTAGTCAAACAGCTTACTTACTTGACCTCGATCTGCTGGTGATTATGCTCCTCACCTGAATAAATAAATGAATAAGACATACAGATGGAAGATCCACAAGTTTGCATGAGTTTCCTGAACTTTTTATCCTTCCTTCTGATTTGGAAACTTTTAAATAAATCTTTTTTTTTTTTTCTCTTCTCAAAGTTAGTTATATTTTTGGGTCAATAGAGACTAAGAATCCAGATTAATATATCTACATATTTACTCACAGAGCAGAGTCAATATTATTAAATTACGTGACTTTCTCCAAAAATGCTTATAAGGACATTTGGTAGTTAAACATTTGGATTAATTTTAAAATGCAGTTGTGGCAAGTGGGGGTGAGTGTGATGGAAAATGATGAAATAGAGTTAGAGGTATTAGAATAACAATGGTGAGCCATGATAGATCACACATTTATCAATGCTTCTTCATATTAATTCAAATGCCCACTGCTCCTATACCTCCAAAATTTTACCGTTGGGAAAATTGGGACTTCTCCAATAATGTAATGAAACAGCCTTTCCCCACCCCTCCTCCACTCAAGGCATGCCCTTAATATTTTTCTCCATCTCTTTGCCTCAACAAAAACCTGGTTCTGCCATGGATATGCACCTCCCTCTAAGTCCTTCTCACATGGATGTTCATCATTCTCCAAAAAGAAAGGGATAGACCCCATCTAGGTGATTGGAGAGGCAACTATTCTAGGTAGTGCCCAAATTAACATTTATGCAATGTCAAATAGTTTTAGTTAGTTAAAAGTTTCCAAAGTGTTTACACATAAGCTTCTAAAATAAGATATGAGCATCTCAAAACATTCTTCGGCTTTCTAGAGTGACTGGGATTCTGAATGAGTTCTACTTTAGGTGATAATGTCTGAAAAGAGAAAGAAGATAAATTATTGTAGTGGGATAGAGGAAGTTAGCTCTGTCTTCTTAGGAAAGAATTAGTAGTGAGTTGATTTTCCATGGCCTCTTAGAAGGGTCTAAGAACTGAAGATAGGACTCCATGAGGTATGTAGAGAGCCTTGACAACTCTATCATGGAACCAACAAAGATCCAAAACACATCCGACAAGAGTGATGCTGAACAGGAAATCCAGAATGTTCATATTAAGTATAAATTGGAAGATGTGAAATTAGAGACCATATGTAAGGAAAAAATTTCTCCCTCTTTCAAAATCTTCAGAATTTTTTTTTTTTTTTTTTTGCCTAAGTGTACACTAGTCTGTGTGGTTAACTTCAAGTGACACAGTTAGAAACGCTTTTCTCAAACTATTGCTGAACCACTTTGTGCCTCAAAATCACCTGCGAATATTGTCTAAAGTGCTAACATATTTGAATTCTACACTGCCCCACTGTGCTGGACACTTTAGGGTTGTAGAGCTCAAGAATATAAATTTTTACCAAATTCTTTAGGTGAGACTAAGGGATTCTACAAGTTGAGAATCTGAGCTAGTAAGGTGAAAGAGATATAATTTTAACCCAGATACACAGGCATTCTGAAATCAGGCATTCTTAAATCTATTATAATAAAAATATTCTTTCTCTAAATGAGCATCATGAGGTTTCGGAGATTGGCTCCAAGGAATTTCATTCGAGGTTTTTTTTTTTTTCTTCTTTTATCTGCTGAATATCGTTAAACTCATTGTTGTTGAGTCAATTCCTACTCATAGCCACCCTATAGAACTGAGTAGAACTGTCCCATAGGATTTCCAAAGCTGTACTATAGGGTCGCTATGAGTTAGACTTGACTCAACGGCAGTGGGTTTGGTTTTTTGGATTAATCGTAGGAAAGTAGACTGCCATATCTTTCTTTCACAGAGTGGCTGGTGGATTTGAGCTGATGACTTTTCATTTAGTAGCTGAGTGCTTAAAAAAAGCTTCACCAGGGTTCTTTTGCATGTTGTTGTTAGGTGCCGGTTGAGTTGTTTCCGACTCATAGCAACCCTATCTCCAACAGAATGAAGCACTACCCCATCCTGCGCCACCCTCACAACCATAGCTATAATTGAGTCAACTGTTGTAGCCACTGTGTCAGTCCATTTCCTCGAGGGTCTTCTTTTTCACTGACAATCTACTCTACCAAACATGATGTCCTTCTCCAGGGAATTGTTCCTCCTGTTAACATGGCCAAAATACGTGAGAAGAAGTTTCACAGTCTTCAATTCTAACGAGCATTCTGGCTGTACTTCTTCCAAGACAGATTTGTTTTTTCTTTTGGCAGTCTGTGGTATACTCAATACTCTTCATCAACACCATAATTCAAAGGCATCGATTCTTTTCAGTCTTCCTTATTCACTGCCCAACTTTTACAAGCATATGACGTGATTGAAAACATCATTGATCAGGTCAGGAGCACCTTAGTCCTTAAAGTGACATCTTCGCTTTGTAATACTTTAAAGAAACCTTTTGCAGCAGATTTGTCCAATACAATGCATTCTTTGATTTCTTGTCTGCTGCTTCCATGTACTTGATTTGTGGATCCAAATAAAATGGAATCCTTTACTACTTCAATATTTTCTCTGTTTATCATGATATTGCTTATTGGTCCAGTTGTGAGGATTTTTGTTTTCTTTATGTTGAGGTGTAATACATATTGAAAGCTGTAATCTTTGATCTTCATCAGTAAGTGCTTCAAGTCCTCTGTTTTTCAACAACTCTTATGAATATAATTTTTAAAAAATGACATGCTATAAGATGCTTTTATTTTAAATGTATATTATCTACCAATTGGCTTTAAAATTCTTTATATTTCCTCAGAATATTTAACAGAAAAATTTCTAAACATAACTATGCTAAAATGAAGTAAAATCTGAAAATATGTTTTGGTGGCTGAACATAGTATTGGTGGTATGGATCTGTGCAACTTCTTTTAGAAATATTTAAATCGTTGTATGTTTTCAATAACATCATCAAATGTTTCATTAATCACCACAGTAGATAACGAGATGTTCACGATTAAAAAAAAAAAAAAAAAAAAACACCTTAGTTTTAGTGTTTAGATGTCAAACCAAGCATTTACAATCATATATAGTTTAGTGTAGGTTATAAAAATTTTACTTATTAATACTTAAATTTTACCTCAGAATTTACTTTTGCTATTTTCTATTTAACATGAGCTTATACATTTAAGGATAACATTTTCTTTTTTTCAAACATTTGATACTAAAGCATTTTAAAATGAACCTACTTCTTTTCTTTATTATTCATTTTTATAAGAGTTAACAATTACATTGAATTAAGTAACAAAACAATTTCCTGGAGTTATTGCGGTGAAAAGGTCAAGAGCAATGCCCTCTCCAATTTGTTTCTATTCAGCTCTTACAGAGAAATCAGAAAACCAATTTTCTTGTAACTATGTTCAAAATAGCAATAAAAAATATCAGAACAAGGACTTCTGTGAATTATATTAATGAATCCAGAAGATAATATTTTTCAGTGACCTCAGATTTTTTTTCCTTGATACGTTCATTGCATTTGTATGTGTGTGTGTGTACATGTGTGATTTCTCCATTCTTGTCTGTAATTAGAGGATGAGGTAGTCAAGGTGGTGAAATGTAAAAATAACACCAATACATTAACAACCTAAAAAAGAAAGCCTTTGTAAGGATGAAAGTGTGTTTATTGAGCATAACTTATACATTTATGATCCACTGCAGTTATTCTTAGCCTCCAACGAGCATAGACATATGTCTCACCATTTTTCTTATGCTGAAACAAGAGAATTGAAACATCATATACCAACCATTCCTCATAGTCTTAAAGTCTTTTTATCCTCTAGTGAGTGCTGATGACAAACTAGCAGAAGCTCTAGGGAAATTTTCCCAGGTGGTAGTTCTGGCAAGGGAAAGGAATACTGCTCCTAAATAGTGGACTGATTCTGATTGCATGCATTGTATTAGATGATCCCCACTCTCAGCAGGATTTTTAAAAGCGATTATTGACTTACTGCCCCAATGTCTCTGACCAACAACCTGTAAATCATATGACAGAGACCACAGGAAGTTTATTTTTCTGGACAGACAGAAAAAGAATTCAGATTCCCTTAAAGAAGATTGAAACTCAAATTATTGATTTTTGAGGGAGACAATATTAATAGAGGCTTCTAGCCTCCTATCCAGTAAAACCTCAAGGCTCTTCAGCTGGCTGAAATTTTCCCACCTTTAAAATCCAAACTATAGCACAAAATACGGTCTTTAGTTTTTACCCCAAAGACTTAAACCTGAATTAAAGAGGAAAATAACAATTGTAATTTCTTTATTATATATGCACTACTCTTAACAAAAGCATGTTTTACCTGTGGATATATTTAGGTACATTTTGCTAAGATTTCCTGAAATCCACATCATAATTTCACTGAAATTCATTTTTAAAAGTGCTCAATTCTCCAGTGGTTTTCTAAGTTGATATTTTGATTTTGATAACTTAGAAAGATGTGTACATTCATCTCCATTATTTGATAATTTGATTGTACATTGACTAATTTTGTGGCACGTAAATACAATTCTAAGTATGACAAGTACTCATCTACTTGTCTGTTGCAACCTGATAGCACACTGGAAAATGCCTTTATTATTCTATGTTTCTAGGTCCCAATGTTCCACCATTAATGCTACAAATATCTGTAACCTAGGAGTTACTAACAAACAAGTCTCCTGCCATGTCACAGGTTGCAAGCAAAATATTACTATAAATTCTTTTACCATTTTCATACTTGAAAAAAAAATCCCAGAAGTAAAATGTAATGAGGTTACATATACTCATGAAGTATGTGACACGTTTGTGCCTCCACAACGTACACTACCTATCTTCTTGATTCTCGGTTCCCTTACCTCAAAAACTTTCTATTTCCTCTCCTTCCTCTTTCTTTCATCTACTAGCCATGCAACAAATATTCAAATAAAGGCAAAAGTCAAGAATGTGGAATTGTATTTCTTGTGTATGAGAATTTATACAGAGAAATTTTGCAGTAAGTCGTTTAGATTCTTACAAATGCATCGCTATTAACTAGGTGGCTAATGCCTGGGAAGAAAAGGACAATAGAAAGTTTGGGATGATCAGAGATGATGTTCTTTTATGTCATCACCCCATGTCATTTTTCTGTCTTTTTTTCCATATAATAGCCTATACTACAGTTTTGGTGGCATGGATCATTTAGTCATAGAAAATACTTATTTTTATCCCTTCATTTAAATTGCCATCAGTAATACATTTTGAGAATACTTATTGAATATGGCCTATGTACTAGTAGGTACTCTGTCAGGCACTGTGGATCTAACTACAAACAGGATAGACTGGATAAAAATAGGGCATATTGGGGGAACATAATACAGACAATTCAACTTGTTTTGGAGGAGTTCCAAAAGCCTTCCTTGTAGAAGTGATGTATAAAAGTAGACTTGAAGAATAAGCAATAATCAGTCAGAAAAGTACTAAAAAAAAATGGTGGATTGGAAGAGAATTTCAGTTAGGATAGGCTTTGTTTTGCTGTGGTAAATAATAAATACGTAAATCATCTGAAAATCTTAGCAGTTTAAAACAACAAAAAATATTTATTGCTTATGAATTATGTCCACAGAAGCTTTCCAAAGGGACTCTTCTCACAATCATCTCTCAGAGACCAAAGCAAAGCAGAGAGAAGCTACATCTCAACATGTATTTTATCAATCACAGATAAAGTGAGAACACTCAGAAATGATATACAACAGTTTAACTCACGCAGTCACTTTTATTCATATTTTGTAAGTCATATGGCTAAGTCAGAAAGCAGTAGAATGTTAAGCATAATCTTTCTGGACAGACAGAGAATGTTAATGAGCAAAAATATACCTTTGTACAGAGAGGTCTAATTGAAGAACCTTCAGGTAGAAAGTTCCAGAATTAAAAATGAGTGTAATGAACGTGCTTTTTTGTTATTGCTGTTTGTTTGCTTTAAGGAAGCAGCAATTAATTGATAATGGATAATATTTAGGCTTATCCATTGCAAATACATTTTTCAATAACACAAATGGAGAATATATACATAGACCTTGCCTCATTGAATACACAGGAATCTAATTGAATAAATCTGTGGAAAGTGACAATGGAGAAGATGAATATCTTCACTCAGAAGAAGGCCAGGGCCTGAGTGAGGAACTCACCATCAATTGCTCATTTGAAAGTTCAAGTTCAAGTGGATTAAAATTTAAATAAATCCTTGAGAGCCAAAATACAACCTTGAGTATATCCCACCTGAATTTAAAGACCATGTCAAGAATAGATTTGATGCATTGAATACCAATGACAGAACACCAGATGAGCTGTAGAAAGGCATCAAGAATATCATACATGAAAAAGGCAAGAGGTCATTAAAAAGACAGGGAAGAAAGAAAAGATCAAAATGGATATCAGAAGAGGCTCTGAAACTTAACTCTTGAACATCAGGTAGTTAAAGCAAAAGGAAGAAATGAAGTAAAACAGACTCGCAGAAGATGTCAAAGGGTGGCTCCAGGAGACAAAATAAAGTATTATATTTTTTTCATAATATTAGCAAACCGAAAGAGAAGAACACTCTCAGCCTTTCTGAAGCTGAAAGAACTGAAGAAAAAACTCATGCCTCAAGTTGCAGTACTGAAGGACAATATTGGCAAAATATTGAATGAAACAGGAAGCACCAAAGGAAACAGAAGGGATACATACAGTCACTGTACCAAAAAGAATGGGTCGATATTCAAATATTTTAAGGGGTAGCACATGACCAAAAATCAATGGAACTGAAGGAAGAAATACTGAAGGCATGGGCAAAAATTAAGTTTCCAGGAATTGACAGAATGCCGATTGAGATCTTTCAACAAATGGATGAAATGCTGCAAGTGTTCACTGGTCTAGGACGATATATGGAAGACAGCTACATGGCCAACCAACTGGAAGGGATCCATATTTGTGCCCATTCCAAAGAAAAATGATCCAACAGAATGCAGAAATTATCAAAAAATAGCATTAACGTCACAGGCCAGTAAAATATTGCTGAAGATAACTCACAAATGATTGCAGCAGTACCTTAACAGGGAACTACCAGAAATACAAGACAGATTCAGAAGAAGTCTTGTAACAAAGTATATCATTGCTGATATCACATGGATCTTGGCTGAAAACAGAAAATAGAAGAAAAATGTTTATCTCTGTTTTATTGACTAGACAAAAGCATTTGACATGGTGGATAACATTGCTAAGAATAGAAATTCCAGAACACTTAATTGTGCTCATGAGAAACCTGTACATAGACCAAGAGGCAGTCCTTTGGACAGAACAAGGGAATACTGCAGGGTTTTGCTTCCAGAAAGGTATGCTATGGAGTTGTATCGTTTCATCAAAGTTATTCAACTTGTATGCTGAACAAATAATCCTAAAAACTGCACTATATGAAGAAGAAAGTGGCATCAGGATTGGCGGAAGACTCATTAGCAACCTGTGATATGCAGATGACACAGCCTTGCTTGCTGAAAGCCAGCAGGATTTGATGCACTTACTGATGAAGATCAAAGACTACAGCCTTGAGTATGTATTACACCTCAACATAAAGAAAGCAAAACTCCTCACAACTGGACCAGTAAGCAACATCATGATAAAGAGAGAAAATACTGAAGTGGTCAAGGATTTCGTTTTACTTGCATCCACAACAGCAAACATGGAAGCAGCCGTCAAGAAATCAAAGGATGCATCGCTGTTGTTGCTGATGTTAGGTGTCATTGAGTCGGTTCCTACTCATAGCAACCTATGCGCAAGAGAAGGAAACACTCCAGTCCTGCCCCATCCTTAACAATCTTTGTTCTGCTTGAGCCCATTGTTGCAGTATCCTTGTCAATCTGTCTCATTGGGGGTCTCCCTCATTTTCAATGACCCTCTACTTTAACAAGCATGATGCCCTTCTCTAGGTACTGATCCCTCCTGGTAACATGTTCAAAGTATGTGAGGTTGTGGAGGCTTGAATGTTGCTGGGATGCTGGAAGCTATGCCACCGGTATTCAAATACCAGCAGGGTCGCCCATGGCAGATAGGTCTCAACTGAGACTAGGAAGAAGGACCCAGAGGTCTACTTCTCAAAAAAGTTAGCTTGTGAAAGCCTTATGAATTAAAAAAAAAAAAGCTAGGGCTGGAGCACCGGCTCCCCCGCCTCACAGACAAAGTGCTTTCCCTTGGCATTCCGTATCTCCCTCGCCCCCGGGTTCCCACGGAGCCCTTCTATCTCTCCCCGGCTCTGCTCAGCACCCGGGTCCCAGGGCAAGCTCCGCAGGGGCTCCAGACGGCTGCGGCGTGCTGGCTGGCTCCCAGCCCTGGCGCGGCCTGCTCGAGTAAAGGTGGGCCCCGCGCTGAAGGCCCGTTGCCCCGATCCTCCTCCGGCCTCGCCCTGTCCTTTGTTCCTGGCCGGACTGGCCAGGCAGCCGCTGGCTGGCGAGAGAGTGATTGTGCCTGAACCTGGCGCCAGACTTGGGGTGCTTTCTTGTCGCGTCTAAACTCGAACTTCATTTTTAATGATTTGCATAGCAGGGGAATATTGTCTGATATAGTGCCAGAAGATGAGCCCCTCGGGTTGGAAGGCACTCAAAATACGACTGGGGAATAGCTGCCTCCTCAAAGTAGTGTCAACATTAAAGACATGGATGGAGTCAGGCTTTTGGGACCTTCATTTGCTGATGGGTCATGACTCAAAATGAGAAGAAACAGCTGGAAACATCCATTAATAATTGGAATGTGAAATTGTCAAAAATAAAATGGAAAGCATAAACATTGATATCTTAGCCATTAGTGAGCTGAAATGGGCTGGTATTAGTCATTTTGAATCGGACAATCATATAGTCTGCTATGCCAGAAATGACAACTTGAAGAGAAATGGCATTGCATTCATCATCAAAAAGAACATTTTGAGATTTATTCTGAAGTACAATGCTGTAGGTGATAGGATAATATCCATACGCCAAGAAAGAAGACCAGTTAATATGACTATTACTCAAATTTATACCCCAACCAGTAAGGTCAAAGAAGAAGAATTTGGAGATTTATACCAACTTCTGCAGTCTGAAATTGACCAAATATGCACTCAGTATGCATTGATAATTACTGGTGATTGAAATGTGAACGTTGGAAACAGAGAAGAAAGATAGGTAGTTGGAAAATACGGCCTTGGTGATAGAAAGGATGCTGGAGATCAGATGACAGAATTTTGCAAGACCAACAACTTCTTCACTGCAAATACCTTTTTTCACCAACATAAACAGCGACTATACACATGGACCTAGCCACATGGAATACACAGGAACTGAATCAACTATATTCGTGGAAAGAGATGATGGAAAACCTCAATGTCATCAGTCAGAACAAGGCCAGGACTGACTGCAGAACAGACCAAAAATTGCTCATAAGCAAGTTCAAGGTGAAACTGAAGAAAATTAGAACAAGTCAACCAGAGCCAAAGTATGACCTTGAGTATAACCCACCAGAATTTAGAGCCCATCTCAAGAATGTATTTGACACTTTGAACACTAATGACCACAAATGACATCAAAGACATTATACATGAAGAAAGCAAAAGGTTATTAAAAAAAAAAAAAAAAAAGAAAAGATCCAAATGGATGTCAGAAGAGACTCCGAAACTTGCTCCTGAACGTCGAGTAGCTAAAAGGAAAGGAAGAAATGAAGAAGTAAAAAAGCTGAACAGATTTCAAAGAGCTGTTCCAGAAGACAAAGTATTATGACATATGCAAAGACCTGGAGATAGAAAAACAAAAGGGAAGAACATGCTAGGCATTTCTCAAGCTAAAAGTACTGAAGAAAAACTTGAAGCCTCTAGTTGCAATACTGAAGGATTCTAATGGGAAAATATTAAAGGACATAGTAAGCATCAAAAGAAGATGGAAGAAACAAACAGAGGCACTATACCAAAAAGAATTGGTTGACATTCAACCATTTCAGGAGGTAGCACAAGATCAGTAACCAACGGTACTGAAAGAAGTCCAAGCTGTACTGAAGGCATTGGTGAAAAACAAGGGTCCAGAAATTGTTGGAATACCAATTGAGATGTTTCAACAAATGATGTAGCACTGGAGGCCAGTGTGTATAGTCACCGGTTATGCTGGTGAAAAAAAAAAAAAAAAAAGTATTTGCAATGAAGAAGTTGTTGGCCTTGCAAAATTCTGTTGTGTGATCTCTGGCATCGTTTCTATTGCCAAGGCCGTATTTTCCAACTACCGATCCTTCTTTGGTTCCAACTTCCACATTCCAATCACCACTAATTATCAACTCATCCTGCTTGCTTGTTTAATCAACTTCAGACTGCAGAAGTTGGTAAAAATCTTCAATTTCTTCATCTTTGGCCTTAGTGGCTAGTGCAAAAATTTGAATAATAGTCATATTAACTGGTCTTCTTTGTTGGTATATGGATATTATCCTATCACTGACAGTATAGTACCTCAGGAGAGATCTTGAAATGCTCTCTTTGACGAATGCGATGCCTTTGCTCTTCAAGTTGTCATTCCTGGCATAGTAGACCATATGGTTGTCCAATTCAAAATGTCCATTACCAGTCCATTTCAGCTCACTAATGCCTAGGATATCAATGTTTATGCTTTCCATTTCATTTTTGATGATTACCAATTTTCCTATGTTCATATTTCATACATTCCACATTCCAATTATTAATGGATGTTTGCAGCTGTTTCTTCTCATTTTGAGTCATGACCCATCAGCAGATGAAGGTCCCAAAAGCCTGAGTCCATCCATGTCAGATAAGGTTGACTCTACTTTAAGAAGGCAGCTATTCCCCAGTCTTATCTTCAGTGTCTTCCAACCTGAGGGGCTCATCTTCTGGCACTATATCAGACAATGTCCCCTTGCTATTCATAAGGTTTTCACTGGCTGATTCTTTTGAGAAGTAGACCTCCGGGTCCTTCTTCCTAGTCTGTCTTAGTCTGCAAGCTCAGTTGAAACCTGTTCACCATGGGTGACCCTGCTGGTATTTGAATACCGGTGGCATAGCTTCCAGCATCACAGCAACACACAAACCCCCATAGTACGACAAACTCACAGACACGTGGGGGATAGATAATATAAGACCTTGATATTGAGTTTTAATTTGACAAAAATGTTGAAATTGATTACAAATTATGTAGTCTCATACTGTCAGTATCATAATTGTCAGATTCCTTCTTGTCCGTCAGATTCCTTCTTGTCCGTCCCCATCTATAATGACCACTTTTCAAATCTTCTAATTCTTTAGCTTAGCTATCAAGATTTAGTTTAAATGCATATTTTAAATGGACTCTAATTAATATTACTCGAGCTAAACAAATCTTTAAAAATAAGGTTTAGTGTACAAAATTAAATTTTTTGTTAACCACATTAAACATGTAATATTTTATGAGTAGTGTTTTAGTTTGTTGTTTTATCAAATTATAAGTAAAAAACAATGACCTTTTCCTTAAGCTTCAATATTTTATATACCTCTATTATTACTCTTATTTTTCTCCTTCATGCAATGAATAATGATAATGAAACATTGCTAATGACACAAATGCAATTAAATGCATGATCTGCTAGACTCAGTGTCTTATACATTCTATTTTATAACTTGTTCACTGAACAGCCATATTCTTTGTTTATTGCTCTGTTGAACATAAAGCCTTATGTAATCTCACACCAGAATTTTATTTAGCTCTCTGATTTCTTGGTTGACAGCATGGTTCATCAGAACTGAGACACCTCTGAAGATCTCTGTTGGGCTCATTCATGCAGCCTTAAGAACTTGTCTTGTGGTTAGCAGGGTGTTGGCCAAGGTGACAAGGGTGACTTTGTCACTTACCATATCATCCAGCATATGTTAGTCTGCCTGTACCTAAAGCAGGAAGATGAGATCCTGCTCTCTTGGAGCATAGGCTTGGAAGCTGTACCTTGTTACAAAGCCATTTCCAAAGCCCAGATTCAAGAAGTGGGAAAATAGATTCCATCTTTAGATGGAAAGCAAGCTGCAAATACTGTGTTTGTTTTTGCAATCTAACAAGCAGCAATGGATACTTCCTTATTAACAAAAAGAAGTGGTCCTCAACGTCAGATGCAACATATGAGACACATTTTCCTCTGATAAATTCACTTACACATGTATGCTTAGCTGAGGCTTCTTCACTCTGCTTCAGCAGCCAAAAATTTCTTTCCATTTCCTAAATGTCTCCTAGAATTTTAATTAATTCTCCAATTATTTTTTTAAATTCTATATAATTTATTATTCCTGGTGGCATGGCAGTGCTCAGCTGCTACCTGAAAGGCAGGTTGTTTGAACCCACCAGCTGCTCTGTGGGAGAAAGACATGGCAGCCTGCTTCCATAAAGATTTGCAGCCTTGGAAACTCTATGGAGCAGTAAGTACTACCCTGTCCTACAGGGTCATTATGAGTCAGAATCGACTCAATAGCAACGAATTTTTTGGTGGGGTCCCAGGAAGGAAATAATACAAATATATGTGATCTACCTGCCTTTAATGAGTATAACTGGGCTTTTCTATCTTCTTTCTGAGTCTTTTTTTCTTAAACTCAAGAATTTTTAATAAAAGAAAGATTCATTTTATCTTTTTTTGCCATTGATGCTTTTATGCTTTCCATGCAACATTTCAAGTTGCTTACAGTTTGGTAGGAAAAGACCACACACAAAGCCTACGTCCCCCGTTTATTTTTCCCAGGTCACGTGAATATAATACAGATTAGGTATGTGCACAGGAGAGGAGCTGATAAAAGGACAGGACTTTTTCTTGGCCCCTGAATATTGTAAGAGTGTACAGCTACTAGAGATAGTCTCTGAGTAGGAATAGTTCTGCAAGAGTTTAGAAAACATCCTAAATATTGCAAGCCACAGCCTTTATAAATCATTTTTATTCCTTTTAAAGAAACTTACATGTACACCGTTTTTTTTAAAGGAAACGTTTCGCTGAAGATCCTGTTTCTCATAGAGTTTCCAAGGAGCGCATGGTGGATTTGAACTGCCTACCTCTTGATTAGCAGCCATAGCACTTAACCACTATGCTACCAGAGTTTCCTTATTCCTTTTAGAGAAACTTAACTCTATACCCTTTTTTTAAAGGAAATGTTTCTCTGAAGATCCTGTTTTTCTGAAGTTCAGACTCTGATCCTATGCTTTTTCTCCCCACGAATAATACTAAAGCATGATTTAGAACAAGAATGTAATCACAACTCTATTTTCCCTTGACAAATTTAAGACTTCAATAACACTGTTAGTCTAGAAAACCCCAAATTAATAGCTTTAGTCTTGAGCACTACTGTTACTATAGTACCACACACCCAAATCACTGCATAGCATATTCACTTTGACATAAGCATATATACCCAATATTAAATGACTTACTTTATCCAAAACTTCCTCCTCTTATTATTTTCCACATATTGTTTCTTGTTCCACCATCTTCCTGATAATAATGATTCAATTCGTACTTTAACCCCTTTCTCATTTTGTTCCTCATCCAAGTAAATTCTGATTTCTATTATTCCAACACTCAATACTGCACCTTTATCTCGTTTTATATTTCCTCTGTTCTCTAGCCTACCCAAGGGGTCTCTAAATCATCTTGTATCTCCAAAGTCCACAGTCTGCAGATAAACATATATACGTAACTGTACTGATTTTGTTGAAGTAAAATTCTGATGTTTCTGTTCTCCTATTGAAAAGAAGGAAAAATAATTAAAAAAAAAAACAAACAGAACGCTCAGGTTCATTAGGCAAATAAGAAAACCTTGCAATCCAAATCCAATTTGATTTGCCATTGTGGTATTTTCTTTACCATGCGTATTCTGCTTTCTAACATTCCTTTTATTTGCTTTCTGTTTCTTTTTCTTAGAATTTATTTCTCTCCATTTCATTATAGCCAAGTTATATGCATTCTTCTAGGTCTACTTCCAAACTCTGCCTATTACATGAACTATGTAATAAACTTTTCATATTTGTCTTTGAAGCATTCATAGTGTTCCCTCTATACTTCATCATTACTGATCACTTTTAAAGTAGTTATAACTCATTTGTGCATGTGACTCATGACCCATATTAAGTTAACTGTCTGGGTCATCTTTACCTCTTCACAACAGACAGTGCACATAACAGACAGCCAGGTATCATATTAATTCAGTGAGTGTGTAAAATTATTAAGGAATGGAGTCAAGTTCCAGCACCATCCTACTTACTCTCTCCTGTATTTACTCTATGGCATGTCTTCTTTAAAGTTAAAAGCTATATTTTATTTTATTATTTTTTGTGAACCCCTCTCATAGTGTGTTTTCTGCCACTGGGAAATTCTCAGTGCATGTTTGTGTAGTGACTGAAATACAACAGTCTCAGTAGCCTTCTAATAATTAAACACAGCAAGCTGAACACTCTACTCTTCATATGCTTGTGCTAGCATGAAATAGTGTAAGACTCGTACTTTACTATACCAAAGAATCTATTTGATCAATATAGGATGAGATTTCATTAGAATTTTAGATGCCACAATATATTGTTAATTTTATATTCAAATTATGAACTATTTAACTTATTAAGACACGTACGTATATGTCTTAGTTATCTAGTGCTGCTATGACAAAAATACCACAAATGGATGACGTCAACAAAGAGAAGTCCATTCTCCCACAGTCTAGCAGACTAGAAGTCCGAACTGAGGGTTCCGTCTCTAGGGGAAGCCCTTGTTTCTCTGTCGGCTCTGGAGGAAGGTCCTCGTGGTCCATCAGTGTTCCCCTGGTCTGGGAGCATCTCAGCACAGGAACCTCAGGTCCAAAGGACACACTCTGCTCCCCACACTGTCCTCTCAGTGGCACGAGTTCGTCATGTCTGTCTCCTTGTTTCTCTCTTTTATGTCTCAAAAGAGATTGGCTTAAGACACTAACTAATCTTGTAGATCTCATCAATATAACTGCCACTAATTCATCTCATTAACATCATAGTGATGGGATTTACAACACATAGGGTAATCACATCAGATGGCAAAATGGTAGACAATCATACAATACTGGGGATTGTGATCTAACCAAGTTGACAGATATTTTGGGGGGACACAATTCAATCCATGACAGTATATATGTAGGTATGTGTTATGTATATACTTGTATGTAAGTGTGTATGTAGAAGCAGAAATTTACTGTTATATTGTTGAGGAAGATGGATGGCCCCAGACTTTTTTAAAAGTATTGCTGTTTTCCAGTGAAAGGTAGAATTCTACGAGTCCCAATTTTGTTTTATTATAGCTTTTGCTCTATCTTGTTGAGAATTTCACAATTCTGATTTTTTACACCTCTTAATTTCAGTTTGTGTCAGAATTAAATTTGAAAAGTATACTTTTATAAATCTTCATTCAAAGGACAAAGAAAGAACAGGTACTATGACAGAGACAAAATAAGCCAGGCTGACATAGATGTATTAATACTATTCAAATGCCATAATTCACTACATCAGCTTTGCTTAGCTATCCTAACAAAACTAAGAATTATCACTTTTTGGCCTTACTCAATGTTCTAATGACCACAAAAGATAGGGAAAACCAAATACCAGGTAATTCTCTTTTTTGCATCTTTTTATGTTAGTATGAATGCAAATTGATCAATTAAGTTAATGACTGTAGAAAACAGGTTAGGCATTTCACACTTAGTAATTATTCCCAAATACTTGCTGTACCACCTTTTTAATATGAAAATACTTTCTCCTTCTGCAACTTAAAACCTATGCACATGCACACACACACACACACACACACACATTTTGGAAAAAATGGCCAAGATAAAGAGAATAGAAAAACTCACATTTTCATTAGTATAGCTAACATCTTGCGAATTGTTATATACATCTCATAAAAATTGTTTATATGAGCATTGCGTAAAAGAGAAGGCAAAATAGAGCCCAAGTTTCTTATCTAGATGTAAACGACCACGTCTGGATGTTAAGTTCAACTTAGCCTCACTAACCTGTAAAGTTACAGGAATTCTGTCCTCAGATTAAATCAGTGAATGCTTATCAAAAGGAAATATGGAAATGTAGATAAAAAATATTTAAAAAAAGACTTTCTTTAATGGAATACATTTTGTAATATATCTCAGTCCTAAGTGGGGTAAAGGAGCTCTGGTGCACAGTGGTTAAGTGCTGGGCTCCTAATCAAAAGGCCAGCAATTTGAACCCAGTAGAGCTCTGTGGGAGAAAGACGTGGTGATATGCTTCCCTAAGGGTTACAGCCTTGGAAACCCTATAGAGGAATTTTACTCTGTCATATAGAGTTGCCATGAATCAGGATTGACTTGATGGCACAACACACACAAGAACACAATAAATCAGTCTAAAGTAGTTACGGAGATATGCTTCTGTCTTAAACAACCGTGCAATTTTTAATTCATTTCGCATGCAAATGAAACGCTTTCAACACCTTTGCTCAATAACATTATTTAAACAGGTGGATTAAAGAAAACTTCAAATATAGGTTCCCTACACACCACAGTGACTTTTCGGAAACCTCACTAACATGCTTCCATGTTGTTTTTATTCTTCATATAAAACTTCAAGGAATAAAAGGAAGTGGCTCATCATATCCATAAAAATGAAATATTGTAGAGACTTTGGTACCTACGGAATTCTTTCTTTTAAGAAAACATCAAAATTCTTCTGGGTCATTCATTAGAAATTAAAAAAAAATCAAAATAATTTAGTTTCCTCTAGAAAGCAACTTGTTCCCAAAAATGAATGTAGACTGTACTTGGAAAATATAGACAGTTTCCTAACGTTTTCTATGATTTCTATTTTTTAACTTAAAGGGCAAAAATCCTTTGCCTTCTTGAAAGCTCACATCAAATTTTTGGAATGAAACTATCCGAATCCTGAAACCTTAGGCAAACCTGCTTTTTTTTTTTATGGTCAGTAAAAGTGACCATAAGGAAAAAAAAAAAAGTGATCATATTTTAAATATGATCACCGTTTCTTTAGAGGAAAAAAAAAATCCAAATTAACCAGGTTATCTGAAATTATGTTCAATGAAGAATTGACTTTATGATTTAGGTAGTCTCCAGTATCTAGCACATTCAATTTTTGAAGCACTGACATAATATGTTTCCTTTATATTTTATCTATTCCTGCTCTATTCTTCCTAGGTTTTCTGTTTAGCTTTTTGTTTAATGTCTGTAATTATGGTTTGATTTTCTTTCTTGTAGCATTATATCAGCCACTTTTGATTGTTATCTCCTCTTTTGCCCCATTTCTATACTTTATCCACTGCTATTTTTTTTTTTTTATTCGTAAGTTTCCACTAGTCAGTTTTTTTTGTGGGTAGACTGCCAGTACTTCTCCCTAGCCTGTCTAGTCTGAAAGCTCTGCTGAAACCTGTCCACCAAGGGTGACGCTGGTGGTATTTGAAAGACTATGGCAAATCTTCCAGGATCATGGCAACATGCAAGCCACCACACTATGACAAACTGACAGAGGTGTGCATATACTTTGAGCATATCCCACCTGAATTTGGAAACGATCTTAAGAATATATTTGATGCATTGAACACTAATGACCGAAGAGCAAACAAGTTGTGGGAAAACATCAAGGGCATCATACATGAAGAAAGCTAAAGGTCATTAAAAAGACAGGAAAGAAAGAAAAAAAAAAAATGGATGTCAGAAGAGACTATGAAAGTTGCTTTTCAACATAGACTAGCTAAATGAAAGAACTGATGAAGTAAAAGAGCTAAACAGAAGATTTCAAAGGGCAGCCCAAGAAGGCAAAGTAGAATATTATAATGAAATGTGCAAAGACATAGAGTTAGAAAACCAAAAGGAAAGAACACATTCAGCATTTCTCAAGCTAAAAGAACTGAAGAAAAAAATCAAGTGTCGAGTTGCAATAAAGAAGCATTCTATGGGATGGAAGGAATATACAGAGTCACTGTACCAAAAAGAATTGATCAATGTTCAACCATTTAGGGGGTAGCATATGATCAAGAATCAATGGTATCAAAAGAAGAAGTCCAAGCTGCACTGGAGGCATTGGCTAAAAACAAGTCTCCAGAAATTGACAGAATACCAATTGAGATGTTTCAACACAGGGATGCAGTGTTGGAAGTGCTCTATGCCAAGAAGTTTGAAGACAGCTACCTGGCCAACCAACTGGAAAAGCTCGATAGTTGTGTTTATTCCAAACAAAGGTGATCCAACAAAATGTGGAAATTATTTGCCAATAAAACTAATATCACAAGCAAGTAAAATTTTTCTGAAGATCATTCAAAAGCAGTTGCAGCAGTATATCAACAGGGAACTGCCAGTAATTCAAGCCAGATTCAGAATAGGACATGGAACAAGGGGTATGATTGCTAATGTCAGATGGATCTTGGCTGAAAGCAGAGAGTACTGGAAAGATGTTTACCTGTGTTTTATTGACTTTGCAAAGGCATTCAAATGTGTGGATCATAACAAATCATGAATAGCATTGCAAAGAATGGGAATTCCAGAATACATAATTTTGTTCATGAGGAACTTGTACACAGATCAAGAGAGGTCATTCAAACAAAGCAAAGGGATACTGCATGAGGTAAAAATGGAGGAAATTGTGCATCAGGGTTGTATTCTTTCACCATAGTTATTTAGTTTGATCAAATAATCTGAGAAGCTGGACTACATGAAGAAGAACAGGGCATCAGAATTGGAGGAAGGGTCATTAACAACCACCTTTATGCAGATGATACAACCTTCCTTGCTGAAAGAGGACTTGAAGCACTCACTGATGAAGATCAAAGACTACAACCTTCAGTAAAGATTACACCTAAACACAAAGAAAACAAAAATCCTCATAACTGGACTGATGAGCAACATTATGATAAATGGAGACAATATTGAAGTTGTAAAGGATTTCATTTTACATGGATCCACAATTGACACCCATGGAAGCAGCAGTCAGGAAATCAAACAACACATTGCATAATGTATATTGCATTGGACAAATCTGCTGCAAGATACCCCTTAAAATTTGAAAACACAAAGATGTCACTTTGAGGACTAAGTTGGCCTGACCCAAGCCATGGAATTTTCAATTGCCTCATACATGTGAAAGCTGGACAATTAATAAGGAAGTCTGAAGGAGAATTCATACCTTTGAATTATGGCATTGGACAAGAATATTGATATATCATAGCCTGCCAGAAGAATGAACACTTCTGTCTTGGAAGGAATACAGCCGGAGTACTCCTTGGAAGCTATGATGATGATACTTTGTCTCAGGTTCTTTGGACATAAGGAGGGACCAGTCTCTGGAAAATTATGTCATGCTTGGTAGAGGATAGGGAAAAAGAGGAAGAGCCTCAAGGAGATGGATTGACATAGTGGCTGCAACAAGAGCCTCAAATATAAGGATTGTGAGGATTGCACAGGACCACGCAGTGTTGTCTGCAGTTGTAGATTGGGCCACTATGAGTAGGAACTAACTCCACGGCACCTAACATCCGCAACAATAACATAATTTAACCAATTTAGACATAAGCACTTGAACTCTCCCTTTTCCCTATATTTTTGTTTCATTAAATGATAAGTACACTGGAGGATATTTAAATAGTGGTGAAAACATCATCAGATTTCTGCATCACAAATATATTATTGCATGTGTTTACTAAGCAAACATTTGAAAGGGAAAATAGCAAGGTAAGT
Organism: Loxodonta africana; assembly: GCF_030014295.1. Classification (NCBI taxonomy): domain Eukaryota; kingdom Metazoa; phylum Chordata; class Mammalia; order Proboscidea; family Elephantidae; genus Loxodonta; species Loxodonta africana. The sequence continues at coordinate 98,533,393 of NC_087346.1, read as the reverse complement.
CTACTGAACAATGAAACATGTAGATACAGTACAGGAAAAATAAACAATTCAAATATTTGATTTTAACAAAAAGTATAGGGAAAAAGAATAAAAAAGACAAATTAGTCTGTTTTGTAAAAAACAACATGTTTTTAATGGAGTAAGAAATACACAGCTTTATAGAGTCAAAAAAAAAAAGAAATGGTCACACTAGATTCAATAGTTAATCTAACAATTACTGCCTTTTCAAGTTTCATTTCTAATTTGACTCTATACTTTATTTATAAGTTTAATTTTTAGTGCTCAAATGTATTTTTTAAGCATCTTTATAATAGAATTCATAATTTACTGACTTGTTAGAGAATGTGGTCTGACTAATATCAACACCTAGATTTTTTTTTTTTTTAATCTGTTATTCTGGTCTGTGATGTGTTCGATTTTCCTAAATTTTCAATATTAGCTTGAAAAAAATGTTGACTCCACACAATTTGGTATTACGTTCTATATGTGTATTTGTATTCTAACTCTGTTCTATTTTTATGGGTTTTGTTTGAGCTTTATCGATCGGCTACCAAAAGAGTTCTAAAATCAAATAAACAATGATTATCAGTTTTTAAATTTCTCCTTTTAACCAATTAATATTGATATATTTTGAGACTATAAATTGCAATAAAAATGATCATTATTATATTTTCCCAGGGAATTAAACATTGCCTTTAAGTAATGATGGATTTGTTGCTGTTAGGTGTCACTGAGTTGGTTCCAACTCATTATGACCATGTGTACAACAGAATGAAACACTGCCTGGACCTGCAACACCCTCACAGTCATTGTTATGCTTGAGCCCATTGTTGCAGCTGCTATGGCAATCTATCTTATTGAGGGTCTTCCTCTTTTTCCTTGACTGTCTACTCTACTAAGCCTGTTGTCCTTCTCCGGGGACTGATCTTTCCTGGTGACTGATCCCTCCAAAGTATGTAAGGTGCAGTCTCGTCATCCTTGCTTCTAAGGAGCATTCTGGTTGTGCTTCTTCCAAGACAGATGTGTTTGTTCTTTAGGAAATCCATGATATACTCCATGTTCTTCACCAACACCATAATTCAAAGGCATCAATTCTTCTTCAGCCTTCCTTATTCATTGTCCTGCTTTGACATGCATATGAGGCAATAAAACACCATGGCTTGGTCAGGTGCACCTTAGCTATCAGGTGATATCTTTGCTTTTTAAAACTTTAAAAAGGCCTTTTGCAGCAGATTTGCCCAATGCAATGTGTTGTTTCATTTCTTGACTGATGCTTCCATAGGTGTTGATTGTGTATCCAAGTAAAATGAAATCTTTAACAGATTCAGTCTTTTCTCCCTTTATCATGATGTTGCTCATTGGTTCAGTTGTGAGGATTTTTGTATTTTTTATGTTGAGTTGTAATCCATACTGAAGGCTGTGGTTTTTGATCTTCATCAGTAAGTGCGTCAAGTCCTCTTCCCTTTCAGCACACAAGGCTGTGTCATCTTCATAATGCAGGCTGTTGAGTCTTTTGCCAATCTGAATGCCCTGTGCTTCTTCATATAGTCCAGGTTCTCTGATTATTTGCTCAGCATACAGATTGAATCAGTATGGTGAAAGGATACAACCCTGAAGCACACCTTTCCTGACTTTAAGCCTCTTGGTCTATGTGTAGGTTCCTCATGAGCACAATTAAGTGTTCTGGGATTCCCATTCTTCAAAATGTCATCCATAGTTTGTTATGATCCACACAGTCAAATGCCTTTGCATAGTCAATAAAATACAGATGAACATTTTTCTGGTATTCTCTGCTTTCAGAGAGGATACATCTGACATCAGCTATGATATACATATTGTTCTATGTCCTCTTCTGAATCCGTCTTGAATTTCTGGAAGTCCTTGTGGTTGTACTGCTCCAGCTACTTTTGAATTATCTTCATCAAAGTTTTACTTGCCTGTGATATTATGATATTGTTTGATAATTTCCATATTCAGTTGGATCACTTTTCTTTGGAGTAAGCATAAATATGTTCCACTGCTGATGTTAGATCCATTCCTCTGCCTAAATCTTTTCAGAAGTAGACTGCCAGGTCCTTTTTTCTAGTCTGTCTTAGTCTGGAAGCTCAACTGAAACCTGTCCACCATGGGTGACCCTGCTGGTATGTGAATATTGGTGGTATAGATTCCTTTATCACAGCCACACATATGCCCACACAGTACAACAAAATGACAGACATGTGTGGGTTTATAATGGATTTACTTTATATAATTAGGGCTTAACAGTTATTTTCTCTCGGAATATTAAAGATATTCCACTCAATTCTGTATACTATATAATTGACATCCTCTTCTCTCTTGATTTGGTTTTATTCCTTTCTGTTTTGTTCATCTGTGTTTCCTCTAAAATTATTTAGGTGTGGACCTTTTTAAAATATCTCTTGATTGGTATTTGTTAGAATTTGGATCTCAAGACTGCAGTCCTAAAAATACCTTCAGCCGTTATCTCCTTGAATATTAATGCTTTCCCATTCCCTTTCGTCTCATTCCAGGTCTATGAATTGAATAGTCGATATTCTCATTCCATCTGTCACATCTCTTTATCTTGCTTTTTCCTTCTGTTTGTGTCTCTGGACTTCATTCTAGATGCCAAAGACATGTTCCCAATTGCTGAGTTTATCATTTATTTAAATTAAGGAGAGCTACATTGGATAAGCATAGCCTCATTAAAGAAACCTAGGAGTTGAGGTTTTGGGAAGCTTTTTGGGACAGTTGTATTCTTACAGTGGTGGAAGTGAGTTGTCAGCAGGGTAGAAGTATGTTGCCTGGGTTGAGTCCCTTGCATAGTTGCTGACCTTTAAACTGTGTGGTTATCATTGACTGCTGACTTTCAGAAGCATCAGCAATGAAACTAATCAATGTTTATTATCGATTGATCTGAGACTTTTAAAGTCGATTCTGGAATTTACTTGATACCATGACTACAGATCCATCAGTCTTTTTTTAGGAGTATGACTACATTACTAGAGAATGAATAATTAGTTCTGATACATGTCCCATGGTCCATTAATCTTCTCTTCAACCACGTCTAATATGATTGTTAATCCATATGTTGAGTTTGTAATTATGAAAATCATAATCTTCATGTATAGGTGCTGTATTTGCTTCTTTTCAAAAACTTGTTCACTGCTCATATTAGACATTTTTGTTTTATTTTATACGTATTTATAGGCAGATTTTTATTCTATGTTTGATAATCTCATTATCTGAATTTTTTGCAAATCTGTTTCTGTGTTTTCTTGTGTGTGGTTTATTTATTTTTTTCTTATGATTTCCTGATATGGTGTTGTATTTTCTTATAATTTTCTGATTTTTTGTTTTACTTCAAAAAACCTCATTTAATTTTCAGAATCAAAAAGAAGTGTTTGTATGTTAAATTTGGACTGTTTAGCTTTCCACTGATGTCTCAAAATACTCTCCAGACATTGTTAACAGTGCTCATAGCTATGTAAAATTAACTTTTGGTAATACATTTTAAAGAAAAAGGTTTAAAAGTAGGATTTATTTCTAAAAATCCTCCCCAAAGGTCAAGGCATTGGAAATTTTAATTTAAAATTAATAGAATTTTAACAATTATTGGAAATTTAATTGACAGTGTTTTTTAAGAGTTAAAAATCACACCTCTTTTAAAATAGAAAATTATAAAATATTTGTGGGATACATACCTGACAACAACTCTAATTAAACATAATACCCTCCCACCCCCCAAATTACTAAATGTATTATATCAATTTTGAATAGGAAAATTATAAAATTAATTTTTTAAGTTATACTATATGTATTTTATTCTATATGTATTAGAGACCTGGTGGTGCAGCGGAGAGCTTGGCTGCTGATCAAACGGTTGGCATGTTCAAATTCACCAGCTACTCCTTGGAAACCCTATGCAGCAGGTCTATTCTGTCCTATCGGGTCCTTATGAGTCCTAACTGATTCGATGGCAATGAGTTTTTTTTTTTGATATATATATATATATTTGGGTTTTGTATATATGTATATATATTACTATACCATTTTAATTGTTATATTTCCTAGGAGAATTATGAAATTAAAATCAAATTCTATATTCAAAGGACAAACAATAAATGATCTTTCATTGTTTAATTTAAAAGTCCTTTCTAGTCTTTGCTGTTTTCTCCTCCCACATTTTAAAGTCAGGTCCAAAGGTCAAGAGTCAATCCATTTACCTGAAATGAGTAGCCGGTAGGTACTGGTCCTACACATGGGGTTTGCTAACAAGCCCAGTAGTCAAAAGGGTGGGAGTATTTATAAGAACATGATTTACGTACACTTTAGAATTCCAGAGTGAATCCACTCATAGGCTATTCATGTGTACTGAAGCATGTCCAGCATACAGGCAAATGAAAAAACCAAACCTTTTGCTGTCGAGTTGATTCTGACTTATAGTGAGTGACCCTACACAACAGAGCAGAACAGCCATACACAGTTTTCAAGGATTGGCTGGTGGATTCCAACTATCAACCTCTTGGTTAACACTGTAGCTTTTGACAACTATGCCACCAGGGCTCTTCTTTTATTTGTTCAAATTAAGGTAAAACTGATTCCCCCAACAAAATAAAACTTAATATTAACAGAAGTTGTATAATATAGCCTTCTTTTGGAGCCCTGGTTGTACAGTGTGTAAGAGCTTGGCTGCTAACGAAAAGGTTGGCAGTTTGAATCCATCAGTTGCTCTTTGGAAACTCTATGGAACAGTTCAACTCTCTCCTGTAGGGTCACTATGAGTTGGAATTTGGTTTTTGGGGGTTTAGCCTTCTTTTGCTGCTTATTTTACATAAACTGATTTTTAAGTTTTCTCACAAAAAAGAAGCTCTAAAGTCAATAATATCTCCAATTTCAGTCACCCAAAAAATTGAGTCTCTTCTTTCAAAGCCGTTATTAGCAAAGAATGTTTTGAAATGAAGAAAAACATTTTTATTTTCCAGAATCTGCATTTTGTACTTAGCGTGATGCAATTTCAAATTATTTTTCAAATTTAGAAAGAACTTCTGTCTGGGTAGTATTTGATATTTTTTGTGAATACCAAACAACACCAACAGGATTCATATATATGATTTTCTGACACAGGCAGTAAAGTCTGCCAAACATTAAAAAAAATACCAAAAACTCTTCTTTCAAGTAGAAAAGATGAATAAGGATTAGGAGTTATGATTAGTTTTTCAATACAAATACAAATTTAAATCTTGATTTTTTTGCCAATATTTTAAATAATCAAATTTTAGCCCACTTTCAAATCACAAAAAACAAAAATACTAATGAAAATTACTCAACTTGCAACAAGGCCTATTTTCCAATGTTATTTTTAACCTGACAATCATAACCTGCTGCCATGGATTATTTGTATGCATCTGCTTGTTTTATTAAATAAGCACTGGTCAGTTATATATAAGAATATTCTGCAAGAATGATACTTGGCTCAGTTCCTTAACGGTACCAGAACAAACTGAAGCACTTAGGAAATATCAGCCCTTAAGCACTTTTTTTGCATCCTGGTGGTGCAGTGGTTAAGAGTTCAGTTGCTAACCAAAATGTCAGCAGCTTGAATCTACCATCTGCTCCTTGCAAACTCTATGGGCCAGTTCTATTCTGTCCTTATTGGGTCCATATGAGTCATAATTGACTAGATGGCAACAGATTTGGTTTTTGGTGTTGTTACCAGGTAGAAACTCCAGGTTCTTGCCTGGCATGGCTAGTATTGGTCAATAAATGATAGGCTGAGGTGGGAGAACAGGAAAAAAACCAAATGAGTTGTTGTGGAGTTGATCCCGACTTTTTACAACCCAATAGAACAGAGTAGAACTGTCCCATAGGGTTTCCAGGGAGTGCCTGGTGGATTTGAACTGCCAACCTTTTCGTTAGCAGCTGCAGCTCTTAACAACCATGGTGCCAGGGGAAAACAGGAAAGGTATCTTTATTTCATTATACAAGGAAAAGGAGTCAGTCGGAGCTGCTGCCGCCAAGACTGCTCCCCAAGGGCGGGCAGGCAATTTACTTTTAGGGGGTTTACAAGTAGGGAGTTCATACAATTTACATCAGCAACATTCTTAATCATACTATGCAGGCACAATGAGGTTCACATGTAACCTCCAAGCAAAAGAAGGATTCAAATACAAAGGTAGGAGGGAGGAACCCCAGCAAACGAAACAAGATTTTTAATGCAAGACTCTCGGGGCACTGTTGCATTTCTTCCATTTCTTTTTGGACTTTGGTTATTCGAGTCCAGTGTTCAGTTTTTTTTTCTTGGGGCACTGTTGCATTTCTTCCATTTCTTTTTGGACTTTGGTTATTCGAGTCCAGTGTTCAGTTTGAACTATAGAGGGGCTTGGAATTGTTTGGCATATTCTCAGGGAGGGACAAATATTGGACCTAGGCTTTTCATTCTGGCTACTGACCTCTTGTTGGTTTATGACTATTTAATAAATATTTAAAAGAAAAAGAGTGGGTTCTATGCTCTGTTTAGGTGAATGTTTCCCCAAGAGTTTTTTTTTTTTTTCATTTTTCACAGGTTGTCTTAGCTATTGTCTTCATATCTAAGGGCCCAAATGATGTGTCTTTATGAGTCTTTGTGAATCCAGCTCCAGCTGGGTTACATTCTTTATGCTCAAGGACAGGGAATGATGGCTTCAATATTATTTCCTAAGTCATTCTTTTCTTTTGATCCAAGACGGGTGATAACACATTGATAATTAATACCTGGACTTAGTCAAGTCCTTAGATGGCGCCTATGGGAGACTCTTTAAACTCAAGGTGCTGTTTTTTACTGGATACAGCCCGGTTCTATGAGTCAGAATTGACTCAATGGTACAGGGTTTTTTTTTTTTTTTTTTTTTTTGCCTGTTTCTTTACCAAGATCTTAAGTAAGAGCAACCTTTCCATCATATAAATTTTTACCCAAAGAGAATCAGGCATTTCTCTTAACTTTGACTACACATTCCATGTAATTTATAACATATTAAATAAACCTTTCCCTTATATAATTTTTTTTTTTTTTTTTTGCTCAAACCATGTAGCTTGGTTTTCCACTCAAGAATTTTATTTTAATGAGGGGCTAAACCTTTGCCTTTGAGGCAGATTGCATAAAGAATAAGTTAACACTTTAACTCAGAAATCAAAGAAAATTTTTATTTTAACATTGAGAAACCCAATTCTTTATTTTGTATATTATTTAACATTAAACCATTAAACTTTAGTCAGACAAACTTTTTGACCACAGTAAATAAATTTCTTTCTAATAAACCTCTTAAACATTGCCTTTGTTCTATAAAAAAAAAAATAAATAAATAAAAAGTACATACTTTTAAAATGGCAAATATGAACACAGTCATTAGCATACCCAATTATATGTATGTCTTGTGTGTGTGTGTGTGTGTGTGTAATAAAAGCTAAAGTATATGAACTTAAATTATGATGAATATCTATTTACTTAATTTAATATCTATAAATTACCTTAAAGGCCTTGGAAATTATTTTAAGCTTGTATACCTTAAAACATAATTGTTGAAATGAAGTTTGCTCAAACATTTAAAGTTTTTGTTTGAATCTTACTATTTTTCTCAGTCTAATTTTGGCCCTTAAAGTTTTTATCAGCCAGCTTTGGAAATCACAAAATTTCTGCTCAAGTGACCAATTCATCCAGTTGTATGTAACCTTAAGTTTCCGGCTGGTGTTGGAAACATTTTTCTATGCCATTTTAGGCATATCTCATTGTGATTATTTTTTGGTTTTAAAATTCTCTTACAATAGAGATAAATTGTTTAGAGTTCCTTTATGATTGAGATCGCTCTAATTTTTGGTAACTATAATTTATTATTTTATTATAGTAAAGTGGCAAGTTTCTCTCTTTTTTTTGGTCTTAGAAAAGTCTTCACTCAGTTGGAAGGTGTCTTTCAAAAGCTTCCCTGAAGCTATATGACTTCAGAGACTAGCTGGGGATGTCTGCTCCCTTACTTTCTTTACTCAGGGAAGACAAGATTGGTCATTCCAACTCATTTACATATGTTTAAGTTGGCCTAGGCATCTTGAAGGGCCTCTTCTGCTTCCCGCCAGTCACAGTCTCTTGGCCAGGAGGCAACTGTTTGGCCTCAGGCTGCTTGGATTCACCCTGCCCACACTGGCCAGACCCCTGAGCTGGTGTTGGTTCTTTCCATCTCTTTTGGTTTCTTCTGTGTCTCCTGCCACCTCCCGTTCCTTTCTCTGGAACCCCTGGCTCTATGTGCCATCTTTGCTTCTTCTTGAAAGGCTGTGAAGCCATGCTCAACCGAGGAACCACTTCCCTGGCCTGTGACACCACACTGGTGGGATCCTGGGGCATTTTTGTCCTTGTTTTGTTTTGTTCTGTTTTGTTTGTTTGTTTTTCTTTTTGCAGCTTGGGAGCCCCTTCTATCCGGGCTGCACTACATGGCTTAGAATCCACTCCTCCAGTCTGCACAGCTGAGTAGATGGGATCCCTGTGGGCATTTCTCTCTCTCTCTCTCTTTTTCCCTTTCTTTCTTTCTTTCTTCAATTCTCAGTTCTCATGTCTCTACACTTCTTTGCCTGTCTCCTGAATACCTGGTGCTTTGTGACATCTATACCCCTTCTGAACAGGCTATACTGCACAGCCTGGGAGCCACTTTGCTGGTCTTAGCAACCCCACCAGTGGGACTCCAGGACTCCAGGGGGCTTTTTTTTTTTTTTCCTTTTTTCCTTTTCCAAATTTTAAACTAGTTATTTTTTCTTTCTTTTTACCTATTTTTTTTTTTCCTTTTTGCTTTTCTCCATTTCTTGGTGTCTCATCTATCAACTCCAACAGTAAGCTCCCTCAGTACTCTTTCTTTCTTTCTTTGTTTTTGGCTCCTGTTTCTCTCTCCTTTTTCCCACACCCCTATTAGCTCCACACATTAAAACCTCCTCTCTCTTTCCTGCCTACCTGCACAGTGCACTGAACACCGCACCCCTGAGCAGCATAGGCACAGCCTACTGGAACCTCCCCAGCACTGATTCCTGGACTGCCATGTTGGTCCTAGTACATGCCACAAACAACCCATCCCAGCCCATCCCCTTCAGCTGGACCTGTCTGCTTCACCACAGCTGAATGACTGGCCCTGCCCATTACAAAGAGGTGAAAATTGTTGTGAATACAGGTGAGCAAACAACAAAGAACACACAGCCCACCTGCTCAGACATAACCAAATAAAACAAAAAAGCAGGACAAAACAAACAAATCTACAATCAAGAAATGAAGAAAATAACAACTGAATGTTCCGAAGACAGAAGAAAATATCAAAACATTTAAAAAAACAGGACAGGATGGTTCCAGTAGGCATCCAAAATAAAAGACCAGATGACATTCCAGTAGAAGAAAAGACACTAGAACTACCAGACAGAGAATTCAAATCTCTAATATTCAGAGCAAACCAAGAGTTGAAGCAAAAAGCAGACAAAAATGAGGAAAAAGATAGAAAAATTTATGGAAAAGGCAGACAAATTCATGGAAACTACAGACAAAAGTGGAACAATTCAGGAAAGTAATACATGAACAAGATGCCAAAAATAAATTCACAACTAGAAATCATACAAAAACAACAATTAGAAACCCAAAAGCTAAACAACAAGAGTTCAGAAATGGACAATGTCATAGGAGGGCTGAGGAGCAGGTCTGAAATGATGGAAGAGGGAATCAGCGAAATTGAAGACAAACACCTGCCTACAACTCTGTTTGGGTAAAAATCAGGAAAAAGAGGGAAGAAACCCTGAGAATTATGTGGGATACAATAAAAAGCAAAAATTTGCAAGTGATAGGAGTTCCAGACAGGGATAAAAATGGAAAACACAGAGGGGATCATTGAAGAACTGCTGACAGAAAACTTCCCTAATATAATGAGTGATGAAAAGCTGACCAACCAAGAAGCTCAAAGAACCTCATATAGGATAACCCCAAAAGAAAAACACCAAGGCATATCATAATCACACTTGTTAAAACCAAAGACAAAGAAAAAACCCTGCAGCTGGAGAAAAACAAAAGTCACATACAGAGGAGAAACAATAAGATTAAGCTTTGATTTTTTTTTTTTTGATTAGTCAGCAGAAACCATCAGACAAGAAGGCAGTAGGGTGACATATATAAAACCTTGAAAGAAAAAAAAGCCAACAAAAATAACACATCCTGCAAAACTTTCATTCAAATATGATGGTGAAATTAGGACATTTCCAGGTAAACAGAAATTAAGAGAAATATGTACAAACCAAACCAAACTTACAAGAATTATTAAAGGGAGTCCTTTGATCTGAGAACAAATAGCAACAGACCACTGCCTGAATCTAGGGCAGAAGATTGTACCAGCCAGATACCAACCTAGGAAATGAACTCCCAAGGGCCATACAAAACCAAAAATATTGCAACAGGGAACCAGAGAGGTTAATCTGTAAATGACAACAACGTCAGAACCATAAAAGAGGGAAAAATGGTATAGATATAGAACTTTCTAATGGAGAGGAAGGCAAGGTGAAACCAAGTAATAACAGACTGGTTCAAACATAGGAAGATAAGTGTAAATTTCTAGGTAACCACAAAGAAAGTTAATAAACCTACTTATCAAAATAAAGAAGAAAAACAAAGTTTCAATTAAAAAAAAATCTACAAAAATAAAAGAAATGAAAAAGAAGTCCAAAAACTAAGGGAACTCAGCACAGGAGAGTAAGAGGAACAAAGAAAATGTTGTTGTTGTTAGGTGCCGTCGAGTTGGTTCCAACTCACAGTGATCCTATGCTCAACAGAATGAAACACTGCCCAGTCCTGAGCCATCCCTACAATCATTGTTATGCTTGAGCTCATTATTACAGCCACTGTGTCAACCCACCTCGTTGAGAGTCTTCCTCTTTTCCACTGACCCTCTACTCTGCGAGCATGATGTCCTTCTCCAGGGACTGACCCCACCTGACAACACGTCCAAAGCATGTAAGATGCAGTCTCGCCATACTTGCTTCTAAGGAGCTTCTGGTTGTACTTCTAAGAAAGATCTGTTCATTCTTTTGGCAGTCCATGGTATATTCAATATTCTTCGCCAACACCACAATTCAAAGGCGTCAATTCTTCTTCAGTCTTCCTTAGTCATTGCCCAGCTTTCACATGCATATGATGCGATTTGAAATACCATGGCTTGGGTCAGGTGCACCTTAGTCTTCAAGGTGACATCTTTGCTCTTCAACACTTTCAGGAGGTCCTTTGTAGCAGATTTACCCATTGCAATGTGTCTTTTGATATCTTGACTGCTGCTTCCATGGGTATTGATTGCGGATCCAAGTAAAATGAAATCCTTGATAACTTCAATATTTTCTCTGTTTATCATGATTTTGCTCATTGGTCCAGTTGTGAGGATTTCTGTTTTCTTGATGTTGAGGTGCAGTCTATACTGAAGGCTGTGGTTTTTGATCTTCATTAGTAAGTGCTTCAAGTTCTTTTCACTTTCAGCCAGCAAGGTTGTGTCATCTGAATAACACAGGTTGTTAATGAGTCTTCCTCCAATCCTCATGCCCTGTTCTTCTTCTTGTAGTCCAGCTTCTGGTATTATTTTCTCAGCATACAGATTGAATAGGTATGGTGAAAGAATACAACCCTGACACACACCTTTCCTGACTTTAAACCAATCAGTATCCCCTTGTTCTGTCTGAACACTGCCTCTTGATCTACGTAAAGGTTCCTCATGAGCACAATTAAGTGTTCTTCATCATCACAATTAAGTGCTAAGAAAATGTTAGCACCACAAAAAAAAAAAAGGTGCAGTGAAAAAGAACAATGATAAATCTGTGAAACACCTCATAACATGGATGCAAATGGAGAATATTATGTGAGTGGAATAGGTCAATCACGAAAGGACAAATATTGTATGAGACCACTACTGTAAAAACTCATAATAGGCTTACACACAAAATGAAACAATATTTGATGGTTATGAGGGAGGGGACGGGTGGGGATGGAAAAAACACTTAATAAAGAATAGATAAGTGGTAACTTTGGTGAAGAGTGAAGCAGTATGCAATACCGGGGAAGCCAGCACAACCTGTACAAGGCAAGGTCATGGTAGCTCCATAGCCCCTGAGGGACCAAATTGCTGGGCTGAGGACTGTGGGAACCATGGTCTTAGGGAACATCTAGCTCAACTGGCATAACAGAGCTGATAAGGAAAATGTTCTACATTCTACTTTGGTGAGTAGCATCTGTAGTCTTAAAAGCCTGTGAGCAGCCATCTAAGACACTCCACTGGTCTCACCCCTTTGGGAGCAAGGAAGAATGAACAGAACTAAATACACAAGGGAAAGGTTAGTCTGAAAGACTAATGGACCATATCTTCCATGGCGTCCACAAGACTGAGTCCAGTACAACTAGATAATGCCTGGCTACCACCACTGACTGCTCTGACAGGGATCACAATAGAGGGTCCCGAATAGGCCTGGAGAAAAATGTAGAAGAAAATTGTAACCCACAAACAAAGACCAGACTTGCTGACCTCACAGAGACTGGAGAAACCCTGAAAGTATGGCCCCCGGACACGCTTTCAGCTCAGTAATGAGGTTACTCCTGAGGTTCACCCTTCAGCCAAAGATTGGACAGGCCCATGGAACAAAATAAGATCAAAGGGGCACGCCAGCCCTGGGGCAGGCACTGGAAGGCAGGAGGGAACAGGAAAGTGGTACAGGGAACCCAGGGCTGAGAAGGGAGAGTGTTGACTTGTTGTGGGGTTGTTAAGCAATGTCATACAACAATGTGTGAACTGTATGATGAGAAACTACTCTGTTCTGTAAACCTTCATCTAAAGTTCAACAAAAAAATAAATAATAATAAAAAACTCGAAAACAAGGAAAACATGAGAAGTAGAGCAAAAAGAATAAGCAGTTTCATTTTCCAAGGGCACTCACCCCTTCAGTGTTGAAGGCACACGGATTGTGAATGCTTGCGTCCAGAAGATAGTCCTCTATTTTTCTTTTTTTTGCTGGCTTCTGCTCCACAGTCCAGGTCTCCTTGAGTTCAACTGGATTTGTGTCTTTATAATCTGTGCAACAACTACACCGTTAACTCTTATAGGGTGAAAACAGCACAAAGTTTAGTAAAGTAAAAAAGAAAGGTTTTATTCAGCATATATTGAAAGAGGCAAGAGTAGGAAAGGGAAGAGGATGCTGCCAGAACCATGTCTGTCCAAGTCTCTGTTCCCTGTTCTTAAGGATGTATCTTAGATGGATGCATTCTGGACCCCTTGAACATTCCCCCTTCCCTGGATACACACACTTACACACTCACACAACCTAATCTGGTGCACCAGCTTAACAGGTACCTGAGCCTTTTATGCCCTCAGCGATCAATTCCTCCTGCTTCTTGGGACTCTTCTAAGGCCTTACCTAGGTAATTACGGAAAATCGTAGGCTCATTCCATGCGTTCCACAGAGGCATCTTTGGGTCCAAATGGACTGGCTGTCAGAGCTTCTCCAAGGTCTGCAGGAGAAATCTCCTAGTAGCACCAGATATCAAGGCCAGGCTGTTGTCCCATCCACCTCAGGAACAGAGCAGATGACTTCTTGCTGGCTCCCAGGTTGTTGTTTGGCTTGACTTGTATTTGTCAGTAAACGAGAGACTGAGGAGGAGAGAACAGGAAAGGCACTTTTATTTTGTTGCACAAAGAAAAGGAGTCAGTCAGAGCTGCTGCTGCTAAGACTGTTCCCCAAGGGCAGGAAGGCAAGTTACTTTTAAGGGGTTTACAAGTAGGGAGTTCATACAAGTTACATCAGCAACATTCTTAATCGTACTACACAGGTACAATAGAGTTTACGTATTACCTCCAAGCAAAAGCAGGATTCAAACTCAAAGCTGGGGGGAGAAAGCCCAGCAAAAGAAACAGGATTTTTATGCAACATTGTGGGGGCTCTGTCTCAGTGTTAAGCACTTTTTAATTTGTAATTTGAATTTCCAGAAGTATTTTTTAAATGTCACTGTTCCACTGACAGATTCTAAGGAGTCTAGCTACATAAAAAAAAAATTTTAAAACACAAATAAATCCTTAAGCCACATGGTAACGGAATACCATAAGCAGACCAAAATGAAAATACTGTAAATCAAGTTCATCCTATGAACTCCAGAGCAGAAATGTTAAAAAAAAAAAAAAAAGGTCTCTCCCAAACAAAAACCCACACAAAACACTTTAGTTCGGAGCCTAACATTCCCCTCTAAGATGTTAATAAGAGAGGCTGAAGGTACTTAAAGCAGTAGCTGTTGGAAGTGCCACACTACAGGGTTCAGCAGCTGCCCACCTATCCCTCATCTCCCCCAACCCCCAAAAAACTCACTGCTGCGGAGTGGATTTTGACTCATAGAGACCCTATAGGACAGAGTAGAACTGTCCCATAGGGTTTCCAAGGAGCGCCTAGTGGATTTGAACTGCTGACCTTTTGGTTAGCAGCTGTAGCTCTTAATCATTATGTAAAAACTTCTGTTAAAGTTTTTTTTTTTTTTTAATGCATGCCACCTAGTGAGCTAAAGACTAAGATTAGCAGGATTAGAGTAGTAAAGTGAATGTAGGAAGCCTACAGGAATGACCTAAATGCTGACTTAGAAGAAATAATGGAGCAGGCAGGACCTTTTGCCCTCTTGTTTTGTTTGTAGGGAAGTGGTTGAATTAAACTGTCAGATTTACCCACACTAACAAAAAATTAACAAAGCTTCCCCAAACAGCAGGAAAAAAAAAGAAAAACTGACCTTTCCAGTCAAAGGGCACAGAGAGTTCTCTTCCATGTCATGGAATTGAATGTGTTCAAAGACTGGCAATAAAGGAAAAAAGAAAGCATTAGGGGTGTGATGGGAACAAGCCTTAGAGTTTATTGAACAGTTGCACCAATTTTTCCCAGCACAGGAGCACACTTTCCTTGGTATTCTTGTCCGGTCATCCAAAAGTTGTCTTTGCCTTTCAGGTTATCTACTAGAACTACACCACCCAGGAATATACCATATGCTTTCTTCCATGTGGGTCTTCAATGTGGATCTTAAATTTAAAAAGATTTCCACATCTCCCTTTAAAACTTGTTCTAAGCCCATTGTTGTCAATTCCAACTCATAGAGACCTTATTGAACAGAGTAGAACCGGCCCATATCTTTCCAAGGAGCAGCTGGTGGATTTGAACTGCTGACATTTTAGTTAGCAGCCAAGCTTTTAACCACTCCACCAGCAGCGATCCTTCATTCTAGGTATAGCTATATAAGTTCATGTTCCAGCCGTGAAGGCACCCCATGGTACTTAGCTGATCCTCCAGAAAGTGCAATATGTTTATAGAATTCAGAGCTGATATCAATGTCAGCTGCTTGAATTGTGTTAAAAAGCAATTCAGCAACACCCACTCCTTTACATTGATCAAATGAGGCTGAAATAAAATTTCTGGTGCTTTAAATCACTCTCTCCCAACTTTGATAATGATGCCATCCAGGGGTGTATAAGATTCCAATAATACTATGGTTTCAAAGGCCAGTTTCTGTTTCTTCTCAATATTGTACCCCACATAGAACAGTTTTTCTTTGATGATGCAAACTGTTTCAAAGTCAGTAGAATTGTTGAAGGCATATCCTTGCCACAGGAACAGCTTGATAAGATGTCTGATACTATCCTTTCCAGCAATATCAAGTCTCCTGGTAAGGTGAGGGAAAGAAAAGCCTTCATACACTGGGAAAATGTGAGTTACACTACCTCCAGAGTCCACCACTACACCAGTTAATAAACCTTCATTGTCAAGACTGCCTGGATGGCTACATACATGCCAGAAAATTGGTAAGTTTCTTACATGACTTCAACAATCTTCTCTCCATTTTTAGTTGGGTTCATAGGAGTTTCTGTGAGTAAGATTTTGCAATTTCTGGTATCTACGTTAAGTTTCTCTGTTCCAAACATATAGTCCCACGGGTGTTTCACGTCATCCAGTTGTGGACAATTCCATTTTCCATAGGGTAGTTAACTTCTAACACTGAGGGTAATTCACTTGCCTCATCACCTACCATAAGATTCTTGATTTCAATGTTCCTCACTTTGGTGGTTGATCTGATAATAGGTCTTCCAACCACAGCTGGGAAGATGTGCTCTGGAAAATTAGATCCTGTATATCCACACTTTACAAATCCAGTGTTGTGGTCACACACCACCACCTTCCCGCCGTGGCTGTCCATCCTCAGCGGGGGGCGCACTGCCTTTGCCACACAATCTGTGATTTCTGCTGCCTGGCTTTTCCTCTTTCTCCTCTTCCGTCTTCACAGCCCCTCCCTCAGACCAATTTTCTTCTCCCAGCTGGCTGTTTTCTGATTTTTCACTCTAAGCTTCTCATTTTACATGGAAGTTTATCTGAGGTAATACTTTCAAACCTGTTTTAAAATAGAGTTCTACCAGAGATGGCTGATGTAAACTTCTAAAAGTAGTCTGAAGATAACCCTAGCTCACATCATTTTAAATTCACTTCTTTGTCTAAAATTTATTTATTTATTTATTTAATTTTAGTTATACAGGAAGCATGCTTAGGAATACAAATGCAACAGTGAAAATTTGTGGTTGTAAATTCTCAGTGAACTTTTCTTTGCCTTAACACAGTATTAGGTTTTAGATGGAAAAATTTGTTTGCTATCATCCTGGAAATAATAAGAATTGTTTATTATACTCCTTATGGTAGCTTTGTAGCCTTGTGAGATTCTATCATTATGTGGGAGCTCCTAAACATTGTCCACTTTTAGGAGACTTTGGCTTTATCTAGTGCTTTCCTTATCTCATGCAGCTGTCCAGAGATCAGTAGAAATCCTCAGAGTTTAGGTTGGTTTTGGTACTTTCTACCAGCCTGAAATCACTTAGATAGGTTTTAATCATTACAGATTCTTGGCAGATCCTTTTTTATTGAGAAAAAGAAAAAAACGTTGCTGTTGAGTTGATTCCGACTCATAGCAACCCTATAGGAAAGAGTAGAACTGCCCCATAGAGCTTCCAAGGAGTGCCTGATGTATTCAAACTGACAACCTTTTGGTTAAGAGCTGTAGCACTTAACCACTATGCCACCAGTGTTTCCTTTTATATTGGGGGCAGCCTAATAATAGGTATATCTATTCCAATTTCTTTTTAATCTAAATCTATCTCTAGCTATATAAACACATTAATATAGATGGTGTTGTTTTTGTTAGTTACCATCAAGTTGGGATTCCAACTCATGGTGACCCCATGCGTGCAGAATAGAATCGCTCCATAGAGTTTTCAGGGCTGTGACCTTTTGTAAACAAATATCCAGGCCTGTCTTCTGAGGCACCTCTGAGATTTGAGCAAACAAACTTTCAGCTACTAGTTGAATGCTCAACCACTGTGCCACCCAGGGACAAATATAGACATATACATAGATATGTATATAACCAAAAACCAATTGCCGTCTATTCTGGCTCACAGTGACTGTATAAGACAGAGAAGAGCTGCTCCATAGGGTTTGCAAGGAGTGGCTGGTGGATTTGAACTGCTAAACTTTTGGTAAGCAGCCATAACATGCTATAGTGCCACCAGGGCCCCCATATATGTATATAGATTAAAATACTTATTTATATATTGTGTTAAATATGTAAATATGTGTATATCTATATATATATCTATATATAGATAGATACAAATATAAATAAATATAGATTTAGGTATATAGATACATGGATATTTATATCTATATCTGCAGAGAGAGATTATTCAGACTGTCTTTGATTATTTAGGCATAAATTTTAAAATTGCTTCAGCTCCTTTGAACAATTTTATTTTCATGCTCAGAGTATACCTCTTTCCTGTCTTTTAATAATTTATTACTAGTAGTATAAACCAAAAACCAAGCAAAAAATCATTGCCGATGAGAAGATTCCAACTCATAGCTACCTATACGGCAGAGTAGAACTGACCCATAGGGTTTCCGAGGAGAGGCTGGTGAATTCAAACAGTTGACCTTTTGGTAAGCAGCCAAGCTCTTAACCACTGTTCCACCAGGGATCCACTAACATTACAACCACCAAACGCGTTGCCGTTGAGTTGATTCCTATACATAAAAAAAACATAGCCACCCTATATACAAAAAAAAAAAAAAAACAAATCCACTGCCATTGAGTCGATTCCAACTCATAGCGACCCTATAGGACAGAGTAGAACTGCTCCATAGAGTTTCCAAGGAGCGCCTGGCGGATTTGAACTGCCGACCTCTTGGTTAGCAGCCGTCGTAGCACTTACCCACCACGCCACCAGGGTTTCCACACTAGATATAGAATATTAAAAAATTACTGTGTAAATGTGTTCTAGCTTGTTGTTAAGCATTTAAATACAATACTCAAAAGAGCTCCTTGAAGAACTCTTATGATCTTTATTTTTAAATGCAGGAGCTGAAGTTTTAGGTGGTTGACTATCTTGCCAAAGATCTCACAGCACATAATTTTTAGAGCTGAAAATTGAACTCAGTATATCACCCACCAAAGCTCTAATAATTAAATATAATATATTTTGATCTTTAGTAATGATATGCTCTTTTAAAAATTAGATCAATAAAGCATTTCTGCGGTTGACACAAGAATCCAGAACCATGTGTTCCAGTCAACATTCCTATGTGTCAGGATAGTTATACTAAATCTCTCTCCGCTATATTGTTCTTAACTGCAAATGAGGAAGCAAATATGTGTACTTTCTTTCATAGGAAAATTGGGGATTTATTCGTTAATTGGCTTTGAGAGGCTAGGATTAAAGGTTTAAATACTATTTTTATTAAGGATAAAAACTAATTAAACTTTTAATCTCAAATATTCTTAAGATTAAAGGATCTCTCTTAAACTTATATAATAGTTAATTGAGGTAAACTTAATAGTCACACACCACTCTTGTTTCACCTTTCGCCTTCTTTGATTTTTGTTCTAATTTCTGTCATCTGCCAGCAGCAGATTCTTCTTATTCTTCTGGTGTAAATCTTAAATAAATTTTTCATTATTTTGATTAAGAATGACTGTAGTTTTCACTGTAGACAGCTTGTCTACGTCATAATAATTTTTTCAAGCAAGCATCCAATATTCTGGTTTAGTAAGTAGCAAAATTTGGAAGGAGACAGTATTTGAACACCATTTAAGTAGTGCAAGGAAATCCCAGTAGGTAAAAAGAAATCAAAACATTTTACAACATGGTTCCAGAAACTCTGTAGCCTCTCATTATATTGATATTTATTCTATGAGAGTTTGGGTGATGATAAAGATTTTGGACTGGCCTTGAATCTACATGAAGAAATTAAAATCATCTACACATTTTTAAAAAAAAAAAATTTTTTTTTTATACATTAGGTTCTTCCCTCTGTTCAAAGAAATTCAGTTGATCATGAAAAATAGCCCATATTATAGACAGGAATTATCTCACTTAAAATGTTGCATAGTTGCAGAAGTCTAAATTAAATAGTCATTTTTTAATGCACCTTTGTTGAAGAAGATAATTAGTAAACAATGTAGCAGTGATACTATCAAAAATGAACCCCTACTATATATACGCATATATACATATTTCGCCCAGTTTCATGTGACAAAAAGGAATCATTAAACAATCATTTTTGTTTTCAGGCTGTTGGAAATCAAAACCATCAAGACATACACAAAAAAAGAAAAAAACAAACCCAGTGCCTTCGAGTCGATTCTGACTCATAGTGACCCTATAGGACAAAGTAGTACTGCCCCAAAGAGTTTCCAAGGAGCACCTGGCAGAGTCAAATTGCCGACCCTTTGGTTAGCAGCCTCACCACTTAACCACTACACCACCAGGGTTTCCCAAGACATATAAGCAAACATTTATGAAGAGCAAACTATGGTAAGGTTTAACTACGACAAATATGAGAGTATTTGATAATATTGGCGATATAAAAGAAACATGGCCCCTGTTTCCAATGCTTTTATCATCTAATTTATTCAATCTTTATACTGAGAAAATAACCTGAGAAGCTGGATTATATTAAGAAAAATGCAACATCAACATAGGAGGGAGACTCATTAACAACCTACAATACGCAGATGACACAACCTTGCTTGAAGAAAATGAAGAGAACTTGAAGCACTTACTGATGATGATCAAAGATTACAGCTTTCAGTATGATTGCATCTCAATATAAAGGAAACAAAAATCCTCACAACTAGACCAATAAGAAACATCATGTCAGAGAGAGAAAGTATTGACGTTCTCAAGGTTTTCATTTTACTTGGATCAGCAATCAATGCCCACAGAAGTTAGCAGTCAAGAAGACAACCAATATATTGTATTGAGCAAATCTACTTTAAAAAGACCAAAGCAAAGATATCACTTCAATGACTAAGGTGTACCTTATCTAAGCCATGATATTTTCAATGACAACATATGCATATGAAATCTGGACATGAAAAATGCAGACTAAAGGAGAATTAACACATTTTTATTAAGTCATTAATGAAGAATATTGAATATACCATGGACTGCTCGAAGAACATCTTATTCCCTGGACTGGAAGAAGTACAGCTAGAATGTTCCTAAAAAGAGAGGATTATGAGAATTCATTTTACTTACTTTGGGCATGTTATCAGAAGGGAGCAATCCCTGGGGAAGGACATCATGTTTGGTAAATTGAAAGGGCAGGAAAAAGAGGAAGACCCTCAAGGAGATGGATTGACAGTTTCTGCAACAATGGGCTCGAATATACCTACGATTGTAAGGATGGTGCAGAACTGGGAAACATTTCATTCTGTTATACATGCGGTCACTATGAGTCGGAATCATCTTGATGGCAAACTAACAACAAAAAACATGTATATATAAACTTTGAGCTTCTTTTTTTTTTTTTTTAAATAAATCCACGATAATGTAGGTGGAGTCTTGGAGCTTAGAAAATAGAAACATTTCTCTTTGTAATATTCAGTGAAGATATTCTATAAAAAAGGGGAGTTTCACCTGGAATTTTATGACTGAGTAGCATTTTGAAGACCAGTCATTTCTAGTCCTGAATTAAAGTCTCCCTTTTGGAAATTAGTTTCTATCTTGGATTCCTAGAAATTCTGTCTCGGTCCTCCTATATTGAAGGCTACTTGTCTTCAGTCCTAGGATATTCCTCTTCCTGTGTTGTGCCCTTAATACATACATTTCCTGATGGCTTGACTTTCATACTTTTAATTGCATTTGCAGGTATTTTTTGACTGAGCCTTTCTGGTGTTCATGTTCTATCCTTGGAAGTCAATATCTTCACCTTCTCATTTACACATTTATACTCGGAAAGCAAATGTGTAGGTCTCGCTGGTTGCTTTTGGATACATCTTCCTGACTGTTTTCTCACACATCTCAAATTCAATACACTTAAAGAAAAAAATGAAATATTTATTGATACAAATCTCTGACCCTTATTTTGTCATTGATATAGTACTACTGTCCACCTTCCTTCCCATGTGAGACAACTGAGATCTGCTCTGGCCATAGCATCTCTTTTCCCATTCTCCATGTCCAATTGGTCACTAAGGTTTAATGATTAAATACTTTTCATATTTCTGAATACATATCCTCTTCCAACACCTCCTGCCATATCTCAGAACCTTGGTATTTCCTCCTATATTGTTGCAACTAATTGTCCTTGTCTGTTTTCTCAGAATCTCTTCCCCAGCATAACATAGAACTCCCCTCAGTCCTTTTGCTAATCTGAAGTTTCTAATATAGAGATCTGCTTAAATTATCCCCCTGTACAATATTCAATAACACCCCATCACCTATTATGGGTTTTTCAGATTTATCTCCAATGACACATAGTTATCTCATTATTTTTTGTTTTATGGTAACACTTCAGTTTCCACTCACTGTCTGTGCCTTTGCCTTTATTTTTACCTCTGCTTTTTATAGCTCTCCCATGACCCCAGAAAAATTCGAACTCATTGTTCATTTCTCAGATCATGTATGCTTTCTCGTCTGAGTTCTTCCCTAGATTTTTAAGTCAGACTTTGTTCTCTAATTGAACCTTTAATACGATGGCATTATAAGATTTATCTTTTTGCATTTTCTTCTCTTGCACTGGGGGCACTGAGAGCATGCCCTTTCTTTTTTCCATAACAAACATATAGAACGAGTGTCTGGCACAACTTAAGTATTTATAATATATGTACATAATTTATCTACTAATCAACCAGTGATATAGCAAGCCCCAAACCAATACCTCTTGGTTTCTGTTTGATTCTGACTCATAATTACCCTATAGGATAGAGTAGAACTGTCCCATAGGGTTTCTGAGGAGTGGATGGTGGATTTGAACTGCTGAACTTTTAGATATAGTAAGGGGCTGTGTTTAATACTGCATAAACTATAGGACAGTACAGGCAAATTCTATAGGTAAAAGAGAAACTTGGATTGGGGCCCAGACAAAGCCCAGATGCTGGGAAAGCTGAATCAGTTTTTAAAGATACATTCAGAAGGCTCAGGCAATATGAAAATTTCCCATCAGGAATCAGAAACAAAAGCAAGTTTCTGGAAAATATCCCTAGTAGGTTACTGAGAAGTAGAAAGGAGTAGGATGTCTAATATGGCAATGCCCAGATGAGAGTTTAGATTCTATTATCCAGGTCCATTTTGGCATGCCTGAAGTTAAAAAAAAAAGTTAGAGGTGGAATAGTCCAAATAGGGCTGATCAAACAAGCTATTATCGATCCCCTACCAAGCAGATGAAATTGGAGAAAACACAGGGCCAGGAAAAATGAAGGTATATATGCAGCTGTGGGTTGTGGGACTGGGCTAAGAGGCAATGGCTTCATTGGAGATCACATTTTTTAATTTGGCCAAAGCAGGGTAAAACATACTTCAAGGTAGAAATTTCACACACACCCAAGTCTCATCCTTGGATATCCTTATGGTAAGACGCTTTGTTAACTACTGTATATTAGTAAATAAAATGGGCACATTCCATTATCCTGTAAACTTTCTGTCAAAGTTGGGAGGGACAATCAATAATACATTGACATATAACTATATAGTTTTGTTGCAAATAATTATATATTTTTTTATTAACTTTTATTAAGCTTCAAGTGAACGTTTACAAATCCAGTCTGTCACATATAAGTTTACATACATCTCACTCCCTACTCCCACTTGCTCTCCCCCTATTGAATCAGCCCTTTCAGTCTCTCCTTTCGTGACAATTTTGCCAGCTTCCCTCTCTCTCTATCCTCCCATCCCCCCTCCAGACAAGAGTTGCCAACACACTCTCAAGTGTCCACCTGATATGATTAGCTCACTCTTCATCAGCATCTCTCTCCCACCCGCTGACCAGTCCCTTTCATGTCTGATGAGTTGTCTTCGGGGATGGTTCCCGTCCTGTGCCAACAGAAGGTCTGGGGAGCATGGCCGCCGGGATTCCTCTAGTCTCAGTCAGACCATTAAGTATGGTCTTTTTATGAAAATTTGGGGTCTGCATCCCACTGATCTCCTGTTCCCTCAGGAGTTCTCTGTTGTGCTCCCTGTCAGGGCAGTCATCGATTGTGGCCAAGCACCAACTAGTTCTTCTGGTCTCAGGATGATGTAGGTCTCTGGTTCATGTGGCCCTTTCTGTCTCTTGGGCTCTTAGTTGTCGTGTGACCTTGGTGTTCTTCATTTTCCTTTGCTCCAGGTGGGTTGAGACCAATTGATGCATCTTAGATGGCCGTTTGTTAACATTTAAGACCCCAGACGCCACATCTCAAAGTGGGATGCAGAATGTTTTCATAATAGAATTATTTTGCCCATTGACTTAGAAGTCCCCTCAAACCATGGTCCCCAGGCACCCGCCCCTGCTCCGCTGACCTTTGAAGCATTCATTTTATCCCGGAAACTTCTTTGCTTTTGGTCCAATCCAATTGAGCTGACCTTCCATGTATTGAGTGTTGTCTTTCCCTTCACCCAAAGCAGTTCTTATCTACTGATTAATCAATAAAAAACCCTTACCTACTGATTAATCAATAAAAAACCCTCTCCCTCCCCCCTTCGTAACCACAAAAGTATGTGTTCTTCTCAGTTTTTACTATTTCTCAAGATCTTATAATAGTGGTCTTATACAATATTTGTCCTTTTGCCTCTGACTAATTTTGCTCAGCATAATGCCTTCCAGGTTCCTCCATGTTATGAAATGTTTCACAGATTCGTCACTGTTCTTTATCGATGCCTAGTATTCCATTGTGTGAATATACCACAATTTATTTACCCATTCATGCGTTGACAGACACCTTGGTTGCATCCAGCTTTTTGCTATTGTAAACAGAGCTGCAATAAACATGGGTGTGCATATATCTGTTTGTGTGAAGGCTCTTGTATCTCTAGGGTATATTCCGAGGAGTGGGATTTCTGGGTTGTATGGTAGTTCTATTTCTAACTGTTTAAGATAACGCCAGATAGATTTCCAAAGTGGTTGTACCATTTGACATTCCCACCAGCAGTGTATAAGAGTTCCAATCCCTCCACAGCCTCTCCAACATTTATTATTTTGTGTTTTTTGGATTAATGCCAGCCTTGTTGGAGTGAGATGGAATCTTATCATAGTTTTAATTTGCATTTCTCTAATGGCTAATGATCGGAGCATTTTCTCATGTATCTGTTGGCTGCCTGAATATCTTCTTTAGTGAAATGAGTGTTCATATCCTTTGCCCAATTCTTGATTGGGTTGTTTGTCTTTTCGTGGTTGAGTTTTGACAGAATCATGTAGATTTTAGAGATCAGGCGCTGGTCGGAGATGTCATAGCTGAAAATTCTTTCCCAGTCTGTAGGTGGTCTTTTTACTCTCTTGGTGAAGTCTTTAGATGAGCATAGGTGTTTAATTTTTAGGAGCTCCCAGTTATCTGGTTTCTCTTCGTCATTTTTGGTAATGTTTTGTATTCTGTTTATGCCTTGTATTAGGGCTCCTAGGGTTGTCCCTATTTTTTCTTCCATGATCTTTATCGTTTTAGTGTTTATGTTTAGGTCTTTGATCCACTCGGAGTTAGTTTTTGTGCATGGAGTGAGGTATGGGTCCTGTTTCATTCTTTTGCAAATGGATATCCAGTTATGCCAGCACCATTTGTTAAAAAGACTATCTTTTTCCCAATTAACTGACACTGGTCCTTTGTCAAATATCAGCTGCTCATACGTAGATGGACTTATATCTGGGTTCTCAATTCTGTTCCATTGGTCTACGAGCCTGTTGTTGTACCAGTACCAGGCTGTTTTGACTACTGTGGCTGTATAATAGTTTCTGAAATCAGGTAGAGTGAGGCCTCCCACTTTCTTCTTCTTTTTCAGTACTGCTTTGCTTACCCGGGGCTTCTTTCCCTTCCATATAAAACTGGTGATTTGTTTCTCTATCCCCTTAAAATATGACATTGGAATTTGGATCAGAAGTGCATTATATGTATAGATGGCTTTTGGTAGAATAGACATTTTTACTATGTTAAGTCTTCCTATCCATGAGCAAGGTATGTTTTTCTACTTAAGTATGTCCTTTTGAATTTCTTGTAGTAGAGCTTTGTAGTTTTCTTTGTATAGGTCTTTTACATCCTTGCTAAGATTTATTCCTAAGTATTTTATCTTCTTGGGGGCCATTGTGAATGGAACTGATTTGGTTATTTCCTCTTCGATGTTCTTTTTGTTGATGTAGAGGAATCCAAGTGATTTTTGTATGTTTATTTTATAACCTGAGACTCTGCCAAACTCTTTTATTAGTTTCAGTAGTTTTCTGGAGGATTCCTTAGGGTTTTCTGTGTATAAGATCATGTCATCTGCAAATAGTGATAACTTTACTTCCTCCTTGCCAATTCGGATACCCTTTATTTCTTTGTCTAGCCTAATTGCCCTGGCTAGGACTTCAAGCACGATGTTGAATAAGAGCGGTGATAAAGGGCATCCTTGTCTGGTTCCCGTTCTCAAGAGAAATGCTTTCAGGCTCTGTCCATTTAGAGTGATGTTGGCTGTTGGCTTTGTATAGATGCCCTTTATTATGTTGAGGAATTTTCCTTCAATTCCTATTTTGGTGAGAGTTTTTATCATAAATGGGTGTTGGACTTTGTCAAATGCCTTTTCTGCATCAATTGATAAGATTATGTGGTTTTTATCTTTTGTTTTATTTATGTGATGGATTACATTAATGGTTTTTCTGATATTAAGCCAGCCTTGCATACCTGGTTTAAATCCCACTTGATCATGGTGAATTATTTTTTTGATGTGTTTTTGAATTGTATTGGCTAGAATTTTGTTCAGGATTTTTGCATCTATGTTCATGAGGGATATAGGTCTATAATTTTCTTTTTTTGTAATGTCTTTACCTGGTTTTGGTATCAGGGAGATGGTGGCTTCATAGAATGAGTTGGGTAGTATTCCGTCATTTTCTATGCTTTGAAATACGTTCAGTAGTTGTGGTGTTAACTCTTCTCTGAAAGTTTGGTAGAACTCTGCAGTGAAGCCGTCCGGACCAGGGCTTTTTTTTTGTTGGAAGTTTTTTGATTACCGTTTTAATCTCTTTTTTTGTTATGGGTCTATTTAGTTGTTCTACTTCTGAATGTGTTAGTTTAGGTAGGTAGTGTTTTTTCAAGCATTCATCCATTTCTTCTAGGTTTTCGAATTTGTTAGAGTACAATTTTTCTTAGTAATCTGAAATGATTCTTTTAATTTCATTTGGTTCTGTTGTGATGTGGTCCTTCTCGTTTCTTATTCGGGTTATTTGTTTCCTTTCCTGTATTTCTTTAGTCAGTCTGGCCAATGGTTTATCAATTTTGTTATTTTTTTCAAAGAACCAGCTTTTGGCTTTGTTAATTCTTTCAATTGTTTTTCTGTTCTCTAATTAATTTAGTTCAGCTCTAATTTTTATTATTTGTTTTCTTCTGGTGCCTGATGGGTTCTTTTGTTGCTCACTTTCTATTTGTTCAAGTTGTAGGGACAGTTCTCTGCTTTTGGCTCTTTCTTCTTTTTGTATGTGTGCATTTATCGATATAAATTGGCCTCTGAGCACTGCTTTTGCTGTGTCCCAGAGGTTTTCATAGGAAGTATTTTCATTCTCGTTGCATTCTATGAATTTCCTTATTCCCTCCTTAATGTCTTCTATAACCCAGTCTTTTTTCAGGAGGGTATTGTTCCGTTTCCAAGTATTTGATTTCTTTTCCCTAGTTTTTCTGTTATTGATTTCTACTTTTATTGCCTGTGGTCTGAGAAGATGCTTTGTAATATTTCGATGTTTTGGACTCTGCAAAGGTTTGTTTTATGCCCTAATATGTGGTCTGTTCTAGAGAATGTTCCATGTGCGCTAGAAAAAAAAGGATACTTTGCAGCAGTTGGGTGGAGAGTTCTGTATAAGTCAATGAGGTCAAGTTGGTTGGTTGTTATAAGTAGGTCTTCCGTGCCTCTATTGAGCTTCTTACTGGATGTCCTGTCCTTCTCCGAAAGTGGTGTGTTGAAGTCTCCTACTATAATTGTGGAGGTGTCTATCTCACTTTTCAGTTCTGTTAAAATTTGATTTATGTATCTTGCAGCCCTGTCATTGGGTGCATAAATATTTAATATGGTTATGTCTTCCTGATTAATTGTCCCTTTTATCATTATATAGTGTCCTTCTTTATCCTTTGTGGTGGATTTAAGTCTAAAGTCTATTTTGTCAGAAATTAATATTGCTACTCCTCTTCTTTTTTGCTCATTGTTTGCTTGATATATTTTTTTCCATCCTTTGAGTTTTAGTTTGTTTGTGTCTCTAAGTCTAAGGTGTGTCTCTTGTAGGCAGCATATAGATGGATCGTGTTTCTTTATCCAGTCCGTGACTCTCTGTCTCTTTATTGGTGCATTTAGTCCATTTACATTCAGGGTAATTATAGATAAATAAGTGTTTAGTGCTGTCATTTTGATGCCTTTTCATGTGTGTTGTTGGCCATTTCATTTTTCCACATACTTTTTTGTGCTGAGACGTTTTTCTTAGTAAATTGTGAGATCCTCATTTTCATAGTGTTTGCCTTTATGTTAGTTGAGTCGTTATGTTTTTCTTGGCTTTTATCTTGAGTTATGGAGTTGATATTCCTTTTTGTGGTTACCTTATTATTTACCCCTATTTTTCTAAGTAAAAACCTAACTTGTATCGTTCTGTATCTCCTTGTATCACTCTCCATCTGGCAATTCAATGCCTCCTGTATTTAGTCCGTCTTTTTGATTATTGTGATCTTTTACCTATTGACTTCCATGATTCCCTGTTATGAGTGTTATTATTATTTTTTTAATTAATCTTAATTTGTTTGTTTTTGTGATTTTCCTATTTGAGTTGATATCAGGACGTTCTGTTTTGTGACCTTGTATTGTGCTGGTATCTGATATTATTGGTTTTCTGACCAAACAATATCCTTAAGTATTTCTTGTAGCTTTGGTTTGGTTTTTGCAAATTCTCTAAACTTGTGTTTATCTGTAAATATCTTAATTTCTCCTTCATATTTCAGAGAGAGTTTTGCTGGATATATGATCCTTGGCTGGCAGTTTTTCTCCTTCAGTGTTCTGTATATGTCGTCCCATTCCCTTCTTGCCTGCATGGTTTCTGCTGAGTAGTCTGAACTTATTCTTATTGATTTTCCCTTGAAGGAAACCTTTCTTTTCTCCCTGGCTGCTTTTAAAATTTTCTGTTTATCTTTGGTTTTGGTGAGTTTGATGATAATATGTCTTGGTGTTTTTCTTTTTGGATCAATCTTAAATGGGGTTCGATGAGCATCTTGGATAGATATCCTTTCGTCTTTCATGATGTCAGGGAAGTTTTGTGTCAGGAGTTCTTCAACTATTTTCTCTGTGTTTTCTGTCCCCCCTCCCTGTTCTGGGACTCCAATCACCCGCAAGTTATCCTTCTTGATAGAGTCCCATATGATTCTTAGGGTTTCTTCATTTTTTTTAATTCTTTTATCTGACTTTTTTTCAGCTATGTTGGTGTTGATTCCCTGGTCCTCCAGATGTCCCAGTCTGCATTCTAATTGCTCGAGTCTGCTCCTCTGACTTCCTATTGCGTTGTCTAATTCTGTAATTTTATTGTTAATCTTTTGGATTTCTACATGCTGTCTCTCTATGGATTCTTGCAACTTATTAATTTTTCCACTATGTTCTTGAATAATCTTTTTGAGTTCTTCAACAGTTTTATCAGTGTGTTCCTTGGCTTTTTCTGCAGTTTGCCTTATTTAGTGTGTGATGTCTTGACACATTCTGTAAATTAGTTTTTTATATTCTGCATCTGATAATTCCAGGATTGTATCTTCATTTGGGAAAGATTTTGATTCTTTTGTTTGGGGGGTTGGAGAAGCTGTCATGGTGTGCTTTTTTATGTGGTTTGATATGGACTGCTGTCTCTGAGCCATCACTGGGAAACTAGTTTTTCCAGAAAATCCGCTAAAAAAAAATGCAGTCAGATCCCTATCAGAGTTCTCCCTCTGGCTCAGGCTATTCGGATGTTAATGAAGCCGCCTGACTGGTACGCTGGCTCCAGGTTCTGAAAACAATCGCTGCCTCCCCGTATTTGTTCGTTCTCCGTCTCTAAATCTGTGTTTGTTGTTCAGGGTTCGTAGATTGTTATGTATGTGATTGATTCACTTGTTTTTCCGAGTCTTTGTTGCAAGAGGGATCCGCGGTAGCGTCCACCTAGTCCGCCATCTTGGCCCCGCCTCCCTGCAAATAATTATATTTGTAAAGATAGAAAAATATCTTTGTTAGGATCAAGAATAACAGTGGATGTCTAAATAAGATGGGAGGTTAAGCAAGATTTTTCTAAGAAAAGGATATTCACACTGAAGTCTAATTTATGAAAAGAGCATGTGTGTCTGGTAAATACAGCATTGCAAAGAGTAGTGGCCTGAGATAGAAAAAAAAAAAAAAAAACTTGGAACCTTCAAGGATCTTCTAGAAAGCCAGTGCAAGTGGAGTGTTGAAAGATAAGAAGCAGGAGGCATTTGATGTGGTTAGAATGGTAGTAAGGGGTCAGATTATGCATGGCTCAAATCATAATCCATGGCATCGGCTATACCAGAATCTTCCTTACACACTTTTCCCCTAAACCTCAAATCAATGCAACATTTTCTTCTATCTAGAAACCCCAATTCTTTGAGCAAATATGCTATGCAGAGGGATGTGTAGGAAACTCTGGGGCTTCTGTCCAACAGGGTAGTAAATGATATAAGGGTCATTTGTGAGAGTAAAGGATTTAAGTATGAATTACAGTCCATATAACCAAAACCAAACCAAACCTGTTGCCGTGGAACAAATTCTGAAGCATAGTGACCTTATAGGACAGAGTAGAACTGCCCTATACAGTTTCCAAGGAGCACCTGGTAGATTCAAACTAGGGACCTTTTGGTTAGCAG
The DNA here is from genome assembly GCF_030014295.1 of Loxodonta africana. Classification (NCBI taxonomy): domain Eukaryota; kingdom Metazoa; phylum Chordata; class Mammalia; order Proboscidea; family Elephantidae; genus Loxodonta; species Loxodonta africana. The sequence goes on along the minus strand of NC_087346.1, from coordinate 98,503,005 downwards.
CCATAGCTCTTAACCACTATGCCACCAGGGTTTTCTGCATTTTATACAGATTGCATAAATTCCCACTGAGACCTCTGCTACTATACCTGTAAACTCTTTTCAAAAACTTTTATTCCAGAAGCCCTAGTAGGGCAGTGGTTAAGAGTCTGACTACTAATCAAAAGTTTGGAATCCATCAGCGGCACCTTGAAAACCCAGTGGGGCAACTCTACTCTGTCCTATAGAGTCGCTATTAGTTGTAATTGACTCAATGGCAACATTGCAATCCCGATGCAATGCAATGAACAAGTACCCTGTCCATTGTAGGAAAGATTGAGATATCCTGTGTCTCTTGGATCTTCCAAAGCTTTCTCCCACAATCACATATTTGGAAATATGCAAATGTAAATAAATCCACTTATACTTTTAATACTTACATCTTTGGAAAAAGTTCATTGGAATGGCAATCTTCCCTTCAAGGCTGCACATGAACCTATGGATTGTCTTCAGACCATGTTGTTCTAAATCTAGGAAAGTATCTAGCTCTTGCCCACAACCTCAAAACATTGGAATCAAATCAAAATTCTATATGACATCTAATTCAATTCTCTTAATTTACAGGGAAAAAAAAAATTAAATCCTAAAGTAATCTTATCAGCAAGTGCCTTTGGAAACAAAGATCAGATTGAAAGCAGAGAGATTTCTAATTTTTACAATGAACAACATGTCTTAGGAGTACAATAAGTAAATTAGATTGAAAAGCCAAGGTGCACTATGATAAAAATACAATAGTCACAAAAGATATTTCTTCCTCCATTTTATACATCGTGTGGTAATATCTTATTTTCTCTTACGTCATATTGAAGATTTTTTCTTGAATTTGGAGAAATTTTCCTGCTCGATTGCATACATCTCAAATGAGCTCCTAAATTATGACCCTTTTTATTCTACCGATCACTAGTAAATTTGATTTTTTTTCTTTTTTCTGGATTACTAAGATCTTGATTAATAGCTGCATTTATTATGTGTCTGAAATTCAACTTGTAAGTTAAATAGGATGATAATTTGACCACAGATTGGAGCCCTGGTGGCACAATGGTTAAGAGCTCAGCTGCTAACCAAAATGTTGACAGTTCAAATCCACCAGCCACTCTTTGGAAACCCTACGGGGCAGTTTTACTCTGTCCTATAGGGTCACTATGAGTCAAAATCAACTTCATGGAAACAGGTTTGGTTTTTCTTTTTTTGGTTTTTCTTAATGAACAATGACATTTTTACTGCGAAGAGCTAGACAGAATACCATCAAAAGTTGCTTGCACCTCCTCGTTGGTAGATTTGTTTGTGTGCAATTATAACTATTTACAGTCAAATGCTGAACATCTCAAACTAATGTCACCATTTATTACAGAAGGCATTTAAGAAGTAGTTGCTTAGAGTGTCCCTGAAACAAAAGACTTCGTAAGAAAGAACTATTCTTCTGTTGTTGGGAAATAATGGAGTAGTTATTTTTTCTAAGCAATTAACTTGACCCTACCCAAATGAAGGTAGATATTCAATGAATTTGTTTTGCTGATCAATGCAAATTCTGTATTATTTAATATGTAAAATACCACTCACTCATCATCTTATAGCTAAGTTAAGTATGTTCTATTTATTACTTTTGTCATGATGTATTTATAAAAGTTATTTTTGAATGAATATGCAGAAGTCTTTTAAGCATGGAAGCCTAAAGCAGGGGTAATCATTATTTAAAGCACAGTGAATAAACTTTATAACTTTCAAAATTTTGTATTTGGTTTACGTGTAGTAGAAGGTCATACAAACACAAGTTCAAATCAGATTTCTGTAAATAACCTACACAAAGTGTCATTAAGAAGATATGCATGGTATAGGAAAAGGTTCATGGTATAATCCCAGGTCCAATGTATATACTTTTGACTCTAATTGTGACTTCCATCAATTTGGACATCTGTTTTTGGAAGTTGCTGTAGTAGTTATTGAACTAAAAGTGTTAGTGAAATATAATAAACATAACTTATCATATGATCTCAATACATTTAGCCAAAAAATCAAGTTTTGGGGTATATAGCAAAATAAAAATGTGAATAGATAGATGAGAGAAAGAGAGAGAGAGATTTCTAATGTTCCTCATCAGGTGATTGCGCCATTCATTTACTCACTGGTTAAAAGAAAGTACCTCTAGCCAGTCCCAGACTTGCATCTTTGTTCACTATGATATTTCTCTGTCGAGGGCCCTGGTGGTGCAATAGTTAAATGCTTTGCTACAAGCTATAATGTTGGCAGTGGAAACCCACCACAGGCAGGACAAAGACCTATCGATCTGCTTCCATAGAGATTAGAGCTTATGGGGCAGGTCTACTCTGTCACATTGGATTCCTATGAGTCTGAGTCAACTCAACAACACTTCTCTGTTACCTGCTGTTAGGGAACTACATTGCCCATATAAGACTTTTGCACTTTTACTAGAATATGCTAGACCCCTTAGTGTAGTGGCTGGTATTTTGCCCCTTTCTTTTTTCCTCTATGCTTAACCCAGAAAAGCCTTCCTGTTGTTTTAGAGTCAACTCTGACTCATAGAGACCCTATATGACAGAGTAGACCTGCCCCACAGGGTTTCCAAGGAGCGGCTGGTGGATTCCAACTGCTAACATTTTGGTTAGCAGCCTAGCTCTTAACCCCTGGGCCACCAGGGCTTCAACCAGTTAAGCATATAGTGGATAATTGAGTCCTCTCTTTTTTCCTCCTGTAAATATAATTCAGTGAATGCTCTTTTCTAAGATTTAGGGACGCGGTATTCCAGAATCTTAAGCTTATAGAACAGCTACCTTTTTCTTCTCTAAAATATGTAAGCGTAAAAATATTATATTTTTCAGGACTTGAAGTATAATAAAAGAAATGATAATGATAATCATTTCACTGGACTATTACATTATGTGCCAAACTAGTTATCTCGACTACTATAACACTTCTATCCGTTTCAGATAGAAGTAAAGTACTTGGGAAACCCTGGTGGCGTAGTGGGTAAGTGCTATGGCTGCTAACCAAGAGGTCAACAGTTCGAATCTGCCATGCGCTCCTTAGAAACTCTATGGGGTACTTCTACTCTGTCCTATAGGGTCTCTATGAGTTGGAATCGACCCAACAGCAGTGGGTTTTTTTAAAGTATATGTTACAAAGACATTGTTTCTATCGTATCACTGTCCTGCTCAAAAGTATTCCTGATCCTTATTATTTGCCAAAAAGAGTTGCAAGTGCTCAGTTTATCAGCACTTGCATCTTTGTGGCTATCAGATAACACCATACTTACACAATCTGTACAGGCTACATGCTTGTGTTCAGTGATATGAACCAATCTAGTACCACCTGATAAAACATAAAAAAGGAGATTTAGTGAGTTCTGTGATGGAGTCAAGAGTTCTTGAAATTGAATCATTAAAATATATTAGGCTACAATGGTAAGAGAAGTTAGGAGAAAGTGAGTGACTAAAATGTTGGGAAGGAGACCAGGGACTTAAGCTCAATATATGCTATGGCTAGAAGTTTTAATACAAAAGAGAGATGTAGAAAGGTAAAATGAAAAGTATGTGATTAGAGAGCTCTTTATTTAGAAGCTGAGGATTTCAAGGTAAGTCAGTTCCTTTTGGCGACTAAATACATGGTACAACTTAGTGAATGATTGAATAGAAATAGAAATAAAATTATTTGAGTTTAAACTGTCTAGTATCTGTGAAGTAAGGATGTTGCAAATGAACCTTACAGAAAATGTAGACACTACTAACTTGGAGAGCTGTAGCTCAGATTTAATGTGTGAACTGTGAATAACAAAAAGTAAAACCTAGGTGATCCATTCATAGAAGGAATAAGTTAGAAATGAGAAATAAGAGCACTGGGCAATCTAATTTTCACTTTTCATCTGAATGTCTCAGTTTGTTGGTCTAAGGCCACATCTTAATTGGCACTCACCTTGCACTAACCAAAAACGAAAACATTAAAACACGTCCATCTACCTTAATTACACTTTCCTTTACAAGTAAATTGCAGTTGCTTTTAATCTCTTTATGGATGCTTTTTGAAAGAATATGTGAGTATGTGAGTATAATCACCAGATTAAGGATTTAACAAAAGATGTATTGTGTGCATGTTTGTGTGCTTTTGTATATGTTTTACAAGAGTAACTAGTAGGGTTGAATTTAAGTAGGAGTTTAAAGTGAGACAATATCACGTTAGAATGCTTTGTATTTGCAAGCAATTTACAAACTAATGTTTGAGATGATTTATATTTGTAAATCCTAAACACTTGCAGTAATATTCATTCTAAGAGTCATAGCTGATTCTAGGTGAAATCTCCCCTATTTTGTCACAAAAATTAAAAAGAAAATAAATTAGCAAAAAGGAATAAGATAAGAAAGAGTCAAACATATATTTTTCTAGCTTTTCTGTAGGGCAATATTTTTTTGGTCTAATAATTCAGAATAAGAAGCTTCACATAATACTGACATTTACTTCTTACCAATATTCTAGGGTCCTTGTTTAGTGGAGTGTTTCTTTTTCTAGCATCCTTGAACACTCATGGATGGTATTTGGGATATCTCTAAAACTGGAGGAAAAAATAGACCTATATGTTTTCTTTTCTTGTATTAAAAAGTTAGCATTTCCTTCAATTTGTATGTGGGAAATAATTTAAAGTAATATATAAGTATCTGTAATTTTGCCCATAATAAAATCTGTAGATATTTCTCTGAGCAAATTATAATTGATAAAGATACTTTAAAATAAATTTAAGCTCAACATTACTTAAACATTCTAGTAGTTATTAGATATTTTCCTAGATGGTATTATTGAATTAATTAATTATATAATTAGTTATTATTTACTTAATAGTGAGTTAATATATCAGCTCAGATTCTCTGGGAGGCAAATACCAAGATAGATTTAGAACTCTGAGAAAATTACTGGTGGAAAGACCTATGAGCTTACTGGGGAGAGCGAGCAAGCGTAGGCAGTTAGTTTTAGACAGGATGCAGGTATGAAACCTGTGAAAGGAGGGAAGAAAGGAAGAGAGACTCATAGATCATAGTGTATCTCTGAGTACTTCTCTGTCAGGCTGGTTGGAAGCCACAGTGCAAGGGTCACCAAGAGAAGTATTCCATGTTGAATAGGAACATCTTGTCTCTATAACTCTATGCTCAGTCAGTGCCTGGGAGCAGCCTGTACAGAGCATGGCCTTGGTGAGAATGCTGAGGTGGATCTTGACAGTGAGCGAGCCTGAGGCCATTGGACAAGTGTGTTCTTCACAGCTACTTTGGTGAAAGGAGATCTAAGCAAAACAATTTCATGGATCCCACAATTAATATATCACTGATTTTCTCCTTATTTTGGTAACTGGTTTAAATACAGTTTGTTTTTTTATAGTAGTTTTTTATTATATTTTGTACATTTTTAAAAAAGCATTATTCTAAGAAGAGCTTAAAAGGCTTTTCCCAACAAATGCCAAAGGGTCTATGACTGAAAAAAATGTTATGAGCCCTTGCCCTAGAAAATACATAAATGGGTGGTATATCAGGACAAATTTCATATGGTGATGGTAAGTTTCCCTAAATATACTCATGTATCATTCTTCTAATAACTCAGTAGGTTGAATTAAATAATCTACCTGAATTGCTTGGCTTCAAGCACTTCCATGAAACTCTCTGTCAAGACTTTCTCCTAATTTTGGTCTGGATATCATACAAAAATATTTTCTGAGAGATTTCAGGAAAATCTTTATTTGGTTCTAGACAAAATTTAAATACATGTGGGTTTTTTGTTTGTTTTAGTGTTTCAACTCTTTTCCTAGCAGAAAGAAAAAAAATGTGTTTCAAACCTCAAGTAAAAATCTGTTTGAATTTGTAACTAAATCAGACCATGAATTGTGTGAGGGAAATATATATACATAATATATAACATATGTAATGTACACATATATAAACATTTAAAAATATACATTATATATACACACACACAGAACTACAAAGCTGTAGCTTGTTATCTTAAATCTCAATTTAGTGTTTGACACAATTTATGTTTCACTAAGGAGATTAAGGTTGTAGGCAGTTAAATGCAGAAAAACTGAAAAACCTGCTAAACCTGTTAGAACAATCTTCCTTTCTGTAGCTAGTGAGAAAAAAATAAAAATAAAATGTCCTGCCAGAGTCAACTTGGTTTTTCTTTTCTTATATGAAGCTTACTCTTTCCCTCAGACATTTGTCTATCCCAACATCCTTGTATTTATATTCCAAATAATCAGGTGATGCTGGGATGTGCTTTTCTTAAGAGCCCCATCTCTTTCTTCTCTCTACACATGGTCTATTAACATAGACTTAGACATATCACATACAACTCAGTCTGTAGAACCCATTTTGCAAATCCTTTCTTTTAGCAGTGAGTAATTTTTTTTTAATAATATTCGGTAGAAACTTCTTTTTGAACTCAGTAAGCAGTCCATTACATGACAGATTTTGATAAAAAGCAAAGAGGGCATAATGGTATCAAAAGTGAAGGGAAAAGTCAGATTTCTCATCGACTATGATTCATGCATTTTGGCCTGAGAAGTAAAAGAAATAAAAGAACTCAAAACTTGATCTTTGTTTAAAACAGATCACTGTTTCCTGATTTCCTGACCCAATTTTTCATAGATTCCAGCGACATCTATTTTGTCACTGTAGAAGAAAAAATGCTTTGATGCTGAGAAGTTTTGTGCTAAGGAAGTGATAAATGGAGTTCTCAAAGGCTAGCTCTGTCACCAGCAGAATAGATTTCTCTACAAACTGTGATATTTGGGATTTGAGTTTTTTTAGGGGAAAATTTGTTCGTAAAGAGAAATTCTCATTTTCAATATCTGTTTTATTTCTGGTGGATTTTCAGGGAGAATGTAAAAAATCATCTCACGGGACTAGGAGAGTAATATTTGCCCTACTTACTAAGAGGCTAAAAGACTGGACTAAAGAAAACTTAAAGATAAAACCACAGCCTGAAAGTTCTTGTTGTATGAGTGTCTTCAGGATTTTATTTTCCTTTGATGTTAAAAGACATGTGGGAAGAAAGGATAGTGTAAAAATTAAAAAAAATAATAATAATTAATTAATTTTTTAAATTTAAGATGGTACAAATGATGTTTGAAAATTGGGCATCTGATATTCATTAGAAAAAATACCCGTACCCTTGACTTTAGCCATATAACCCTAGAGGTTGGCATGCTTGTTGGCCTTCATCGTAACTTTAAAGTGGAGTATGAGAGGTAATTAAGGCGTGGAGGCAGGAAAATTAGTTCATCTCAGTTGGAGGAGCCTCAAATCTAGACTCATGCAAGGAGCATTTGAAACAGCTTTTTGTTTGCTTTTTAGTATCTGAAATCTCCTAGCAGAAAGAAAAAAAATAGAAAAAAAAAGTATTCCAAAACTTCAAGAAGAAATTTGTTTGAATTTGTAGTATTTTAAAGTTGTAATCCACTCAGATTATACTACAGCTGGGTATAATCTATCCATTCATTCATCTTATTATTTATTTATTATTTATTCAACATTGTTCTAGTCTTTGGAGATATAAACAGTCAAGTACATTGCCATCATAGAACTTGTATACTTCAATGAAAAGGCAGATTATAAACAATAGACAAAAAAGTGAGATAAGGGTATGATAAATGCTATGAAGAAAATATGTGGGCAATGGAATAGATAACAAATTGAGTTGCTAATTCCTTCTTTGGTTGGTCAATAGTGGCTTTACTTAAGAGATGACTTTATAAGAAATATGAAAGAAAAAATTTTTCCAGGTGTTCAAAGAGCTGGGACAAATTATTCTTGGTAAATAAAATAGCCTGGAGAATATCCAGGAGCGGGAAACATCTTGGCCTGCTTTGAGAAACAAAAGAAGGCAGTGACTAGAGTAGAGTAAGTAAGGGTAAAGAAAAAAAAAAAATTAAGAATGGTAAATGATAATGTTGGAGAGATTTGTAGATGTCAGCGTTCAGAGAATCGTACAATATCACAAAATTTTTGGATGTTTCTCAAAAAGTTTAGGCAGTTGAGTAACTAGAGCACATTAGTTTTAAAGGATTACTCTGATTTCTTGGCATAGAATCAATTGTAGGGGCAAAGATGGAAGTAGGCTGATAATTTATTGGGGTTTTATTTTGTCTGCCAACCATGCTGAATACAGAAGAGGAGGAGGAATAAGGGATATCATTGTTGATGTCAGATGGATCTTGGCTGAGAATAGAGAATTCAAGAAAGATGTTTACCTGTGTTTTATTGACTATGCAAAGACATTTCACTGTGTGGATCATAACAAATTATGGCTAACATTATAAAGATGGGCATCCCGGAACACCTAATCATTCTCATGCAGTACCTGTACATAGACAACGAAGCAGTCCTTTGAACAGAACAAGGGGATACTATGTGGTTTAAAATCAGGAAAGGTGTGCATCAGGGTTGTATCCTTTCACTGTGCTTATTCAATCTGTACGCTGAGCAAATAATATGAGAAGCTGGACTATAAGAAGGAGAATGCGACATCAGGATTAGAGAAAGACTCATTAACAACCTTGTTTACTGAAAGCGAAAGGACTTGAAGTGCTTACTGACAAAGATCAAGGCTGCAGCCTTTAGTATGAATTAAACCTCAATGTAAAGAAAACAAAAATCCTTACAAGTGTACCAGTGAGCAACATCATGACAAACAGAGAAAAGATTGAAATTGTCAAGGATTTCATTTTACTTGGATCCACAACAACCATGGAAACAGCAGTCAAGAAATCAAATTATGGATTGCATTGGACAAATCTGCCACAAAAGACCTCTTAAAGTGTTGAAAAGCAAAGATGTCACTTTGAGACTAAGGAGAGCCTGACCCAAGCCATGATATTTCAAATTGCCTCATAAGCATGTGAAAGCTAGAAAATAAATAAAGAAGACCAAAGAAGAATTTATGCTTTTGAATTATGGTGTTGGCAACAAAAATATTGAATATACTATGGACTGCCAAAAGAAGAACAAGTCTGTCTTGGAAGAAGTACAGCCAGATTGCTACTTGGAAACGTGCATGGCAAGACTTCATCTCACTTTGAACATGTTATAAGAAGAGACCAGTCTCTGAAAAAGGACACCATGCTTGGTAAAGTAGAGGGTCAACAAAAAAGAGTAAGACCCTGAAGGAGATAGATTGACATAGTGGCCTCAACAATGGACTTAGACATAGCAATGATAGTGAGGATGGTGCAGGACTGGGCAGTGTTTCATTCTGTTGTAGGGTCACTATGAGTTGGAATGGACTAGACACTACCTAACACCACCACCATGGAAATTAGCATCTCTTTTGGTATTTAAGACTAGGGGGGAAAAAAAAAAACTAAAAATACACTTTAGAGTGTTTAAATGAATAAATTTTATCATGGATGCATTAACTGACATAATAAATAAGATAAAACATTAAGCTTTCCCAGAAATAATCTTCTAGCTATATGTTGATCATATTACATAGTCACTATCCTTCAAGAACCTTCTACATACACTATGTTGAGAGTTCCAAATAAGCTCAATATAGATGTAAGGGAAGAGAGACATTATTCTCTGGGCAGGAAATACTTCTAATAAGTTATATTGTTCTGCTTTACTACTTTTGTGAGCCATTGTGATACAGATGTAGAAAAAAGCGTAATGTTGCCAACATAATATTGAGCATAAAATAAGTAAATAAGAACACCATTTAACTATTGCAGCAGGAAGAGACACAGCATCCATGTTTCTGCCTGAATCAGCCATGGTTCTCCTAGAGAAACAGAACCAGCACATATATTGCCAGAAATTGGATTACACAATTGTGAGGCATGGCTAGACATGTCTGAAATCTGTAGAGGACGCTGGTGAACTAGAAGCTATTAGGCAGGGCTTGACTCTTCTGTCCACAGGTAGAATTTCTTTTTCCTCAGGCCAACAGCAATTTTGCTCCTTTTAACTGATTTGATGAGGCACGTTCAGATTCAAGGATGATCCTCTTTATTTAAAGTTAATGGATTTTAGATATTAATCACATTTGCAAAATGCTTTTACAGAAATACCTAGAATAGTGTCTGATTGAATAACTGGGTACCATAACCTACTCATGATGGCACAAAAATGTCCATCACACTGCCCAACCTAAGGTATGTTTTCACCTCACATTATAATCTGGCACTGTCTAGTGCAAGAGAAAATTTACATGTGCAAACACAGTTACCTAGAACATGGTGGGACAAACACAAAAGAAGGAATAGAATTTGGAAAATAAAAGGAGAATAAAAATGTGAACTGAGAATTTAGAATGAATATTCTTTGCGGAACCTGACTAAGGGTTTTCATCCTTTCCCCAAAAAAGAGGAATAAATCATTGTTTATATCAGGACTTCGTGCCATATATTTTATGACAATGTGAATTGTATGGTAAAATGTATATTTTGCCTCAAAATAATTTGAATTTTCCAAACTCAATGATTTGTTCCTATAAATATCAAAATTAAAGAACCCTCAGCATTTCACTCTCTCACTGCTTCATTTTCCCCTCAAAAATATCTGTGGAATGCTAGTATGTGCCAAACTCCAAGGTGTGTTGCAATCCAGTTGCAGATGTTGCCTCTGCCTTCAATTGACTCTACAGTTTAAGGGTGTGTACACTATATGGAGTAACCTCAATACAGTGTGGGGAAAACTATGACTGAATAGTTACCCAGATTTTTGGCCTTATAAGATGGTGATTTATTCCAGATATGTAGGATCAGTGTGTTCTTCCTAGTAGAGTTAACATCAAAGCTGAACACTGAAATTTAAGTAGACCTTAGCCAAATGAAGATAAAAGAGGTGAGTGCTATAGGTATAAATACCTTGCAAAAGACTGTACTACAAATATCACAAGAAAAGTAGAAAACAAACGTCTCACCAGAATGGATAGTTAAATCGGGATGGAGAGTGCCCTGTGCTTTGTGGTATGCAATGGTGGTAGCCTAGGTTGTGGGGGTAGGGGGAGAGGAGCACCTGAGTAATGTGTAGAGAGGTTTGGGTGATAGGAATAGTCCTGACCATTCAGGCCTGTAGCCATGTTAACATGCTGGTCCCTACCTAACTGCTCTGGGGAATCATGGAAGAGTTTTTATCAGACCAGTCACATCGTAAAATGTAAATTTAAAAGAGATTGGCTGCAACATGGAGAATGTATTGAAGAATGGTAAGAGGGGTACAAAAAGAATAGATGTTTGTATTCTTGGAAGAAATATACCAGCAAGAGAAAGCAATATCCTGACCAGGCCACCCTCCTGGAACCAGTCCCCAGCCACTGGGTCCTGAAAAAAAGCCTCATAGGCACAAGTCCAGAAGGTTCTCAGGGCATCTGGTTGAATCCACACACAGAATTGTGGGTCAAAGAATAACTCAAAAGGAGAAATGGGATGGGGCACTGCACCCACCATGCAGCCCAGCAGATGTTACTACCCAGCCCCAGACATGCCCAGGTACCAAAGAAGGACTTAAAAATGTCAAGGAAGTTACTCCAAAAAGCGAGACCACCTGAGGCACAGGGCAAGAGCACAGGTCTCTTCTTAAATATTCCAGGTAATATTACTTCCCCATGAGGTCATATACAAATAAATGCTGCAGCAACTGCTATAAGATGTTACTTGAATAAAGGAATCAAGCAGAACAATATCACTTACTAGAAGTATTTCCTGCTCAGATGATGATGGATACGCAGCACAAAACGTTTGTATAACTTTTAAATTACTGAGTTCTATTCAAGGCTAGATAATACAAATACTTAAATGAAATAAGGAACATTTTGAATATTTACAAAGCACCTTTTCCTGCTGAATCTGTAAGTTTAACATACATAATTTTTGTTTACCAAAATTCTATTTCTAAATATGGTTTCTTTTAAAAATTATTTTAAACAAGTGAAATTATTCTCTTATACTTTCAGAAAGAAATTAGTATGGAAACATTATTTACCAAGAAGTAACAAAAAATCCAAATAATGCACAGGGAAAAAGAAGAAAATCATGTTTATTATAATCTCTGTCAGGCACCAAGACATGACTAGGTGCGCATTTGTAATGATGCGTGCAAATGTCAAGGAAGGTTGTACAAAGAAAGTTCAAGACCTCAGAACTGGGTAAAACAGAAAGAACCATTTATTTGTCTTTGATATCCAAAAAGCAGGCTGGATGACTCTCCTGCACTTATGCATTTGTGAGATGGACTGAAAAGAAACACTGACATTTTCCCTCATGACACTACCTTTTATCTGACTTCTGAATCTACTATTTTAGAAAACACATTTTGGAAAAAGCACTATGCTTTTTCTCCAGAGTCCATATTATTTTGGTTTAAAAGCACCACCCTATAAATTGGAACAAATTTAGAAAGCAACTTTTCACTATATTTGATTGATCTGTATAACAGCTATGCACTTGACTCAGTATTTTCATTTCTGGAATGTTTTACCTAAGAGAAAGAAAAACATAAGAACTTTTGTCAGTATATATGGAGTCCTTGAGTGGCAAAAATGATTAAGCACTTGACTACAAACCAAATACTGGCAGTTCGAGGCCATGCAAAGATGCCTCAGATGACAGGCCTGGCGATGTGCTTCCGAAAGGGCACAGCCTTAAAAATCCTATGGAGAGGCGGTGCCAAGATGACTGACTAGGTAGAAGCTACCTCGGATCCCTCTTGCAACAAAGATTCGGAAAAACAAGTGAATCGATCACATACATGGCAATCTACGAACCCTGACCAACAAACACAGATCTAAAGAGTTGACCTGAGTGACAGAGACTCAGCCAGCACAAGCAGGCTGCACACTGATAGGGCTAACGAGAGAACGAGCAACCACGGGGAAGCAGCGACTGTTCTCGGAGCCTGAAGCCAGCGTCCCAGTCAGAAAACCTTGGTGCCAGGCTTTGGACTGGGCGCAGGGGAGCTGAGCATGGCGTCCTGAGACCGCGCAAATACCAAATGCAGCCCTAGCCCCCTGAAGTGACCTCAGGGGAAGCCCAGCCAGTGCACACAGTCAACGCAGTGATGCAGCTGACAGGAGGAGAAGTCACCAGGAGGCAGTGACTGGTTTTGGAACCTGGAGTGCAGCGTTCCAGCCGGGGAAACTTGGCGCTGGGCTTTGGACTGGGAGTGAAGGAACTGACCGTGGCTTCTGAGACACCACAAACACAGAACGTGGACGTGACCCTCGGGGGCAATCTCGACACAGCCAGCGCACACAGACTACCTGCCCCTCAGGAATCTCAAACAAAACAGTCATCACCAAGCAAGATAAGTAACTTCGTCTATATTCCTGGGTGCTACTCTCCCCTATCTATCTGATCCCTCCCCTCCCTTCCTAGGCAGCATCATTAACATTGGAATTTCCTGGGCCAGAGAGTGAAGTGCTCTGTGTTTTTTTTTTTTTTTTTTTTTGCCTTTTCCTAACCTATTCTCCTGGCCTGAGAGAAGGAGCTACAAAAAACGCAGGGACCAAAAATCATTCCCTGACTTCCCAAAATTGGACTAAAAATACAGAACCAGCTCCAGCTAAGCATATGAGATCCACAGTCTTGGGCTTTCATCCTTACAGGGAACAAGGTGGCTATTATAATGCAAAGGCAATTCTGATAGGGATCTGACTGTAATTGTTTTAGCAGATTACAGGAAAGACAAGTTCTCCAGGTCTGATATCTACCTATTAAACACAGCCCTCACTGACCCACAACGGGGAACTGAGGGCTGAAGCTCTGCCCAAACCACCTAACCTCCTGCCATAGGGGTCTGAGGATAGTGACATCTACCAATCTATAGAGGTACATGCATTGGTTGCCTAAGATACAGCAGCAGAGCCCACCCACCAAAGTGCTTTAGGAATAGAGACACACCTACCTCACAGGCACTTGAGGGAAGCCTGTCACCATCCTGCCTCCCCTGGAGTGTGACCCCCTGCTGCTACTAGAATCTGGTGCACACAACTATCACCACTGCTGCTCTAAGTGAATAGGTGATAGTCTACACCACACACTTGCTGATTCAAAATCAGATTCTACTTAACAATACTGAATAGGCTCTTAGGCTTATATATCTGGTAACAGCCCAAACAAGCTGGTAATAGGACATAAGTGATGCAAAGGCTACAACAATCAAGACAGCGCAATCTAGTAGCCCATCTACATATATTGAAAGAAAACAAAACAAAATAAGACAGTAAGCAAATATAAAATAAATCATTACAATATCTTATAGATGGCTCGGAGACAGCAGTCGATATCAAACCACATAAAGAAACAGACCATGATTGCTTCTACAACTCCCCAAATTAAAGAATCAAAATCTTTCCCAAATGAAGATACAATCCTGGAATTGCCAGATGCAGCATATAAACAGCTAATTTACAGAATGCTTCAAGACATCAGGGATGACCTCAGAAATGAAATAAAGCAAACTACAGAAAAAGCCAAGGAACACACTGATAAAGCAGTTGAAGAAATCAAAAAGATTATTCAAGAACATAGTGGAAAATTTCATAAGCTGCAAGAATCCATAGAGAGACAGCAATCAGAAATCCAAAAGATTAACAGTAAAATTACAGAATTAGACACCTCAATAGGAAGTCAGAGGAGCAGAATCGAGGAATTGGAATGCAGAGTGGGGGAGCTGGAGGATAAGGCAATTGACAACAATATAGTTGAAGAAAAATCAGATAAAAGAATTAAAAAAAATGAAGAAACCCTAAGAATCACGTGGGACTCTATCCAGAAGAATAACTTACGTGTGATTGGAGTTCCAGAACAAGGAGGGATAACAGAAAATACAGAGAGAATAGTTGAAGATCTGTTGGCAGAAAACTTCCCTGACTTCATGAAAGAAGAAAGGATCTCTATCCAAGATACTCTTCAAACCCCATATAAGATAGATCCAAAAAGAAAATCACCAAGACATATTATCATCAAACTTGCCAAAACCAAAGATAAAGAGAAAATTTTAAAAGCAGCCAGGGACAAAAGAAAGGTCTCCTACAAAGGAGAATAAATAAGTTCAGACTACTCAGCAGAAACCATGCAGTCAAGAAGGCAATGAGATGACATATATAGAGTACCGAAGGAGAAAAATTGCCAGCCAAAGATCATATATCCAGCAAAACTCTCTCTGAAATATGAAGGCGAAATTAAGATATTTACAGATAAATACAAGTTTAGAGAATTTGCAAAAACCAAACCAAAGCTATAAGAAATACTAAAGGAAATTGGTCGGAAAATCAATAATATCAGATACCAGCACAAAAAAAACTCACAGAACAGAACATCCTGATATCAACTCAAATAGGGAAATCATAAAAACAAATTAAGATTCATTTTTAAAAAGAAAAAAATGTTCAAAACAGGGAATCATAGAAGTCAATATGTAAAAGATCACAGTAATCAAAAAGAGGTACTAAATACAGGAGACATAGAACTGCCATATGGAGAGGAAAACAAGGCGATACAGGATGATAAAAGTTAGGTTTTTAACTAGAAAAATGGGGTAAATATTAAAGTAACCACAAAGAGGTCTAACAATTCCATAACTCAAAATAAAAACCAAGAAAAACATAACGACTCAGCAAAAATAAATTCACTGTCCATGAAAATGAGGAACACACAATTTACAAAGAAAAACATCTAAGCACAAAAAATAAGTGGAAAAATGAAATTGTCAACAACATACACAAAAAAGCATCAAAATGACAGCACTAAAATAAAAGTACTTATCTATAATTACGCTGAATGTAAATAGACTAAATGCATCAATAAAGAGACAGAGAGTCTCAGACTGGATAAAGAAACACGATCCATCTATATGCTGCCTACAGGAGATAGACTTTAGACTTCGAGACACAAACAAACTAAAACTCAAAGGATGGAAAAAATATATCAAGCAAAAAACAATCAAAAAAAGCAGGAGTAGCAATATTAATTTCTGACAAAATAAACTTTAAAGTTAAATCCACCACAAAGGATAAAGAAGGACACTACATAATGATTAAAGGGACAACTGATCAGGAAGACATAACCATATTAAATATTCATGCAGTCAATGACAGGGCTCCAAGATACATAAAACAAACTTTAACAGAACTGAAAAGTGAGATAGACACCTGCACAATTGTAGCAGGATACTTCAACACACCACTGTCAGAGAAGGTTAGGACTTCCAGTTAGAAGCTCAACAGAGACATGGAAGACCTAATTGCTACAATCAACCAACTTGACCTCAGAGACTTATACAGAACACTCCTCCCAAAAGCTGCAAAGCATACTTTTTTTTCTAGTGCACATGGATCATTCTCTAGAATAGATCACATCTTAGGTCATAAAACAAACCTTTGCAGAATCCAAAACATCGAAATATTACAAAGCATCTTCTCAGACCACAAGGCAATGAAACTAGAAATCAATAACAGAAAAATCAGGGAAAAGAAATCAAATACTTGGAAACTGAACAATACCCTGCTGAAAAAAGACTGGGTTATAGAAGACATTAAGGAGGGAATAAGGAAATTCATAGAATGCAACGAGAATGAAAACACTTCCTATCAAAACCGCTGGGACACAGCGAAAGCAGTGCTCAGAGGTCAATTTATATCGACAAATGCACACATACAAAATGAAGAAAGAGCCAAAATCAGAGAACTGTCCCTACAACTTGGGCAAATAGAAAGCGAGCAACAGAAGAATCCATCAGGCACCAGAAGAAAATAAATAATAAAAATAGAGCTGAACTAAATGAATTAAAAAAAAAAAACAGAAAAACAATTGAAAGAATTAACAAAGCCAAAAGCCGGTTCTTCGAAAAAATTAACAAAATTGATAAACCATTGGCCAGGCTGACTAAAGAAATACAGGAAACAAATAACCCAAACAAGAAACGAGATGGGCCATATCACAACAAAACCAACTGAAATTAAAAGAATGATATCAGATTATTATGAAAAATTGTTGTCTAACAAATTTGCAAACCTAGAAGAAATGGATGAATTCCTACAAAAACACTACCTACCTAAACTAACACAATCAGAAGTAGAATAACTAAATAGACCCATAACAAAAAAAGAGATTGAAAAGATAATCAAAAAACTTCCCCCAAAAAAAGCCCTGGCCCAGACAGCTTCACTGCAGAGTTCTACCAAACTTTCAGAGAAGAGTTAACACCACTACTACTAAAGGAATTTCAAAGCATAGAAAATGATGGAATACTAACTAACTCATTCTATGAAGCCACCATATCCCTGAAACACAAACCAGGTAAAGACACCACAAAAAAAGAAAATTACAGACGTATATTACTCATGAACATAGATGCAAAAATGCTCAACAAAATTCTAGCTAATAGAATCCAACAACATACCAAAAAAATAATCCACCACGACAAAGTGGGATTATACCAGGTTTATGGAAGATTGGTTTAGTAGTAGAAAAACCATTAATGTAATCCACCATATAAATAAAACAAAAGACAAAAACCACATGATCTTATCAGTTGATGCAGAAAAGGCATTTGACATAGTCCAACACCCATTTATGATAAAAACTCTCAGCAAAGTAGGAATTGAAGGAAAATTCCTCAACATAATAAAGGGCATCTATACAAAGCCAACAGCCAACACCATTCTAAATGGAGAGAGCCTGAAAGCATTTCCCTTGAGAACGGGAACCAGACAAGGATGCCCTTTATCACTGCTCTTATTCAACATTCTGCAGAAAGTCCTAGCCAGAGTAATTAGGCTAGACAAAGAAATAAAGGGCATCCAGATTGGCAAGAAAGAAGTAAAATTATCTCTATTTGCAGATGACATGATCTTATACACAGAAAACCCTAAGGAATCCTCCAGAAAAATCCTGAAACTAATAGAAGAGTTTGGCAGAGTTTCAGGTTTCAAGATAAACATACAAAAATCACTTGGGTTCCTCTACATCAACAAAAAGAACATTGAAGAGGAAATCAAATCAATACCATTCACAGTAGCCCCCAAGAAGTTAAAATACTTAGGAATAAATCTTTCCAAAGATGTAAAAGACCTATACAAAGAAAACTACAAAGTACTAGTGCAAGAAAATAAAAGGGACCTAGATAAGTGGAAAAACATACCTTGCTCATGGATAGGAAGACTTAGCATGGTAAAAAAGTCTATTCTACCAAAAGCCATCTATACATACAATGCACTTCCGATCCAAATTCCAATGTCATTTTTTAATGTGATGGAGAAACAAATCACCAACTTCATATGGAAGGGAAAGAAGCCCCAGATAAGTAAAGCATTACTGAAAAAGAAGAAGAAAGTGGGAGGCCTCACTCTACCTGATTTTAGAACCTATTATACAGCCACAGTAGTCAAAACAGCCTGGTACTGGTACATCAACAGGCATATAGACCAATGGAACAGAATTGAGAACCCAGATATAAATCCATCCACGTATGAGCCGCTGATATTTGACAAAGGCCCAGTGTCAGTTAGTTGGGGAAAAGATAGTCTTTTTAACAAATGGTGCTGGCATAACTGGATATCCATTTGCAAAAAAATGAAACAGGACCCATACCTCACTCCATGCACAAAAACTTACTCCAGATGGATCAAAGACCTAAACATAAAGACTAAAACGATAAAGATCATGGAAGGAAAAATGGGGACAACGTTAGAAGCCCTAATATAAGGCATAAACAGAATACAAAACGTTCCTAAAAATGACGAAGAGAAATCAGATAACTGGGAGCTCCTGAAAATCAAACACCTATGCTCCTCTAAAGACTTCATCAAAAGAGTAAAAAGACCACCTACAGACTGGGAAAGAATTTTCAGCTGTCACATCTCCGACCAGCGCCTGATCTCTGAAATCTATATGATTCTGTTAAAACTCAACCACAAAAAAGACAAACAACCCAATCAAAAAGCTGGCAAAGGATACGAACATGCACTTCACTATAGAAGATATTCAGGCAGCTAACAGATACATGAGAAAATGCTCTCGATCATTAGCCATTAGAGAAATGCAGATTAAAACTACAATGAGATTCCATCTCACTCCAACAAGGCTGGCATTAATCCAAAAAACACAAAATAATAAATGTTGGAGAGGCTGTGGAGGGATTGGAACTCTTATACACTGCTGGTGGGAATGTCAAATGGTACAACCACTTTGGAAATCTATCTGGCGTTATCTTAAACAGTTAGAAATAGAACTACCATACAACCCAGAAATCCCACTCCTCGGAATATACCCTAGAGAAATAAGAGCCTTCACACGAACAGATAAATGCACACCCATGTTTATTGCATCACTGTTTACAATAGCAAAAAGCTGGAAGCAACGAAGGTGTCCATCAACGGATGAATGGGTAAATAAATTATGGTATATTCACACAATGGAATACTATGCATTGATAAAGAACAGTGAGGAATCTGTGAAACATTTCATAACATGGAGGAACCTGGAAGGCATTATGCTGAGTGAAATTAGTCAGATGCAAAAGGACAAATACTGTACAAGACCATTATTATAAGATCTTGAGAAATAGTATAAACTTAGAAGAACACATTCTTTTGTGGTTATGAGAGGGGGGAGGGAGGGAGGGTGGGAGAGTGGGAGAGGGCTATTTACTGATTAGTTAGTAGATAAGAACTACTTTAGGTGAAGGGAAGGACAATACTCAATACACGGAAGATCAGCTCAACTGTACTGGACCAAAACCAAAGAAGTTTCCGGGATAAACTGAATGCTTCGAAGGTCAGCGGAGCAAGGGCAGGGGTTCGGGGTGTATGGCTTAAGGGGACTTCTAAGTCAATTGGCAAAATAAATTCTATTAAGAAAACATTCTGCATCCCACTTTGAAGTGTGGCGTCTGAGGTCTTAAATGCTAACGAGCGACCCTCTAAGACGCATCAATTGGTCTCAACCCACCTGGATCAAAGGAGAATGAAGAACACCAAGGTCACACGATAACTATGAGCTCAAGAGACAGAAGGGACCACATGAACTAGAGACTTACATCATCCTGAGACCAGAAGAACTAGATGGTGCCTGGCTACAACCGATGACTGCCCTGACAGGGAGCACAACAGAGAACCCCTGAGGGTGCAGGAGAACAGTGGGATGCAGACCCCAAATTCTCATAAAAAGACCAGACTTAATGGTCCGACTGAGAATAGAAGAATCCCGGCGGTCATGGTCATTGGCCCAGGACAGGAACCATTCCCGGAGACAAATCATCAGACATGGAAGGGACTGGATAATGGGTTGGAGAGAGATGCAGATGAAGAGTGAGCTACTTGTATCAGGTGGACACTTGAGAGTGTGTTGGCATCTCCTGTCTGGAGGGGAGATGGGAGGGTAGAGAGGGTTAGAAACTGGCAAAACGGTCATCAAAGGAGAGACTGGAAGGAGGGAGCGAGCTGATTCATCAGCGGGAGAGTAAATGGGAGTATGTAGTAAGGTGTATATAAGTTTATATGTGACAGACTGACTTGATTTGTAAACTTTCGCTTAAAGCACAATAAAAATTATTTAAAAAAAAAAACCCAATGTAACATTTCTTCACTGCATTCATGAGGTCGCCATGAGTCAGAATCAACTCGACGGCGACTAACAACGACATCGGTACATGAGATGATGTTTGTTGCATTGCTATTCATAAAAGGCAAGAAGAAAAAAAAAACAAGTAATTAAATACTTAACTATATTAGTGGATATCTATATGATGGACTCTAAAAATATTATGAAAAGTAAAGATTTAAGATAACGTTAATGAGAGAATATTATTATGTTAAGTGAAAAAGCAATGCAAAAACTTTACATACATATTTGATCCTAATTTATAATTTGGTACATATATAAAAACACATGCACATCTATATATAAGAATATCTCTCACCTACAGTTATACATTCACTCGATTTGGGTCCTCCCCTACAAAATATTTCAACTATATTTAAGCTCTATAAGCCAAAACTAAACCTTTTGCAGTAGAGTTGATACTGACTCATAGCAACCCTATATAGGTCAAGCTAAAACTGTTCTTGGCTTGCTTTATTAGTTTCCACCTTACGGTTTAGGACATAGTACCTGGAAAGTTATCATAGGTTTTTCCTGCTTTTCATATATATTGAATTATTTTGAAAAGGTATAAAGGCATTATCATTGAGCTTTTCATGCCTAAATGGTTTAAAACTTTACATTGCACAAGTTCATATTCTGTCTCTTCTGATCCATTCTTGTCTCTGCTCTTATGAATTTCTGTCCCTT
This sequence comes from Loxodonta africana, assembly GCF_030014295.1. NCBI lineage: Eukaryota > Metazoa > Chordata > Mammalia > Proboscidea > Elephantidae > Loxodonta > Loxodonta africana. The sequence continues at coordinate 98,481,686 of NC_087346.1, read as the reverse complement.
TTTCAGTTGTCTCTATTAAGCTGTCTTTTCTATGCTGACTACACATTCAAACTTGCCCAATATACTCATTTTTTAAATAAATTTTATGTTTTTTAAGAATGGTAGGGTCTAATGCAGAAATTCCATTTATCCAACCAGCATAAAACCAAAATATAACAAAGAAAGATTGTAATAATGAGTAATTATGACATATAAGTTGATAATATTTGGACCTAAAATATTTTGCTGATATTGTAGAAAGCTTATCTAACCAAATGGTTATATTGCTCTTCCTATTTACTGACTTCTAGTGGACTTTTTTTTTCTAATTTAAACAGAAACAACATTACTTGAATAGGGAAATAAATTTTTGTTTGAAGCAATTATTGCTGTCACCAAACTCTCATCGTATGAAACATCTAAGGCAAAACACGTCATTATACTTATACATGGAACGTATCTACATATTTACGGGTAAAATTAATAACTTGAAAACTAGTTAAACTGGAATCATACTCCTAAAAACCCATAATTTATATTTCATTTTCACCTCTTGGTTTAAAAACTCATTTCACTATCTGTTGCCATTAATATATTTGAATTTCTAAATGACTCTGTGAACTCCGCACCAGGCACCAGAGATTAAAAAAAAAAAAAATGTAGAAGTTATAGGCAGGGGCAGATTAACCAGTAGGCATGGTATACACTGGTTTACAGTAAGCAAGGTATGCATGGGCATAACTATGCTTACTCACTGGTGTGTAGTGCATAGCTCCACCTGGTTTTCATATGTGACTCATAGCAACACTACAGGAGAGAGTAGAACTCATAGTGATCCTATAGGACAGAGTAGAACTGCCCCATAGGGTTTCCTAGGCTGTAATGTTTATGGGAGCAGTTTGCCAAGTTTTTTCTCCTGTGGAAGTGCTGGTTTAGTTCCAACTGTTGACCTTTTGGTTAATAGCCAAATGCCACCAGGGCTCCTTGATAATTTTTGTTAAAGGTGTTATATTTAAAATTCCTGGAGAGAGAGCCTCTATACATTTTTTTTCAAAAATAACATTGTGCTTGATGAAGTTAAAGTCATATATTCATAATTAAGTGCATGCCCTTCACACTTTTCTAGAGGTTAAGACATTGATGCTATCTTTTTGCCTTTTTTTTTTTTACAGTATTTCAAAATTATAAATAACTTGGAGACATTTTATGTCCGTTCCATCTTTGAAGACTCAATTGCACCCAATTTCTTTATTTCTTCAAATATTTCTCTCTTTCTCCTCCTTTTGGCAGCCTGATACACAAATGTTATACCTTTCAATAGTGTTCAAAGTTTCTTGATGTATCATTCTATTTCATCATTCTTTCTTTTTCTTCCTTCTTGTGTTTCCTTTTCAAAAGTTTCTATTGACCTATCTTAAAGTTAACTGATTCTTTCCTTATCTATGTTGAGTCTATTGTTGAGCCCACCAATGGCTTTCTTTGTTTCTATCACTCTGTTTTTGATTACTAGCATTTCTTTTTTTTAATCTGTCTTTTTCCTATCTCTCTGCTGACATCATCAATCTTATTATGCATGTTGTCAACTTTTTCCATTAGCGTCTGTATTAAGGGTCCCCCAAGACTACTTCAGAATTGATGATTCAACGAAGGACTCACAAAAAAAAAGCTGGTGTATACCTGGTTACTGTTTATTATAGTGAAAGGATAGAGATCAAAATTAGAGAAAGGAAAAGCCACATGGGATCAAATCCAAGAAAAACCAAGTGCAAGCTTCTAGTTGTCCTCTCTCAGTGGCATTGCACAGACATGCCTAATTCTCCCAGTAATGATGAGGGTTAAATGTACGGAGTATACCAACAGGGATGCTCATCTGAGACTTGGTGTCAAGGGTTTCTCTTGGGGGTCATTCACATAGGTGTGCAATATCTATGTGACTGACCTGAACTTCTCAGACTCCAGCAAAAATGCGCATTCACCACAAAATACATTGGTAGCATAAAACTCTCTTAACAGGCAGGATATTTCAAGGAATCAGATCTCATCTTCCAGGAACTAGACAATGGCTAGTTGTGAAAAGAGGCCTTTCTTGAGAATCTGTATGATTTCAGCAACCCAGCTCTGCTGAGTTAACTCTTTCCTACATGGATTCTTCAACATGCAATTTATAGTTAATTTTAATGGTTTCTTTGATAATTCCAACATCTGGGTCATATCAAAGTGTGGTTCTAATGATTGCTTTGCCTCTTCAGATTGTTTTTAGTTGCTTTTTGCATATCTTGCAATTTTTCAAACCCAAGTATTTTGTATAAGGTACAAAATGGCACGAATGGTTAAACACATGAGAAGTTGGCAGTTTTAACCCACCGTGAGGTGCCTCAGAAGAAAGACCTGGATAAATATTTCCAATGGTTGCAATAATCAAAAACCTATGGAATGCAGTTCTACTCTGCAAAACACGGGGTTGCCAGGAGTTGGAATTGCCTTGATGGCAACTGGTAACAGGTACTGAAGTAATAAGCCAATAGTGTAATGATTCATGCTAATCTGCCTGGGAGATGGACTGTGTTTAATATTTTCTGTAGGTATATATACTGGATGCTTCAAATTCCTCTAATGGACTTACAATTCTTCCCCTCTTATATTTGGAGGACCTCTTTGTACAGCCCCTGAGAGAGAGGTGCATCTTGCAGATCATTTATCTATGTTGTTGCTGTTGTTGGGTGACTTTGAGTCAGCTCCAACTCAGCAACTTTATGTATACCCAAAGGAAATGTTGCCTAATCCTGTGCCATCTTCATGATCCTGTTATGTTTGAGTTCAGTGTTGTAGTTATTACGTCAATCCATCTCATTGGGAATTTTCCTCATTTTATTGAAACTCAAATTTACCAAACATGAAGCCCTTTTCTAAAGATTTGTCTTTCCTAATGACATATCCAAAGTAGGCAAACAGAAGTCTCCCTATCACTTCTAAGGAACATTCTGATTGTATTTCTGCTGAGACTGATTTGTTCCTTCTTCCGACAACCCACAGTATATTGAATACTCCTCTCCAACACCACAATTCAAATGCCTCAATTCTTCTGTCTTCTTTTTTCATTGTCCATAATTTAGTGTAATTATTACTAGAAGCTTGTTGCTATGCTGATAGGATGTGATGGAGATGAGGGCATTCTCTAATCTTCTAATAAGTATCATTCTTTTAGTAGGCTTGTGTCTTGAGTTTAGCCTTACCAAGTGTTTCTGTCCAACCTCTGAAGGTAGATATTTTTCATTTCTGTTCCTTAGTTCTTTGTCAGTTACAGCATTACCAGTCTATTTTCTTGAAGTATTCTCCCTTTTGGCTATGTCTTGTATTTATTTACTTATTTCCTTATGTGTGAAAGAAAGGCTGCAGCAAACTAGAATTTCCTTTCCTTAGCTGGGATAATGTTACAGAATTGCCGTATGGCCAGATCATTTGCCTGAAGAGTAGGCCTTTGTTACAGGGAACGGTCTGGAAGGATTTTGTGATGGCTACTCCCTATTTACCCTGCCAAGTCCACATAGGAAGCTGTTTGGGTTTTTCCTCAGAAAAACTTGACGGGGTTCCTTGAAAAAAAAGGACGTGGAATTGTGAGATTCTCCCCAGGATTGTAGGCTCCTGGAGCTCTCACTCTCATGCTAGTCTATACTCAGCCTCCAGAAATTGGTCAAAATTACTATTTATAAGAGTCCCTAGCCATTTACTGCATATAATAGCTTTTACCCCAGATAATCAAATCTCAAATGCTGTATTTCCTAGGATGTGCCTGATGCTCCAGATTTTTGAGGTTGAAGTTAACCCTGCAACTTCAGTTATCTCGTGGGTCCAAAAGTCACTGACTTTCAGTTAGCTTAGCCTTTGCTTGTTGTCAGATAAGAGTAACAACTTCCAAGATCTTTTTTATGTTAGAACTAAAACTAGAAGTCAATTCATTTCTTAGTGAGTGAATTGAAGTGTGGGACACAGAAGCACAGAAAGTTAGCTTACTTGGAAGTTTAAGTACAGAATAGTGGTAAAAGGACAATTTTACGTGCTGGTGGTAGAAAAGAAATGAATTTGTAATTTTGAAATAGAAATATATCTTCTTTTATAGCATTTTTTAAAAAGATGACTCACCTAAAGAAAGCCTAATCAGCAAATTCAAGGCAGAAAATAGTTGCTATTGTTGTTAGATGCCATCGAGTCATTTTTGACTCATATCGACTCTATGCACAACAGAACAAAACATTGTCCGGTCCTGCACCATCCTCAAAATTTTTGCTATGCTTGAGTCTATTGTCGTAGCCACTATGTCAATCCGTCTCTTTGAGGGTCTTCCTCTTTTTCACTGACCCTTTACTTACCTCAATAAATGTAAAGGCACTCCATGTTCATTAATTGTTGTTGGGTGTCATTGAATCAGTTCCAACACACAGCGACCCTATGCACAACAGAATGAAACACTGCTGGGTTCTGTGCCATCCTCATAATTGTTGCTATGCTTGAGCCCATTGTTGCAGCTACCATGTCAATCCATCTCTTTGAAGGTTTTCCTCTTTTTCACTGACCCTTTACTTTACCAAGCACGATGTCCTTCTCCAGGGACTGATCCCTCCTAATAACATGTCCAAAGTATGTGAGACATAGTTTCACCATCCTTACTTCTAAGGAGCATCCTGGTTGTACTCCTTCCAGGACAGATTTGTTCCTTCTTCTGGCAGCCTGTGCTATGTTCAATATTCTTCATCAATACCATAATTCAAAGGCATCAATTCTTCTTCGGTCTTCCTTATTCATTGTCCAGCTTTCACATACATATAAGGTGACTGAAGACATCGTGGCTTGGGTCAGGCCGCTTAAATAACAACAAAGTTTTAATGATTTAAAGTTTTAATTAAGGATTGTTACTGTTCAGCTCTTAAATCTTTCAGAAATTAAATGGCTGAAATTATATTTGCTTAAGTGTAAATATGTGAATAAACTATTTTAAACAGTAAATTTTTACAGAAAAATTTCACAGAAATTACAACTCCTACATACTTTCTCATCCTTTTGCACACGGTTTCTCCTATTGTTAACATGTTTCATTAATGTGGTACATTTGTTGATACTGATGAACTGATATTCTCTACATTTTTTCCTGTAAACGTAAAAAAAAAGTTAACACTGCCTTGAAAAATAAAGTACATTAAAAAAAAAAGCTGAATTTTTTTAAAGGTTTTACTTTGGCTTTACTACCTTTCAAATACAATGCTAAGCAATATCCAGATATTGCCTGTATCACCTCGGTTCCTTCATTCTTTTTTTTAGGTTGTGTTTTATTTTTATTTTTTTTAATTAAATTTTATTGCACTTTAAGTGAAAGTTTACAAATCAGGTCAGTCTCTCATACAAAAATCTACATATGTTTTGCTATACACTCCTAATTGCTCTCTCTCTAATGAGATAGAGCAGTACTTTCCTCCCCTCTCTCCTTGTCTATATTTGGGTAGCTTCCGGCCACCTCTGCCCTCTCATCTCCCCTCAAGACAAAAGATGCCAACATAGTCTCATGTGTCAACTTGATTCAAGAAGCTTCTTCTTCGCCAGTCTCATTTTCCATCCCGTTTTCCGGTTGCTATGAGTCGGAATCGACTCGACGGCACTGGGTTTGGTTTTGGTGTTTTTTATTCCAGTTCAATCCCTGTCTGAAGAGTTGGCTTTGGGAATGGTTCCTGCCCTGGGGTAACAGAAGGCATGGGGTCCATGGCCTCCAGAGTTCCTCCAGTCCCAGTCTGACCATTAAGTCTTGTCTTTTTTCAAGAATTTGGGGTCTGAATCCCACTGCTGTCCTGCTCCCTCAGGGTTTCTCTGTTGAGTTCCCCGTCAGGGCAGTCATCGGTTGTGGCCAGGTACCATCTAGCTCTTCTGGTCTCAGGCTGATGTAGTCTCCGGTTTAAGTGGTCCTTTTTGTCTCTTAGGCTCATAATTATTTTCTGCCTTTGGTGTTATTCATTCTTCCTTGTTCCAGGTGGGTTGAGACGCATTGATGCATCTTAGATGGCAGCTTGTTAGCGTTTAAGACCGCAGATGCCACTCTCCAAAGTGGGATGCAGAATGTTTTCTTAATAGATTTTATTACGCCAGTTGATTTAGATGTCCCCTGAAACCATGGTCCTCAGACCCCGCCCTTGCTTTGCTGGCCTTTGAAATGTTCAGTTTTTTAAGGAAACTTCTTTGTTTTTGGTTTAGTCCATTTGTGTTGAGCTCTTCTTTATTGTGTATCACCTTTCCCTTCACCTAAAATGAAATTTATCTACTATCCGATTAGTGAATACCCGCTCCCTCCCTCTCACCCTTCCCCCTCTCATAACCATTAAAGAGTATTTTCTTCTCTGATTAAACTGTTTCTCCAGTTCTTATAATAGCGGTCTTATACAATATTTGTCCTTTTGCAACTGACAGATTTCACTCAGCATAATATCTTCCAGATTTCTCCATGTTATGAAATGTTTCATGGATTCAACATTGTGTATTCCATTGTGTGAATACACCATAGTTTATTTATGCATTCATCCGTTGATGGGCACCTTGGTTGCTTCCAACTTACTGCTGTTGTAAACTGTGCGGCCGTGAACATGGGTGTGCATATATCCGTTTGTGTAAAGGCTCTTATTTCTCTAGGATATATTCCAAGGAGTGGGATTGCTGGATTGTATGGTAATTCCATTTCCAGTTTTTTGAGGAAGTGCCAGATGGATTTCCAAAGCGGTTGTACCATTTTACGTTCCCACCAGCATTGTATTAGTGTTCCAATCTCTCCACAACCTCTCCAACATTTATTATTTTGTGTTTTTTGGATTAATGCCAGCCTTGTTGGAGTGAGATGGAATCTCATTGTAGTTTTGATTTGCATTTCTCTATTGGCTAATGATGGAGAGCATTTCCTCCTGTATCTGTTAGCTACCTGAATGTCTTCTTTAGTGCAGTGCGTGTTCATACACTTTGCCCATTTATTAATTGGGTTATTTGTCTTTTTGTGGTTGAGTTTTAGCAAAATCATGTAGATTTTAGAGATCAGGCACTGGTCAGAGATGTCGTAGCTGAAAATTTTTTCCCAGTCTGTAGGTAGTCTTTTTACTCTTTTGGTGAAGTCTTTGGATGAGCATAGGTGCTCAATTTTTAGGAGCTCCCAGTTATCTGGTTTCTCTTCTGCATTTTTAGTAATGTTTTGTATTCTGTTTATGCCATGCATTAGGGCTCCTAACGTTGTCCCTATTTTTTCCTCGATGATCTTTATCGCTTTAGACTTAGGTTTAGGTCTTTGATCCGTTTTGAGTTAGTTTTTGTGTATGGAGTGAGGTATGGGCCCTGTTTCATTTTTTTGCAAATGGATATCCAGTTATGCCAGCACCATCTGTTAAAAAGACTATCATTTCCCCAATTAACTGACACTGGGCTTTTGTTAAATATCAGCTGTTCATATGTGGATGGATTTATGTCTGGATTCTCAATTCTGTTCCATTGGTCTATGTGTCTGTTGTTGTACCAGTGCGAGGCTGTTTTGACTACTGTGGCTGTATAATAAGATCTAAAATCACGTAGAATGAGGCCTCCCACTTTCTTCTTCTTTTTCAGTAATGCTTTATTTATCCAGGTCTTCTTTCCCTTCCATATGAAGTTGGTGATTTGTTTCTCCATCTCATTAAAAAATGCCGTTGGAATTTGGATCGGAATTGCATTGTATATACAGATGGATTTTGGTAGAATAGACATTTTTACAATGTTAAGTCTTCCAATTCATGAGCAAGGTATGTTTGTCCACTTATGTAGGTCTCTTTTGGTTTCTTGCAGTGGTACCTTGTAGTTTTCTTTGTATAGGTCTTATATGTCTCTGGTTAGATTTATTCCTAAGTATTTTATCTTCTTGGGGGCTACTGTGAATGGTATTGATTTGGTGATTTCCTCTTTGATGTTCTTTTTGTTGGTGTAGAGGAATCCAACTGATTTTTGTATGTTTGTCTTGTAACCTGATACTCTACTGAACTCCTCTATTAGTTTCCGTTGTTTTTTTTTGAGGATTCTTTAGGGTTTTCTGTGTATAAGATCATGTCTTCTGCAAATACAGATATTTTTACTTCTTCCTTACCAATCTGGATGCCCTTTGTTTCTTTATCTAGACTAATTTCTCTGGCTAGAACCTCCAGCACAGTGTTGAATAAGAGTGGTGACAGGGGGCATCCTTGTCTGGTTCCTGTACTCAAGGGGAATGTGTTCAGGATCTCCTCATTAAGGATGATGTTGGCTATTAAAAAATTGGCTTTGTATAAATGCCCTTTATTATGTTGTGAGATTTTCCTTCTATTCCTATTTTGCGGAGAGTTTTTATCATGAATGGATGTTGGACTTTGTCAAATGCCTTTTCTGCATCAATTGATAAAATCCTGTGGTTCTTGTCTTTTGTTTTATTTATATGGTAGATTACATTAATTGTTTTTCTAATATTGAACCATGCTTGCATACCAGGTATAAATCCCACTTGGTCATGGTGAATTAATTTTTTGGTATGTTGTTGAATTCTATTGGCTAGAATTTTGTTAAGGATCTTTGCATCTATGTTCATAAGGGATATAGGTCTATAATTTTCTTTTCTTTTTTTTTGTAGTAGTGGTGTTAACTCTTCTCTGAAAGTTTGGTAGAACTCTGCAGTGAAGCTGTCAGGGCCAGGGCTTTTTTTTTTTTTGGCAGGGGGGTTGTTTTGTGATTACCTTCTCAATCTCTTTTTTTTTTGTTATGGGTCTATTTAGTTGTTTTTTTTTTACTTCTGTTTGTGTTAGTTTAGGTAGGTAGTATGTTTCTAGGAATTCATCTATTTCTTCTAGGTTTTCAAATTTGTTAGAGTACAATTTTTTGTAGCAATCTGAAATGATTCTTTTAATTTCAGTTGGGCCTGTTGTGATATGGCACATCTCATTTCTTACTCAGGTTATTTGTTTTCTTTCCTGTATTTCTTTAGTCAGTCTGGCCAATGGTTTGTCAATTTTGTTAATTTTTTCAAAGAACCAGCTTTTGATCTTGTTAACTCACTCAATTGTTTTTCTGTTCTCTAATTCATTTAATTCTGCTCTGATTTTTATTATTTGTTCTTTTGGTGCCTGAGGGTTTCTTTTGATGCACTCTTCTATTCAAGTTGTAGGGATAATTCTTTGATTTTGGCCCTTCTTTTGGATGGGTGCATTTACTGATATAAAATGACCTCTGAGCACTGCTTTTGCTGTGTCCCAAAGGTTTTGATAGGAAATGTTTTCATTCTCATTGCATTCTATGAATTTCTTTATTCCATCCTTAATGTCTGTATAACCCAATCTTTTTTGAGCAGGGTATTGTTCATTTTCCAAGTATTTGATTTCTTTTCCCTGGTTTTTCTGTTATTGATTTCTACTTTTACGGCCTTATGGTCTGAGTAGGTGCTTTGTAATATTTCAATGTTTTGGATTCTGCAAAAGCTTGCTTTATGACCTAATATGAGGTCTATTCTAGAGAATGTTCCACGTGCACTAGAAAAGAAGGTATACGTTGTAGCTGTTGGATGGAGTGTTCTGTATAAAACTATGAGGTCAAATTGGTTGATTGTGGCAATTAGATCATCTGTGTCTTTATTGAACTTCTTTCTGGAAATCCTATCCACTTCAGACATTGGTGTGTTGAAGTCTCCTGCTATAATTGTGGAGATGTCTATCTCACTTTTCAGTGCTGTTAGAGTTTGTTTTATGTATCTTGAAGCCTTCTCATTGGGTGCATAAATATTTAGTATGGTTATATCTTCCCAGTAAATTGTCCCTTTAATCATTATGTAGTGTCCTTCCTTATCCTTTGTGGTGGGTCTAACTTTAAAGTCTATTTTGTCAGAAATTAATATTGCCACTCCTGTTCTTTTTTTTGATTGTTGTTTGCTTGATATATTTTTTCCATCCTATGAGCTTTAGTTTGTTCGTGTCTCTAATTCTAAGCTGTGTTTCTTGTAGGCAGCACATAGCTGGATTATGTTTTTTTAATCCAGTCAGCAACTTTCTGTCTCTTTATTGGTACATGTTGTCTGTTTACATTCTGCGTAATTACAGATAAGTGTGAATTTAGTGCTGTCATTTTGATGCCTTTTTTTGTGTGTTGTTGACAATTTCACTTTTCCACTTACTTTTTTGTGCTGAGAAGTTTTTCTTCACAAATTGTGTTCCTCATTTTCATGGGAGTTGAATTTATTTTTGCTGAGTCATTATGTTTTTCTTGGTTTTTATCGTGAAGTACGGAATTGTTAGGCCTCTTTGTGGTTACCTTAATATTTACCCCTATTTTTCTAAGTAAAAACCTAACTTGTATCAACCTATATCGCCTTGGTTTCATCTCCATATGGAAGATCTATGCCTCCTGTATTTAGTCCCTCTTTATTGATTTTTGTAATCTTTTACATAATGACATCAATGATTCTCTGTTTTGAGCATTTTTTTTTAATTAATCTTATTTTGTTTTTGTGATTTCCCTATCTGAGTTGATATCAGGATGTTCTGTTCTGTGACCTTGTGTTGTGTTGATATCTGATATTATTGATTTTCTGACCAAAGAATTTTCTTTAGTAGTTCTTGTAGCTTTGCTTTGGTTTTTGCAAATTATCTAAGCTTGTGTTTATCTGTAAATGACTTAATCTCATCTTCATATTTGAGAGAGAGCTTTGCTGTCCATATGATTCTTGGCTGGCAGTTTTTCTCCTTCAATGCTTTATATATGTCATCCTATTACCTCCTTGCCTGCGTGGTTTCTGCTGAGTAGTCTGAACTTATTGATTCTCCTTTGTAGGTGACTTTTTGTTTATCCCTGTCTGCTTTTAAAATTTTCTCTATATCTTTGGTTTTGGCAAGTTTGATGATAATATGTCTTCATGATTTTCTTTTGGGATATATCTTGTGTGGGGTTCCATGAGCATCTTGAATAGGTATCCTTTTGTCTTTCATGATGCCAGGGACGTTTTCTGTCAACAGATCTTCAACCATTCTCTCTGTATTTTCTGTTATCCCTCCTTGTTCTGGAACTCCAATCACATGCAAGTTATTCTTCTTGATAGAGTCCCACATGATTCTTAGGGTTTCTTCATTTTTTAAAATTCTTTTGTCTGATTTTTTCTTCAACTGTATTGGTGTCAATTGCTTTATCCTCCAGCTCCCCCACTCTGCATTCTAATTCCTCGTTTCTGCTCCTCTGACTTCCTATTGAGGTGTCTAATTCTGTAATTTTACTGTTAATCTTTTGGATTTCTGAATGCTGTCTCTCTATGGATTCTTGCAGTTTATTAATTTTTCCACTATGTTCTTGAATAATCTTTTTGATTTCTTCAACTGCTTTATCAGTGTGTTCCTTGGCTTTTTCTGTAGTTTGCCTTATTTCATTTTTGAGGTCATTCCTGGTGTCTTGAAGCATTCTGTAAATTAGTTTTTTATATTATGCATCTGGCAACTTCAGGATTGTATCTTCCTTTGTGAAAGTTTTTGATTCTTTAATTTGGGGATTTGTAGAAGCAATCATGGTCTGCTTCTTTATGTGGTTTAATATTGAGTGCTGTCTCCAGGCTGTCTATAAGATATTGCAATGATTTTTTTTTATGTTTGCTCACTCAGTCTTATCTGGTTCTGTCTTCTTTCAATGTACGTAAGTGGGCTACTAGATTGTGCTGTCTTGATTGTTGTAGCCTTTGCATCACTTATGTCCTCCTACCAGCTGGTTTGGGCCATTACCAGAAATATAAGCCTAAGAGTCCATTCACTATTCTTGAGTAGAATCTGATTTTCAGTCACCAAGTGTGTGGGATAGGCCTATTTGCTTAGGGGAATAGTGGTGATAGTTGTGTGCACCATATTCTATTAACCGCTGGGGGTCACATTCCGGGGGGGGGGCAGGATGGTGACAGGCTTCCCCCAAGTGCCAGTGAGGTAGGTGTGTCTCTATTCCTAAAGCACTTTGGTGGGTGGGCTCTGCAGCTGTACCTCAGGCACCCAATACATGTACCTCTACAGATTGGTAGATGTCACTATCCTCAGACCCCTATGGCAGGAGGTTAGGTGGTTTGGGTAGAGCTTCAGCCCTCAGTTCCCAGTTGTGGGTCAGTGAGGGCTGTGTTTAATAGGTAGAGATATCAGACCTGGAGAACTTGTCTTTCCCGTAATCTGCTAAAACAATTACAGGCAGATCACTATCAGAATTGCCTTTGCATTATAATAGCCACTTTGTTCCCTGTAGGGATGAAAGCCCAAGACTGTGGATCTCATATGCTTGGTTGGAGCTGGTTTTGTATTTTTAGTCCAATTTTGGGGAGTCAGGGAAGGATTTTTTGTCCCTGATTTTTTTGTAGCTGCTTCTCTTAGTCCAGGAGAATGGGTTAGGAAAAGAAAAAACAAACAAACAAAGAAAAAAAAATGCAGAGCACTTCACTCTCTGGCCCAGGAAATTCCAATGTTAATGAAGCCGCCTGTGGCAGGGAGGGGAGGGATCAGATAGACAGGAGAGAGTAGCACCCAGCAATATAGACAAAGTTACTTATCTTGCTTGGTGAGGACTGTTTTATCTGAGATTCCCAAGGGGCATGTAGCCTGTGTTCGTTGGCTGGGTAGAGATTGCCCCCAGTGGTCAGGCCCGAGTCCTGTACATGTGCTGTCTCAGGACCCGTTGTCAGTTCTTCCGCTCCCAGTCCAAAGCCCAACACTACCATTCCCCAGCTGGGATGCTGCACTCCCATCTCCAAAACCAGTCACTGCCTCCTGGTGACTTCTCCTATTAGCCACATCGCTGCGCTGCCTGCATGCACAGGCTGGGCTTCCCCTGAGGTCACTTCAGGGGGCTAGTGTTTGCGCCATCTCAGGATGCCGTGCTCAGCTCCCCTGCGCCCAGTCCAAAACCCGGCGCCAAGGTTTTCTGACTGGGATGCTGGCTCCAGGCTCTGAAAACAGTCTCTGCTTCCCCATGGTTGCTCATTTGTTCTCTCTTTAGCCCCATTAATGTGCAGCCTACTTCTGCTGGCTGAATCTCTATGGAGGTTACCCCAGGAGTCTTGGGGTTAGGGCTGTGTCCCATGCATGCCCTGCCTCAGCAACCCGCTATCAGCCCGCCACTGGGCACCAGGGAACCGCGAGGGCTCAAGGCTGTGGAGTGGGTCACGGGTTCCAGAAGTGGTTGCTGGTTCAGCTTTTTGCTCACCTATCACTCAGGTCAACTCTTTAGATCTGTGTTTGGTAGCCAGGGTTCGTAGATTGTCATGTATGTGATCGATTCACTTGTTTTTCTGAGTCTTTTTGGCAAGAGGGATCCAAGGTAGCGTCTACCTTGTCAGCCATCTTGGCCCCGCCTCCTTCACTTGTTTTTTTGAGTCTTTGTTGCAAGAGGGATCAGCAGAAGCTTCTTCTTAGTCAGCCATCATGGCCCCTTCTCAAAGCTGAATTTTTGATCCCTTAATTTTACACTTCTCGAAGCTCCAAATTTTACGGTCATAGTTTTAATTCTATTTCTAAGTATGACTTAAGAAGGAAGGGAAGATTCATTTATGCATCTCTACTCACCATTGTTGAGTAGCAGAGGTGACAGCATTATGGTGTGGACTAGAAAGGTGCTCCATTGTTTTGTAAAGTTCCATTGTAGTAGGTAGATGTTTTTTATTTAGTCTTTATTTTCTGATGCCACAGAGAACAACTTTTGTACCGGGAAATGAATTGAATTTTCTTGTACCTGTGGCTTCCTGATCAAGATGAAGAGTTACTGTGAAGGTCTGTCCTTAGCAAATCTGTGTTTTGAGGACTCCTGGGAATGGATAATGGTTGGATTCTCCATAAAAGAAATGTCTTATTCACATACAATAAGATGAAAAAATTGAGAGGTGAGAAATGAGTCTTCAAAATTTATCCTGTTAGTTTGTGTTTTTGATTTTATGTGCTTATCATATTTATTGTGAATGGTTGACAAAAGATATAATCATTAATATACTCAGCCTCCTAAATATCTTAAAACACTAATAATGTGATCTATACTAGAAAAAATCATTAATGATTTAAATGCTGCCAATAAGCTATTGAATGAGTACATTTGAGCAAGAATGACAAACTAGAAACACATATCTTTATTACTTTCCTGATAGCTTGATGAAGGCCTAGTAAAGAGAGCTATTATATATTTGATCTTTCCTTAGGCTACAGTGACTCGAGTATACAAGAAGAGTGCAGAACTTAGTGCTTTTGCACTGTAGCTGAAGAGAATTTATCAGGGCAACTTGTTGGTGTGCCCGTTAGCACACATACTGATAGATGCTACTTAAAGCTTATGGGAAATTAGATTGTTAACAAATAATGTCTGAAATAAAGAAAAAAAATCTAACTAATGTTTCATTTTGAAGAATGTTGACAATCTGTATTCCACCATTAATGGCGTCTTGAAATTGGTTACAATTGACTCACAATACCTGATTGTTAAATTTTCAGAAAGTTTTTAAACCAGCTGTTAAACTGTTGGCAGCTTGAAATCGGCCATGTTAGGAGTATTTACGATACAGAATTCAGCAAACATTACGAGTCAGGATTTTTTTTTTTTTTCAAAGAACTGGTTTACTTCCCTTTCTTTGTCTTTTCCTTGGGCAAACAGGTGCCTGGAGACTACTAACTGCAAAGGTTTCTATGCCCCCTTACTACAGGTGAAGACAAGAGTTTAGGGAGAAATTGTTCAGTGGCCATATTCTCAGTATTCACTCATCCCCCCTCCCCTTCCTCCCAATGGAAATCCAAATGAACTTTTCAAGATTCTGAGCAGCGTCACGATAACAATGAATTATAAGCAGGTGAATTATGCGTAGATTCCATGCTTTTCACATCTTCTTTATCCTTACGTAAAAATCTGCATTCTCCACCAATGCACGGAATTGGTATTTTGTAAAATGTCACGTAACTAGCAGCTTTTGTACTCAGAAGTCCACAATACTTACTGTCACAATGTATAACAGATCATATGAGGGGCATTAGTTAAAAAAAAAAAAAAGTGCAATTAAGCAAATAAAAAGAACCAATTTGTAAAAAAAAAAAAAAAAAAAAACTCATTGTATATTAGATAAAAATAAAACAAGCTTATTAAATAGTATACCCTTCATACGTATATGGAAGCATTAGAAATAAGTTGTCCCTTTGTACATATGCATTTTAAGTCAAAACTAAAGATCACATTTAGACTGTTAGACAAAAGCTCAAATTTAAAAAAACTGGACTTTTTTTTTAATGTCAGAATCTACAGGCTCTGCTTTATTAAAACTTTGATTGTAACCATAATTTTTAGTATGCCTCGTTTACAAAACCCAAACCAAAACAAATACATTTTTTATCATCTCCCATGTTGTTAAACAAAGAAACTATTTAAATTTTTCTATAGGGTTTCTACATTTGAAATTCCCTAAATTGTTTCAGTTCAAATATACCATGTCAATTACTCCTATTTGGAAGCTCTGGTGGCCAAGAGTTTTTCCCTTTCTTTTCTTCAATTTTTTCCCTTTCCTTTCTTCGATTTTTTCCCTTGTTCATTAATCTTAACTATAGAATGATCCATTTTAGACAATCAGAAATGAGCTGTATGTATCAAAACTTGATTGGGTCCTGCAGTTGAGGAAAGGAAAAAAATAAGTGATAAGCTTCTAAGGTTATTACTTTAGAAAAATCAATTATCTGCTGTGAGGTAACAACAGTGAACAGTTTTCTGGAAAGATGAGAGAGAAAAACAGCAAAAGAATTAATGGAACAGTTAGCACAGTATTGATTAGACCTCAGACTGACTGGCAAATTTAAGTCTGGATCCTGCTAAAATGTAGCAAAAGTCAATTTATCCAAACACTAGTTTAATAACTATTTGATGAGAAAGACTTCAAGACATTGCATCTTATTGTGTGGGAAAGGGCCTCATAACCTGGATAAAACAGACACTGGAGGACAAACGCATATATAGCCACAAATGATATTAATTAGAGAGAATTGAATGGAATCATTTAATTCTACTTTACAGATTTATATTCTTCTGATAATATTCTAATCAACAAATCAAACATTAATAAATCAAAACATTCACTTTTAGGAGCTGAAATAAAGCAACAAGACAAATAGATTCTTATAGTTTATACTGACTCTAAAGTAGTGGGATTTTGAGACCTATGACAGTAAGTTCCTTTCCAGGGGTAAATAGAGGGAATACCAAACCTAAAAAATATAAGAAGTTTGAAACATATTAATATTCTACTTTATTGTTTAAAATTCTGACAGTACTTCCACATTTGAGGGAGGTATATACACTTAGGGTTTAAATTTAATCCCTTTAGTCAAAATACCAAGGATGATACTATTAACTCAAAACGACTTTAAAACTTCAATAAGGCCAAAAATTAAAAAAAATCAAAACTAAAAGCAAATGATTAAAAGAAATTGAAATTCATATTTGTGTATGAGGGGGAGAGGTGCTATTTGCAATACATATGATAAGCAAATGTCATAAAATGAGTGTAATAAAATCATTTTTTAATAAATAAAATACATGCACATGCACAATACTTAAGAAGCTGTTTACGGTGGGCAAATTTATGGAGAGGAACTAGTGGTTATGTTTTGATATGTTTTTAGGAACAGCTTGGATTTTTTTTTCAGTCTTGTATGTTTATCATATTCATTTAAAAATTGTTCATATGGATAAAATAGAATTTAGAATTGTAGTCCATTTTGGTGTATATATATATGTATATATATATGTGTGTGTGTGTGTATATATATATCTATACAAAAAAAAACCCAGTGCTGTCGATACCTATATACACACATATATATATATCTCACCTGTATGTATGTGGTGACTTGACAGTTGCTGTAGTTGCTGTGATGCTGGAAGTTATGCCACCAGCATTTCAAATAATAGCAGAGTCACCCATGGTAGAGAGTTTTCACTGGAGCTTTCAGACTAAAAAAACAAACCAGGAAGAATGGCCTTGTGATCTACTTTCAAAAATTAGCCAATTAAAACCTTAGGAATCACAATACAATATTGTCTGTCTCACATGCTTTGGACATGTCATCAGGAGGAATCAGTCACTGGAGGAGAAGATCATGTTTGGTGCAAAAAGAGGGCCAGCAAAAGTGAAGGAGACTCTCAGAAAGATGAATTGGTACAATAACTATAATGATGGACTCTAATATGCCAGCGACCTTGAGGGTAGCACAGAACCAAGCAATGTTTTGTTCTGTATCTATATGTCTGTCTGTTTGTCTTGGTCATCTAGTGCTGCTACAACACGAATACCACAGGTGGGTGGCTTTAAAAAGGGAAATTTATTTTCTCACATTCTAATAGGCTAGAAATCCAAATTCACAGCATCACCTCCAGGGGAAGGCTTTCTCTCTCTGTCAGCTCTGGAAGAAAGTCCTTCTCATCAATCCTTCCCTGGACTAGGAACTTCTCTGTGCAGGAACACTGGATCCGAAGGACGTGCTCTGCTCCCTGCACTGTTTTCTTGATGGTATGAGGTCTCCCTGTCTGTTCACCTCCTTCTCTTTTTATCTATTGTAAGATAAAAGGTAGTGAAGGCCACACCCCAGGGAAATTTCCTTTACATTGAACCAGGGGTGCGATCTGAGCAAGAGTGTTACATCCCACCCTAATGCTTCTTCACATAATCCAATCTTACCTCATTAACCACAGGCAGAGATTAGGATTCACAACACATAGGAAAACCACAATCACAAAATGGAGCACAACCACATAATACCGGGAATCATGGCCCAGCCAAGTTGACACATATTTTACGGGGACACAATTCAACCCATGTCTCTATCATCTATCTATCTGTCTATCCATCTATCTATCTATCTATCTATCTATCTATCTATCTATCTATCTATCTATCTATCTATCTATCTATCATCATCATCTATCTATCTATCATCTGTCTGTCTGTCTATCTATCTGTCTATCATCTATCTATCATCTACATGTAAAGGGATAATTTTGTGGGCATGAATAATTCAGGAGCAAACTGGCTATAAGAATAAGCACAAAGTTGGTTCTAATGTCCTCATTTACTTCTGACACCAGCTGCTTCCCTCTTGACATTATTTGGTTTCAAAAATTTGTTCAATATACACAAAATCATGGAAACACCATATCTATGATAAGTAATATAACAGAAGGATATAAACAGAGAAAGATAAACAAAGAAATGCAAAAGGAAAAGTTTGGGAGAGTTCCCAGCACAGACTTGCTGACATCTCAAAAAAAGCCAGAAAACCCACGTTCACTTTTATGTCACTGCGGTGGAATGCTATAGCTCAGATGTCAACAGGTGCACTATGTTTCAGGTGGTGGGTCATGTTGCTCCTTCAGGTATTAACAAGAGCATCATAGCTGCTGCTACTATGCACTCTCTCTCTCTCACCCTGGCTCCTCATGGTTGGTTGTGCTTTCATTGCTAATTTGTCTAAGTCTCAAACAGGCTCATTGGAACATCTCTAGGATAGCATTAGCTGGCATTGCAACAACACTTGGAGCAGAACTGCTGTGCAGGCAGCCCCCTGGCTGGCTCCCTGTTCAGAGTCAGATAGCATTTCTCAGGGTTAGGCTGCCCTTGCTCAGGGGATCATGCCCAGCATCAGCCCCTAACTGTTTACATTGTCTTCTGCCCTCCAAGTAGGTCTTGCACCCAAGCATGTCCTGTGCTGCTGCCACCCTATGAGCTGTTTTGCCCCAGTGCCACTACAACTCTTCTGTGGGCTGTTTTGGCCTCTTTCCATTGCCTTTCTGCAGTTCAGTTCAGACTTTCACTGCCACCTCTGGGCCTTTCAGCCTACCTCTGGGCCTCTCATTGCTGAGTGTTACAGCTCTCCTCCAGGGTTTTTGCTGTTGCTTCTAGGCCAATGCCTCTTGCCACTGCCTCTTCATCTCTCTCAACCAAGTGTTATATCTCTTTACCTGTGTACAACTCTTTACTGGGTCTGCAAGATTCTTAGCCCAGAGCCCCATGTCTTGAAGGATGCACTCCCCTCCAGGCTCTCACCAGTGAAGATACTCACAAAAACCTCTCTTTTAGCTATTTATATAGGCTATTTCTTGTTAATTTCAAGGCAAGGTCTCCCTTGCAGGATCAGAGACCAACCAATTCTCTTAGCTAGAGTGCAGCTCAACCAATCCTTGATAACCCAAGAAATGTGTCCATCTGCTAAGGCCTTGTCAATTACCAGGCCATGCTAGACAAAAGAAATAAACCATCAAATTGCTTTTAGCTTACCCAGAAAATGCCGATCAACCTGGAAATTCCCTCTCAAATTGTATTTTTTCATGATCTCAAGGCAAAAAGGCCACATAAGAGAAACTATTGCACACCACAATACATAATTGTTTTCAAAGTCTTTTAAAAAATTTGTTTATTGTATCCCAAAGATTATCTCTATCTATATTTCCTTTTCCTTGTAACTTCATGGTTCCTTTCATCAGGCTTTACTTTCAATATAATATTCCCATGACCGTAGGGTAGAAACAAACAAAAATAATGGTCAGGTTTGATTGAAGAAAAATAGTTGTATTTCACTTGACATCCATGTAATGCCTGGATAGATATGATATTTACTTAAAAATAATATACTTCTACTGACAGTTAGGTGTCAGCTTGATAAATGAGTTGTACACCTCTTCACATGCCTTCCAGCGTTTACTCTGGCTTGTTTGTAGTTTGGATTTCTTTGCCAATCAATAATATTCAATCTCTTATTTTAGTTTACACATTGTCAAATGAAAGTAAATAAATAAATTAAATAAAGCCTCCTGGATAGATATGTTGCAAGGAGTTAATACTATAGTTACATTTGTTTTTGTTGACCTTAGAGGAAAATTCCTATTTAATTGTTGAACTAGGACTTCTTGTTGGTAAATTGGTAAAGCTTTACATAAGCTTTACCAATAGTAAATTGACACACCAGAAAAAAAAAATTTACTGTTTCTAGGTTGTTTTTTCAAATAAGCCATCTTGCTACAAACTCTGCGAGTATCCCAAGTGAAAAGAATACAGTTATATAATAACAAAACAAGTTTTGATAAATACGTATCTGGATAACTTGGTCATTTTTCAGTAGAAATGTTCTACTTTGTGTCTTGGTGTTAAATTGATATGGTCAAAAATATGTCCTAATTATATAAATAAATCATTATTGGCAATGATACAGATTCATAGAATGTACATTAGCAGTATCTGTATTAGGCCACTGACTATACACGTGGACCTCATCAATTGGAAAACACAGGAATCAAATTGACTACATCTGTGGAAAGACACTGTGGAAAAGCCCAATATTATCAGTTGCAACAAGTTCAGGGGTCAATTGTGGAATAGACCATCAAATGTTCATTTGCAAGTTGAAGCTGAAGAGAATAAAAGCTAGTCCACGAGAACCAATATCCCACATGAATTTAGAGTCCATTTCAAGAATAGTTTTGATACATTGAATTCTAATGACCAAAGACCAGTTGAGCTGTGGGATAACATCAAGGACATCATACATGAAGAAGGCACAAGATCATTAAAAAGATAGGATAGAGAAAAAAAACAAAATGAATGTCAAAAGAGACTCTGAAATTCACTCTTCCACACTGAATAGCTAAAGCAAATGAAAGAAATGATGCAGTAAAAGAGCTGAACAGAAAATTTCAAAGGCCCACTGGAGAAGACAAAGGAATGCATTATGATGAGATGTACAAAGACCTGGAGTTAGAAAACCAAAAGGGAAGAACATGCTCACTGTTTCTCAAGCAAAACAACTGAAGAAAAAATTCAAGCCTCAAGCTGGAATTTTGAAGAATTCTATGGATAAGGTATTGAATAACGCAGGAACCATCATAAGAAGATGAAAGGAAGACACACAGACACTGTACCAAAAGGAATTTATTGATGTTCAATAATTTCAGGAAGTAGCATATGCTCAAGAATCGATGGTATGTAAGGAAGAAGCCCAAGATGCACTTGAAGGCATTGGTGAAAATCAAGGCTCCAGGAATTGACGGAATACCAATTGCGACATTTCAACAAAAGGAGGCAGCACTGGAGGTGCTTACTTTTCCAACAAGAAAATTGGAAGACAGCTACCTAACTGATAGACTGGAAGAGACCCATATTTGTGCCCATTCCAACAATTATCCAACAATATCATTAATATCAGAAACCCTGGTGGTGTAGTGGTTAACAGCCAAAAGTTCAGCAGTTCAAATCTACCAAGCACCCCTTGGAAACCCTATGGGGCAGTTCTACTCTGTCCTGTAGGGTCACTATCAGTTGGAATCAACTCGACGGCAGTGGGTTGGATCATTAATATCACACACAAGCAAAATTATGCTGAAGATAATTCAAAAATGGTTGCAGCAGTATATCGACAGGGAACTGCCAGAAATTCAAGCCAGGTTCAGAAGAGGACATGAGACCAGGGTTATCATTGCTGATGTGAGGTGGATTCTGGTTGAAATCAGAGAATACCAGAAAGATGTCTACCTGTGTTTTTATTGACTATGCAAAAGCATTTGACTGCGTGGATCATAACAAATTAAGACAACATTGCAAAGAATACAAATTCCAGAACATTTAATCTTGCTCTTACGGAACCTGTACTTACGTTAGATAGTCGTTCCAACAGGACAAGGGATACTGCCTATTTTAAAATCAGGAAAATTGTGTGTCAGGGTTGTACCATTTCATCTTCCTTACTCAGTCTCTACTCTGAGCAAATAATGCAAGAAGCTGGACTATCTGAAGAAAAAAACGCCACATCAGGATTAGTGAAAGACTCATTAACAACTTGTGATATGCAGACGATACAACTTTGCTTGCTGAAAATGAAGAGGATTTTGAAACATTTACTGATGAAGATCAAAGACTGCAGCCTTCAGTATGAATTACACTTCAACCTAAAGAAAACATAAAATATATAAAATAATCTTCTATATAGAATGGTGAACACACTCAATTACCCAAATGGGCTGAATCAAGAAAAAATAGAATAAATGCCTGAAGAAATTATAGAGAAACCTAACATCTGAATAATAACACAATTCAGAATATTTTAACATGTCAATACTCATTATACATTTAAGTGTGATTGCTCAGTAATACTCATGTCTCAGTGCCAATCTACATCTTTTGTTATTTTGTTTTGTTTTCCTGTTCTAGTGTTTATTCATTTACTCAATCAACAACGAGGTATTGAGCAACACCTTATGTGATAGAGTGTATTAAGGTTTAATATGATTTTTTTAAGAAACCAAAGTACCACCTGAACACCAAAGTTTAAAATATCAAAATAAATTTTAGGCAGAAGAAATGAAACAGCTTTCCTTTAGTAGTGTTTATAGTGAAGGTAATCCAAAAAATTATAATAAAAAAAAAACCCAAAAAACTAATTTTTAATCATGCCTTCTATACTTAGAAAGTATACAAATATTAAATGGAAGAATGAATATAAGGTATAGGCTTGGGAAGGGGTCACAATGAAATTAAATTTAAGCATAATGAGTTCAAGGTTATGTTAAAACAATCAAATAGAAATGGCATGAAGTAGCTGGATTAAGCTTTTATTTTTAAGTGCATGGTACGCATTATGTAGTATATCTATTATGAGAGTTGACCATTATTTATATTGTATATAGGCAAATATTTGCCTTCTTATTTTTTGAGGTAGATGAGGAATTCACTAATTTGGAACTAGAGACATGTAATAAAATTTCCTTTAAATGTTGTGACTGTCTTGACCCAATTTTGAGTTTTGCTGGAAGCCAGTCTAACTAAAAAAAAAAATTTTTTTTTTTTTGACCACTCTCCCACCTCTCTCCTTATCAGCTTCTCACACTCCTGAGCCACTATATACCTAATCTAATCGCCCTGAAACCAGGTGTCTAACAACTAGGAACAACTCTTATACCCCCTACTCCTGAAGAGTTATTCAAAATGTCCAGTCCCCAGTTTATCCATGAAACCTAGCTAACCCCACTAAGCTTACCATATATAAGTCCTCTCCTATATATTTTTTTATAATCCCCACTTGTAGTTACCCTGTCCCTAGGTGAAATCCCATGTGATCCTGAGTTGAGGCATGTTGTGGTTTCCTCTCTGGGATCTGTGAATAATAAATTTGATTTGTTTTTTCGCCTCCCTGCATAAGTCTCATTTCTTCGTGCCAGACCATCCAAGAAACCCACAGACTCCTTTGGGTATAATTGAAACAAGACATACTTTTTAGTTGAATATATCTATATAATTACATCTCTTTCAAACAGATGAAAAGAAAAACTCATCTTGTTAATTGAGGTTTGAGCCTAGACTTCCATGTACTTAGTCTCACCATTCATTCATGGATATCTCTAAAATAGGACTGAGTGTATTCTATTAAGACAGATGGCTGGCCAAGATAATATAATCAGCTTCCTGTATTTGTAGTTATTTCTCCATGTCAGCACCAATATGACTGGACAGAAAAAAAGTTTCTTTCTTACTAGATTTGTAATTTTTTTGAATAACTGCAGTGTTTAAGAAAAAAGCATAGTAGTTAAACCTGGTTTATTTAAATAAAAAATGTTATCCTCTTGTCAGTTAAAAAAAATCTGGCATAACAATAGAATTTGACAAATATTCATGTGTTAAATTATAATTGGTCCTTCACAGATGCTCTACCAGTGGAAAATCTATTAACACCAGACTCTTCCTATTCTGGGAGCATGAAATAAAATGCACACGTAATACACAATTCAGTGTTGCATAAAGTGTCAAAACAGAGGTTCATATTTATGTGTCATCTGGGAGTACCTCGAACTGCTAACATTCAGGATCTTAATTAGAGAAGCAAAGCTGAAAATTTATATTGTTATTTTTTATACGAACCAGTAGTATATTTGACACTGGGAAAAAGTCTAGAGGCTATAAATTAAATTGAGTGAGAGACAAATATATATTTACAAAAAATACGAATGGCTGCCAAATAACACATTGCTATTTTTTTTATAACATGTTTACAAGTCAAGCCCCATCATGTTAAGTACAAGTTCTAAGAATAATAATTCCATGATTTAAAACCTGAATAAGTTTAGCAACCAAAGGCTGGTTAGTATTTTTAAAAATATTGAAAAACACTGATAAATATTTAAAAAATAATCACATATACGACATCTCTTTTTTAAAATTTTAGTATTTTACATTCAAAATCATATATAAAAAAAAAAAACAAGAAACAAACCTGTTGCGGTAGAGTCAATTCCCACTCATAGAGACTCTAAAGGACAACATGGAGCTGTCCCATAGAGTTTCCCAGGAGCACGTGGTAGATTTCATACTGCCAAACTTTTGGTTAGCAGCCATAGCTCTTAACTGCTATGCCACCAGGGTTTCCTCAAAAGCATATACTTGAAGAAATATTTTGAGTTTTCTTCTATTAAGTAGCTTTGTATTCATTTACTATATTTTTAGGCAAATAACATGCGCCTTCTACATTTGTTTGCCAAATACTCCCTCTCCCTGTGAGTTGCTTTCGTAAGCATGCTATGCTAATTTTTTACAGCAACATGTAAAAACAAATTATCGTAGAGGCCCTTACAAAAATACTTTGCAGGAGTAGGGAGCAGTTGGCAAACAAATGTAGAAGGGATGTGTTATTTGCATAAAAATATGGTATTCAGCTAAAATAATGGGGTTAATAAGTGTTCATATTATGAACATTTTATTAGTCTCATGATTTACACTCATATATTAAGAAACATACAAATGAATAAATATTTTTAAGTGTCTGCCATTTAGTATCTTTGACTTGATTTATTCAAAGTAAGGATTTATAAAGTAAGGAAAAGTGTTAATAAGTATTCATATTATGAACATTTTATTACTAAGCCTCATGATTTACTCTCTTGTGGAACTCTACCAATTATTCTTGAAAAATTTCAGGAATTATCTGGTTATACTAATTCAACTTTGTATTATTTTTTGAGTCTAGACATTTTGTCAATAAGAGCTTACTCATAATATGTTGTTGATTCCAGTGACACCCTGCTTTATTGAGAAGGTAAATGTGTGTTATTAAATATTTAACAGTTAAGAAAGGAGGTAGACTTTCTCTGGCAATTCTTTTCTTTATTGTGTTAAACATATATGCATATATACTTACAACAAAAATATATTTACCATTTCAACATTTTTACATGTAAAATTCAGTGACATTATGGTCATCATGTACAACCATCACCACTATCTGGTTCTAAATTTTTCCATCTCTCTTAACAGAACCTCAATGCTCTCTGGTAATTATTAAATTGTCATAAATAAAACAAAAGAAAATCCTGGACTTATTCAAAGAAACAAGTGATTGCCAATAGCACTTTTACTGAAAATGATTGGTGTATTTAAAATATTTAGAGCAGAAGGTTTATAGGAGATTAGAATTCATGAGAGCTAGTATTTTTCCAAGTAAAGATTTCAAAGAAACAGACTTTCATTCACTTGAAGGGACATGTCAAGAAAGCCAAACTGAGGTGTTGTCATAGGGGAAATACAATTGCAAAGTGCAAAAAAATGCAAACCAGGGTGGGGGGGAGGGGAAGTGGCTATCAGGAATGATGGGAAGCATGCGTCAATAATAAGATATAGGCCATTATTTTCGGTAGGAGATAATAGTGCAAAAGCTTGATTTAAGACAGTGAATCAGTCCTCTGAGACACCTGTTTTGTTAAAGTATTTGTGTTTCTCCTAACTGGGAGTCACCCATCTTTCAGCACAATATCTTCTCATTCTTTTAATGCAGGATTCAATGAGAACTTCCTTTGCCCACACTTGTCATGTCATATTGAATATGTTACACTTTTATCATATTATGGTAGAATCGTGGCTATGAAAGCCTAAGACTTCTTTGGTAAGCCTATGATTTGACCAGAGATATTCATGATTAGGAAGTAGAAACATATTACTTGGCTATAGATTTTCAAGTGCTACATATTCAAGTATGTATGGAGATGTAGCTTTATTCTCTAATTGGAAGGAAACAATGGTTTATTTGATAGTGAACAATGTAGACTATTGGAGTTCAATCTCAAATTGCTGAATAAATCTATTCAATCCATTTTTATGGTGTGGTGATAGTGTCATTTGTTCTCATTGAAAAAAAAATCCTTTGGAAGCAGGATTTTTGGTAAGTTGAGAAACTTATTTTTAAAACAGAACTTTAACATGTTTCTTTTAAAAACCAGGGTGATTTAAAAAAAAAAAAAAAAAAGGAAAAATGTCAGCCATTAACCTAGCTTTTACTAAATGTGTATGCCATTATAAATAATCCAGACAGGCTTTGAAGTCATTCATTCAGATCTCTAAGAAAGTGGAATTTAACACAGAGAATATATTTTGTTCCAAGCGATAAAGTTGAAATAAATTGTGATTATACTCTATAAGAAGAAATACAAAAAAAGCAGATGAATAGATTTAGGACAAGTTGGAATAAGACTCCCCAATGTTCTAATGATATGTATTCATTTTATGTACCAGACATTAGGGTAGACTAAAGGTGGATATAATATGACAACAGTGGTTGGGTTCATGAAATGAAATGTTTGCCTAAGCGTAAAGGGAAGGAATGGCTTTTATTTAGTGAAGTAAGGAGCGGAATAACAATTAGAACTACCAAAAATAAAATATAAACTCTTATAATGAATTTCTGGAAATTATTGGGTTTAGCAAATACATTTCTATTTAAATTTGAGATAACTTGACATATCACAATGCATATAATGAAGGACAAAATCAAAGTATATTTGACTATATTTACATTTTTGGAGATTTAAGTATAAATAATATTGTTAGATGTGTAATAGGAATATTTACATCAGATAGTGAACGCTGACCCATGTTCTTATTGTAGATGTGATTATCATTGCCTTAGTTGATTTGCATTCTTAAATTTTATATAATAAAAAAAAAATCAGATCCCTAGACCTCTGAAACTTAGTGGCTTTTATGAATCTAATGTCTCATGAATAATGTCCCTAGTTGTAGCAAACAATTTTTTCTCAACTGTTAATGTGTAAGTTGGAGTTCAAACCAACCCAGCAGTACCATGGAAAATAGGTCTGGCGATCTGATTTCATTAAGATTACAGCCAAGAAAACCTTGTGGAGCAAAGTTCTAGCCTGTAAAAATTAAGTCTCCTTGAAACAGAAACAACTCGACAGCAACTAACAATAACAACATACATGAGGGTGCTATGAATTGGAGGTGCCTCCCTGGCAGCTAACAACAGCAATAACTTTTGACTTGAAATGGAACAATGTAGAATAAAGTCTTATGCATAAACAAAATTTGTTGTAATAGAATCTCAAAATATGCCATTTTCTACTCACCACAAGAGTTCAAAAACCAATATTGTGTTCATCAACATCTTATAAAGTATGATTTGTTAACAGGTAACTGCCTGGAAGAGTTAGCACAGAAATCAAATATCAGAGTCAAGGGAACGTTGAACCTGACGGTAATGAAGTTGAGAAGACTCTTGGTCACCAAAGACCCAGCATATTCCATTTAATTTCATTACAAATAGAACTGGAACTGGATAGCAGAGTTTAGATGTCAAATGAAGTACTTCCAGAAGTTTTTGTCCAGAAATTTCTTTACAGTCAAATCTTAGACTTGGAAAAGTAGTAAACTTTGCCCACAGAAATATAAAGTATTCGTGTAAGAAAATGGACTATCATGTAGAAAGTGGCTGTTCCCCTATAATCTATCTAACATACTCTGGATTACAAACAATGCACAATTTGTTAGGGGCTTTGTAACAATAGTTCCTGGAGTAAGAAATGGCCACTTATGCCACTTTCTGTCATTTCTACTCTTGGTAAGTTAACATCTTTTTTTTGTTTGTTCTTTTGTTTTTAATCTTCATTATAAAATAATACATAATAATACGATGAGGAATATATATGTGATTCAGTTAAAACAATGTTTAGAAAATTTAAATTGTTATTATCATTACTAGAAGAAAAGAGATAGAGGAAGAGAAACAGGAAAACAAGACCAAGCAGAGAGTTATTTAGTCATGAATGAATTGAATACTAGAAAGGTTATCATTGTAGTGATTTAGATTCAGATCCAAAGAAAGGATCCTGTAATTGTGGTGGCAAATATAATTTTGGCAAAAAGAACAAGTCAGAAGATGATATGTCAGAGTTGGACAATGAGGTTAGAGCTAGAATATCATAAATTTTGACTTGGTTTTGAGTTACCCAAAACTCAAGGTATTTATAAATGCCTCTGTTATTAGGTTTCATCAATTGGTTCTGATTCATACCAACCCTGTATACAACAAAAAGAAACTCTGGCCAGTCCTACTGAATGCTCACAACTGTTGCTATGTTTGAGCCCATTATTGTAGCCACTGTGTCCATCCATCTCCTTGAGGGTCTTCCTCTTTTTTTTTGGTGAGCCACTACTTTACCAAGCATGTTGTCCGTCTCCAAGGACTAGTTCCTCCTGACAATATGTCCAAAGTACCTGAGGCGAATTCTTGCCATCCTCACTTCTAAAGAGCATTCTGGCTGTACTTCTTCCAAGACATATTTGTTTGTTCTTCTAGCAGTCCATGGTATGTTCAATATCCTCTGCCAGCACTGTAATTCAAAGGCATCAATTCCTCTTTGGTCTTCCTTTTTCATTGTCCAGTCTTCATAATCATATGAGGCCATTGAAAGCACTGAGTTTTGGGTCAGGTGCACTCTAGTCTTCAAGGTGACGTCTTTGCTTTTTAACAACTTTAAAGAGATCTTTTGCAGCAGATTTGCCCAGAGAAATATATTATTGATTTCTTGATGGCTGCTTCCATGGGCATTTCTCATAGATACAACCATGAAGCACACGCTCCCTGATTTTAAACCATGAAGTATCTCCTTGTTTTTTGGAAAAACCGATTCTTGATCTATATACAGGGTCCTTAGAAGCACAATTAAGTGTTCCGGAATTCCCATTTTTTTGCAATGTTATTCATAATTTGGTATGATCTGCACAGTCAAATGCCTTTATATACTCGATAAACACAGGTAAACATCTTTCTGGCATTTTCTGCCTTCAGCCAAGATTCATTTGACATCAGCAATGATATCCCTCATTCCATGTCTTCTTCTGAATCTAACTTGAGATTGTGGTAGTTCCCTGTTCATGTACTACTACAATTGCTTTCCAATAATCTTCCCCAAAATTTCACTTGCATGTGATATTAATGACACTGATCTATACTTTCCAAATGCTTTTAGATCACCTTTCTTTGGAAGGGACACAAATATGGATCTCTTCCAATTGGTTGGCCAGGTGACTGTCTTCCTAATTTCTTGACCTTGGCTAGTAAGCACCTCCAGGCTTGCATCAGTTTGTTGAAATAACTCAATTATTGTTGTTGTTGCTAGGTGCCCTTGATCAGGTTCCAACTCAGCAATCCCATATACAACAGAAAGAAACACTGCTTGGTCCTGTTCCATCCTCAAAATTGTTAGGTATGAGACCATTGTCATAGTCATTTAGTCAATTCATCTCACTGAGGGTCTTCCTCTTTTTGTCTGACCCTCTGCTTTCCCAAGCATGATGTCCCTCTCCAGAAACTGGTCTCTCCTGATAGCATGTCCAAAGTATGTGAGACAAAGTCTTGCCATCCTTGCTTCCAAGGAGCATTCTGTCTGTACTTCTTCCAAGATAGATTTTTTCATTCTTCTGTCAGTCCATGTTATATTCAATATTCTTTGCCAACACCATGATTCAAAGACATCAATTCTTCTTTGGTCTTCCTTTTTCATTGCCCAGCTTTCACACGCATATGAGGCTATTGAAAACACCCTGGTTTGGGTCAGGTGCGCTTTAGTCTTCAAAGTGCCATCTTTGCTTGTTAACACTTTAAAGAGGTCTTTTGCAGCAGATTTGCACAATGCAATGTCTTTTGATACCTTTCATGTTGCTTCCATGGACATTGATTGTGGATTCAAATAAAATAAAATCCTTGACAACTTCAATCTTTTCTCCATTTATCATGATGTTGCTTATTGGTCCAGTTGTGAAGATTTGTGTTTTCTTTACCTTAAGGTGTAATCTATACTGAAGGCTGTAGTTTTTGATGTTTATCAGTAAGTGATGCAAGTTCTCCTCACTTTCAGCAAACAAGGTTGTATCATCTGCATATCAGATATTGTTAATGAGTCTTCCTCCAGTCCCGATGCTGAGTTCCTCTTAACATAGTCCAGCTTCTCAGAGTATTTGCTCAGCATGCAGATTGAATAGGTATGGTGAAAGGATACAACCTTGACTCACACTGTTCCTGATTTTGAAACATGCAGTATCTCCTTGTTGTGTTTGAATGATTGCCTCTTTGTTTATGTACAGGCTCAGCAAAAGCACAATTTAGTTCTCTGGAATTCCCATTCTTCCTTATATTATCCATAATTTTTTATGATCCACTCAGTCAAATGCCTTCTCATAGCCAGTAAAATACAGATAAACACCTTTCTGCTATTCTTTGCTTTCAGCCAAGATCTGACACCAGCAATGATATCCTTCATTCCATGTTCTCTTCTGAATCCAGCTTGAATTCCTGGCTGTTCCCTGTGTATGTACTGCAGCAACTGCTTTTGTGTCTTAGTTGGTATTCCATCAATTCCCAGAGCCTTGTTTTTCACCAATGCCCTCGGTGTAGCTTGGGCATCTTCCTTACATACCATCAGTTCTCGATTGTATGCTACCTCCTAAAATGGTTGAAAGATGACCAATTTTTTTGGTACAGTGACTGTGTATTCTTTCCATTTTATTTTGAGGGTTTCTTCATCATTCAATATTTTGCCTATGCATTTATTGTTGTTAGGTGTTGCCGAGTTCCTTCTGACTAATAGAGACCCTGTGCACAATAGAATGAAACCCTGCCCAGTCCTGCAACATCCTCACAATCATTGTTATGCTTGAAAACATTGTTGCAGCCACTGTGTCAACCCACCTTGTTGAGGGCGTTCCTCTTTTCCGCTGACCCTGTACTCTGCCAAGCATGATGTCCTTCTCCAGGACTGGTCCCTCCTGATAACATGTCCAAAGTATGTGAGACAAAGTCTCGCCATCCTCACTTGTAAAGAGTATTCTGGCTGCACTTCTCCTAAGACAGATTTGTTTTTCTGGCAGTCCATGGTATATTCAATATTTTCCACAAACACCATAATTCAAAACCATCAATTCTTTGATCGTCCTTATTCATTGTCCAGCTTTTACATGTATATGAGGCGATAGATAAGACAATGGTTTGGGTCAGGCCATCTTAGACCTTAAAGTGACATCTTTAATGTGAAAGGATACAACCCTGAAGTACATCTTTCATGACTTTAAACCACACAGTATCCCTTTGTTCTATTTGAACGACTGCCTCTTGGTATAAGTACAAGTTCATCACAGGCACAATTAAGTGTCCTGGAATTCCTGTTTTTCACAATATTATTCATAATTTGTTACATTCCACACAGTCAAATACCTTTGCATAGTCGATAAAACACAGGTAAACATATTTCTGGTCACTCAGGGAGTTTGGATGTGTCTATGAACTTCTGTGATCTGCATTCTTCTTCGTGTAGTTCAGCTTCTCTGATTATTTGTTTCACATACAGATTAAGTAAATATGGTGAAATAATACAACCTTGATGCACAACTTTCCTGATTTTAAACCACATAGTATCCCCTTGTTCTGTTGGAATGACTGCTTTTCTGTTCTATGTACAAGTTCTGGAATTCTCATTCTTTGCATTGTTATCATACTTTTTATAATCCTCACACTTAAATACCTTTGCATTTAAACACAGATAAACATATTTTTGGTATTCTTTGCTTTCAGCCAAGATCCATCAGACATCAGAAATGATATCTCCCATTCCACATCCTCCTCTGAATTTGGCTTGAACTTCTGGCAGTTCCCTGTCTATGTACTGCTGCAACTATTTTTGAATTATCTTTGGTAAAATATTACTTGTGTGTGATATTAATGATATTATTTGATAATTTGCACCTTCTGTTGGATCACCTATCTTTGGAATGGATACAAATGCGAATCTCTTCCAATCTGTTAGCCAAGTAATTGTCTTCCAAATTTCTTGGCATAGATGAGTGAGTGAGCAATTCCTGCACTGCACTGATTTGTTGAAACATCTCAATTGGTATCCTTCCAATTCCTGGAGCTTGTTTTTCACCAATGCTTTCAGTGTAGCTTGTATCTCTTCTTTCAGGGCCATCAGTTCTTGATCATATACTACTTTCTGGAATCATTGATGTCCACCAATTATTTTGATCTTTTTGCGCTATTTTCCCACTATAGATCCTTTTTCTTTGTTTTCTGCTTTCACATTCCAATCATCAGTAATAATGAGTAATTACGAGTAAAAATGCTGATTACGTGTTTCATAAATTTCAGACTGCAGAAGTTTGTAAAAGTCTTCAATTTCTTCACCTTTGGCCTTAGTGGTTGGTGTATAAAATTGGATAATAGCCTTGTTAACTGATCTCCCATGTAAGTGCATGGGTATTATTCTATCACTGACAGTGCTTTGCTTCAGAATGGTTCTTGAAATGTTCTTTTTGACTAAGAATGTGATGTCATTGTTCTTAAATATGTCATTCCTGGCATAGTAGATCATATGCTTTTCTGATCCAACATGGTCAATAATAGTCCGTGTCAGACCCCTAATGCCTAGGAAGGATTTAGATCTCTATGCTTTGCAGGCCGTTTTTGACGACTTTCAATTTTCCTGGATTCATACTTTGTACACTCCACATTCTGATTATTAATGAATGTTTGCAGCTCTTTCTTCTCATTTGAGTCTTGCTGCTTCTGAAAATGAATGTCTCAAAAGCTTTATCCCATCCGTGTCATTAAGTTCGACCCTACTTTGAGGAGACACCTTTTCCCAAGTTGTATTTTGAGTTCCTTCCAACCTGAGGAGCTCATCTTCCAGCACTATGCTAGACAATAAAAAATATTCCTCTATAATTCATAAAATTTTCACTGGTCACCTTTTTTTAGAAGTAGACCACCTTTTTTCTAGTCTGTCCTAATCTGGAAGTTCTGGTGAAACATAACCATTATGTGTGACCCAGTTATATTTAATACCTATGGCATCACTTCCAGCCTCACAGCAACATGAAAGTCCCCACAGCATGACGAACTGACAGGCAAGTGGTTTTTTTTTTGGTTATGCTTTGTTTGGATATGTCAAAATATGTTTCCTCTCACATATTGCATTAGCTATCACACAAGGCCATTTACAAGCATATTAAAGTTTTTCAGTAATTGATCATTCCTGAGCAGGGAACAAAACGTTGTCCTGTGCTGCAGCACCTCCACGAGCAGTTGCAAACTGTGCCTGTGATCTACAGGGTTTTCACTGGTTGATTTTCAGAAGTACATCATAAGACCCTTCTTTCTAGTCTGTCTGTGTTACTCCAAAAGCCCTGCTAAAACCTTTTCAGCACCATAGCAACTTATAAGCCCCCACTAATAGATTGGTGGTGGCTGCATATAAGGTACATCGCCATGAACCGAACCTCCTTCATAGAAGGCAATAATTCTACCTCTGCACCACCACCGCCCCAAAGGATAGATAGATAGATGGCCTAATATAAATCTAAATGAACTATTACACTTATTAAATAAGATGTGCCTGATGTAATCACATGATTATTGACCATGAAGAAAATTTTCAGAAATTAAATTAAA
The DNA here is from genome assembly GCF_030014295.1 of Loxodonta africana. Classification (NCBI taxonomy): domain Eukaryota; kingdom Metazoa; phylum Chordata; class Mammalia; order Proboscidea; family Elephantidae; genus Loxodonta; species Loxodonta africana. The sequence continues at coordinate 98,447,907 of NC_087346.1, read as the reverse complement.
ATAGATTTGTCATTTAGAATTACAAAGAACGAATTTAATCTGAGTGAAAGATCGGGCCTAAATACCAAGGCTGAAGGTCAGCTCTGGTGTACCCTAAATAATTAAGTGCAGGATGAAAATTTTTAGTTTAATCCTAGAGTAATTGCCCAATGCTTAAGTCAGAAGCCTGTTTTACTACTACCCCAATTTCTAAATGATGCTCCCAATATATCTTAAAACATATATTCACATATACTAGACATAACGTAGATTGAAAAATCTCTGTATATTACTTATATATTGAATATTTATCATTTCTCTCATCTCTCTGCATATATGAATAAATAATAAAATAATCCATATTAATTGTGAACATTTTAAATTTTATTTATAAACCAATAGCAACATTTTAAACATTTAAAAATAGAGAAATACATTGATAAAACCCATATATCTGTAAGAGAGATATCTGTGAATTTACAAATCTCTTTGATTTTCTAACTATGAATACCAGGCTACATAAAAGTGATTATAACATAAAATAACTCCAATTGTGTATAAACTATAATTCTAAAATAATTATGTATAATTCTTTGGTATATTGCCATTTATAACACCATACTAACTCCTTGAAACAATTTTTAAGTATAAATATTTCAAGACAAATCCTATTCAGAACTCTTGATATCTTATAAGAAAGTCAGGTTTTCAACACAAATTTCACAAATTGAAAAATCTCCAACATCATATGCAGTATCAATCACTAATATAGTAAAATATTAGCACTGTGAAGGAAAAAATACTAGAAGAAAACCCATTTTGTTCTCACTAGATGAACTTCAAAACAACACACTATCAAATGCCTAAAAAGATGTTTCCTTATAATTTTGGAATTTTGGAAGCTCAGAATTTAAATAAAAAATGTTAACAAATTTGCTAAAGATTGCCAATCATTTTCAATAGTGAAAGATAAAGAATTTTTGAAATTTGCCTGAGGTATGACCCCTAGGAAACAACCCTTTAGAAAGCATGTTACTAAAGTTTTTCTTAAGTTACATTTCTTTATGGCCCAAAGGGTTAGTGCTATAATTAAATGTCTTTTTTTGTTTGTTTGCTTTGCCTGCTTCATCAGACATCCGATATACAGAATATCAGAATGCTATTTGAAGTGTGACAGCCAGCATGTTGAGTCATTGCTTCTATTTTACTTTCTTGCCACAAGATGTCTTGTTGTCACACAGCAAAAGCATGGTGAATCTGATTGAAGAAATATTTATAGAAAGAAAACTTAATAAAGAGAATATGAATGCAAATGGCAATGGCAATGGAACAAACATGGTAGGGTTTAATATTATTTAGTAATAATATGCATATTTTTCCAATACACATCAATTGAATATTCAGAATGAAATTATAACCTAATGTAATGTAACAGAATCACTGACTGTAAGCAAAATGTAGTAGGCCACTTCCACCATTTGTCTTCAACTAAGTTTAAAGTTTCTTGTCATGTACATTTGAAAGTTATTTAGACAGTGTAACAACTATTAATTATGTCAGTGTTGCTTAAACCAAACGTCTTCATTGTGTTAGGTGGAAATAAGAGTGCTAAATTAAAAGATACAGCAACAACAAATCCAACAAGCAATTATCTAAATTATTGCTGAAGACTCTCAGCACTTTCAGTAGTTAAAGAAAAGTGATTTTGAAGATTTACACAAGTAGTTTGTTTGCAAGAAACTCTTAATGAAACCGTTAGTGGTGTGCATTGAGAATAAGAATAGTTACTACTTACTGCAATTAAAAAATAGTTGCCATGAAGTCGATTCTGACTGACAACAACTGCATGTGTGCCTACTATGAATATCCTCCTCCATTTTCCTTGTAGAAGATGCTGAAATTGGTATCCATTCAGTAAAATCAGAGATTCAGATAAAACTTTAAAGACTATCTTGTTACTTGGAATATTAATTACACTGTTTCATTGCCACATTTGTAGAACCAAAGTTGAAAGACATATTTTTTCAAGTTATCGTGTGAAGAAATAAGAGTGTGCGCATAACGATGGCAAATAAAAATATGTGTAAGGGTAAAAATTTTTAAATTTCCTTCAGAAATAGCCAAATACATATAATTCAACATTGCATAAAGCTTTAGTTTGTGCTTCGGTAACCTTGAATCATTATCATCGTCATCATCAATGTCACTACCACCACCAAATCTTCCATTTCAGGGATTGAAAAGAATAGTCCGTATATTAGTCAGCTGCTATTAGAGCCATACTCGACAGCAATGGGTTCGGGGTTTTTGTTTTGGTTATTAGAAAAGAGGGAGGATATAATAACTTGCTACCAGCATCACCTTCAACAGTACCTTTTGCATGATAAGGTGAGCCACAATCTGTCTTGCTCCTTTATATCCATTTATCACGGACAATTGTTGAGAAGCACAACAATGAGATATAGTGACGTCTGAGACAACGTAGAGAACTTTGTGCTGAAAGATTGTTGCTTTAGCCTGAGTTCAATTTTTTTAAATTTGCCTACCAAAAGCTTTAATAATAAAATTGTAATAATAATTAGCTTAAATTTTAGATCTATTCTTGTATTTCACTAAATTCAGTCTATACTGTTGATATAATGGCAACAATAAAACATTGCTTTTAACCCTCAAACACTTTGCACTTGGCTAAAATATATATTTGGGACACCTCTAACAAGAGATACCTTATTGAAATATAGCACTCCTATTCTCTTAAGATACTATCTCTCTCCCCTTTTGATATGTAGGAGATTTGTACTTTTGATTATCAGGTTGATTTATTCATAGCAGGCAAGTGGAAATGATCCAAACACGAAAATAACTAGAAAAGCCTGGATCCATCAATGTTCAAAAAAAAAAAAAAAAAAAAAATCTCAAAACACTGAGAACTCACAAAGGAAAGATAAGTGTACTCTTGGATTTAAACCAAAGGAGAGAGTGAAGGTTGCACTAATAATCTGATTGATTTCCAAGATACCAGATGCTTAATAACGTGTGTAATTCTTTCATCACTTAGCTAGAAGTTATGGAGTTTATACTAGATGACTTTGTATAGTACTTCACAAAGTAATTGTTCATGGAATAAAACTTAGAACAACTGAAGTTGTATTTGTTTTATGTCTTACCTTTCTCACTTATATTCAGGAAGGATAATTAGAAAAAAACATTAATAATTAATGCAGTTGATCATCTTTAAACACAGATATCTGTATTCAGTGTTGAGTTGTAAGATACAATAGTATAAATATATGTAATTATATATATATATAATATAAAATATAAACATCAATTAAATTATACTAATTACAGGCAATGAAGAGTGCTCTCCAGTGAAAGGAAAACCCCATGACAAATGTTTTGGTTGGGAAAATAAAACCAATAAAACAAAATGATCCAATATTTTTATTTACGAATAGATTTTGCTCATACTTTTTCGTGTTCTGTATGTGTCTATTAAGCCATTTTCTGACTCGTCTTTTTCTGTTTAGAAAAATCTTCCTTTCTGTATGTTATTTTCACTGTCTTTAGTGATTGCACACACATACACATGCTCAGCACAACACACTCAAAGTGATAATTCTCACCTTTAGGAAAAGGATCTTTTAGAAAGCAAGTCTTTTCTGTTTTTACAGATATTTTCATTATTATAATAATAACCAACTCATTATTGTTGAGTTGATTCTGACTCGTAGGGACCCTACCGGACAGAGTTGAACTGCCCCATAGGGTTTCCAAGGAGTGGCTGATGGATTTGAACTGCTGATCTTTTCGTTAACAGGCAAGTTTTAATCACTGTGCCACAAAGGCTCCATAATAATAACAGTACATGCATTATTCCAACTTAATATAACTAGGAAAAAATACAATGTAACAAGGAGCTGGAAAGAGAAAAGAGAGTTAAAACTGGTTTTATGGTAGGAGTAGAGAGTTGTTTTACTTTTCATGTACTTTTTCATGTTTTTATTAATGAAGCTTAGGAGAAAGATGGAAGCACATACAGAACATATGTAATGATTTCAACACTAAGGTCTTGGGTTCTCACTCTGGTACTTGCTAACAGCAGGGATTTGAGATCTGAGTGGAAGAAAAAAAAATTTTTTTTTTTTTTTTTAGTGGAAGAAGGGGCACAAATTTTGACCTATGTACAAGATCAAAGAAAAGGTATATACCAAAATTCACAGGAGTTTTTAAAAATCCTTAAGGTATATATAGGTTATATACACACTCTAGGAAGGTATTTAGTTTTCTTTGTATAGGAGATTGAATAATAACTACTGTTAATAATTGACATTTTTAGTTAAAATTTTCACCTTATTCTCCATATAACATGTTTTATTGTGTGTTAAATATTTTAATATATTATTCAATTTTATACTCTTTATATGGAAAACTTTTCATCCCTAATCTCCATACCAACCTCTTCCTTTTTCTCTCTTATTCCTTTCACAAACTGGTATTACTATGTAACCAATTGCTCAAGTAAAAAACCTACTGGTTCCTATTTTTATTCTCAAACTTCATTTCTCCAAGTCTGACCTCTTCTCTGAACTGTAAACTAGTGCTGTCCAAGTAAACTTCCTACATGATGGACATATACTATATCTGCACCATCCAATATGGTAACTACTAGTCCTGTGTATCTAAAAGCAACGGCTGCAAACCAAAAGATCAGCAGTTCAAATCCACCAGCCACTCCTTGGAAACCCTATGGGGCCGTTCTACCTGGTCCTGAAGGGCCGCTGTCTTAGTTATCTAGTGCTGCTATAACAGAGATACCACAAATTGATGGCTTTAACAAAGAGAAATTTATTCTCTCACAGTCTAGGAGGCTAGAAGTCAGAATTCAGGTGCCAGCTCTAGGGGAAGGCTTTCTCTCTCTGTCAGCTCTGGGGGAAGGTCCTTGTCATCAATCTGCCCCGGTAGAGGAGCTTCTCAGTACAGGCACGCTGGTTCCAAAGGGATTGCTCTGCTCCTTGCGCTCCTTTCTTGGCGGTATGAGTTCCCCTTTTCTCTCTGCTTGTTTCTTTCTTTTATATCTCAAAAGAGATTGATTTAAGACAAAACCTAAACTTATAGATTGAGTCTTGCTTCATTAACATAAATGCCTCTCATCTTGCCTCATTTACATCACACAGGTAGAATTTACAACACATAGGAAAATCACATCAGATGACAAATGATGGACGATCTCGCAATACTGGAAATCACGGCTTAGCCAAGTTGACAGATAATTTTGGGGGACACAATTCAATCCAAGACAATTCCTATGAGTTGGAATCGACTGGACGGCAACAGGTTTGGTTCTTCAGTTTATGCGGCTAGCGTAACTGAAGAACTGAATTTTAAGATTGTATTTAGTTTTAATTAATTTAAATTTAAAATTCATATGTGTCTAAAAAAAAAAAATTTTTTTTTTTTTAATGTGTCTAGTGGTGACCATATTGGACAGGTCATCTCTAGGCATATATAACCAAGTACCTAACTTATGTCTACTTGGATATCCTATAAGAATATTAAGAAATGTAATATTAACTAGTTTGAGGCCTCTTGATTTTTCTGGTCCAACTTAACAAATTAATCCCTCTCAGACTTCTTCTGTTTTCCTAAAATTTCTCACCATCACTATTTCCTGACTTTAAATTATTAAAAATTGGTACTACTATCATTCTACTACTTTATACTCTACTTATTGGATTATGTTTTGTTTGCTGGATTAGAATATATGAAACAGGAGAAGGGATCTTACCCATATTCATTATCACTCTATCTACAGTGCAATAGCGTTATCATCTAGTAACCTTCAGTGTTTCTTGAATAAATAAATAAATAGCATGTATTATTAAAAGAAGAATCACATTACTAGTGCCAGAGATCCACGGTGCCAATACTAAAGCAAGAATTTTGTAGCTAGACATCCTTTTGGATCTTCAATTTATAAATAATGTGTTCTAAGGCATATGAACTATACAGCCTCGGCGTCCTCCTATGTATAAAGCAGATTATAAAAATAACTACTTTCACAAGTTATTTTAGCTCCCAAATGATATGAAGCTTTTATGTGACATATAGTCAATAAATTTTGACTGTAATAAGAATAGTAGTAATTATTGGTGTCTCGGTGTTAACTTTGATGTGAGGATATTCTTAGCCAAGTTTCTCTGTTTTTCTATCTCTGTTTCTTCATCTGCACCATTGGTGCTGCTGAAAGTTTTGATCTCTGTTTTTGGAACTAGCACGCTCCATGACTCTGGACATGCAGCTCATTCTCTAGTGCATATTTTAAGTAAACTAAACTGTACTATAAATGAACCTATAGCAAAGCATATATGCCTTCTTTCCCTATTCAGTATCTTTGACTCCATTTCAGAAAATTGACATTTTTCTACTTCCTTCATTTAAAAATCCTCAGAAAATCAAAGTATAGGCCATCTAAAAGTAATCCAATACTGTGCGTCCACTTGCTGAGTTCAGATTTCACATTATTCACATTAAACAGCTTTCCTTAAGATTTTATCGTCCTGTGCCCTTTGACAATTTTCTCTCCTGGACATGTTAAACTTACAAAAGAAAAAGATAGGAAGGCATAACTATTTCTGCCTTCATTCTGAAAGAGGCTTTAATGTTATTTAATAATTGTCAATGGCATCTTTATAAGTAATACAACAGGACCCATAGACTAAAAAAATAGAATTACCTGGAATTCTGATGCACAATATGTGTCACTTTCAGAAAGGAAGGAAAGAAAAGCATAAGTAGAAGTAAGGTATTAACTTTGATTGGACTGAGCAGTAGAAACCCTGACTGCTACACACATCGGTAAATCATCGAGTTACAGTAGGAAGATTTGGCAGATGGGTAGAATGGGCTATTTGCATTAAAAATCTGTCAATTTAAAATGCAATAAAGACAAAAAAATCAATAATAATACATTTAAATTCAAACAGTCATCACAGCAGTGCAGTAGCAATCAGTCATATTTACTAAGGCCACATACGTAATAATCCTCCTGATCTCTATATAATTACTAGCTTTGCCTCTTGAATTATCAACAGCTCTCATGGCTTATTGCCTCATTCTTGCTTAATAAGAGTCTGCAATCAATAACCTTGCCACAGAGTAAGAGGCAACCAGCCAGCCAGGCCTAGGGTGTAAACACCTCCAAAATGATTGTTATATTAGCGTGAATGACAAGAAGGTGGCTGTGCTAATGGAAGAGACATGGAGTAAAGAGGCAATTTAGAAAATCTGCCTACTGGGATGTGTGGATTTTATCATGGCTGGTGTGGTCTCAGCTATGGGGAACAGTCACCCTTGAAAATACACCTTCAAATTCCTCCCAGAGGTACTTTTATAGCAATCATCATTTCCAGGACCTGCCTTCTGTATCTTGCTATCAATATAACACATCCAGTTTACCTGAAGTGCTTTGTATTTGACTAGAAAGGCAAAGAGTTACTTCTTCATTCACATGGTAGGTAATGGAGAACACGGATTTATATGCAAATTTGAGTATTAGTGACACTTTGGTGACAAGAGTTTAAGAACCAATTGAGTTTGTCAAAAATATTTGAAAATCTTTGGGTATTAGTGATATTCACTTGAAAGGTAAAATTGAAAATCCCAGTAGAGAATGTGTCCTATGGAGAGCAACATCATTTCACTTATCTTATTCTGTCTGCTAAATTGTAACAATTTACACATTTTTTTTTTTTTTTTTACAAAAGGAGCAATTGTAAATACCATCATCAGTTACAATGTCATTTAATTTTTAAGCCTGTAAAAATTAGCTATGCTTGCTATTTCTATTATTTAAAATCCATTACTTATCTGTAATTTAGGAGACTTTATAGAATATCACTGTCTTTGCTGCCATAGAATTTCTATTTTAAACGGTTAACAAAAGAAAGTAATCACTTAAAAAATATACCTTAGGAGTACATACGTATTCGTTCTTATTTAGAAGTAAAATTGTGGGTCCTCTGAATTATATTTGGATAAATTTTACCATAGTTCAATGTTGTAAAGTGTATTGGGTGGTATAGTTTGAAAGCCCAAGCTCAAGCCTGTTCCAGTCAAGTTGGTTCACTCTCATGGCGACTCGGTGTGCTGCAGCATAGGATTTTCAATGACTGTGATCTATAGGGAAGTAGATCAACTGCCAGGCCTTTTTTCCGCAGTGCCACTGGGTGGATTTCAACCACCAACATTTTATTTACCAGAGTGAAAACTGTTTGCACCACCTCCCAGACCCAGTGCCGTGGGGTCGATTCCGACTCATTTGCACCACCTAGGGACCTATAATATGAGAAAGTGTCCCCAATTATTGGGTGGATCTTATTTCAGGGCTCTTTACTCAACAAAGATGAGTAGCCTTTTACTGGCTTATGCTAAGAATCTACTCAGGCTCTGATGGAGCTTTCACAGAGGATGTTTTTAGTGTGGCCAGCATTTGATGGGTAGTGGAGTGTTGACAAGTCTCACCACCAAGAATAAAATAAAAATATGAGTAAACTAGAGCAGATGTTAACTATCACAAAGGGCAATCAGGGATATACAGCTCATTACAGTAAGTAAGATCTCTAGTAGTTTCTGGAATTTTGTAGTTTCTTTCATTTGGTATTTTTAAACCTTTTCATAATTCTCCCTAGTTCACTAATATTCTATTTTAGGAACTCTGGGGAAACAAAAAAGGGGAAGTTGATGATGCTGTATGTGAATCTCATTCTTGTGGGGAAGAGAAAACTCAAGTGTTGGGTGGGTATTGAGTGGAATGGGAAATAATTCACTGTGGTTTGTTAAAAGGCCATAAAGACACCTTGGGGAATTATTTTGGACTAACATTTTGCTCTTTTATTTAAAAGAGGTATACACATTCACTTTCAGAAACAGAGTAAACTTAAAAAAGTGTATTTTAATTGCTTACAACAATCAATTCCTTACTTTTCTTATGTACATGGCATCCCTAGTTTGTTATTTTATCAACATGTCAAAATTGAAACACTTAATGCTGGATTTATCAACTCTTCTTTCTTCCTTGTTTCTTACTTCCAAAAATTAGTCTTAGAAGAAATACAATTAGAATGTTCCTTAGAAGCAAATTTGTCAAGACTTCAGTTCACTTTGGACACATCATTGGGCGAGACCAATCACTAGAAAAGGACATCATGTATGGCAACGTTAGAGGATCAGCAAACATGAGGAAAACACTCAATGAGGTGGATTGACACAACGGCCACAACAATGAACTCAAACCTATCAATGATCATGGAGATGGCACAGGACCATAAAATCTTTTGTTTCTGTGTACGTAAAAAAAAACAAAACAACAACAAAAAAAACTTTGCTATAGAGTGGATTCCAACTGGTAGCAACCCTATAGAACAGAGTAGAACTGCCCCTTAGGGTTTCCAAGTAGAGGCTGATGGATTCAAACTGCTAACTTTTGTCCAGCAGCTGTATCTCTTAACCATGGCACCAGCAGAGTTCCTGTTATACATAGGTAGCCATGAATAGAAGCTATTGTTCAATGGCAACTAACAAGAAGTCATGCTACTTCAGTTGTCCAAAGCTAATGCTAAAAGTATTGAGTTCAATAGTTTACCTGTGTCACGTTAGTCATAATGAAGAAGAAATAATGTCACACAGAATACAGGACAAATAAAGGTTTGATACTATTTCAGGGGTAAAAAGCGGTGGGATAATCACATCGCCACAATTCACACGTAGAGACCTCCAGAACTAAAGAGAGCTTGTGGTGAAATGGAGCCCTGGCAGCACAGTGGTTAAGAGCTCAGGCTGCTAACAAAATGGCTGGCAGTTCAAATGCACCAGCCGATCCTGGAAAACCCTATGGGGCGGCTCCACTCTATCGTAATGAGTAATTACAGTGTTTAATCCATTCACAGGACTAAGATAAGATTTATGTCTACTATTTTGTTGTTTTCTTTCTCTATGACTCCATTTTTTCCCTTATACCCCATTGCTGTCTTTGTCTTTTCTAGCATACCATTTTAATTCCATTGTCAATTATTTTACTATATGTTTTTATGTGTATTCTTCTTAGTGACTGCTCTGATGATCACAATTAACATCTTAATTTATAAAAAAAAATTGTCTCGATTAAAAACAACTAAATTTCAATAGTATACAAAAAGTTTTATTCTGATATAACTCTATTTCCTTCCCGCTCCTTTTTGCTTTTATTTTTCTTTGCATTACATCTTTATACATTATATTTCCACCAACACAGATTTCCGGTTATTGTTTTATGAAGTTGTCTTTTAAATCAGAGAAGAGTAAAAGGAGTTACAAAAAAATTCAATTATACTGTCTTTTTTTACTTACCTGTGAAATCAGCTTTACCAGAGAAGTTGCCCTCGAGTTGACTCTGACTTGAGGAGACCCGGTAGGGTGTCAGAGTAGAACTGTGCTCATAGGGTTTTTCAATGTTTTTTGTTTGTTTTTGGAAATGGATTGCCAGGTGTTTCTTCTGAGACATCTCAAGGCCATCAAGAGCATCTCTCTTCATTATTCTATGGCAGATTCTCATATGTCAAAATGTAATCATGGAAGCATCTATCATATTACCTTCATCGAATAATGTAATCTAATCAAGTAAATGACTATCTCTTTAAATTCACTGGTCTCACTTATATTCATGAGAAGGAGATTATACAGGGCACAAGGTAAGGATACCAGAGGGGCACGAATTGTGAGAGGCATCTTAGAATTCTGCCTAACACATCTAAATTTTTATTGCTCGTGAATTTAGATAATTCTTTACCATCACTGTAACTGCCGTTATGCTTCTGACTAGACGGATGACTCCCATGTTACTCTTCTTGCTTGAGCTCTACAAACTGTTCTATATTTCATGTATTGTTTTTAAAATGTCAAGCACATATACTCCTGTATGCTACATCTGTCCTGTAAAGTTGTAGAAACTCCAAAAAGAGGTTTGTAATTGTGATCTTAATTGCAGCACATGTTTACTGTCTCAAATATAAATACTAAGATTACCAAGTCCTCTACAGCAGAAAAAATTACAGGAGATTATGAAGAAAAGTGCGAGAAGCTTAAAGCTGTTATTCGCTTTCTCATCCCTACTTATAGATATATTTTTAAATTTTTATTGAAATAATGTGTAGATATATATGCAAATAAAATATAAGCATGGAGCTAAATAAATCATTACAAAGTAAAGACATATATAACCACCAACTGATTGAAGAAACACAACCCTGAATACATATCCCAGGAGCTCCTGTTAAGTCTTGACTGTTAATAAATTACCCAGAAGCAGTCGCTATTCTGAATTCTAACAGCACAGATTAGTTCATCAATTTTTGAACTTTGTATAAATGAAGTAATAGAGTATACACTTTTTAATAATGAATTATTTTGCTCAAAATTATAATTGTGAGAGTCTTCCATGAAGTTCTGCGGTTTGCTTTTCTTATATGAGAAAGTGTTCCATTGAGTGAAATTATTTATCAATTCAGCTGTTATTGAACATTTTTTCTATGAATGCTTTCAAGATTTTCTCTTTTTAATATTATTATTATTTGGTTATTGATACATAAGTTCCTTTCTTCATTTCTGCTTTTCTCTCTTCTCTCTCTTTATGCCTTTTCTTTTGGGGGTCACAAAACATGAGTCTCTGGGCTGATGTCCTCTATCAGTCTTTACAAATTGTGAGCTCCGTCTCTTCATGTATTGTTTATACTCCATTCTCTCTCCACTCTTCATATAGGACATAATTTCTATGTGTTAGTCATTTTCATTGTTTTCTACTTTTATTGTATACCTTTCTGTGTTTTTAATCATTTTTTCTCTCTCTGGATAACCTTTAGTATGGATAGTCCCTATAGAACTGTGTTTATATTCACCAGTTCTGCCTTCTACTGGGAAGATGTCTGTGCATGTTCCATTTCCTTTTCTGTCCGTCCCATAGCAGTATTCTTCTGTTACTTGTTATTCAAAATTTATTATTTAATTTGACAAAGGCAGTAGTTGGGGGCAGCATCTGTTGTTTTGATTATGCCTCAGACTTAGACTTATGCCTTATTCCACGTTCTCTTTGAACTCATTCAAATCAGGATTTTTTTAAGCACCACCACGCCACCAACATCGCTCTTAACATATATTTCCATTTGCTAAAACTTAACAAATGGAAATTTGCTATTTTCCACCCCAATCTTGCTTAAAATACCAACTGCACTGAATATTTTTTATTTTTTTTACTTAATTTCCAGGATGGTACACAGGAATTAAGATTCCTGGTTGCTTGGCTGCTTTTTATTGGCTGGGTTATTCACATCTACACTTTCCTCTAACACTGGTGTGCCCCCCCCAATTCTGCTCTTTGTCTTTTAATAATTGTTGTTGTTGTCAGGCAGTCTTGAGTCTGTTCCAACTTGTAGTGGCCCTATATACTACAGAATGAAACACTGCTCGGTCCTGTGCTATTCTTATACTTGTTATTATGCTTGAGCCCCTTGTTGCTATCACTTTGTCAGTTCATCTCCTTGAGGATCTTCCTCTTTTTCACTGGCCTTCTTTCTCCATTACGAAGCATGATGTCCTTCTTCAGGGACTGGTCCCTCCTGATAACATGTCCAAAGTATGTGAGACAAAGTCTTGCCATCCTTGCATCTAAGGAGCATGCTGGCTGTGCTTCTTCCAAGACAGATTTGTTCATTCTTTTGGCAGTTCAAGGTATACTCAATATTTTTCACCAACACCATAATTCAAAGGCATCAAATCTTCTTTGGTCTTCCTTATTCATCTCCAAGCTTTCACATGCATATGAAGCAACTGAAAACACCATGCCTGGGGTCGGGCACATCTGAAAGTGACATCTTTGCCTTTTAACACTTTAAAAAAGTCTTTTGCAACATATTTGCTCAATGCAACGACCTATCATTTGATTTCTTGACTGCTGCTTCCAAGGGTGTTGATTGTGGATCCAAGCGCAACGAAGTCCTTGACAATGTCAATGTTTGCTCCATTTATCATGATGTTGCTTCTTGGTCCATGTAAGAGTATTTTCTTTTTCTTTCTGCTGAAGTGTGATCCATACTGAAGTCTGTGGTCTGTCATCTTCATCAGTAAGTGCTTCAAGTCATTTTCACTTTTAGTAAGCAAGGTTGTGTCATCTGCATAACACAAGTTGTTAATGACTCTTCCTCCTAATCTGTTGTTCCGTTCTTCTTCATATAGTCCAGTTTTTCAGATTATTTGCTCAGCATACAGGTTGAAGAAGTATGGTGAAAGGATACAACCCAGACACACTTTTCCTGACTTTAAACCACTTAGTATCCCCTCCTTCTGTTCTAACAATTGCCTCCAGGTTTAATTACAGGTTCCTGATGAGCACAAAGAATTCCCATTCTTTGCAATGTTATCCATAATATTTTATGATCCACACAGTTGAATGCCTTTGCATAGTCAATAAAACACAGGTAAACATCTTTCTGGTATTCTCTGCTTTCAGCCAGGATCCATTTGACATCAGCAGTAATATACTTCATTCCACGTTTCCTCTGAATCTGGCTTGAATTTCTGACAGTTCCCTGAAACTGCTTTTGAATGATCTTCAGCAAAATTTTACTTGCATGTGATAGCAAAGATATTGTTTGTTAATTTCCTCATTTGGTTGAATCACCTTTCTTTGCAATAGGCATAAATATGAATCTCTTCAGGTGGTTGGCTAGGTAGGTAGCTGTCTTCCAAAATACTTGAAACATCTTGATTGGTGTCCTATCGATTCCTGGAGCTTTATTTTTCATCACCATCTTCAGTGCAGCTTGGAATTCTTTCTTCGTTACCATTGGTTCATGATAATATGCTGCCTCCTGAAATGACTGAGGGTCAACCAATTCTTTTTGGTACAGTGACTCTATGTATTCCATCTTCTTTTGGTGCTCCCTAAGTTGCTTATTGTTTTTCCCATAGAATCATTCCAAATTGTAACTTGAGGCTTGGATTTTTTTATTCAGTTCTTTCAGCTTGAGAAATGCTGAATGTGTACTTCCCTTTTGGTTTTTTAACTCCAGGTCTTTGCACATGCCATTGTAATACTTTATCTTCCCAAGCCAACCTTTAAAATCTTCCTTTCAGCTCTTTTACTTCATCATTTCTTCCTTTCACTTTAGCTACCTGATATTCAAATGCAACTTTTAGAGTTTCTTCTGACATCCATTGTGGTCTTTCTTTCTTTCCTGTCTTTTTAATGACCTCTTGCTTTCTTCATGTATGATGTCCTTGGTGTCACTCCACAATTCATTTGGTCTTCAGTAATTAGTATTCAATGTGTCAAATCTATTCTTGAGATAGTCTCTAAATTCAGGTGGGTTACACTCAAAGTCCTACTCTAGCTCTTGTTGACTTGTAATTTTCTTGAACTTCAACTTGAACTTGCATCTGAGCAATTGGCAGTCTGTTCCACAGCCACCCCAGGCCTTGTTCTGACTGATGATCTTGAGCTTTTCCATTGTCTCTTTCCACAGATGTAGTCAATTTGATTCATGTATATTCCATCTGGTGTGGTCCCCTTGTATAGTCACTGTTTATGTTGTAGAAAAAAATGTATTTGCAATGAAGAAGTCATTGGTCTTGCAAAATTCTGTCATCTGATCTCCAGCATTGTTTCTGTCACCAAGGCCACATTTTCCAACTACAGATCCTTCTCCTTTGTTTCCAACTTTCACTTTCTAATAACCAGTCATTATCAATGCATTTTTATTGCATATTTGATCAATTTCAGACTACAGAAATTGGACAAAATTCTTTAACTTCTTCATCTTTGGCCTTAGTAGTTGGTGTGTAAATTTGAAAAATAATTGTATTAACTGGTCTTCCTTGCAGGCATATGAATATTATCCTGTCACTGACAGCATTGTACTTCAGGATAGATCTTGAAATGTTCTTTTTGATGAATAATGCAGTGCTATTCTTCTTCAAGTTGTCATTTCCAGCATAGTAGACTATATGATTGTCCGATTCAAAATGGCCAATACCAGTCCATTTCAGTTCACTAATGCCTAGGATACTGATGTTTCTGTGTTCCATTTTATTTTTGTCAACTTCCAACTCTCCTAGATTCATTCTTCATACATTCCACATTTCAATTGTGACTGGATGTTTGCAGCTGTTAGTTATCATTTTGAGTCATGCCACATCAGCAAAAGAAGGTCTTGAAAGCTTGACTCACCCAGGTCATTAAAATCAACTCAACTTGAGGAGGAAACTCTTTCCCAGTCATCTTTTGAGTGCCTTCCAACTTGGATGCTCATCTTTGGCACTATATCTGATAATGTTGTCCTGCTCTTCATACATTTTTTATTGACTAATTTTTTTTTTTTTTTTTCAGAAATAGACTGCCAGGCCCTTCTTCTTAGTCTCTTAGTCTGGAAGTTCAGCTGAAACCTGTCCACCATGGGTAACCCTGCTGGTATTTGAATACCAGTGTTATAGCTTTCAGCATCATAGCAACATGCAAGCCAGCACAGTACAACAAAATGACAGACATGAGGAGTTTTAATCATTGTATCTATAGTAATTCCCTAAATTAAGTCATTCAATTGCATGTTCTTACAAATACCTATGTACTGAAGACTCCTAAATGAATTTTCTCTAATCCAGACATCTGTCTCAAAATCTAGACTTAAACACCCGGTTGACCATTTGTCACTTTCACATGAATGCCTGTTTAGTTGTTGTTAAGTGCTGTTGAGATTGTTCTGACTCATAGCAACCCTATCCACAATGAAACACTGTTTGTTCCTACACCATTCTCACAACTTTTGCTATATTTAAGCCCACTGTTGCAGTCACTGTGTCAATCTGTCTGTTGAAGGTCTTCCTCTTTTTCACTGACTCTCAAATTTACCAAACATAATGTCCTTCACCAGGGACTTGTTCCTCCTGATAACATGTCCAATGTACATGAGATAAAGTCTTGCCATCCTTACTTCTAAGGGCCATTTGGGGTGTACTTCTTCCAAGACAAATTTGTTTGTTCTTCAACATTCTTCGCCAACACCATAATTCAAAGGTATCAATTCTTCTTTGGCTTTCTTAATTTACTGTCCAGCTTTTGTATGCATATGATTGAAAGTACCATGACTTGAATCAGGCACATCTTAGTCTTCAAGGTGGCATCTTTGTTTTTTAATACTTTAAAGAGTTCTTTTGCAACAGATTTGCCCAATGCAATATGTAGGTTGTTTTCTTGACTACTGCTTCCATGGGCATTGATTGTGGATCCAAGTAAAATGAAATCCTTGAATTTGATCTTTTCTCTGTTTATCATAATGCTGCTTATTGGTCTAGTTGTTAGAATTTTTTCCTTTATGTTCAGGTGTAACCCATATTGAAGGCTGTAGGTTTTTTTTATTTTCATCAGTAAGTGTTTCAAGTCCTCTTCTGAATGTTCAGTCAGCTTCTAAAAATTTTTTTTTCTAAAATAAATTTATTTTATACTCCCCCAAACTCCAAATGGAGGCCTGGCGGCACAGCAGTTAACCGCTTGGGTGTTAACCAAAAGGTGGGCAGTTCAAATCTACCACCTACTCCTTGCAAACCCAATAAGGTAGCTCTGCTCTGTTTCATAGTGTTGCTATGAGGGAACCAACAACAACAACAAACTTCAACTAAGTCTGCTCTTCCAACATCTTCATTCAGTTTTACAAATAAAAACAAATAAATAAAATTAAAAATATTCTTGACTCCCTTTTTTCCCTCAGAAACAAATATGATCATTCAGCAAATGCTTCATAAATTAGAAACCTCTGACAGTTTATGCAGAACCATATTTTTTGATAAAACATTTTCACAAGATTATAGGAAATAAAATGTTTGATATCATATTTGTATCACAATTAACTATAGTAATTTTGTGATTTTAAGGTATAGGAGTAAAACGTCTCAAGGCTGACCTATATGGTAAACCACATACATAGATTTGAATTGTCCTCGACACTAAGCTGAAATGCATACTAAGATTTCATTCAATTGAATTGTTTATATTGTACAGTTAAAGCTGAGATTAACAAATATGACAAATGGAAGATTATGCCTCAAATTCTAACTAGAGGGATGCTTAAAAAAAGAAAAAGAGAATGCTTTGGTACTTTATGAAAGATATTATAAACATTTTGCAATTTTAGCAGATATTAAATAATATTCATGTTTCAAAAATCAAAAATAATACATGAAAATCTTGGTAACCATTTATTCCACCATAAGTGCTCAATTATGAGTAGCTTTTTAAGCAAGAATAAAGGTTATTTATTCCATATTTTCTTCACAAATGCTTCATGTAACAATTTTTGTAAAAGTTTTGCTAAGCTTACAGATTTCCAGTTTTCCATTTTGATTTGGTCTCTCTGAATTGAGCAGACATGAATTTAGTGACATTTTAAAATAAAAGCCACACAATTATGAAAATATTAATAATTTATGTTGCTAATATTTTAATAGGAAACCTTGGTGGCAGAGTGTTAATGTTACAGCTACTAACCAAAAGTTCAGGGGTTCAAATCCACCAGACGCTCTTTGGGAACCCTATGGGGCAGTTCTACTCTATCCTATATGGTCTTTACGAGTTGGAATCAACTCATCAGCAACAGGTCTGGTTTTGTTTTTTTAATATTTTAATGTACCCATGATAATTATTAAACTTTAAATTATTTCATATAATTATGTTTTTTTTTGCTCATTAACTTATTAATCTTTATTTTGGTTTAAATTTACATTTCCTTCTATTTGATTTTAAGAAGCTTTATAAGTACAAACATGTATACTACCTTAAATCCTTCACCATTTTTCTCATATCTCAGTCTGGTAATTAATTATATAAATGAAATACTTCTAGGCACTGTGCCATCCAAATTAATATGGAATTCAACTAAAGGTGTTTTTGCAACCTGAATGAAATTTGTTGAATATAAATGTTATTGTGAGCAAAATAAAAACCAAAAATTTTAGAAAATAAATTCATTAAGTGATGATAAAATAAATTATATAAAACATAATATAAGTAATATGCAATAAATAGTATAATATAGATCATATAAAAAAGTCTATGATACATGATTATTTACATAATGATTTTTTAAATATCTGTTTTCTACTTTTAGTTTGAAAATGACATATTTGCTTAAGCATTTGAATATATTTTTTCTCATATTCTCTGGGATGTATATAGTTGTCAGAGTATTTCCTTATAAGAAATAAGATATTAGGCTTGATTCCTTAACTTTGAAATAAAAATATATGGCACTATAAAAAAACAGCTTTAAAACAATGTAAATAATGTAATTTTTCATAGTAAGGTTTAAATAGTAGAGGTTAAAGTTCTTGTCAGAAAGAAAATATTTACTCCCAGAGACAGAATCGATTTTAATATCTTGTTATTTTTGCTAATCCTTTAACTACAATTAATTGGTGGGTTGAAGAATTCAAACTGAATTCAAATCTGACAAGAGATGCAACATAAATTCACTTATGCAATGGTTTAAAAGCAATTTCTATGGCATATATGAGTTAATAAAACATATCTTAGTACAGATCCATATATTAGTTCCTAAAATTTAGAATACTGTTTTTCAAAAAAAACAAAACTTATAGAACAGTGTTTACTTAAATTTATTTCCCAAAATTTTGTTTATTTCTAAGAGAAGTTTCACAGAAAAAAAAAGTCATGGTAACATAATATTGGGAAATTGTTTAAGGCCTTCCACTCTAACACTAAATTACCACATTAAATACTCACATTATGTAACATCTGAAAAGAACTGGGAAACCCTGGTGTCATAGAGGTTAAGTGCTACAGCTGTTGACCAAGAGGTCGGCAGTTCGAATCTACCAGGTGCTTCTTGGAAACTCTATGGGGCAGTTCTACTCTGACCTACAGGGTCGCTATGAGTCGGAAGCAACTCGACGGCACTGGGTTTGGTTTGGGTTTTTTGTTTGAAAAGAACTGTACATGATATTTTAGACATGAAGTTACTGAATGGTTTAAATCATGAAGTGGCATGATCTGGTTTACATAGTTTAAAAAATAAGTGTTGCTTCTGTGTGGATACTGGGACCTAGAGTTTAAAATGGTTAGCAAGATTAACAATTGAAAATTTGTTACAGTAGTAGTATAATTGAAAATAATGGTGATGGTCTTTTTTGTGTTCTTACTCTAATACCGCTTACAGTTCTCAAGATAAAATGTATTCAATATATTCTTAAATATCTAGTCAAATCATGTCAAAATTAAACTCTCTTCATTAGGAGACAGTTTGACACTTCTAAGAAAATGGATTAACAAGCCAGAGACTGGCAGAAATATTTGCAAAACTATTACCTAGAAGAAGAACATATATGTGTCTATACAAACATGAAATAAAGGGTTCAAAAACCAATAAAATTGGACAAGAAATTTGGACGCTTCTCAAAATAAATTATGTGGTCAACGGACGTATGAACAACCTGGCAGATATCACCTTAATCAAGTGATTGGAGTTAATATCACGAATATTGTGTAAAAGCAACAACATCAATATAACAGTCTGAAAAAGACACACTACTGTTCTGTGCTCTTTTTCTACCAGAAAAGTATAGCATGGATCTGTCTTACTGAGCTAGACCTGCTGTTACAGAAATGCCACAAGTGGGTGGCTTTAACAAACAAATTTATTTTCTCACAGCTTAGGAGGCCAAAAGTCTAATTTGGGGCACTTGCTCTAAAAGGCTTTCTCTTTGTCCACTCTAGGTAGAAATCTTTGCCTCAGCTTCTCTAACCCTAGCATTTTTCTGTTCTTTGTTATCTCCAGATGGCATCCATTTTTCTCCCATTTACAGCTGCTAACCAAAAAAAAAAAAAATTTTTTTTTTTTTTTTAACCGAAAGGTCAGCAGTTCGAATCCACCAGGCGCTCCTTGGAAACTCTATGGGGCAGTTCTACTCTGTCCTATAGGGTCACTATGAGTCAGAATCAACTCGACGGCAACAGCAATGGGGTCTCTGTGCTGAAACTGCTTTTTTTTTGTAATCTCCAAAGTGATTAGGTTTAAGAAACATCCTACACTGACCTCATTAACCTAACCAGGAAAACCTTATTCTCAAATGAAAATGGGATTATGACCACAGGCATAGGTTAGAAATCCAACACATATTTTGGGAAGACACAATTAAATCCATAACAGGATCCAGCCATGGAGAAATATCAGACAAATTAAAACTGAGACACATTCTACAAAATAGATTGTCCATATTCTTCAAATTTTTCAAGATCAAGAAAGATCAGAAAAAATTGAGGAATTTCCCCAGATTAAAGGTGATTAAAGATACAAAACAACTAAATGCAATCCATGACATTAGATCGGATATTGGCCTTGGAAAAATAACTATTAAAAATTACTTGGAAGATCAATTATATTTGAATAGTGACTGAAAGTTTGAAAAAGTATCAGTGAAAAATGTGTTGATTTTGATCATTTTATTCTGGTTATGAATGAAGATATCTTTGTTCCTAGGAAATGCAAACAAATATTTAGGGATAAGAAGCACAATATTGTAAATTTAGTCTTAAATTGTTTAATAAAAAGAAACAGTTTGATAAAGCAAAGCAAATGGAGTAAAATGCTAACAATATTTAAATCTGGTAAAAGGTTATAGAGGAGTTTCTTGTAATATTGAAATTTTCTTGTAAGTTTTCTTTATTTTTGAAATAATCTCAAAAAAACTAATCAAAGGTGAAAAACAAATAGCCTAGTAGTTTAGAAAGCTTGAATGCCTGAAGTTTCAGGTACCCTGGTGGCATGGTGGTTAAGTGCTACTGCTGCTAATCAAAAGGTCAGCAGTTCGAATCCACCAGGTGCTCCTTGGAAACTCTGTGGGGCAGTTCTACTCCGTCCTATAGGGTCACTATGGGTCAGAATCGACTCTATGGCAATGGGTTTGGTTTGGCTTTTGGTTTTATCCTTCAGATGTTTTTTTTTTTTTTTTTTAACAGTAACAAGGTGATCTATCCTACTTATTGCAGACCTAGCCATTGCAGTTATTAACAAACAACAGTTGAAGGCTTTTGAAGCAGAGTTAACCAAATAACATTTTCAAGGCCAAATATATCTGGTGATTATATACAGATATAAATATAACTAACATTAAGATAATTCAAAGTACTATCTAAGAGATTGATATTTTAAAACATAAATAGTGCATCTTGATTACCTGGCTCCTAATCCATGTTTTGGTATAATGACTCTGTGTATTCCTTCCATCTTCTTTTGATGCTTCATGCGTCGTTTAATATTTTCCCCATAGAATCCTTCACTATTGCATCTTGAGGCTTGAATTTTTTCTTCAGTTCTTTCAGCTTGAGAAACACCAAGCGTGTCCTTCCCCTTTGGTTTTCCATCTCCAGCTCTTTGCACATGTCATTATAATACTTTACTTTGTCTTCTCAAGACACTCTTTGAAATCTTCTGTTCAGTTCTTTTACTTTAGCAATTCTTCTTTTTGCTTTAGCTGTTCAATGTTCAAAAGCAAATTTCAGAGCCTCCTCTGACATCCACCTTAGTCTTTTCTTTCTTTCCTGTCTTTTCAATTACCTCATGCTTTCTTCATGTATGATGTCCTTGATGTCATTCCACAACTCGTCTGGTCTTCGGTCACTAGTGTTCGATGCATCAAATCTATTCTTCAGATGGTCTCTAAATTCAGGTAGGATGTACTCAAGGTCATATTTTAGCTCTTGTGGATTTGCTCTGATTTTCTTCAGTTTCAGCTTGAACTTGCATATGAGTAATTGATGGTCTGTTCCACAGTCGGCCCCTGGCCTTGTTCTTACTGATGATATTGAGCTTTTACATCATCTCTTTCCACAGATGTAGTCAAAATTCAAGCCTCGAATTGCAGTAGTGAAGGATTCTATGGGGAAAAAATTAAACGATGAAGGAAGCATTAAAAGAACATGGAAGGAATACAGAGTCATTATACCAAAAAGGATTAGTTGATATTCAACCATTTCAAGAGGTAGCATATGATCAGAAACTGATGGCACTGAAGGGAGAAGTCTAAGCTGCTCTGAAGATATTGGCAAAAAACAAGGCTCCAGGAATTGATGGAATATCAATTGAGATGTCCCAACAAACAGATGCAGCACCGGAAGTGCTCACTCGTCTACGCCAAGAAATTTGGAAGACAACTTCCTGGCCAACTGACTGGAAAAGATCCATTTTTATGCCTATTCCAAAGAAAGGTGATCCAACCTAATGTGGAAATTATAGAACAATATCTTAATATCATACACAAGCAAAATTTTGCTGAAGATCATTCAAAAACGGCTGCAGGAGTATATCGACAGGGAATTGGCAGAAATTCAGGCCAGTTTCAGAAGAGGACATGGAGCCACGGATATCATTGCTGATGTCAGATGGATCCTGGCTGAAAGCAGAGAATACCAGGAGGATGTTTACCTGTGTTTTATTGACGGTGCAAAGGCATTCGACTGTGTGGATCATAACAAATTATGGATAACATTGAGAGGAATGGGAATTCCAGAACACTCAATTGTGCTCATGATGAACCTTTACATAGATCAAGAGGCAGCTGTTCAGACAGAGAAAGGGGCTGCTGATTGGTTTAAAATCAGGAAAGATGCATCAGGGTTGTATTCTTTCACCGTACTTATTCAATCTGTATGTTGAGCAAATAATTGGAGAAGGTGGACTATATGAAGAAGAATGGGGCATCAGGATTGGAGGAGGACTCGTTAACAACCTGTGTTATGCAGATGACACAACCTTCCTTGCTGAAAGTGAAGAGGACTTGAAACACTAATGAAGATCAAAGACCACAGCCTTCAGTATGGATTGCATCTCAATATAAAGAAAACAAAAATTCTCACAACTGGACCAATGAGCAACATCATGATCAGCGGAGAAAAGATTGAAGTTGTTAAGGATTTCATTTTACTTGGATCCACAATCAACAGCCATGTAAGCACCAGTCAAGAAATCAAAAGACACATTGCATTGGGTAAATCTGCTGCAAAGGACCTCTTCAAAGTGTTGAGAAGCGAAGATGTCACCTTGAAGACTAAGGTGCACCTGATCCAGGCCATGGTATTTTCAATTGTATCACAAGCATGTAAAAGCTGCATAATGAATAAGGAAGACCAAAGAAGAATTGACGCCTTTGAATTGTGGTGCTGGCAAAGAATGTTGAATATACCATGGACCGCCAAAAGAACAAACAAATCTGTTTTAGAAGAAGTACAACCAGAATGTTCCTTAGAAACAAGAATGGGGAGATTGTGTCTTACATACTTTGGACATGTCAGGCGGGATCAGTACCTGGAGAAGGACATCATGCTTGACAGAGTACAGGGTCAGCGGAAAAGAGGGAGACCCTCAATGAGGTGGATTGACACAGTGGCTGCAGCAATGAGCTCAAGCATAACAACGATTGTAAGGATGGCTCAGGACCGGGCAATGTTTCGTTCTGTTGTGCATAGGGTGGCTATGAGTCGCAACTGACTTGACGGCACCTAACATCAGCAACAACAATCCATGTTTTGGCAGTGTGTGCCTATAGGCAAGTTATTAAAACTCTATTTTTTAACTTCAGAACATGGGTAAAATAATAAAACCTAGCTCCTTGATTGTTATGGGTATTATATGAATAAATCTGTGCAAAATATTCAGCTGACTATATAGTAAATATCATACGTAGCAGTAGTTATAAAATTTTTGTAAACTGGATAATTTCTTCAGTGGATGGAATCCTATAAACCTCATCTAGCCTTCCCCATAAACAAGTGTTACTCTTTGCTATTCTGTGTGCCCCTCCTTGCTGTTCTGTAGCACTCACTGCCTAAGAAATTATATGTAGCATGTTCAGAGCTCATTCATGTAGGTAATTTATTCATATATTCACTCAGCTACTCATTCATTTGTTGAGTGTTCTATAGTTTTGCCGTTTAGAAGAGAAAATCAACAAATAGAAATACCTACAAAAAAGGATGTTGTGAATAAATTCTGTATGAGTTCCAACAGACACACACACACAAAGTGTTAAGGATGATGGGGTGAGGGTGGGATCATGGAAAGATTAAATTCAGAAGGTATTCAAGGTTTGGCTTGAAGAATGGGGGCTTCATAAATTGACATGGTAGAACATCATATCAACTTATATTGTTTTTTAATACATTCACACACACACACACTTATCCAGCTGATAATTTTTGAACCTATCCTTGATACCACAATAGCATGAAAATCTATTTTCTTGCTTTCATTTTTTAAATTATATTGATGTCTTTCTTTTATAGTCTTTCCAAGATATTCTTCTGGTCTTTAGATTTGTTTTGTTTTTCACTGGTAAGACTGAATCTTTAAAAAC
Source organism: Loxodonta africana (assembly GCF_030014295.1). Lineage (NCBI taxonomy): Eukaryota > Metazoa > Chordata > Mammalia > Proboscidea > Elephantidae > Loxodonta > Loxodonta africana. The sequence continues at coordinate 98,423,484 of NC_087346.1, read as the reverse complement.
AAATATCTCAATATTAATTAAGTTAATATGACAATTCATTCAACAGTGGAGCAGAAAAGACCAGTGAAAGAGCATACCTGTAATGAGATTACCATTTACCAGGAAGAACCCCAGCAAAGCAATAGAAAACAGTTTGGTTACAGGAACTATAAAGTACCTCAGAATAAATTTAACAGCAAACATGGCCAAGAAACATGACCTCCAAAAAATGCTATAAAAAGTTTATTATGTTGTATAAAATATTTAGGTAAATGAAGAGATATATCTTATCCTTGGATGGGAAGATTATATAAATCAAAGGTGTCTATTACATTTAGTATATTTTATTTGAAACTTTCTAGAATTTTATTTTTGTAATTCCCCAAATCATTCCAAAGTTCACCTAGAAAATAATGGGAAACAGCTTTTACTCTGAACAAATAAGATGGATTGTTTGAGAATTTCAATCAGGTATTAAATATTTAAAATCAACAAATGTGTAGTATAGTAACAAAGACATGAATAAATGGAACACGCACAAAAGGAAGTGAGCACTATCATGTCTATGAATTTAGTATAAGATGGCATAACATAAACTATATATAATATTGGGAAAACTCACTAAGAAATGTTTAAATATGGATAACAAAAAAAAAGTTAAGGAAGCAGCTTGCCACACTCTATATATGTACGTTTATTTATGTATCTGTTTCAAAAGTTTAGGTCATAAAAATAGATATTAAAGGTGAATACTTGCTAATTACATGGCAAGAGATAAAATCTTATCAAAGAAATTACTGTAGTCACACAGACAATATTTGTAATTATAATTAAACAAAAATTTTACTTTGCTATATGAAAATATACAAGTAATTGAGGAAATATATGAGATAAACATAATAAATTTTTCATTTATTCCATATACAAAGTTCCTGCATATTTTTGAAATTAATAAGACCATAGTAGGGAAATAAGCAGAAATATGAACTCATTAAAAAAAACTGAGATATAGCAATTCATTGCCTATTAAATTAACCATATTTGGAAAATTAGAATAACTAAGATTGTTTAAGATCATTGAAACTGTTAATTTCCTGTTAATTTCAAAATGTGCAAATGTGTTGATACTTTTTGACTTGCTCTCTTCTGAGTAGTCTAAAATCTATTATAAACAGTATTGTGATGATCATTTCAATATTACATATAATCTCAAATTATAAAGAATGTTAAAGTAGAACCATAAAAATTAAGACCTTTTCCTTTGATAAAAAATATGCAATTAATTAATAATGGGGTTTATAAAAACACTCAAGAAGCATAACAAAGCTTAAGAAATATAAAGATTGCCACATATATACGGTGCTGAAATTGTTATGTGCTTGGCTGCTAACAGAAAGGTCAATGGTTCAAACCCACCAGCCACTCTTTAGGAGAAAAAACCCAGGGATCTGCTCCAGTGAAAAGTTCAGCCTAGGAAACCCTATGGGCAATTCTACTCTTACAGGGTCACTATGAATCAGAATCAACTTGACGGCACACAACAACAGCATACACACGTGTATATACATATATTATCTTAGTTATCTAGTGCTACTGTAACAGAAATACCACAAGTGAGTGGCAGTAACAGAGATTTATTTTCTCACAGAAGACTAGAAAGTCCAAATTCAGGATGCCACCTCTAGAGGAAGGCTTTCTTGCTATCAGCTTTAGGGAAAAGTTCTGTGTCTTTAGTTTCTATTCCTTGGCTTCCTGGTGATCTTCTTGTGGCATGGCATCTATCTTTCCCCGTCTCTGCTGGCTTCTAGATACCTAATCTGTTTTTTTATATCTCAAAAGTTGTTGACTTAAAATACACTCTGCTCTGATATTGTCACTCAGTGTAACAAAGAAAACTCTTTCCCAAATGGGCTCATAGCCACAGGTATAGGGGTTAGGATTTATAACACATAATTTTGGGGAACATAACTCAATATATATATATATATACACACACATATATATAGTTGTTAAGTGCTGTCCAGTTGGTTCCAACTTATAGCGACCCTATGTACAACAGAATGAAATACTGCCCAGTCCTGCACCATCATCACAATCCTTGTTATGCTTGAGCCCATTGTTTCAGCCACTGTGTCAATTTATTTCAGTGAGGATCTTCCTCTTTTTCATTGACCCTCCACTTTACGAAGCATGAGGACTGGTCCCTCCTAAAACATGTCTAGACTATTATAATTTTGAGTAACTTGAATCAAAGGCCAATGCAGTTGAATATTTAACTCTAAAATTTTGAAAACTATAGTCTGCCCACAAAGATTGAGGGCAGTCGGAAGAAAAACCTTCACCCACTTTTAATTTTTAACGTGGACAATTGATATTTAATGAAAAAGCTATTCAGATGAGCTTCAATTTTCCTGCCTGTGATGCAACGAGTCCCCTTATTTGACCTTTGCCCCTGCTTTTGGAAAAATAACCTTAGGGGATTTGCTAAGTAATTAAGATGTGCTGACTACCCCTAATGATTTGTTAAGCAACCCTGGTGGCACAATGGCTAAGGGGTCACTGCTAACCGAAAGGTCAGTGGTTCGAATGCAACCAGCAGCTCTGAGGGAGAAAGGGCTTGATGATCTGCTCCCATAGAGATTACTGCCTAGAGCCTAGGAAATCCTATGGGGCGGTTCTACTCTGACCTATAGAATTGCTATGAGTCAGAATCGACTCGATGACACCCAACAAAAACAACAGCAAGGATCTTTTGGGTGACGGTCTGACTAGAAGGAGCCCTAGTGGTGCAGTGGTTAAGCACTTAGCTGCTAATGAGAGGTTGGCGGTTTCAATCCACCCAGCTGCTCTGTGGGAGAAAGATGTGGCAGCCTGCATCAATAAAAATTTACACTCTTGGAAACCCTATGAGGCAGTTCTACTCTGTCCTATAAAGCAAAAAAAAAAAAAAAAAAAAACCCTGTGCCATCGAATCAATTCCCACTCATAGCAACCCTATAGGACAGAGTAGAACTGCCCCATAGAATTTCCAAGAGTGGATTCAAACTGCTGACTTTTTGGTTAGCAGCCATAGCTCTTAACCACTATGCCACCAGGGTACTATAAGGTGGCTAAAGTCAGGATTGACTCTACGGCAGTGGGTTTGGCTTTTTAGTTGGTCTGTCTATGAGGCCATCTGGTAACCAATGAGGAATATGTGGACAGACTGATGAAAGCCATATAACCCCGGGTCTCAAAGAACTTTTCTACTCTGAGAGATGGCCTGGCTGAGAGTTGTCCTGGCCTGGAGCTGTTCTGGCCAGAGTCATCCTGATTGACTAAGGGAGGAACATACGCTTCTTGGGAAAATGGAAGCTACTCCTTGAGAATGCTTCCAGACCTTGCCTATGTACCTGTTACTGGTGATGTTCCTAAGTTGTATCCTTTCACCCTAATGAACTATATTACAGTAAGTATAGTCTATGCGCTCTGTGAGGCGTTACAGTGAATTACGGAACCCAGGAGAGATTAACAGTGCAGTGGAGAGGAGCAGCTGGTATCAGAGATAATGGAGAAGTTGGAGAAGTGGGGATATAATTGACCTCCACCACCTAGGGGCCAGCTTTATTACTGCCATCTTCCAATCTTGTCCAAACCCGTAGTTTGAGGAAATCCTGGATCCATTATTTTACAAACCAGTGCTCTGTCTTCCTCACCTTCTGGGGCCAGGAAGCACCTATTGGCATTTTTGAAATGTACAGACTATTTCTAATTCCTAAGAATTGATGACAAAGTACACACTCTCTCAGATTTATCTTTAAAACCGAAAGCACTCAGAACCAAAAGCAAAGTTATAATGACTGATCAAGAATGACTTGTCTCATTACAAAGAGTTATTTAGCATTAAATTCTACCTGCGTGTTTAATGCATGTGCCTATTGCTTGTCTACTTAAGACCCACTCAAACAATGGAAATCAGAAATCAATATGGACAGGCTCATCACGAAGCCCAAATCTTACTGTCTAAATTGAATTATAGTAAATCAAACATGAAGATTTGTTTTGTTTATACCATTTCACTCATTAAAATGTTACTGCAAGGTGACAGGATAGCTATTTCCATTTTGCTGACAAACTCTCCTTCACGTTCATCAATCAATATTGTCTGTGGTTAAATTGTATACAGATTATTCATATTATCTTTTATAGCTTGTATAAAGTTAAAATGTGTTTTAAAAATATATACAGCAGAATCAAAAATTAAGTGCACAAAAGGGCGAATCATCACTTAAAACAGAATCCAACTAAGGAAATGACTGGATAAAATGATGTCAAGAAAAAGGAGGGAACTGTTTTATATTGAAGGGTAAATTCACTAAATTAAATACATTTAATAAAAATTACCCAATATCTTGATAGAATAATTCACCAGTTTTTATTTAAAAAAATAAATAAATGAACTTCTCAAATATGCAAACGTGTTGATTCAGTTAAATGGCATGGTAACAATTTTCACATACTTTCTTAAGCTGCTAATGATTTATATTTTTAAAATATTCCATGAAAAGATTACACTATACATACTTCCGAAACAAATTGAATAAAAATAACATAATAAACTCTAACTGTAATCTCTATTCCACATCAAGTCCTCCCTTAGAATGCTAGATTTTCTTTCTGCAAAACATAATAAAGAACATTTGAATTTGGATCTGCACAATTGATGTCTAAATGCAATTTGAATTTGTCTAATATACAAATAGACTAGTTCAAGGTCACCAAGTTATTACACTCATAAAGTGAAGGACTTTGAAAGTGCATCTCAGAATATTTAAGCCAATTTTCATGGAGGAATGAATTAATAAAGGAGCCAACATATCAATCATAAAAGCAAAGGGAAAGAAAATGTGATAACCTAATTAATAATCCAAACAAAATATTCATCAATGGAAATGAAAGAAAATAATCATCGGCTCTCAGTTTAATCCAAACACTCTTTCAAATTTGACAATTTTACAACGCATTAAAATAGTCATTATTTACTCTAAACAAATTTACAAATATCTGTGGTACGTCTTTAATTTCCATGTAGACATCCACAGCTGTGCCTATCTGTTGGACGAACTTCAGATTTGCATTAGATAATTATTTCATAGTCTGGGCTAAGTTTTTCTCAGCAAATCATGAGATGTGCAATATTATTTATCAACCTATAAATAACACAGATAAAAATCTTTAGGAATTATGGAGATACAGCTATATGGAGCCTTTGAATTTGAAATCACCTTGTCCATCCTGAGAGAGTACAGTTGATTTTCTATTAGTTAATTGAATATATTTTCATCTAATAAAGGAGTAAATAATGAAGGCAGATAATATGTTTGCAAAGCTGAAGGGGTATATTCAAGTTAATTTTAATTCAATTGGAAAAGTCAGGCCAAAAGGATTTTTTAAGCTTTGCCTTTATTTTGATGTTTAGATAATAATAGCATGATACAAGTATGCACTTCACTAGCTGCACAAAACACATGGATCACATGAGTGTGTATTCCAATATACATATGTTTTATTTTTTTACCAAGACAATTATTTTGCTTTTTAGCTTTTTGTTTGGGTTTTCTTCAATCTCTCTTTCTTTCTCCAAGCTCATCAGACTAGTTAATTTTTATAAATATTTCCCTATCATTCCACACTCTTATAGTCATATTAAAATAATTTAAAGACATCCATACACACATGAATCTACAAGTTTTTGGCCATTGTTTTTGGTCCACTCTTTTCCTTCGAAGACATTCACTCAGTGTACAAATCTGTGATACCGTAAGCAGCAATGCTACAATAATACTCTCTCAGTGAATATATTTTTAAGTAGGGGAATTATTGAACTAAAATGCGTGCTTTAAATTTGTGAAAACGTACCAGTGTGCTTTTAACCAACAATGTATAACAGTATCTGTTGCTCACATTCCAAGCCAGTAGTAGGTTCAATAGATTTTTTTTTTTAAACCCTTATAGTGTAATATGATGAATCATTTTTACGTGATACGCATTTAACTGACTACAACCAATTTGGACAGTCTTCAGTATGATTGGTTACTCGGATTTGTTCTTTTCTTAAAAAGAAAATTTCCTACTCTTATCATGTATATACTAGATTGTTTTCTTGTTATTTCGCAAAAGCTCCCTGCATATTATAGGTATTAATGCTTCCCTTGTTTTGTGCATTACTTTTCTTCAAAATCTATTTGTTGTATATTAATTGTATTTATGGTGTCTCACGTTTTATAGCAAATTTAAAGCTGATAATTTTGACTATTTCTGTATACAGAATCTAAGTTGCTAGTCTAGGTTAAGGATTTTTCCCTGGTCTTGTATTATAATATACACATCACCTTCTGTATTTTCTTGCAGTATAGTAGCTCATTTTCACTTACATATGTTTTACACCATGAGGAATAATATATTTTTGCACCTGATGAAAGATAGAATTTGTATTTTATTTTCTTCCATATGCGTGGCCATTTCTGAAAGTTCTGTTTATTAAATAATACATTCTTTCTCCATTTTCTTGTTTATTTTTTCACTGAAAATATTAGTATTTCAAATATACTGAGATCTATTTTTTGTATATATATATGTGTATATATATGCCAATTTCTTCAACACCATATTAATTTTATAATAGTGAGTTTGTAATGTTTCAGCAATATGCCCTTCTTCATTATTATTTTTCCCCACTTTCTTAGGCACTTCTTAAACTAAGTCTAGGATTTGATATGCACAATCCAGAAGCAGGGGCCAACTTTTTTTGCTCATATAAAATTTGAGTTAGCTTATTTGAGTAAAAAAATCATGTTAGGTGCCTTCGAGTCTGTTGCAACTCATAGTGATCCTACGTAAAACAGAACAAAACACTGCCCTGTCTTGCGCCATCCTCAGATTCTTTGCTATGTTTGAGCCCATCCTTTCAGTCACTATGTAAATCCATCTCATTGAAGGTCTTCCTCTATTTTACTGACCTTCTACTTTACCAAGCATGATGTCCTTCCCCAGGGATTGGTTCCTCCTGATAACATGTCCAAAGTATGTGAAACGGAGTCTCGCCATTCTTGCTTCTAAGGAGCATTCTGGGTGTACTTCTTCCAAAGTAGGTCTGTTTGTTTTTCTGGCAATCCGTGGTATAGTCAAAGCTCTTTTCCACCAACATAATTCAAAGGCATCAATTCTTCTTCAGCCTTCCTTGTTCATTGCCCAGCTTTCACATGCCTATGAGGTAATTAAAAATACCATGGCTCGGATCAGGTGCACTTTAGTCCACAAAGTGACATGTTTAAATACAAAACTCATAGTGATTCTAAATTCAAAGTAGCGTCATATAAAATTTTGAGGTAATTGGCATTTTATTCTGTTATATCTTTCACTTATAACATATCTTTGCATATGGTCAGATTGTCTCATGTTATATAATAAGATTTTATAGTTTTCTTTGTCCAGACCCATTGCCTTTCTTTTTAAATTTGTTCTTAATTATTTTACAATTTTCCCATGCTACAACTAATATTTTATCTACTGTCTCTTGATTGTGCTTATTGCTAGATTAAAAAGTAAAAGAAAGCTTTTTTGTTACTCCATTTATTTATTAATGATGTAGAACTTTTCTCTAAAGAAATGATTACTATATATTCATGAAATGCCTTGTTAGCATTAATTGTTCTGTCTAATTTGTTCATTTCATAGACTGTGTTGATAATTTTTTTTAATTAAATTAGCTTTCTATAATTCGAATAACACTGTTTTGATCTAGTATATTATGTTGCTGTGATATTTCTGAATCATTTTAGTATTGTAAGCAGAATAATTTTTTTTCAGTTATGAAAATGGTTTTCATTTTGTACTATCTTTGTAAGCTTTGGTATGGAAATTATGTTGGATCACTAAAATTATATAGAGTATTTTCTTTGATCTTGAATAATTTCAATAAGCTTGAAATTTTTAGTTCTTTTAAAATTTGCAGAAACTCAGATATAACATTCTAATCTGGGTGCTCTTTTCAAGAAAAGAACCTTCAAAAATAAAAAAAGAAAGCTCTGCTGGTGATTTCATTGGTGAACTCCTTTATTTCACAGATGAGGAAATCAAGAGTGAGTGTTGCTTAGGCGAACTCAAAAAATCCACACAGTTAACTTGAGACTAGAACTCATAATTTTTGGAGACCATTCTGTTGCTCTCAGTATACGACCTCACACTTGTTATGGTGTTATTACTGGTACAACAACAGGAACAAACATAATCACAATGTACAGTCACAGTACTCTCATTGTGATGCTCAGAGTTTTAATAACTCCAGAAGGGGCAAGTTACAACTCAATTAAGCATGACTCATGGGGAAACCTGTTGTACATTAGGTGAAATAAAATTGGTGGGAGTGGAAATAAACACGGTCACTTTCTCTAATACTGTCACCCAGGAGCTAACACTCTTGTGGGTGATGGTAAACACACAGGTGGATTTTATCTAGTTTACTCTCAATATGCATTAAATATCAATTTATCATTATCCCAAGAGAAAAAAAAAAAAAAAAGATACAGAAATGATTTCACCGTAAGGTTTTGGAAGGTTCCCTTGAGGGGGGAAAAAATGCAGAAACTCAGATATAACATCTGATTTAGGTACTCTTTTCAATGGTAGGTTTTAAACAGCCCTCTAATCTCTTCCAGTAATTTAGGTGGTCATATTCTCTACTAACTCTAGGTTCAACTTTAGGTTGTTGATGTTGTTGTCCTTAGGTGCCACTGAGTTGGTTCTGACTCATAGGGACTCTAGGTACAATAGAACGAAACAATGCTTGGTCCTGCGTCATTCTCACAATCATTGATAACCATTGCATGAGCTCGTTGTTGCAGCCACTGTGTAAATCCATCTTGTTGAAGGTCTTACTCTTTTTTGCTGGCCCTCTGCTTTACCAAGCATGATGTCCTTCTCCAGGGACTCATCCCTCCTGATAACATGTCCAAAGGTTGTTAGACTTAGTCTCGCCATCCTTGCTTCTAAGGAGCATTCTGGTTGTACTTCCAAGAGAGATTTGTTCATTTTTTTGGCAGTCCATGGTATAGTCAATATACTTAACCAACTCTACAATTCAAAGGAATCAATTCTTCTTCAGTCTTCCTTATTCATAGCCTAGCTTTCGCATGCATCTGAGGCAAATGAAAACATCGTGGCTTCGGTGCACCTTTGTCTTCACGGTGACATTTTTGTTTTTCAATACTTTAAAGAGGTATTTTGCAGCCTATTTGCCCAATGCAATGAATCTTTTGATTTCTTGACTGCTATTTTCATGGGTGTTGATTGTGGATCCAAGTAAAATGAAATCCTTGACAACCTCAATCTTTTCTCCGTTTATCATGATGATGTTACTTATTGGTCAGTTGTGAGTGTTTTGTTTTCTTTATGTAGAGGTGTGAACCATATTGAAGGCTGTGGGTCTTCAGTTTTCATCTGTAAGTGCTTCAAGTCCTCTTCACTTTCAGCAAGCAAGGTTGTGCCATCTGCATAACACAGGTTGTTAACGAGTCCTCCTCCAATCCTGATGCCCCATTCTTCTTCATATAGTCCACCTTCTCCAATTATTTGCTCAGCATACAGATTGAATAAGTACGGTGAAAGAATACAACCCTGACACTCAACTTTCCTGACTTTAAACCATTCAATTTCCTCTTGTTTTGTTTGAATGACTGCCTCTTGATCTATGTACAGGTTCCTCATAAGCACTATTAAGTGTTCTGGAATTTCCATTTCTTGCAATGTTATCTATAATTCGTTATGATCCACAGGGTCAAATGCCTGTGCATAGTCAGTAAAACACAGGTAAATATCTTTCTTGTATTCGCTGCTTTCAGCCAGGATCCATCTGACATTAGCAATGATATCCCTGGTTCCATGTCCTGTTCTGAATTCAGTTTAAATTTCTGACAGTTCCCTGTCTATATACTGCTGCAACTGCTTTTGAATGATCTTCAACAAAATTTTACTTATGTGTGATATTAATGATATTATTTGATAATTTCCAAATTTGGTTGGATCACCTTTCTTGGGGAATAGGCATAAATACGGCTCTCTTCCAGTCAGTTGGCCAGGTAGCTGTCTTCTAAATTTCTTGGCATAGACAAGTGAGCACTTCCAGCACTGAATCCATGTTTTGAAACATCTTGATTGGTATTCTCCCAGTTTCTGGAGCCTTATTTTTGCCAATGCCTTCATTGCAGCTTGGACTTCTTCCTTCAGTACACTTGGTTCCTGATCATATGCTATCTCCTGAAATGGTTGAATATCGACCAATTCTTTTTGGTATAGTGACTCATGTGTATTCCTTCCATCTTCTCCTGCTGTTTCCTGCATTGCTTAATATTTTCCCCATGGAATCCTTCAGTATTACAACTTGAGGCTTGAATCTTTTCTTCAGTTCTTTCAGCCTGAGAAATGCCAAGTATGTTCTTCCCTTTTGATTTTCTATATTCTGGCCTTTCCACACGTCATTGTAATACTTTGTCATCCTTAGCTACCCTTTGAAACTTCTGTTCAGCTCTTTTACTTCATCATTACTTCCTTTAGCTTTAGCTACTTGACATTCAAGAGCAAGTTTCACAGTCTCTTCTGACATCTATTTTAGTTTTTTTCTTTCCTGTGTTTTCAATGACCTCTTGATTTCTTCATGTACGACATATCCTTGATGTCATTCCAAAGCTCGTCTGGCCTTTGCTCATTAGTGTTCAATGCATCAAATCTATTATTGAGATGGTCTCCAAATCCAGGTGGATTATACTCAAGGTCATACTTTGGCTCTCGTGAACTTGTTTGTGTTTACCCCCAAAGCGTCTGTCAGTTTGCCTTACTTCGGGGCTTGAGTGTTACTGTGTTACTGGAAGCTATGCCACCGGTATTCAAATACGATCAATATCTCCCAGGGGGGCATGGCCTTCAGCTGAGCTTCCAGACTAAGACAGATAGGATGAAGTAACCAGAGTCTACTTCTCAAAAGAATGAGCCACTGAAACCTTATGAATAGCAACAGAACACTGTCTGATACAGTGCTGGAAGATGAGCCCCTCAGATTTGAAGGCACTCAAAATATGATTGGGGAAGAGCTGCCTTCTCAAAGTAGAGTCGACTTTAATGACGTGGATAGAGGCAAGCTGTCAGAATGTTCATTTGCTAATGTGGCACAATTCAAAATGGGAAGTAACAGCTGTAAACATCCATTAATAATTGGGACATGGAATGTACAAAGTATAAATACAGATAAAGAAAAATTGGAAATCATCAAAAATGAAATGGAATGCATAAACATCGATATCCTAGGCATTACTGAGCTGAAATGAACTGGTATTGGCCATTTTAAATTGGACAATCATAGGGTCTACTATGCTCGGAATGTCAACTTGAAGAGGAATGACATTGCATTCATTGTCAAAAAGAACAGTTCAAGATCTATCCTAAGTACAATGCTATCAGTGATAGAATAACATTCACATGCCTACAAGGAAGACCAGTTAATAGGACTGTTATTCAAATTTACGCATCAACAACTAAGGCTAAAGATGAAGAAACTGAAGATTTTCACCAACTTCTGCAGTCTGACATTGATTGAACATGCAATCAAGATGCATAGATAATTACAGGTGATTGGAATGCAAAACTTGGAAACAAAGAAGGACCAGTAGTCGGAAAATATGGCCTTGGTGATAGAAATGATGCCAGAGATCTCCTGATAGAATTTTGCAAGACCAATGACTTCTTCATTGTAAATATCATTTTTCACCAGCATAAATGGTGACTGTACATGTGGACCTTGCCAGATGGAATACGCAGGAGTCAAATTGACTACATCCATTACTCATATGCAAGTTGAAGTTGAAGAAAATTAGAATAACTTTAGGTATTTAAATTTTACTAAGAAATCATCTACATCCTCTAGGTTTTTAAAAATATTCCATAGTGCTATATGTAGTACCGTCTTCATTATTCTTATTTACTTGTATTTGTAATTATATTCCCTTTCTTGGGCTTACTCTTATAAATTTTCTGTCCATTTTTCCTTATTTAATATATATCCAGAATTTTTTTATTTTCTTGATTTTTTTTTTTTTTAAGATTGCCAATTTGAATGTGCTACTTCTTTAACTTCATTTTTTGGTTTTTAATTCTATTTGCTAAAAAATTTTTTTTTCCAGATTTCTAAACCCAAACAATGAAGGCATTTTTAAAAGTAAACATTTACCTTGAACCTTTTTTTTTTTACTTGATTTTAGTGTAAATTAGTCTCCATTTATTGCTTTCTAAATAATCTTAGTTTTATACATTTTCTTTTGGTATATGTATTAGTTTCTTAGGTCTGACATAACAAATTATCACAAACTGTTGCAGTTTTTCTGTGTTGTGGAGTCAATTCTGACTTATACCAATTCTATAGGACAGAGTAGAAGTGTCCCATGGAGCCCTTGTGGTGAAGTGGTTAAAAGCTTGGCTGCTAACCAAAAGGTCAGCAGTTCTAATTCACCAGTCGCTCCTTGGAAATTCTATGGGACTGTTCTACTCTGACCTACAGGGTTGCAATGAGTCTGAATTGATTTGATGGCAACTTTTTTTTTTTCTTTTAAACCTTTCCAAAAACAGATTGCCACATCCTTCCCACATGGAGCCATAGGTGGATTCAAACCACCAACATTTTGCTTAGCAAGTGAGCACTTAACTGCTGTGTCACTAGGGTCCCTTTATCACAAACTCATTGTTGTTGTTTTTAGGTATCATGCAGTTAACTTCAACCCATAATGACCCTATGTATGACAGAATGAAGCACTGTCCAGTCCTGCACCATCCTCACAATTGTTGTGATGCTTAAGTCCATTGTCACAGCCACGGTGTCAATTCTTCTCATTTAGGGTCTTCCTCTTTTTTCTTGACCCTCTAATTTACCAAGTGTGATGTCCTTCTCCAGGGACTGGTCCCTTCTGGTAACATGTCCAAAATATGTGAGACAAAATCTTGTCAACCTCACCCCTATGGAGCATTCTGGCTGTACTTCTTCTAAGACAGGTTTGCTCCTTCTGGCAGTCCATGGTATACTCAATATTCTAGGTCAACACCATAATTCAAAGACATTAATTAATCTGTCTTCTTTATTCATGGTCCAGCTTTCACATACATATAACGTGATTGAAAACACCATGACTAGTTCTTAAAGTGACATCTTTGCTTTTTATCACTTTAAAGAGATGTTTAACAACAGACTTGCCCAGTGCAACAAGTCATTGGGTTCTTGACTGCTGCTTCCATGGGCATTGTTTTTGGATCCAAGTAAAATGAAATCCTTTACAACTTCAGTCTTTTCTCTGTTTATCATTCTGTTACTTATTGGTCCAGTTGTGAGTATTTTTGTTTCCCTTATGTTAAGGTGTTATCCATACTGAAGGAGTGTGTAGTCTTTGATCCTTGTCAACAAGTGCTTCAAGTCCTCTTCAAGCCACCACATTGGGACAAACTGAGAGACATGTAGGGTATCACAAACTGGATAGCTTAAAATAAGAGGAATTTATTCTCTTACAGTGTTGGAGACTAGAAGTTCAAAATTGAAGTGTTGATAACAGGTCATTAAAAAGAAATAAAAGAACAAAATGGAAGTCAGAAGAGATTCTGAAACTTGCTCTTGAACATAGAGTAGCTAAAGCAAATGGAAGAACTGACATAAAAGAGCTGAACAGAAGGTTTCAACATGTGGCTCGAGAAGACCAAGGAAAGTATTATAATCAAATGCACGAAGACTTGTAGTTAGAAAACCAAAAGGGAAGAATATGCTCCACGTTTCTCAAGCTGAAAGAACTGAAGAAAAAATTGAAGCCTCAAGTTGCAATATTGAAGGATTCTGTGGGCACAACATTGAACAATGCAGGAAGCATCAAAAGAAGGTGGGAGAAATACGCAGAGGCACTGTCAAAAATAATTAGTCAATGTTCAACCATTTCAGGAGGTAGTATATGATTAAGAACCAATGGTATCAAAGGAAGAAATCCAAGCTACACTGAAGGCATTGGCGAAAAACAGGCTCCAGGAATTGGTGGAATGCCAAGTAAGATGTTTCAACAAATGGATGAAATGCCGGAATTGTTTACTCACATATGCCCAGGAATTTGGAAGGCAGCTACCTGGTCAAATGACTGGAAGAGGATCATATTGCTCCCATTCCAAAGTAAGATGATCCAACAGAATGCCGATATTATTGAATGTAATTCATATCACACACAAGTAAATTTTGCTGAAATTCAAAAATGGATGCAGGAGGAGGAGACAAGATGGCAGAATAGACAGATGCTTCCAGTGAGCCCTCTTTACAACAAAGACCAAAAAAAAAAAAACAAGTGAAATGAGTATATTTATGACAAGCTAGGAGCCCTGAGCATCAAAGGCAAGCTTAGAAAATGGACTGAGGGGCAGAGGGAGGAAGAGACGATTCAGAAGGGGAGAGGAGTTACTGGACCTGAATCGTGGGGAGCCCTCAGGCACCGTTCTGGGAGTGGCAGTGGAGGGCTGGTACTAGCATTCAGCTGCAGTTTCCACAGGGAGAAGCAGCCAGCCACTCAGCCTACTGGCACCTCCAGAACCAGAGAAGAGCGGAGTTCTTGGCAAAAGCTAAGCACTTGCGTATATTTTATCACGCCCCCACCCCCACCCCGAAGCCGGCTTTGTCGGCTGATTTCCCTGTACTTGAGATAGGCCCTGTTGAGTGCCTAGAGCCATCCTCCCAGCCCTGGATAAGGAAAAAAATTGCAATTGGGGGAATAGTTAATTTGCCAGCTCCACTAACTGTGGGAGCTCAGGACAGAAGCAGCTCTTGTCCAGGCATAAATGATCTGTGGACTTTGAGTACCTTTTCCTTCTGCATGGATCTGTGTAGGCCTATTTCAGGAGAATAGGCCCTTGTTGGCCGACTCCAACCGTTTCAGCTGTGCAGCGGAGAGTTGGGTGTTTGATCTTTGACATTGCTTTGCCTATTAAACAGGGTCCTCACCTACCCACATCAGGGACCTAAGGACTGGTAGCTCCACTCAGGTCACCAAGCCACCTGCAACAGAGGTCCAAGGATAATTGGTACCTCCCAGCCCTTACAACCGAAAACATTGGGTGCCCATGGTCTGTCTGCAGAACCCACCTACCTGTATGCTCTAGGGATCAGGGACACGCTTTCCTCAGAGACACGTGGGGGATGATTCTCAGCCCCCTGCCTTGTTCAGAGTGTGGCCTCCTGCTGCAACCAGATACCGGTACCTACACCAATCACCCCTACCCCTCTAAGACTGTAGGACAGAGCCTGTACTACACACTTGATGATCAGCTACCTGGAAACCTGAGCGGAATTCATACAACAAAAGTGAACGGACCGTTAGACTG
Source organism: Loxodonta africana (assembly GCF_030014295.1). Lineage (NCBI taxonomy): Eukaryota > Metazoa > Chordata > Mammalia > Proboscidea > Elephantidae > Loxodonta > Loxodonta africana. Next base: position 98,408,085 of record NC_087346.1, on the reverse strand, counting down.
AGATACCTGATAACAGCTCTAGCCATCTGGGGACAGGACGTCAGAGCTCCAAAGGTGAAAATAATCAAGATAGCTTGCTGAAGCAGACTTTCTGGGCATATCAAAACAAAAATGGATGCAGCAGTACATCAACAGTAAACTGCCAGAAATTCAAGCCAGATTCAGAGGAGGATATGGAATGAGAGATATCATTGTTGATGTCTGATGCATCTCGGCTAAAAGCAGAGAATACCAGAAATATATTTATCAGTGTTTTATTGTCTACACAAAGGCGTTTAACTGTGGGGATCATAAAAAAAATATAGATAACATAGCAAAGCATGAGAATTCTAGAACACTTAATTGTGCTTATGAGGGACCTGCACATAGATCAAGAGGCAGTCATTCCAACAGAAGAAGGGGAAACTCTATGGTTTAAAATCAGGAAAGGTGTGCAACAGGATGTATAGTTTCATCGTACTTATTCAATTCATATGCTGAACAAATATCAGAGAGTCTGAACTATATGAAGAAAAATGCAGGTCATGAAACCTTCATGGACACATCCAAAGTCCCTGAGGGACTGAATTACTGGACTGAAGGGTGTGGGGATCATGTTCTCAGGGGGAAATGTAGCTGTACTGGCATAACATAGCTTATAAAGAAAATGTTCTACATTTTACTTTGCTGAGTAGAGACTTAGCTCTTAAAACTTGTGATTGCTGTCTAAGATACGCCACTGGTCCCAACCTGTCTGGACAAGAAAGAATGAAGAAAAGCAAAGGCACAAGGCAAAGATTAGTCCAGAGAATTAATGGACCACAACTACCACAACCTCCACCAGACTGAGTCCAGCACAACTAGATGGAGCCTGGCTACCACTACTGACTGCTCTGACAGGGATCACTACAAAAGACTTCTTTAAAGTACGAGAAAGCAAAGATGTCACTCTGAGGACTAAGGTGTGCCTGACCGAACCTATGATATTTTCAATTGCCTTATAGGCATGTGAAAACTGGACAAGGAATAAAGAAATCTGAAGAATTGATGCCTTCGAATTATGGTGTTGGCAAAGAATATTGAATATACCATGGACTGCCAGAAGAAGGAACAAACCTGCCTTGGAAGAAGTACAGCCAAAATGTTCCTTAGAATGCAGAATCCTGAGACTTCATCTCATGTGCTTTGGAGACGTTATCAGGAGGGACCTGTTCCTGGAGAAGGACATCCATCATGCTTTGTAAAGTAGAGGGTCAGCTAAAAAAAGAAAGACCCTCAACAAGATGGATTGACGCAGTAGTTGCTACAATGGGCTCAAACATAGCAATGCTTTTGAGGACAGTGTAGGACCCTGCCGTGTTTTGTTCTATTGTAACTAGGGTCTCTATGAACTGGAACAGTTTGGAAAGCACCTAACAACAGCAACTACATCTCGCTTAAAAAAAAAAAAAAAAAAAACCCACGGCCATCGAGTCAATTCTGACTCATAGCGACCCTAGAAGACAGAGTAAAACTGCGCTGTAGAGTTTCCAAGGAGCATCTGGTTTATTCGAACTGCCATCCTTTTGGTTAGCAGCCATAGCACTTAACCACTGCACCTCACTAACAACTCTCAAAATGTCCTTTAATTATGCACAAGAACACAAACACAGGCACATGTAAATCTGACACCCAAATTAGTATCTTGATAGAAATGATCACATAACTAGCAATGTGATTTAACAACAGCTAATGAAAAAAACAATATCTTCACCAATTAATATAAGTCAGGAAGTGTATGTGCCTGAATTATAGCTCAAGTTTTTACTTGTGCTTCCTCAAATTATATTAATGAAACACTAAAAAACAAAGCAAAAGTTTAAAGCCATTCCTGTCTGACCCTAGAGTTTATGGCCTCAACAACTAAACTACAATATACCAGATGCATTATTGGAGCCCTGTTTGTCTGATTCCGAAGTCCACACCCTTTGTAGAACACATAACTCCTCATAGGCATCCCTTCCCTGACCTCATACCTAGGTACCATGCATGAAATTCAGAAGTGGAGCTAGATGACATTAATGCAAATTTCATGGTCTACATATATTTATGTAATTAAGTAATTATAACATTATTTAAAAATATGTATATCAAGATACTCAAACCATGACTAAAAACTAGATATTATTTCTGTAATAAATTTTTAAATTATCAAGTATATTTTTTTATTTTTTAAATCTTATCTGATGATTAATGATCCTGATTTCCTTCCATAGATATTTTTGAGTTTTTTTTCAGTTTGAGTAACACCAAAAGAGTAAAAATCAACTTCATTGATGAAACAGTCTATTACGTTGTTTTACTTAAATTAAATTATCACAAATAACTCTACATAAAAATAGATTAATTAAATTAATCACTCTTTGAGTTCTCTAGAAATGTAAAATCTACAAAGAGTAAAAATTTTAGAGCTCACAATAAAGATTGAAACTTTCTTTAAAACTACCTGTTTCTTAAAAAAAAAAATTTATTCCAATTGCTGTTTACATTAATGTTATTGTAGGTTTCTTTCAAACACAGTGAGATATTTATCTTTTGTGCACATTTTTCTGCCTATTTATTTGACATAAATTGAATTATAATACAGCCTAATCTACGAAAATCTGAAAATGTTGTTGAAGTAGACATGTTTGAATATTTCTTAGAAAATCAATTCTTCACTTGGGTGTGAGAACATGCTATTTAATTGTGAATAATTATCTTTCATATATGTGAATTGGTTCTCAGTTTAGAATTAAGACAAATCTTTCTATGATGAGAAATCATGGGGCAAAATGCAGCTTCACCCATTTAAAAATACAAAAGAACAAAACTGTGAATTTCTCCTGGAAATCACAATTCAAATCATAATTCCACTCATATTGGGAACTTGTTCAATGGTGAGGAATCAAAAATACAAGGATAAAGGAAAGAAACTCAAAGTACTACTTGAAAACTATAAGTAATCTTGAGAAAAAGGCACTAGAAATATTCATAATAACTATTGTTTTCACATGTCTCAGGACAATGCTTAACAAAAGGCAGCTTGGCAAATGGAAGGAAAAAATACCAGTAAAGAAAATGAAGTGTTTTTTAATTAGGAAATTAATGTCTCTCCACGAATATGAATTGAAATCCTAATAAGTGAAAGGAACTGAGCTAGATATGAAGGCAGTTCTGAATGTGCCTAAAATATGGCTCGTGTAGTGTTTTGCGGAGGGCTGAGATAGTTCAACGGTGGAATTCTTGACTTCTGTGTTGGAGACCCAGGTTTGATTCCATGCCAGTGCACCTCTTCAGCAGCCACCACCTTCCTGTCAGTGGAGACTTGCATGTTACTATAATGCTGAACAGATTTCAGGGGACGTTTCAGATTAGACAGACTAGGAAGAAAGGCCTGGTTATCTACTTATAAAAAATGAGCCAATGAGAACCCTATTGATCACAAAAAGCCAGTCCGAAATAGATCATGTGAATGGTGCCAAACCAGCAGCATTTCTTTCAGTTATGCATGGGGTTGTCATGAGTCTGGCCTCACCTGTAGGCAACTAACAGCATGTTTCCTAAGCAAAAATTCCTGAGAAAATGCATAGCTTCATGGCTGATCATTTTAATTTTCCATAAATGCCCTAACTGGAAAGAGCACTGATACTGTAAAACTGAATAATTGTTCCTGTTGGTTGCCATTGAGTGGATTTTGACTCATAGCAACTCCATATGACAGAGTAGAACTGCCCCATAGGATTTTCTAGCCTGTAATCTTTACAGAGGAAACCCTGGTGGCCTAGTGGTTGAGTGCTACAGCTGCTAAACAAAAAAGGTTGGCAGTTCAAACCCTTCAGGCACTCCTTGGAAACTCTATGGGGCTGTTTTTCTCTGTCCTGTAAGGTCCCTATGAGTTGGAATTAACTTGACAGAAACAGGTTTGTTTTTTTTGTTTTAATCTTTATGTAAGCAGATTGCCAGGTCTTTCTCCCGAGAAGCCCCTGCTGTGTGTTCAAAATGCCTGTTTTTGGGTGCTTAACCATTTGCATCACTAAGGCTCGTAACACTGAATTACTTGTCTGGAAATTAGAGACAAAGTTTAGTCTCTCAGTTTAATTCTCCCTAGTTACAGGTTTTGGCTATAGACATAAACCCTAAAAAACAAAAACAAAACAAACAAAACAAGGTACATTTTAAGACCTCAGACTCTACCCATCAAAGCAGAATGTAGAACATTTTCTTTATAAACTATGTTATGACAGCAAAGCTCTGTGAGCAGCCATCTAAGATACTCCACTGGTCTCACCCATTAGGAGAAAGGGAGAGTGAAGGAAACCAAAGACACAAGATTAGTCCAAAGGACTAATGAATCGCAACTACCACAGCTTCCACCAGACTGAGTCCAGCACAACTAGATGGTGCCCAGCTACCACTGACTGCTCTGACAGGGATCACAATTGAGGGTCCCAGACAGAGCTGGAGAAAAATGTAGAACAAAATTCTAACTCACAAAAAAAGACCAGACTTACTGATCTGACAGAGACTGGAGAAACCCCGAAGAGTATGGCTCCCAGACACCCTTTTAGCTCAATAATGAAGTCACTCCTGAGGTTCGCCCTTCAGCCAAAGATTAGACAGGCACATAAAACGAAAAGAAACTAAAGGGGCACACCAGCCAAGAGGCAAGGACTAGAAGGCAGGAAGGGACAGGAAAACTGGTAATAGGGAAAATAGGGAACTCAAGGTCGAGAAGGGAGAGTGTTGACATGTTGTGGGGTTAGTAACCAATGTCACAAAACAATATGTGCACTAATTATTTAATAAGAAGCTAGTCTGTTCTGTAAACCTTCACCTAAAGTATGATAATAAAAAAAAGAGTTCAGAATTGTGAATAATGAATGAAAGTTTATGTCACTAAGTTTGTGATAAGTAGTTATAACAGCAATCAGAAACTAACATACCAGGAGAAACTCTTCAAAATGAAATAGGAATTTAAAAAAACTAAAAAAATGCAGAGCGTCAGTGAGGTGCAGGAAAACATCAAGCACCTAATCCATCTATAATTGATTTCACTGAAGGAGAGGAAGGGTGCTTAAGGTACACTCAAAGATGCCCTGAAGAAAGGTCCAGCAATCTGTTCCTCAAAGTTCACAGCCTTGAAAACCCTAAGTAAGAAACCTACTTTGCACACATGGGGTCACCATGAGGTGAATTTTTTGACTTGATGGCAACTGATAAGAGCTCGTATTATTATTTTAAAAAAATAACTTAAAACCCAAGGAACTTGAAGTGTTAGCTTGTGTTCTGTTTATCACTGGATGTATCTCTTTCTACAGACAAAGATCTGTGGGAAAGTAGACATGTATGATTAATATAAAATAAAATCCATTTGATATTGTCTTTAAAAATACATATTAATATATTTAAATTCTACATATTAATGAAAAGAAACTAGTACCTCTTAACAGTAGATTTTCCATTAATTCTACCAGGCCTTTTTTCTTTATAACAATAATATACAATTTTTTTTTCCTACATTCTGATAGAATTATATGTTGGAAGACTGAGGATAGGAAACACATATTCTCAGGCTGGGTTATGTGTGTAATCCATTAGACAATCCTGTGAACATACGTGGCATAAGTAGTTACTCATTCACTGCTAGTTTATGAAATGTAGCACTCAATAACATATATGCTTGAGAGTGAAGAAAGGGAGAATGATATAGTCAGAATTCAATAGGAAAAAAAAATAGGAAGTTTAAAATGGAAATTTAGAGATTGTACATGACCTGAAATATAAAAATACTACATGTAATGTCTCTGGTACTCACTTGTTTTATGCCTAAAACATCTTAACTCCCCATAAACTTATACTGCATTTTAGATGAATTCAGATTTACACTACTGGGTTGGTTGGTAAATGGAGCTGTCATTCTCTTTCAAACCCTACTGCTGGCAGAAGTTCACCAGTAACATACATTAATTAATGTTTTCATTTTATTTTGATGTCTCCTTCAAAATCACTCATTTCATTCAAGTTGAAATTAAATATTTTTCTCCATAAATTCAAATTGGTGGCAACATGAAGTTAAAAATAGATTAATAAATGGTTGATGAGTTGGCATTTTTACTTTAAATCTACTTAAGGTAAATATCCAAAGGATTAAATGTCTGAAAGGTAATAAATTAGAAGTATCAAACAAGAGAATAAAAAATAGCTTTTTAAAACATAGTGCTAAGAGATGAAAAGAAACTAAAATGATCATAGTATGTCATATCTTCCCTAGTTTGTGGCAATCACCCTTCTAACTGGTCCTCTAGCATCCACTCTTGTCCTTTAAAATCAATAAATGCAGTGATTTTAACACAATTTTAATGTTTGCGTCTCTCCTACTTAAATCATTCAAGGACTTCCCTTAGCTCTAGAGATAAATTCCAAAATCTTAATGTGGCCAGTAAATGCCTGGTGATCTGGACCCTGCTTTATTTGTTACCACTCACCCTTTGAGACCAGTTAGGAACCAAGGTCCTAAACAATAAGCTGTGTCAGTTAAAAACAGTATCAACTACAAAACATTGTTTACCTCCATTCAAAAGAGCATCTTGAGATTAAAGTTGAAACACAATGTCATCCCTTCCCCCTAATCTTTCCTCTTGCAGCTGTTTCTCAGGTCAACTGGCTAAAACCAGAATCCTAGGCATGCAGCACAGTAAGAGACCAGGTTGACAACCAGATGACTCCATCCCATAATTAGTATTGCCTCTTTTTTTAGGAACCAAAAGACTCACACTAGGGAACAAAAATCACCTGACATATATCATCAAACAGTGGCCGAGCCCATTTTAGAAGTGGGAAGTTCACTGGCCACTTCTGTACTAAATCCTAGCCTGACCCATTTTGAATATGCATGTTATTTCCTGGAAAATTAATGAATATGTATGACTTCCCCTTTCCCGCATAACATAAAACTTCTGCCAGCCCTTTGTTCAGAGAGACAGTGCTTTGAGAGTGATCTCCCTGTCTCCTTACTCTCTGCAAGTGGCAAATGCATTGCATTAAGTAACACCTTTACAGTCTGTTGTGATTACTATACATCTTCATGTCTTAGGGCATTCACAAATGTTTTCTCTCTGCTGTAGAAAACTGCCCCCACCGTCTTCTCTCCTGTCTATGTGGAAAATTCATTCCTTAGCTTCCAGAGTAAACCTTGACTCAGTGGAAGCCTTCTAGACTTCTGAGACATCATTAAAACTTCTGTTAGAAGCCTTCAGGGCATGTTGTACTTTTCCTTTAATGTTTTATTTCTCAATGTAATCAGCATCTATATATATTATTTTTACCATTGCATTACCAATATTCAATTTAATGCCTCTAACATAAAAAGTAGTCAGTGTTTTGAATTTACGAAGGGCACTTATAAAATACTATTTGATATTCTTTATAAAAAGCTTAAGTTCTATTTTAAGGTAGAACTTCTTTATAAACAACTTGTAAAATAATCTTTATTTGAAACCCTTACTAATAATAATGGACAGATGACTATGTAAATTACTATTGCATGTAATCAAGATGGACATTTGCATGGGGAAAAAATGATTGGCATAGAGAAAAATGAAATAATACTGCATGCACCTTGAATGGGGAAAAATTATGATTATAAGAAGAGGTGAGGTGCTTCCTGTGGAAAAATTAATTTCCCATTAAGATTTGTTTTCTTCTGGGAGAAAAAAAATGCAAGATTTCCATCTGTAGAGAGCAGCTAAAGCAGATTTTTTCATTTCATTAAAATTTTTCAAACATGGCATTAATAAGAGGAGTATGGTAATTAAAACCATGAGTGGCTGAGGAAGTAGCAAGATGGTGGCAGAATTTGGGCACCAATTAATCTAAGCAAGTGAGTGAAAACTGTATTATCTGGAGTATACTAACAACTGAAATAGGTAATTCCAAATTTTAGTGGCATGACAAAATTTCATAGTCAAGATCAGTGTGGATTTTCCTGATAGAATAGTTCTGAAAGGGATGACTTAAGATCCCAGTCCCCTCATATTCTGAAATTCAGACACCTTTAATGTGTGATCTCTAAGGTTGTCTTGCAAATAAAAAAAAAAAGTGAATGTAAGGCCTCCTGGGCAAAATTTGGAAGTGATATTCATCATCAATCTTCCCTCATTTCATTCACTGGAACACAGCCAAATGACCCACCTACTCCGAGAAAAGGAAAAGAAGTCAGAAAGAATCAGCTAGGATGCGCTAGAAAAGCTTAGGAAGGCATAAATACAAAATTAAGACATAAGGTTAGCTATATATGAATATAAGGGGCCCTGGTGATATGGTGGTTAAGAGCCCAGCTGATAATCAGAAGGCTGGCATTTCAAATCTACTGGCTTCTCCTTGGAAACCCTATGGGTCAATTCTACTCTGTCCTAGAGTGTATCTATGAGTCAGAATCTACAGGACCAAGACAGCAATGGGTTTTGTTTGGTTTTGTTTTGTTATTGGGGGGTGGTGTTTTTAGATGGCACAAAAGTTTTGTGCTTAAATGCTAACCTAAATTTAAAGATTGGCTCTTTGAACCCACCCAGAGGTACTGCAGAAGAAATGTGTGGTGATCTGCTATTACTATTACAGCCATGAAAACCTTATGGAGGAGTTGTACTCTGTAACATATGGGGTCGCCATGAGTTGGTATCACCTAGACTGAGACTAATAAAAGCAACATATATTAATATGCTATTATGAACTGTGAATAAAGTCAGAATTAGATTAAATGGTTTGGCACATATTTGCAAATATGTCTTCAAGCTGCATATTGACACATCTATTTTGTGAGTTGTACTATAGGGTCACTATGAGTCAGAAATGACTCTATGGCAAAAGTTTTTTTTTTTTTTTTGGTTAATAAAAGAATGTGATTTTTATTCATTTTAAATATTAACTTCCCCTAGTTATTTTGCCTAAGGAAAATCAGCTAGCATTTATTGCTTCCTGATTTCTGAGGTGCAAGCTCCCTTGCATGGATGGATATTTAGGTAGCAGTGGCAGGATCAGGATGAGGTTTGGGAAATGTTAGCAAGGGGGTGGAATCTCCACCATCAATCCTCACGTTATTTATTATTAAAAATTGACATTTATCCTCTTTTAATTGAAATAATATGAAAAAAAAACATCTTCTACACTACTGCCCTGTTGCCCACTTACAATGAAATTATGTTACCTAAAGCTATGCCATACAGAAACTTTGTTGTTGTTGTTAGGTGCTATCCAGTCAGTTCTGTCTCATAGCGACCCTATGTATAACAGAACAAAACACCGTTGGATCCTATGCCATTCTCACAATAGTAGGTATGTTTGAGACCATTGTTGATTGTTGCAGCTACTGTGTCAATGTAACACGGAGAGGATTTTCCTCTTTTTTGCTGACTCTTTACTTTTTGAAGCATGATGTCCTTTTCCAGGGATTGTTCTCTTCTGATAATATGTCCACAGTAAGCAAGACAAAGTCTCACCATCCTTGCTTCTAAGGAATATTCTGCTATACTTCTTCTAAGACAGACTTTTTCGTTCTTATGGCAGTCAATAGTATAGTTAATATTCTTCACCAGCACTATGATTCAATTTGCCAATTCTTCTTAGGCCTTCTTTTTTAATTGCTCAGTTTTCAAATGCACATGAGGCAACTAAAAATACCATGGCTTGGGTCAGGCACACTTTAGTCCTCAAAATGACATCTTTGCTTTATAAGATTTTTAAGAGATTTTTTACAGCCATTATGCCCAATGTAATAAATTATTTGATATCTTGACTGCTGCTTCAACTGATGTTGATAGAAACTTTGGAGCCCCATTAGTGAGAGTGTAGTTAAAAAACAACTTCAAGGCCCCATCCATTAACATGGCGGAATAGGGAAAATATAATCCAGCAAAATATCTTGCTTCCTACCTGTGTGTTATAAACAATGCATAATTGTTCCATGAAGTTTCTTTATGCCAGATTCTGATAGAAATCTCTATTACTTACTGGTTCTATTAAAAAACATTCTCCTTTTTGGGATTTTATTTTTTAATAACTTATCTCCAAAACACTGTATTTTTTATACTATTCAACACATACTCTATCAATCACTTACTCGATCTGCCTTTTATTTGCTGTTGCTGTTAAATGCCATCGAGTAGGTATCAACTCATAATGACTCTAAGTTCAACAGAATGAAACACTACCCGGTCCTATGCCATCTTCACAATCCTTGCTATGTTTGAGTCCATCATTGCAACAACTACTGTGTCAATTCATCTCATTGAGGGTCTTCCTCACTTTGGTGAAACTCTACTTTACCAAGCATGACGTCCTTCTCAGAGACTGTTTCCTCTTGTTAACACGCCCACCAAAGTATGCCGTTCTTGCTTCTAAGGAGCTTTCTGGCTGTACTTCTTCCAAGAGAGGCTTTCATTCTTCTGGCAGCCCATGGTATATTCAATTTACTTTGCCAACATCATAATTCAAAGGCATCTCTTCTTCAGTTTTCTTAATTCATGGTCCAGCTTTTGCTAGCATATGAGAAGATTGAAAGTACCATGCTTGGGTCAATCGCATCTTAGTCCTTAAAGTGACGTGTTTGCTTTTTAACACTTGAAAGGGGACTTTTACAGTAAATTTGCCTAATGCTATATGTCATTTGAGTCCTTGACTGCTCTTTCCATGGGCATTGATTGTGGATCCAAGTAATGAGAAATCTTTAACAACTTTCTCTAATTACTATACCTTTCTACATATTTTAGGTTTAAGAACGTTATTGATCTAATTCCTGAGATTTTGGTATTTAATTTTTTTATTTTAAACTTATTTTTTTATTCTTATAAAATTGTTTTGCAAAAAAAAAAATTTATTGAAAATATTTATACATTTATTTTTGGGTTTTGTTTTTTAAAACTTAATTATGGACCCTAATATTCATTTAATCTAATAGTTTTCATTATCATTATCTGTATTTTTGTTTTATTCTTAACCTTTTTTATTTTAATCTCCTTTAAATCTATTTCCTTTATTCATCCTATATTTTTATCTTCCTTTGGGTCTTATTTAATATTTTTGCAATTTTCCTTAAACTCTCAAATAAATATTTTTATTTTAAAATTGGGAAAGTCTCATTTTAGATGTGATCTTTGGTCAGAGACATATCAAAAGATTATCAAGAAACATGCAGCTTTTACTAGGAGATCATCTATTTCTTCTCTCACTGTCTAGTGTTAAAAAAATAAGAGCTAAAATTATGAATGAGCTCATCCTCTACAAACTTCCACTAGCCATTTTCTGCTGATTAGATATTACCAAATCTCCAGTTTGTTTTCTCTGGTCTGTTCATGTGGTAATATCTGCCTATGTATCTAGTATCTATCTATCCATCTATCATCTATTTATCTATCTGTAATCTAGCTATCTCTCCATCCACCCATTCATCCATGGATTAAATACTGGTATGAATGAATGAATGAATAGATGAACCAAAAAACCACAGGTCAATATCTAGCAACCTTCAATCATTGACTAAGCTTTTTCTTATTTATCTTGTCTTTGATCTTGCCCCTCCTTTCATGTCTGTTCTGGCCCCTGTTATATTACCAGTCTGCGCAAATGCCTATATGGACCCAGCCTATTAGAAAATGAAGTTCAGACAATTAACAAAAAATTTCCTGGTGGCCAAGTAAAGAGCTGGTATTTTTCAAGAAGACAAAGAATAGCATTATGAAGAATGTATGGATGAGCATAATATATAAGGAAAACTTACCAAGGAAACATGGTGGCCCAAACTTGTATGTTTACATTGGAATTGGAAGAGAAGGAATGACAGAGAGAGATGAAAATACGATCTAAATGTTCACTGAGTATCAGAGTAAAAATTTGTTAAGGACCCAAGAAAAAATTGTAATTTATTCACCTGGGAAATGCCATTGTCTCAAAGACAAAGAATTCTGACAGAGAAGCAAGATTGGAGATGAAGAGTAAAAATGTCATTGAAGAAATAATGGAGAAAAAAAACATAAATATAGAAAGTGTGTTCAAGCTTACTAGTAAGATAGGAAGCGCAAATTAATACAAAAATGAGACATCATTATCATCATCACATTGGAAAGATTAACTTTGATATTATCGGTGCTGAAAAGAGTATTCTCATACACTGTTAATGGTACTATAAAATGAGCCTTGGACACTTTGGAGAGCCACTTATCATTTTGATATTAATTAAAATTTAAAATACACAGCCCATCTGGAATTCAGCCATTTTAGCTCTCAATATCTGTCCTAGTAAAACACATGCACAAGGAGAGATGTCCAATCATTGTTTCTAATTATTTAACTCTGAAGCCTAAATGCCAGTCAATGGAAAAGTGTTTAAAAAGAAAAAAAAAGCCCTCAGATTCATTTATTCAATATAATGTGTTGAAAACCTGATGTTGATGCACTCTGAGAGGGAAAGACATCTAAGGAGGATTATCAGCCATTCATCTTCACTTGCCCGGGACATTCCTGTCTTATACCTATTGTCTTGGTCAACCGTTTAGTTTTGAATCTGTCCCAGATGTTTCTTTGTTCACATGTTGTCATTATTATTAATGACTGTTTTAAAGTAAGTTCAGCAGGCTTGATAAAGCTCTACTCTGTACTTTCAGCTTCTGCCATGGTCTCATCTTGATATGTTTGGTGCTCTAAAGTTGGTTTCTACTCATCGTGACTTTACATATAACACAAGGAAATGTTGCCTGGCCATCATACACCATACTCACAATTGTTACTATGTTTGAGTCTGTTGCTGCAGCTACTGTGTCAATCTACTCCACTGAAGATATCCCTCTTTTTCATTGACCGTCTACTTTACTAAACATAATGTTTCTTCAGTGATTTGTCCCTCCTGATAACATGTCCAAGTTAATATGAAGTCTTGTCATCCTCTCTTCTAAGGAGCATTCTGGCTGTACTTCCTCCAAGATAGAATTGTTTGTTCTTCTGGCAGTCCATAGCATATTCAACATTCTTTGCCAATGTCGCAATTTGAGTATGTTAATTCTTCTTGGATCTCCCTTTTTTTCATTGTCCAGCTTGTGCATGCCTATGAGGTGATTGCAAATATCATGGTTTGGGTCAGGTGCACCTTAGTTATTAAAGTGACATCTTTTATTTTTAACACTTTAAAGAGGTTTTTTGCAGCTTATTTGCCTAATGCAATATGTCATTTGATTTCCTGTCTACTGTTTCCATGGACATTGATCATTGATTCAATAAATGTGTGAAAAGCATGTGCATTGAATTGTTTGATCATTTGAACATGTGATTACATATGAATTCAATGACCACCAGTAACCCATCACTCTTCTTTCAGTTCTATCCATAAAAATTTAACATATTTCTTTCAAGGAAGTATATGGAACTAAAAAACAGATTGCTTGCCCAAAAGATAATAGGAAGAGATAATACTTTAATGTCTCTTGTAGTTATGGAAAAAATTATTTAATGATATAGCTCATGCCAGGCACAGGGTGTATCAGCTGTTTTGGTCTTGGTGTAGGTCATGGTCTACAAGATCCCCAAAGCCACTAGGCTGACAGATGGCGGGGTCAGTGGAATATGTCAAAAAACATAATTTAAGTGTATGCTAAATAAGCATTTTACAATAAAGATTTCATCAGCAATGAGTTCAGGAAAATGAATGTGTATTTTAAATAAAAGAACAAGCACTCAATTTTTTATTTCAAGCAATTTGATGGTGAATGAATGTGTAGATTGCACAAGCATGTGTGCCTTGACATTGGAATGAATTTGAGAATGTCTATATTTTTTGAGAACACACAGAGTCCTTGTGGGATAGTGGTTAAGAGCTTGGCTGCTAACCAAAAGGTCAGCAGTTCACTTCCACTAGTGACTCCTCAGAAACCCCATGGGGAAGTTCTACTCTGTTCTATATGTTTACTATGAGTTGGAAGTGACTTGCACCTAACAACAACGATTTATTTTTGCAGCATCAATATTTGCTAAAACATTCAAAAAGATCATAAACAGATATGATGTATTAGATGAATTTTGTCTAGTAAAAATACTTGTTGAAGAAATAATCTGAAGCAAGGCAAAAGACAAAACTTAAGAAAACATTTGCGCTTGTATATTTATACACTTGTATGTAAAAAAAGATTGATATGTGAAAACCTTCCTTTTAATGACTTTGATCTGAGTATACCATGTATCTTAGTACCTATATAGAAAGCAGATTCTCAGAGAAAAATAATATACTCTGAAAAGAATAGTCAATTATAAACATCAGCAATTTCACATTAAATGGAACTTTGATGATTTCAGGAAATGCTATAAAATAATTAAAAATAATAAGATCAAATTTTTCATATACATAACATTGACATGGCACAGAAAAATATATGTGGATGTCTTAGTCATCTACAGTGCTGCTATAACAAAAATACCACAAGTGGATGGCTTTAGCAAAACAGAAATGTATTTTCTCACAGTCTAGTAGGCTAGAAGCCCAAATTTAGGGAGTTAGCTCCAGGGGAAGGCTTTCTCTTTCTGTCTGCTCTGGGGGAAGGTTCTTCTCTTTCTGTCTCTTCTTGGGGAAGGTTCTTCTCTTTAATATTCACCTGGACTAGGAGCTTTGTTGCAAAGAAATCCCAGGTCCAAAGGACATGCTGTGCTCCTGGCAAGGTTTCTTGGTGGTATGAAGTCCCCAACTCTCTGCTTGCTTCCCTTTCTTTTTATCTCTTGTAAAATAAAAGGCGGTGCAGACCACACCCTAGGAAAACTCCCTTTACATTGGATCATGGAAGTGACCTAAGCAAGAGTGTTACTTCCCACACCAGTCCTCTTTAACCACAGGCAGATATTATGATTTACAATACCTATTAAAATCACAATATGGAGGACAACTACACAATACTGGGTATCATGGCCTAAAGAAGTTGACACATATTTTGGGCAGGCACAATTCAATCCATGACAATGGCTAAGGAAATAAAATTGCTTGAATATGTATCAAGAGTAATTATTACGCTTATTTGTGTTTGCTTGTTTGGGTAATTAATGTAAATACTCATTTTAATATTACTTCGAAGTACACGAACTACGGTATCTTATATTTAAAATTTGTATTTCAATATTCTTTGAATAAAGCTATTTTATAAGTCCACCAGTATAGTAAAACTAATTTGTTGGCCAATAAATCAATATTTCAAGTTATATAATATTAATTACTTTAGTAGTCTCTTTTACTCTCAAAAGTTGTCTAATTTTTATTATCATACTATATTTAACAGTTAAGTGAAACAAGCATGTTGTAAAACATGAATGTTAACATTTATGTAAGAGCACTTATGTAAAATCAAACTACCTGTAAAACAAAATAACATATTTCAGTATAATGTTTTCTATATATTCTAAATATAGTATTTATTTCTAGCTATAAAAAAAAAAAAAAATTTTTTTTTTTTTTTTATAGGTTGCTATGAGTCAGAATCGACCCCACAGCAATGGGTTTGTTTTTTTTTTTTTTGGTTTATATGTAAATACACAATGCAAATTTAGAAAATATTCAGAAAAATACCTAGTTGATGAAGGGAGTTATCTATGAAGAAGTGCCTGAGACTGAAGATGGTAGTTTTATTTATAGGGTCTGATTTGTTAAGCCACTCTGGAATGCAGAAAAAGGGCCTAGGCTGGAGGTAAATATTTGAGATTCATCAATCACTGTTATCAGTCATTACTGAAGTCAAGAAAATGGATGAGAATTCAGAGAATATTTACTGAGAGAAAATTTAACAATAAAAATAGAAGGCAAATATTAGTCAAGTACTTAAATGTTTGGAAGCAGAAAAAGAATTGTTTTGAGAAGGACTGAGAAAAAGAAACCAAGGTAAACTCAAAGACAATACTAATATTCTTAAAAGGAAGGAATTATATCTTGTCCATGATTGTAATCTCAGTGTCTAGTACTCATACTCAGTAGACTAGATCGGTAAACAATACATATTTACTGAAAGAGTGAATGAGTTTTTAAAAAAAGTGTCAGAGAATTTAAGGCACCAGAGAATTTAGGAGAGGAGAAAGTTTAGAGGAAAGTTTAGGAGAACATATATGACCTCTTATCAATTGAAATATGTCCCCCCAAAACACATGTTGAAACCCTAACCCTGCACCACAAGTGAACATAACCTTGTTTGGGGAAATAGTGTTTTTCTTTGCAATTTTAACAGATAAATTATGAAAATCATACCAGAGTTGCATGATTCTTAATCCCAATCCTTTCTGAGGGATGTCTTATAAAAGGGAAAAACGAAGATGGAAACAATGACACACAAACAGGAGAAGACAGATGCCATATGACCATGGTCAAATATGCATTTCTATAAGCAGCAAAGAAATGCCAGGAATTGCCAGTAGCCACCAGAAACTAAGAGAGGGGATATTTCTGAATCTAATAGAGTCAAATGTATTACATGAATTAAAAATGTTATATTAATTATTAATTTGGCTACATCATTGTCCTACTGTAGAATCTTTCCTTGTGTGTATTTTCATTTACCCTTTGACTGGGCCAGTAAGGGCAATTGTGTGACTTGTGAGTTAAGAAAATTAACTCTTCATTATGTTGTTATTAAGTGCCATCAAATCGATTCCTACGTGCAGGAACCCTATGAACAACAGAATGAAACACTGTCTGGTCTTGCATTATCCTCACAATCGTTGCTGTTTGAGCCCATTGTTGCAGCTACCGTATCAATCCATCTCGTTGAGGGTCTTCCTCTTTTGCACTGACCCTCTACTTTACCAAGCATCATGCCTTCCAGGAACTGTTCCCTCCTGTTAACATGACCAAAGTACATAAGACAAAGTCTCTCCAACCTTGCTTTTAAGGAGCATTCTGACTGTACTTCTTCCAAGGCATATTTATTCGTTTTTCTGTCAGTTCATGGTATAGTAAATATTCTCCAACAACATCATAATTCAAATGCAGAATAATTGATACATTCCATATACATGCATACACATATGTATTTGTATATACACAAGTGCATAGATGTAGATGTTGTTGTAGTTAGGTACCATCAAGTCAGGTCCAACTCACAGCCAAGCTATGTACAACAGAACGAAACATTGCTCAACCCTGCGCTATTCTAGCAATCATTGCTATGGTTGAGCCCATTGTTGCAAACACTGTGTCAATTCATCTTGTTGAGGGTCTTTCTCTTTTTCGACAGCCCCCTACTTTCCCAGTAGAGGACTGGCCCATCCTGATAACTTGTCAAAAGTACATGAGACAAAGTCTCACCATACTCACTTGTGCTCCGTTGCTAACCAAAAGGTCTGAGGTTTGAACCCACAAGCCTTTCTGAGGGAGAAAGATGTGGCAGTATGCTTGCATAAAGATTTGTTGTTGTTGTTGTTAGATGCCATCTAGGCAGCTCCAACTTATACTCACCCTATGTAAAACAGAAAAAAAAAAAAAATTCTACCCAGTTCTGCACCATCCTCCCAAATGTTCCTATGTTTAAGCCCATTGTTGAAGTTACCATGTCAATCCATCTTGTTGAGGGTCTTCCCCTTTTTCGCTGATCTTCTGCTTTATGGAGCATGATGTCCTTCTTCAGGGGCTGGTCCATCCTGATAATATGCCAAAAATACATAAGATGAAGCCTCTCCATCCTCACTTCTAAGGAACATTCTGGCTGTACTTCCAAGACAGATTTGTTAGTTCTGGCAATCTGTGGAATATTCAATATTCTTTGCCAACATCACAACTCAAAGGCATCAGTTCGTCATTAGTCTTCCTTATTCGTTATCTAGCTTTCGCATGCATATGAGGCTACTGAAAATACTGTGGCTTGGGTCAGGAGAACCTTTCCTTCAGGGTAACATCTGTGAATTTTAGTACTTTAAAGAGGTCTTTTGCAGCAGATTTGCCCAATGCAATGTGTCATTTGATTTCTTGACTGCTGCTTCCATGGGCATTGAGTGTGGATGCAAGTAAAATAAAAGCCTTGACAACTTCAATATTTTCTCCATTGATCATGCTGTTGCTTATTGGCCCAATTTTGAGAATTTTTGTTTTCTTCCTGTAGAGGTGTAATCCTTACCAAAGCTGTAGTTTTTGATCTTCACCAGTAAAATTTGCAGCTTGGAAACCATAGGGAACAGTTCTACTGTGTTGTGTTAGGTCACTATCAGTTGTAATGTACTAGAAGGCAATGGGCTTCTCTTGATTATAGGTAGATAAATGTAAACATGAATGTATATGTATATGTTGTTAGGTTCCATCAAGTCAATTTTTGAATCATAGTAACCCAATGTGACCGAGTAGAACTACCTCATAGTTCTTGATGGTGGCAGTAATTTCTGCAATCCATTTAGTATTGCAGTGTTGCTGTTGTTTTACTATTTTCCTAGCTAGGGGCAGTTCTACTGGATTCCATTTGTTTTTTCCTACCATAATAGCCCATTTTCCACTTGTCAGAAATCCAACATGGTGGTTGTGCCAGTTTTTGTGTGTATCTATTCCAACCACGCATTATGGAACTTGGGAAATCATTACAGGAAGAACTTGGGGACACATTGAACCCACTGTGAGATGAACCTAAGCTAAGACTCCATTAATAATCTGACCTCTGTAATGCTTCCACTCTGACTGGTGGGCCACAATGGTGTTTGGAGTCTCCTGGAATTAATGTCAGTTTGGAGTCAATATCTAGTGATCCCCAAAAAGCTTGATTATTTTCTTTTCCCGAATGAACATTCACTCTCATAAAAAGTCAGAGATCCCTTTAGAGAAAGCTGGGAGAAAGATTAACAGTATACATTTTTGGCAGTGTAGTGGGGTTCTTCAAGGGAACCCACTTTCCCCTTCATTCAAGGGGTTGATGGTCTGTAAACTGACTCAAATCTGGAATTTGATTGAGAAGTTGTGACTCTCTTGTCTGGTAATTAAGCTGACTGATGTTCACTTGACCTAGAATTTTTAGATCAAGTAAATATTTAGTATATTTTCAATCTATTTCACTCCCATGGACACCAAGACTAAGTTGCCAACACCATAAATCCATATGAGTCAGGCTATTCTAATTATTACTTTGACTTCTCTGTCAATTACAGCAACCTCCTTGTTTTTGCCCATTGAGTACCACCACTTGATCCCTACCACCACGGGGTCCTATCAGCCCCATTGTAGTTAAGTGTCTTAATTCATTTAGGGAACTTTCCACTGTCAAATCTTTGACATACACAAAATAGCAATCACAGTAGTCTTCAATGGTGCTGGGACTCCCTTCACAAATTTGTGTCTTGCCATTGTAAAATATGTCTTCTGGGCACTCGCTGCGTGGGTCTGTGGGTCTAACATGATAAATCCACTCTAATATGCCAGTTTCCCTAAACCTTTGGATTCTCTCTTCTACAGTATTTCAAGGCAGGACTGTCATTTCAACTTGATTTAGTGTGGCCCACCGGGTAATCCATACTTCAGCAAACCAACCAAATAAACTATTAGATTTTTTTCCATTGAATGAAGGCTCTGTGTTTAGTGGGCCTATATCAATAAACTCAGACTGATTCAACTATATATTCCTTGCATCATTATCCCACACCCTTAATGGCCATTTCCATACATATTATCCAGGTTTCTGTTTGTATGTATCAGAAAACTCATGCAGTTCTTTTGAAGTGTAGTGTATCTCCTCCTGGGTCATGCTTTGTACTTTACCTTCTGGGGCTCTCTGGGACTTAAGTCTAGTTATAGGTTTAGAAGCAAAAATGGGTGGTGAAGATGTGTTCTGAGATCATTCAGCAAATTCTTGTAAGGCGTCTGCCTCAAGTGACACCCGAGGCAATGACTAAGACAAAGGCTCTTTAGTCACAGCTTGGGTTGACCTCATAAGATGGGAGGACGGGCTAATGATCTTACTGGGAAAAGTGGCTTAGCAGACAAAAATGGATTAATCTCTTCAGATGGGAGTGAGGAGGCTAGTTCTGTTGGCAGTAGAGATTCAATGCAATTTAGTGTTCCCAGCTTCCTGATTATCTGCCAATGTGTCCCCATCCCAAGTTTCAGGATCCCTTTTCTTCCCAATTAATGAATGCCCTCACTTTAACTTCAGACACCATTAGAGGTTGGTAATTCAATTGATGTTGTAATTCAGCCCCTCTTATAGGAAGATCCTGGGTTTGGTTTCGGCAATATCAGCTCTATTACTACAAGAAACAAGGCTTTCTTTCAAGACATAAGCAGAAACTTTTAAGCCATTGATGCAGTGCTTGAGCTTTGACTCTGAAGCCCTGAGCTCATCTCTCTCTTTTACCACTTTGTCTCGTGAAAGTAAGACTAACTTAAAAGCTTCCTGATACTTCTCATTCTTACAAAATTGTAGAAAGCTATCAAATATGTGATCACCCAGAGCCTTGCCTCTCACCAATACCTGATCTATTGGTGGATATATTTTGTGTATTTCTATTGCCACTTCTCACCATGGATTATTAGCAGTGCCCTCTTTACTACTGGAACCAAAGCCATTAACATCATTAAGACTAACCAGACTTAAGAATCAATTTAGAAAATTCATCTTTACAATTTTGTTTCTCCAGAACCACTTTTGGTACCCAAAGTCTTAGACTGGGTAGTCTAGAGAAGTAAAACCAGTGAAGCATATAAATATATAGAGAGACTTATATCAAGGAAATTGATCACTTAATTCTAGAGGCTGGAAAGTTTCAAGTCTGTTTGTTTAGGTGGAGGCTTCTCCTAACCCACGTACCTGCAGGAGCTGTTGAACCCAAGATGGGCAGGTAAGGTGTCAGGCTACTTGCTCTCAGGCTGTGGAGGCCAAAGAATCCCAAGATTGGCAGGCGAGCTGCCAGCTCAAGTACCAAGAACTGGAGGTCAGATGAGCAGGAGCCAGTTGCAAGATCCAGAGAGAGAAAAAGCCAGTGAGCTTTGCCAGAAAGTCCACCTATAGTGTATGTAGGCAACAGCCCCAAAGAAACTCCTTTTCAGCTGATTGGTCGCTCCTAACAGATCTCATCATGGAATTAATTACATTGTATAGAATCTCATTATGAAGGTAATTACATCATTACACAGCTGCCAAACTACATCATAAATGTGAAACAACGGAGAATCATGGTCTGATCAAGTTTACGCACAACCTTAACCTTAACCATCACAGCCGTTATAATATGGGACAGACTCAAAGACACCTAATAATAACAACTATATATATAGAGAGAGAGAGAGAAAGAGCCCTGGTGGCACAGTTGTTAAGAACTCAGCTGATAAATGAACTTAAGAATTTCAATCCATCAGCCAGCCCTTGGAAACCCTATAGGACAGTTCTACTTTGTCCTATAGGGTCACTATGATATGAGTTGAAATCAATTCAATGACAATCGGTTTGGTTTGGTTTTATACATATGTATGTAAACCTATGTCCTTCAAGTTGATTTCGACTCATAGTGACCCTATTAGGACAGAGTAGAACTGCCCCATAAGGTTTCCAAGGAGCAGCTGGTAGATTCTAACTGCAGATATTTTTGGTTAGCAGCCAAGCTTTTAACCACTTTACCACCAGGGCCAATAAGTAACATCATGATAAACGGAGAAAAGATTGAAGTTGTCAAGGATTTCATTTTACCTAGATCCACAATCAACACCCATGGAAGCAGCAGTCAAGAAACCAAAAGATGCATTGCGTTGGGCAAATTTGCTGCAAAAGACCTCTTTAAAGTGTTGAAAAACAAATATGTCACTTTGAAAACTAAGCTGTTCCTGACCCAAGCCATGGTATTTTCAATTGCTTCACAAGCGTGTGAAAGCTGGATGATGAATAAGGAAGACCAAAGAAGGATTGATGCCTTTGAATCATGGTGTTGGCAAAGAATATTGAATATACCATGGACTGCCAAAAGAACAAACAAATTTGTCTTGGAGGAAGTACAACCAGAATGCTCCTTAGAAGCAAAGTTTGTGAGACTATGTCTCACATACTTGGGACTTGTAATTGGGAGGGATCAGTCCCTGAAGTAGGACATCATGCTTGGTAAAGTAGAGGGTCAGCGAAAAGAAGGAAGACACTAAACGAGATGGATTGACACAGTGGCTGTAACGATGGGCTCAAGCATAACAATGATTGTGAGAATGGCCCAGGACCCGTCAGTGTTTCCTTCTGTTGTAATGTATACTGTATATAAAAACCCCGGGGGTATAGTGGTTAATCGCTTACCTACTAACAACAAGGTCAGTGGTTTGAACCTGTGAGCTGCTCCACAGGAGAAAGATGTGGCAGTCTGGTGTCATAAAGATTTATAGGAACATTTCTGTAACCCATATGTATATATATATATATATATTTGGGTTTTGGGGTTATATATATTTATGTTTTCAAGAAAGAGAGAGAGCTTGGAGTTCCACAATAAAGAAAAAACAAGTTTTAGCTGATTATTTTTGAAATAAAATTTTAATTAATAGGGACTCCTCTAATTGTGACTTTTGAGTTTATATCTGGACCTTTCTTGTGCAACGGAAATTGTAGATATCCCAGAGTATAATACTGAAAATTTTGTAGAGGTAAATGATTATAGGCCCTTTTCCATTTTTCCTAACCAAGATAATGATAGACTTGTGTTAGATAAGAATAAGTAATTAAAAAAGAATAGTTCATGTACCAAACAATTAGTTTACAATAAAGGGGACTTTTTAATAAACAGTGGGTATTTTTAAAGAAAGTTGAGAGTAATTACGTAGTGCCACATTAGTAAAATAGTAAAATTTAGTAAAAATAAAGTGAAGCTTTTCTTAAAACAGTAGCCCTGGTTAAGTGCTTGGCCTCTAAGCAGAAGGTTGGCAGTTTGAACCAACGAGCCACTCCCTGGAAAAAAGATATGCCAGTCTGTATCAGTAGAGATTACAGCCTTGGAAACCCTACGAGGGAATTCTAGTCTGTCCTATAGGGTAGCTAGGAGTTAGAGTTCACTCAACGACAATGTTTTCTTTTCTCTTGTTGTTCCTCAAAACGTTATTGCCATCTCACAAATTCTAGATGTCATATTTTTGTAATTATTTAAATTAACACAATAAAATTTGAATGAGTCATGTTAGCTAAATGTCCTTTTCCAATAAGCTATAGTTCCTTCATATCATATAAACTTCGGACACTGTTCATTTAACACAAATTAAATTTGGTTTTCATTCACAGCATTTACTATGAATCTCTGACTACTGCCTAACTTGACTAATTTGTCTTGAAAATACAAAACACTGCCAAATATCACCTCAATTACTACAACTGCAGAAACCTCTCTCTTCCAGCCTCACCTAAGCGATAATCATCTCGGTAAAACTGTAACATTGTTCTCCTTCTGTCTCTTTTTTTTTTTATTTTCTCTAATTTTGTTCCAAAATATTTCACCTGATATTATTATTCCCCTTCCTAGGAGTATGTTATTCAATTCATTCAAATCTTAAAACTAACATCATAATGTGTAAGATTCAAAATTTAGTATTACTTTAAGAACATGGAAGAAGTGGGTTCATTTCACTCTTACTTTCAGAATTTTAGGTAAATTATTTTCTAAGTTAGTTTTGGCCTGAGTCTGTTTCCCAAAGATAGCATGGTCTGTAGTGCTTCTTTGGGAGAAAATTCTTATAAGACTTTCCTTTCACTGGTTTCATTCTTAAGCTATGCGTTAAGGCTTACGTTTATATGATATCACAGGACTTTTTCTTTGGCAGAAGATAATATAAGTTATAGCTGAGAAATCGAGGAAAAGTCCAAAGAAAGAATTCTACCTTTATGTATTAGGGGAAACTACATATATATTCACACACACATGATATTTGTTTTTTCCATGTGCTTTCTCTCTTACCTACTTTTGAAGCCTTCCAGTAGTATCAGAATGAAAAGGCAATTATGATTTGCTGTGTTTTGTTGAAAGCTTGTCACACTGTTTTCAATCATAAAGACTTTCCTTCAACTTCTACATACTCAGAAAATAAATTTATCTTACAGTCACAATCTCAGTGAAAAAGAGTTAAACATTTTAAATATTTCTCTCGTTTTTGGTAGTTACTGAAAAGCTAAAATTTTTCTCATGTGCTGCTTTCTAATTTACTGATTGTATTTTTTATTTTTATATGACTTAATACATCAGATGGGTTTTACTTTTTCATAAATATTTATTAATTCATATTTGACACTCCTGCACTCTTCCTCTTCTAAAATTAAACAGTGAATCATGTTACTCTATTAGTATACGAATCCTAAAATATTCAAATATTCTTCCTTGTTTTTAATTTTTATTGTGATTCTTTCAATTGTGACTATGTCCTTTCAACAACAATAATTCTTAGTAATTATTTGTGGTTTATAATATTAGTTCCAAATCCCTGGTGTAGACCTCATACCAGAATGATTCAAACAACTTAGAGGAAATGCTTTTGTTAAATTTACTCCACCTTTTCTTAATTGAGGATTCCTAAGGTAGAACCTCTATAGGGCTTTAGTTAAAACAGAGACAATGTAATTTTTATCTCTAATCCATGATACCTCCAAATCAAGGCACAACAGAACACTCTAAAAAACACTCTCAGCATCACGCTCCTTTCTCTCACCCCAAAGACCTATATCTTGACTCCTTGTTTCTTAAGAAGGAGGAAACAGACCAAATACCTTGATGGCAGATACACTGACTCAATTGTATTTGTCTTTTTAATATTGCATTGCAAAAATATGTGCTTTAGCTCAGTCATACATAATATTTCCATTTTCTTGATGCCTAAGTCTCTCTCTAGTCCCCCAGCCACAGAAGAAGAAGTTAAGTAATTTGCCAATTAGGGCTCACCTGGAAATAACATCTAGAACAGCTAACATATAGATCAGTCTTCTTTCCAGTGTGCCCTGCTGTCTTCATGACAAACTTTTTTTTTTTAAATATTAGACATCTTTACTCATCTATGACTTTCTCTAGATCTTTAAAAATTTTTAGACCCAAACCAAAGGTAGTTCTTTAGTAGAAGCAGAAAAATATTAGAGTTGTAAAAGCCTAAGTTAGAGCTTAATTAATGCAACTTCCTACCTAAAATAGTGGGTTTAGAAACAGTGTCAGGTGTCTACATTGTGGTTAAAACTAGGTTCATTTTGTAATTCAATTTATGCATACTTTGTTTAAGGAATATCAGTTTTCCCTAAGGAAAGTTCAAAAGTTCAGAAAATGTTTGTCTTTTCAGTAGAAAAATTAAATGCTATTTGAATACCATTTCAACTTTATGAAATGAATGACTTCAGGGTCTATTAAAAAAAAAAAAAAAACTGAGGTTAAAAACTCTCTTGGTATCTTTGTTCAATCCAGTATTTTTCCACCTGGCTTTGTCAATTGAATATTTACCCTAAGGTATGGTTCATTGGCTTCCACAGGTCCCAAAGCATTTTTTAAGAAGTTGTTTTAGAAATTATTGTGATTCTATCACAGCATCTACTGTGCTTGCTCAACCTGGAAAATTCAGAGGCCAGTGTTTTAATGGCTCCATCTTTCAAACATTCACAAAACAGTCCTACTAGTATTTCATGACTTTTTAAAATGCAACCAGTTCAAGACACTCTAGGAGTCCTTGGGTGGTATAAACAGTTAACGTGTTTGGCTGCTAATTGAAAGGTTAAAGGTTTGCATCAATCCAGAGGTTCCTAAGAAGAAAAACCTGGCAATCTACTTCTGCAAAATCAGCCATTGAAAGTTCTCTGGAGCACAGTCCTACTTTGGCACACAGTAGGTCACTATGAGTCATAAGCAACCACAGCAACTGGTTTCTTGGTTTGTTCAAGATAATCTGATTTTCCCTTGTTCAACAGAGAGTTTATTTTCCTTTATGATTTGTACTGCTCATTTTATACTCAATACTACCTTTGGTTGCTTCCTGCATTACTGATCTTTGGTCATTTTTATTTAAATACTTCTACCTCTTGGGAAGTCAACTCTGTTATTAGTCATCAGAGAAAGAATCAGTTCCTGGCTCTATTGGCCACTGATAATGAGGCCACTCCCAGTCCTAGCCTCAGAGAGTATGATTGATACCTACGTATAAAATGAAACAAAATTAAGTTAAATATCTACTCACGCATCCCTTAACATTCTGTGAAATAGAACGTTGTACGATTTGGACTTTGTGCAAATATGCCTAAATTGTGAGCAATAGCATTCACTGATTTTCCATCTTCCTGTTGTTTAATAACCATTTGTTTCACTTCCAAATCAATACTTCTCCTTTGCCTCTTGCTGCTGCAAATTTCTCAGTGGAAATTTCAAACTTCCATTCTCCCTCAATGTTCCATTTTCAATTGTCTTCCACTTCTTACAGTAAACAGAAGCCATGAAACCAACAATTGCATGAATTTACTCTAATTACAATGAAAGAGACACAATTCCTCCTGACTTAGGCCAGCTTCTTCAGCTATACTCTAAACCTCAACTACCTTCATCTTCTTAGGGGTAATTTACACTACAAGGAGTGATGAGAAAATAGTAGATGGCAAGATATGCATGAGCACTATCTTAGCAAAGGTCATCTATACACACACATGCACATATATATATATTTTCATATTGCTTGACTTTTCAGCAGCATTTGAAAGTACATCTATTTGGAAAAAAAAATCATGCATCTCTATCATTCTGACTTCTCAGGCTTTTACATGTTTGACTACCTTTATTTAGTCTGGCACGGGACCGCAGATGTATATGAAGTTGGACATTGCCTGAAAGGACATTATGCAGAGCATGACTGTATTTGGAAATAATATTTTCAAAAAAAAAAAAGTCTCCATTAATATAATTTTATGATTTACTTTTTTCTGGATAAAGAATGCTTTTCTTAGTTTGGTAAAAGTGTGTACGTGTGTGCATTTCAGATTTAAAAAGGCAATATTTACCTATCTTTCAAAGAAAAAAGAGAACCTGTATGGTGTGGAAAAAAGAATATTCTTTGGACAAAAATAATTTTATTCAAACTTGTTACAGGTTATTCTCATTTACTTTGGGAGAAAATGTATAAAAACTGCTACCAGGAACTATTGTGTATTTTTACAGTGTATGTACATGTATAGTCTCAGTTCAGACTGGAGTATTTGTCATTCTCCTATCCATTGTAGGAGAATACAATAGATACATGCAAAATGCCTTTAGGTAACATTCTGGGAAAAAAAAAGGGGGGGGGGCCTGTGTGAATTCTATTACAAATATTATGTAATTAATATTTAATGAACACTTACTATATTCGATTGTTTGAAGTATCTTTCTCTAGTCTTTGTTTTTCTTTCTGTCTTTTTCTTTCTTTCTGTCTTTTTCTCTTTTTCTTACTCACTCTTTTTTCTTTCTACCTCTCTTTTCTTCCCCCCTCCTTCTCCTCTCTTTCTTTCACTTTCTTCCTCTTTCTTTCTCTTTCTCACTCTGTCTTCTGTTTCTTTCTGACTTTCTCTCTCCCTCCCTCCTTCCCTTTCTCTCTTTTTTTTCTTTCTGTCTTTAAAATGAAACAAAGGATTAGAGGAACCTGGTTTTAAACCATGTTTTGTATTTGAGTTTGTTAAGATTCTGATTCCTAGTGTGAGCTAAGATAAAATTTTTCTTTCTCTTTTTTTAACTTTCTCTGAATTTTTGCTATTAATAACCATGTTATTTGGAATGAACTTTTAAATGCAGAAATGTAATTTTCCACAATCTTCTAAAAAGCATTGAAATGATGTTTTCTTCCTTTAACCATAGTATTTCACTAGGTGTGGCCCTGTTCTCTTATCTCGCTCCTCCATGTCAAACACATAAAGTTTTAAAATTCCTCTGAATTCACAGATTTGAATACAACAGTCAGCAAGAAATCCCAGAGACTATGATATTTAAATGCTTTTTTATCATTATGTAAAGAGCATATGGGCTAATTGTATATTTGAACAGCTTTTCTTATGTGGATTATTCTGGAGAATTAAATACTGATAGACTGAGCTGATGGGCAGAATGATCCTTGAATTGAATATTATAAGTCCTTTTAAGTCAATCGTTTCGTGTTTTTCTCCAACTCTTGTTCTAATTATTTAGATTTTCTCATTCCAGAATTAAAAAGAAAAAAAAAATCTATGTTCATGTCAATTTTCTTTTTCAAATCTTCAACATAATTCCCTCTGCCTATGGATGAAATTTTAATTCCTAAGCTGGGCACGCCATGCTTCTACATTCTATCCCAGTCTGGCTCTGTAACCTGTAATCTCACATTTCACCTTCACGTGTCTTGTGTTTCACCTAAATTGAACTGCTCAGTAGTGCTATTTACCCCATTTGTACTCATTTGGGCTTTTCACAAAAAGGCTCCTTCAATTAAAGCATTATACTGTCCACAACACACATGACTTCTGTGAAGGCTTCTAAAACATTCACTTGGAAGCATTTTCATATAAAATTTAATACTTCTATTTTGCCTGTCTTAACTTATGCAAATTTATCACCCTCTTCCTTGCTCCCATTAGGAAAACTCCTCAAGGACTGGGGCCATATAAAACCACTTTTGAATTCCCTAAATACCTGACAGCAGGTAGTAGTTGATGGGAAGTATTTTTGCCTAAATCTGTTATTAATTAAGAATTCCTTATCTGGAGATGCATATTAAAATCTCAGGTATAGATTTTTATAAATACATGTGCAATGTCCTCAGGCTAAAATTATAATTCAGTTTGGGACTGAGCCTCAGCACCACTACTTATTTTTTTTACAGATTTATAGATTATTTGGAAAGCCATTCTAGTATAAAGAAAATTGATAGAAAAATTAAAATGTGCTGTGAATCAAGAGTTTTATATGATTTTTTAGGGGAGAAGTTTTACTTTAATTATGTAAATAAATCATGTTAATTATTAACATATTAACAATAAATGAAATGATTTGTGAGAAAAAAAACATGGAAAACAACTTTATGTACATACCAAACACACACATTTAACAAAACAAGAAATCAAACTATTCACAAAATTTTTATTATCACTTAATATATTATCTTAAAAACCTTTTTTTAATTTTGTGAGTATATTAAATATATCATTATTTTAGTGGCTGCATAACATTCCATATGGATGTACCATAACCAGTATAATTATGCTAATATTTAGATTGCTTCCATCGTTTCAATAATATAAATTATTCAGCAACAGATATCATTATACGTACATCTTTATCACAATAACACCAGCACCAAGAAGACTGCCTGCAGATAGAGAGAACTCTATAAATGAAAGAGTGTAGTGTCTGGGAGTAACGAATGAATTAATAAAACAAACCTGTCTTAGTCATCTAGCACTCCCATAACAGAAATACCACAAGTGGATGGTTTTCATGAAGAGAAATTTACTCTCTTACAATCTAGTAGGTTACAAGTCCAAATTCAAGATGTCGGCTCCAGGGGAAGGCTTTCCCTCTCTGTTGGCTCTGGGGGAAGGTCCTTGTCCTCAATCTTCCCCTGGTCAAGGAGCTTTTCAGGTGCAGGGGCCCCGTGTCCCAAGGACGTGCTCTGCTCCTGGTGCTGCTTTCTTGGTAGTGTGAGGTTACTAACTCTCTGCTAGCTTCCCTTTCCTTTTATCTCTTGAGAGATAAAAGGTGGTACAGGCCACACCCCAGGGAAACTTCCTTTACCTTGGATCAGGGTGGTGTTACAATCCCACCCTTATCCTTTTAACCACAGGCAAAGATTATGATTTATAACACATAGGAAAATCACAAAATGGAGGACAACCACACATGGCTTAACCAAGCTGATACATTTTTGGCGGGACATAATTCAATCCTGGACAGAACTGTTGCATAACTGACGATTTCCTTTAGATAAAGTGCTGGGTCAAATTGTACATATTTTGTAAGGGTATCCTCATGAAGATGATGCAGGACTGGGCAGTGCTTCCTTCTGCTGTGCATAGGGTTGCAAGGAGTCAGAACTGACTCAACAGCACCTAACAGTACCAGTATCTCCATGCATTTCTGTACTTGCATTCCTAGCATTCATATGACTAGTAGTGTTTCTGGAGTCCCTTGGTGGTGTATACAGCAATCAAACTACTAGCTGAAAGGTTAATAGTTCAAACTCACTCTGAGGTACCTCAGAAGATAAGACTGGCAATCTGCTTCCCAAAACTCTCAGCCTTGAAAACTCTATGGAGCAGTTTTACTCTGAACATATGGGGTCTCCCTGAGTAGGAATCGACTGGAGTGCAACTAACGACAGAATTTCATAGTATTCATTCTTTGTCCTCAACAATAGTGGCTTTGTTATTCATTTGAATTCTTGCCAGTCTGCTCCACCAAAACATCGCATTGTTATTTCAATTTTCATTGCTTTGATTTCATAGATATTTTATTTTTATGTATTTGTTCTCTTAATTGATGCATTTTACTAATTTTCTGTCGAGGCACTAAATCCTTCTGACATACAAAAGTTGTATTTAATAAAAAATATTTTTATTTTACCTTATAAGTGAAATTTTTCCAAATTGTCATACTTCTGTTATGTTCATGGTTTACTTTTATGTATTCTTTGTTATTTAATATTATTGTCAATGGTTTATACTTTTGGAGTCATGCTTAAATTTTAGACCTCTGTTATAATCTTACTCTGTTCTAATTTATATGATCATCACTTAAAGCTGCATAAGTATTTTAATGATGCATGTCCTTTTAATTCCTAAGTCTCTCTCAAGTTCTTTTAGGTTAATATTGATCTTCATCTCTACTTTTTTCAAATTTATATTTCTAATAAATCTCAAATTATTCATCTTCTAAACAGGTAATTATTTTTTATATTAGGGAATGTCAACCTAACAATTTAACCAATCCTTCAATTAGATTTATTACCTAATATTCTTCAGGGAATAACTGTACTATTTTTTAATCATTAAAACAATTGATGGAAAAGTTAAATACTCATCGTGTGCATCAGTCTCCATACTAGGAGTTGAGTACACTGCAATGAGCCAAGGAGACAAGGTCCTTTACTCTTTGATACTGCAATCTTCTTTGATGCATCTTTTTTCGTTTATCAATTTCTCATTTTCACAATGATTATAATTACCGGCCTCTTCTCTCACTGAGTTTAATAAGAGAGAGAACTTAAAGCTACCTCAGATTTTTTAGTGTAACAAAACACTGTCTGTGTTTCTGAATATATTTTAAATAATTACAGACTAAGACAGACTAGGAAGAAGGATCTAACAGTCTATTTCTAAAAACAATTAGCCAATGAAAACCTTATGAGTAACAACACGTAATTGTGTGATATAGTAGCAGAAGATGAGCCCCTCAGGATGGAAGGCACTCAAACTAAGATGAGAGAAGAGCTGTCTCCTAAAAGTAGAGTTGATCTTAATGATATGGATGGAGTAAAGCTTTCTGGAACATCATTTGCTGATGTGGGACTACTCAAAATGGGACCAAACAGCTGTAAATACCCATTAATAATCAGAGAATGAAATGTACAAAGTATGAATCTAGGAAAATTTGAAGTCATCAAAATTGAAATGGAGCACATAAAGATTGATATCCTAGGCATTAGTGAACTGAAAAGAACTGGTATTGGCCATTTTGAATCAGACAGTCATAAGGTCTAGTATGTCAGGAATAACAAATTGAAATAGAGTGGCATCACAGTCATCTTCAAAGAGAACATTTCAAAACCTATCCTGAAGTATAAGCTGCCAGTGGTAGAATAATACTCATATTCCTACAAGGAAGACCAGTTAATACAACTTATATTATTCAAATTTACCCATTAATCACTGATGCCAAAGTTGAGGAAACTGAAGATTTTTACCAACTTCTGCAGTTTGAAATTGATCAAACATGCAACCAAGATGCATTAATAATTATCGGAGATTGGAATGTGAAAGATGGAAACAAAGAAGGATCAATAGTTGGAAAATATGGCTTTGGTGATAGAAATGATGTCAGGGATAGTACAGTAGAATTTTGCAAGACCAGCAATTTACTAATGGCAAATTTCTTACTTCATCTCACATACTTAGGACATATTATAAGGAGGGACAAATCCCTGGAGAAGGGCATCATTCCTGGTAAGGAAGAGGGTCAGTGAAAAAGAGGAAAAGCATTGACAAGATGGATTGACATAGTGGCTGCAATAATGGGCTCAAACATAACAATGATTATGAAGATGGTGCATGTCATGGATTGAATTGTGTCCCCCGAAAATATCTGTCAACTTGGCTAGGCCACGATTTACAGTATTGTGTGCTTGTCTACCATTTTGTCATCTGATGTGATTTTCCTATGTTATAAATCCTATTTCTACGATGTTAATGAGATGGGATTAGTTGCAGTTATGTCAATGTGGCAGGACTCAATCAACAGGATTAGGTTGTGTCTTAAGCAAATCTCTTTTGAGATATGAAAGAGAAAAGTGACCAGAGAGACATGAGGGCCTCATATCACCAAGAAAGCAGTAGCAGGGGTAGAGCATGTCCTTTGGACCCAGGGTTCCTGCACAAAGAAGCTCCTGGACCAACAGAAGATTGATGACATGAACCTTTCTCCAGAGCCAACAGAGAGAGAAAGCCTTCCCCTAGAGCTGGCACCCTGAATTTGGACTTCTAGCCTACCACACTGTGAGAAAATGAACTTCTCTTTGTTAAAGCAATCCATTTGTGGTATTTCTGTTAGAGCAGCACCAGAAAACTAGTGTTTTGTTCTGCTGTGCATAGGTTCACTATGAGTTGGAAGCTACTTGACAGCATCTAAAAATAATAACAACATACTCATGGACCTCACTGGAGGGAATCAAACCAACTACATCTGTGTAAAGAGCTGATGGAGAAGCTCAACATCATCAGTCAGAAAAAATGCCAGAGGGCGACTACAGAGTAGACCATCAATTGCTTACATGCAAGTTCAAGCTGAAGCTAAAAAAAAATAAAAACAAGAGCATGGCAGCCAAAGTACGACCTTGAGTATATCCCACCTGAATTTAGAGACCATTTCAAGGATAGATTCAATGCATTGAGCACAGATGACTGAAAATCAGATGCATTGTGGAATAAAATCAACGACATCATACATGAAGAAAACAAAAGGTCATTAAAAAGGCAGGAAAAATAGAAAAGAACAGAATGGATGTCAGAAGAGACTTTGAAACTTGTTCTTGAACATCGAGTAGCTAAATGAGAGAAATGATAAAATAAAATAGCTGAACAGATGATTTAAAAGGGGGGATCGAGAAGGCAAAGGAAAATATTATAATGAAATCCACAAAGACCTGGAGAAAGAATACCAAAAGCGAAGACCAGACTCAGCATTTCTCAAGCTGAAAGAGCTGAAAAAAAATTCAAGCCTCAAGTTGCAATACTGAGTGTTTCTATGGGCAAAATACTGAACAACACAGGAAGCATTAAAAAAGATGGAATACACAGAATTACTGTACCAAAAAGGATTGATTGATATTCAAACTTTTCAGGAGAAAGCTTACGATCAAAGACCAATGGTATTGAAGAAGTCCAAACAGCAGTGAAGGTAAGGGCCAAAAACAAGGTTCCAGGAATTGATGGACTACCAATTGAAATGCTTCAACAAACAGATGCAGCTCTGGAGGTGCTCACTCGTCTCTGCCAAGAAATTTGAAAGAAAGCTACCTGGCCAACTGACTGGAGGAGATCCATATCTGTGCCCATTCCAAAGAAAGGCGATCCAACAGAATGTGGAAATTATTGAACAATATCGTTAGTATCACACACAAGTAAAATTTTGCTGGAGATCATTCAAAAGAGGTTACAGCAGTACATCAACAGGGAAATTCCAGAAATTCAAGCCTGATTCAGAAGAGGATGTGGAACAAGGGATACCAGATGGATCTTGGCTGACAGCAGATTATATCAGAAAGATGTGTACCTATGTACACATTTGACTGTGTGGATCATAACAAATTATAGATAACATTGGGAAGAAATAGAATTCCAGAACACTTAATCGTGCTCATGTGTAACCTGTGCATAGACCTAGCGGCAGACCTTTGAACAGAACAAGAAGATACTGTGCTCTTTAAAGTCAGGATATGTATGTGTCAGGGTTGTATCCTTTTCCCATACTTATTCAATCTATATACTGAGCAAATAATCAGAGAAGCTGGACTATATGAAGAAGAGCACAGCATCAGGATTGGGAGAAGACTCATTACCAACCTGTGATACACAGATGAGACAACCTTGCTTGCTAAAATTGAAGAGGAATTTAGTGTTGAATATCGAAGACTACAGCCTTCATTATGGATTACACCTGCATATAAAGAAGACAAAAATCTTCACAGCTGGACCAATAAGCAACATCATGATAAATGGAGAAACAAAGTTTTCAAGGATTTTGTTT
This sequence comes from Loxodonta africana, assembly GCF_030014295.1. NCBI lineage: Eukaryota > Metazoa > Chordata > Mammalia > Proboscidea > Elephantidae > Loxodonta > Loxodonta africana. The sequence goes on along the minus strand of NC_087346.1, from coordinate 98,373,678 downwards.
TACTTGGATCCACAATTAATCCTCACGGAATCAGCACTCAAGAAACCAAGTGATATATCGCATCAGGCAAATCTGCTACGTAAGATCTCTTTCAAATATTAAAAATCAAAAATGTCACTTTGAGGTCTAAGGTATACCTAAACCAAATTATGGTATCTTCAGTCACCTCATATGCATAGGAGAGCTGGACAATGAGTAAGGAAGACCAACTAAGAATTAATGCCTTTGAATTATGGTGTTGTCAAAGAATATTGAGTATACCAGGGACAGTCAGAAGAATGAACAAATTTATCTTTGAAGACCTTCAGTCAGGATTCTTCTTAGAAGCAAAGAATGTCTCACATTACTTTGGAAATGTCATGAGGGACCAGTCCCTGGAGAAGGGCATCATGGTTGGTACAGTAGAGGGTCAGGGGTAAAGAAGAAGACCCTTAAGGAGATGGACTCACACAGTGGCTGTAACAAAGGGCTCAAACATAGCAATGATTGTAGGGACGGCACAGGATCTGGCAGTGCTTGGTTCTATTATACATAGGGTACAGATAATTTGAAACCCACTAGATGGCACCTAAGAACATAAAAGTTGACTCAATAGACTGATGATTTACAAGACCCTCTAGACTAATAAAATTTTCTCTACACAAATACCCACAGTATAGAAATGAGAGAAGTAGAAACATAGGGAAAATGACATTTTTAATTTGTTCGCAGGTGTTCCCATCACCTGTGGACTCTTGAAGTGAATACTTTCTTATATTTGATATATATGTTCCTCAAGTTCTCTTGCTTTCTCTGTCTTGTTCTAGAAAAAAAAAAGGACTGAAATATTACTTGAAGATAGTAGAGAAAATCTGGATCAAAAGAATCAAATAGGTTTTGCACATCACAGGACTTGTATTTATATATTGACTATTCTGATAATTTTTGAAAATATTATGATTTATTTTACATGACAGAACAAATCTTCCACATCGTTGTGTCATTTTTGGCAGGCATCAGAAATTTAGATGAAATAGGTGTATATATTCTGTCTAGGTGTACAAATCATATTAGCCTTATTAGTTTTAAAGATTTTTTTTAAATGCAATTAACAATAATGGCTTTTATAGCTTAAAGAACAGAAGATGGAAGCATTTGCATTTCAGAGCATACATCCAAAATTAAGGTTCAAGATGGAACTTGCAGTTTTCAGCCCCATTCACTTAATTTTCTCAACTAAACAATCAGTGCAGGGAAATCACAGCAACACAAAATTTTGCTTAATCTCTCTGAAAAAAATAACCAATTTTTCACATTAACATGAAGATGAATAAACATAGAATACGAATGAATATGAAGCTAATGCTTGAAATGTTACTTCTGAATGTTTGATTCTAGGTTAGGGATAGGCACACTACTGCCTATGGATCAAATTCAGCCTGTTTTTGTAAATAAAGTTTTATTGGAAGCCAAATGTGTGTATCTATTTATATATTTATTGTCTATGGCTTCTTTCATTTTAACAGCAGAGTATAGCAATTGTGACAGAGACTGAATGGCCTGTAAAGAAAAAAATTGCTATCTGTTCCTTTAAGAGAAAGTTTGCAGTGGTAAAAGGTTTTGAATTGTTCTGTTGTTGTTGTTAGGTGCCATGGAATCGGTTCCAATTCATACCAACTGTATGCACAACAGAACGAAACACTGCCCTGTTCTCTGCCATCCACAGATTCATTGTTATGCTTGAGCCCATTCTTGCAGCCACTGTGTCAATCCACGTGTTGAGGGTCTTCCTCTTTTCCGCTGACCCTGTACTCTGCCAAGCATGATGTCCTTCTCCAGGGACTGATCCCTGCTGACAACATGTCCAAAGTATGTAAGACGCAGTCTCCCCATCCTTGCTTCTAAGGAGCATCCTGGCCGCACTTCTTCCAAGACAGATTTGTTCGTTTTTTTAGAGGCCCATGGTATAGTCAATATTCTTTGCCAACACCACAATTCAAAGACGTCAATTCTTCTTCGGTCTTCCTTATTCATTGTTCAGCTTTCACATGCATATGGTGTGATTGAAAAATATACCTTTAAACCTGATAACATAATAAAATGTGAATCAAATATGGATTATACATCAGATGCGTTCACCTTAGATTTTCCAAATGAAGAAAATGCAGCCATTTTTTATGGGTTCAAGTTTTAAGAGCATTGCATTAAAATCACTGTTTCATTGATTACAGTGAATTAGGTGGTAGAAAAAACTCACTAGACTTCATGGGACATAATCACATAAGGCTTTAATAAAGATAAAGAATATGGCGAGAGAAAGAAAGCACGTGCAAACGTGGAAACATAAGAGACTTACAGGTCTCAGTAACCCAGGAAGGATCTGCTGGGAAGAATTGTATGGTTTTATTTTCTCAGATAAATGGGAAGCATAAATTAATAGCTTCTTCCAAAGTCCTAGGGGAAATATATTTATCTAGAAGGGATTTTTGCTAAAAAATTATTTAAAGCCCCAGAGATCAGAAGCCAGAGCTGGAAGTTCAGCATGTGCCACAAGAGTTGTTCAATTCTAAATGAAAAAATTCAATGTGATTTAAAACTCTTACCTTTTTAGAGCTTGGAGAAAACCCAGCAGTAGTGTGAGTAATACATTCAGCTGTAACCTAGAGGAATGAATCAATTTATATCACCCAAGAATTTCAGGCTCTAAGAAGAAACTTAATGTCTCTTCCAGTTTTATGAATTAATTATAATTTAAGGAACAGATTTTTCGTTTTTACTCAAGAGAGATTTTTTTAAATTTATTCTAAGAAGGCTTTTTTTTTTTTTTTTGTCTTAATGCTCATTTGTGGGGAGGGGGGGTCTCAATTAATGGCCAAATTTCACTTATGACCAGAATTTGAATCTTGTCTGGAAACAAATGACACCTACAATTGGCCTCTTGAATAGACACCAGGTTGTTACAAAAACAATATACTGTTTTTAGACATGTACTAGGTGTAAACATGGGTGGCCTCCTGTTCTGACATTAAGTAATTTATGCTATGAATGTTTTAAAGGTCTAGAAAAGACCGATTCAGCTGTAGCTAGGGAATTAAAAACAAAACCTGAAACAGTTCTTCGTCTTCTCCACTTTACTATTACCATTGTCTTTGTTAGTAATAACTCACCATAGCAATCTTTCCCTAATACACAGAGTAAAATGTTTGCTTTCCCTAAAAAAAGAAGCAAACTTTTTTTTTTTTTTAGTGATCTACCAGACCAGATCTCCAATTGCAAGTTTAATCAACACGTACCTATGACAGCTTACAAAGATGAAAGACTGGAACATTCATGAGAATTCCGGCTATTGGGCATACTCATATTCATTGCTTTTCAGTATGAGAAGATAAAATATGGCTTTGCAAAACATACTCATCTTTTTTTGCTCTTCTCTAAGGCTGTTGATGTTATTTTAACGGCACGCTCTTCAGGACAAATTGTTTCATTCTACTAAACATCCTTTCATTTAGTGGATACCTTCAAAATACTTTCTCATATGTTTGATTCAGATAAATTTTAACATGTATTTGATTATAACAAATCTTTAATAGCTGTTCTGATAGGACAAATAAGTGACCTTAATTATATAAAATAAAGTGAATATTATTTTTAAAAAAACCACCACTCCCACATTCTCGTTTGAAATAATTGTCAATTTCTTAGAGAAATAAATTGATTCCATGTGGCATTCATATTTAAAATTTATTTTATTATCATTTTTTTTAATATTACCCAAGTAAAAATGTTGACTAAGTTAATAGACGTTTTATGTTACGGGAGAGAATATGAGAAAGATTATGAATAGTCTTTCTTGCCTGTAGGAAAATTTTCTAATTTCATATAGGACATATTTTTAGATGATCTCGTGAGCTGGTTTTGAATACGAATCATGATTATAGAATCAAACTTATGGAAATATTTCATAAAAGTTATTGCAATTCGAATATTAAAATACCTTATCATGCATTAATACCATTTCCCTTTTTCATTTTTTCATTTTTCAGGAATCCTCTATGTAAATCCTATAGTTAGTTTCTTCATTATTTCTAATTTTATTTTTCTCACCCAGAATTGATTCATCTGAGTCCAGTACATACAGATCAAGATTAAAGATGTTATAAGTATTTACTTACTTTAAGAATGTATGAATTTCAGTTACTTTGTTTTTAAGATTCTGCAAAAAAAAAAAAAATTCCAGTTATGTTCTTCCATTATCGGTTTGAAAAAAAATTTACTCTAAGTTTTTTGTCATAGAACCTGTACTTGAAATTAATATAATACTGTCAAAGTTTTTGATGAATTATTTTAGTGAATAGCTTATAGATTTTAAATGTGGAGAGACAATCATAAGAGCCATTTACCTCTTTGAATCTCCCCACCCTATCTTTGTGGAAAATTCTGAAGAAGTTCAATGGAAGCACCTTTTCTGAAAGGAAAAATAGATAATTTGAGATTAAAAGTAAAAATCGTGCTAATCCAGATCAGCAAGAAGTGAATAAAATAGTTACTTATACACACATTCTTTCACTTTATCAAAAATTGTAATTGACTTAGCTTTTTTGCTATTCCTTTGTGGTAATTTTACATTGATGTTTTCTAATATATTTACCTTTATTTAACTTTTGGAGAAATATTTATTCCAAATATAGACTAAAAATTTAAAAATTCAGAATATAACTAACTTTGTAAGCCTGATCTTATGATTTTTAGCAAATGAGCATATGATCAATACACCTGTGAATCTGTGACTATTTACATAATCTGGGAGAATGGAAACATTGCCCTGATATGTAAATATTGTACTGATTGAATAAATTACATTTAGTATCATCATTGTTGTTATTTTCCCAGTTAGAATCCCTTCAGTTGAAAGAAACAACAACCCGTAACAATAATCCTGACTCAAACCTTTCGGTTAGCAGCTGAGTTCTTAACCAGTGCACCACCACCACTCCTTCTGAATATGAAGGACACAGATTATATATCTCACGTAACAAAACCTCCAAAATCAAGTCAGGTTTGAGGACAGGTTGCTTTTGTCGTTCAAGAAGAAATCAAACACAAGGTTTCTTTGCATCTATCCTGTCTAGTGTCCTAAGTGTGTCATTTTTGCCTTCATCCTGGTTCTCCCCAAGCCTTTCATGATGGTTACAGTATAACTGCTTGACCTGTCCATACACAGCCATGCCCAGAGGAAGAAAAGTTGGTGAGGAAACTATCAGTATGTGTTTCCTTACCCACCAAACTGAAGCAGACTATTCCACATATATCATGAGTCAGAATTGGGTCAGCTTCCTCTTAACTAATAACCAAGGGAAATAAGACCACTATAAGTAATGTTCCTACTAAACACGACTTGTGGAGATAAGGATACAGACACAGTCTTTGAAGACATATAGGTAGGTGGCAGTAAAAATTCAAGAGCTTTCTACATGGTGCAAAACCATGTATATTCTTCGGGATGTTAGTAGTGTCTAACATTATAGTAAAATGGTTCAAAGGTTGAGTGATTTGAGAATGTTGCATTAAAGCATGTTAATCAACTGAATTCTTACACTTCTCAGTCTTTGATATATTTATGTGTGTTATAGCTTTGGAGCCTTGGTGGCACAGTGGTTAATATGACAGTAAATCAACACTATCCATCTAAATTAAGAAAAAGTGGGACATAAATGTTGGCAGTTTAGCAATGTTAATTTATTTAACAATCTATAACAATATTTCAAATCAACAGCATAAGTGTGCCTAAGGTTTACGTGTATGAAGATTTGGCTAGGAGAATTATCTCCCATATTTCAAGTAACACATAGTCAAGAAATATACTTTTTAAAAGAAAATCCAAAGTGTTATGAAACAATTCTATTTTATTTCTTCTAAGATGATGAAATAAATACATAAGCAATCACTATTTTTCATATCAGCACAAGAAATTTCTATAAGGTCTTCCATGTGCACAAATCATGTTTATCTTTGGCCAGTTATAACTAATTTGAAGAATATGTCAGTCAATAATATTTATGGGGCCCTGGTGGTGCAGTGGTGAAAGAGCTCGGCTGCTAACCAAAAGCTCAGCAATTCGAATCCACCTCTGTCATATAGGCTTGCCGTGAGTCAGAATTGACTTGATGGCAGGGAGTTATTTATTTTTTTTATTGAATTGTATTTATAGACCCTCTTACCTTCCTTGTTTTTATCTTACTACTACACTTAGAAACAGACACAGTGCTCCATTTCGTCTGACTCCAACTGAATATATTCTTCAGTAGAAATACATCCTCCCTTAACCAACAAGAGAGTTAATACTGGCCTAAGTTTCCATTATTTTATCACTCATGTAACATTCATTTTTTTGTATTGAACTTGTGACAAATAAATCCTACTTATCGCATGCACACAGAAAATTAAATTAAGTATTCCCAGATTATTTTTTCTTATGGCTTGGTTTATTAGATTACTTTATTTATTGCTCTAAAAATTCCTTAGTAAGTAATAAAGTTTACTAGGAAATTTTAACAGCATTATCAATATTGCACATAGAGATACACTTAATCCTTACACTATCTAAAGGTTTGTTTTTATATTTAATTTACAGGAAGGGAAAATGAGGTTCAGGGATGTTAATTACCTTGCCCAGATTCACTTAGCTACACAGTGGTGGCTCCTGAGCTCCAACACACAGTGACCTGACATTAAAACCCATTGTGCTTTACAGGTGGCTTTAATGGGAGGCAGTATCGGTAAAAATTCAAGAGCTTTATACATGGTGCAACATCATATATTTAAGTTTCTTTTAGTGTATTCTTTGTGATGTTAATAGTTTTTAACATGACAATAAAATGGTTCAGTGGTTAAATGATTTGGGCATGTTATATTACAGCATGTTAATTGACTTTATTCCTACGCTTCTCAGTCTTTGATATGTTTGTATGTATTATAGCTTTAAAATATAGAACCATATTTAGAAAATTTTTCCATCGTGGAATTTTTGGATAATCATTTTGTGTGGATTCTTGGGCAATGTAATCTCTTAAAAACAGGATAAACATAACATTAGCTGCCATACATTTTGAAAACTACATATAAGAACACTTTTAAACTTATACAACAGTATATAAAATTTAATCTGTGTCTATCCAGCTTCAAAAATTATGAACTCACTCCCAGCCCTTCTGTGCCTGTGTAGTAGCCCCTCACCATCCCCTCCCCCTGCCCAGAGAAACAATCCCCCAACAGCATCAGTACAGAAAGCTCCCGGTTGCCCACTTAGGTGAAGAAATCCCATACATGCCCTTCCCCCTATCCAGGAACTCCACCACCCATCTACACTTGCCTACAGGACTCCTGGGCTGCCTATACACATGCATGCAGAGGCCCTGCACCATCTTTTCCCCCTCAGGTACCTCTCCACCCATCCATGCCTGTGCAAAGGCCTTCCCCCATCACTGCAAATGAGACATCTGCATGTGCACAGAAGTCCCCCTGGCCTCCTCCCTCCCCTGTACTATGTACCCTCTACTTCTTGGAAGGCTTAGCCTACCCACTAAGGTTATGGGCAGGGACCAGCTGTAGAAGGATTCCAATCACCTGATGATGTCTTGCACCTCACCACAAGCGGGGACTCTGCTCTCTCACCTCCGTGCAGCCTTGCAAGGGAGGTCATAAGTGTTCAATTCCATAGACCCCCAAGTGTACTCAACTCTCCATACTTACAGTGAAGGGAGACTACACCCAGTCAACTGGTGGCTCCAAAGACATATGTACCTCAGTAACACAAAACAATAATAATTAAAATAATGTTGTTAAAAAAAAATGTTGTTACATGCCATCAAATCCATTCAAACTCATAGCGACCCTATGTGCAACAGAACGAAACACTGCCCAGTCCTGCACCATTCCCCAAATCATTGTTATGCTTGAGACCATTGCTACAGTCACTGTGTCAATCTATCTCATAGAGGGTCTTCCTCTCTTTTGCTCACCCCTACTTTACCTGATCTCTCCTGACAACATGTCCAAAGTATGTACGAGCTCCTCTAGCCATCCTTGCTTCTAAGGAACATTCTGGTTATACTTCTTCCAAGACATATTTGTTTGTTCTTTGGCAGTCCATAGCATATTCAATATTTTTGGTCAACACCACAATTCAAAGGCATCAATTCTTCTGTCTTCCTTATTCATTGTCCAGCTTTCACATGCAAATTTCTTGGCATAAACAAGTGAGCACTTTGCCAGGGCTGTATCCGTTAGTTGAAACATCTCAGCTGATATTCTGTCAATTCCTGTAGCCTTGTTTTTCACCAATGCCTTAGTGCCGCTTGGACTTCTTCCTTCGGTAGCATTGGTTCCTGATCATACGCTACTGCCTGAAGTGGTTGAAGGTCAACCAATTCTTCTTAGTATAGTGACTCTGTGTATTCCTTCCGTCATCTTTTGATGCTTCCTGTGTTGTTTAATATTTCCCTCACAGAATCCCTCAGTATTGCCACTAGGGGCTTGAATTTTTTCTTCAGTTCTTTCAGCTTGAGAAATGCCAAGCTTGTTCCTCCCTTTTGGTTTTCTATCACCAGGTCTTTACACATGACATTGTAACACTTCATCTTCTACAACCATCCTTTGAAATCTTCTGTTCAGTTCCTTTACTTCATCATTTCATCCTTTTGCTTTAGCTACTCAGTGCTCAAGAACAAGTTTCAAAGTCTCTTCTGACATCCATTTTGGTCTTTTCTTTGTTTCCTGTCTTTTTAATGACCTTTTTCTTTCTTCAGGTATGAAGTCCTTGATGTTCTGATCATTCCACAACTTGTCTGCTCTTTGGTCATTAGTGCTAAATGTGTCAAATCCATTATTCAGATGGTCTCTACATTCAGGTGAGAGAAACTCAAGGTTGTACTTTGGCTCTCATCAACTTGTTCTAATTTTCTTCAGTTTCACCTTGAAATTCCATATGAGCAATTGATGGTATGTACCACAGTCACCACCCTAGCCTTGTTCTGACTGCTGATATTGAGCTTTTCCATTGTCTCTTTCCACAGATATAGTCATTTTGATTCCTGTGTAATCCATTTGGTGAGGACCATGTGTATAATCACCATTTATGTTGGTGAAAAATATATTTGCAGTAAAGAAATCATTTGTCTTACAAATTTCTATCATTCGATCTCCGGCGTTGTGTCTATCATCAAGGCCATATTTCCCAAGTATCTATCCTTCTTCTTTGTTTCCAACTTTTGCATTCCAATCACCAGTAATTACCAATGCATCCTGATTGCATGTTCAATCAATTTCAGACTGCAGAAGCTAGTAAAATCCTTCAATTTCTTCAACTTTGGGCTTAGAGATTGGTGCATAAATTTGAATAATAGTCATATTAACTGGTCTTCCTTGTAAGTGTATGGATATTATCCTATCACTGACAGCATTGTACTTCAGGATGGATCTTGAAATGTTCTTTTTTTTGACAATGAATGTAAAGCTATTCCTTTTCAAGTTGGCATTCATGGCATAGTAGGCCATATGATGGTCCCATTCAAAATGGCCAATACTATTCCATTTCAGCTCACTAATGCCTAGGACATTAATCTTTATGTGTTGCATTTCATTTTTGATGATTTACAATTTTCTTAGATTCATACTTTGTACATTCCATGTTCCGATTATCAATGAGTGTTTGCAGCTGTTTCTTCTTATTTTGAGTTGTGCCACATCAGCAAATAAAGGTCTCAAAAGCTTGACTTCACCCACATCATTAAGGTCTACTATACTTTCAGGAGACAGGTTGTGTGAGTCATCTAGTGCTGCAATAACAGAAATACCACAAGTGGATGGTTTTAACAAAGAGAAATTAATTTTCTCACAGTCTAGTAGGTTACAAGTCCAAATTCAGGGTGTCGGCTCCAAGGGAAGGCTTTCTCTCTCTGTCGGCTCTGGAGGAAGTTCCTTGTCCTCAATCTTCCCCTGGTTGAGGAGCTTCTCAGGTGCAGGGACCCCATGTCCAAAGAATACTCTCTGCTCCTGGTGCTGCTTTCTTGGTGGTATGAGGTCCCCAGCTCTCTGCTTGCTTCTCTTTCCTTTTATCTCTTGAGAGATAAAAGGTGGTACAGGCCACATCCCAGGGAAACCCTTTTTACCTTGGATCAGGGAGATGACCTAAGTAAGGGTGGTGTTACAATCCCACCCTAATCCTCTCAAAATTACAATCACAAAATGGAGGACAACCCACGCATAGCCTAACCAAGTTGATACATACATTTTTGGGGGGGACATTATTCAGTCCATGACACAAATCTCCCCAATCATCTTTTGAGTGCTTTCCAATCTGAGGGGCTCATCTTCTGGCACTATATCAGACAATGTTCTGCTGCTATTCATAAGGTTTTCACAGGTATCTGAATACCAGTGGCATAGCTTCCAGCATCACAGCAACGTGCAAGCCCCCACGGAATGATAAACTGACAGACGCATGGGGGAATTAAAATAAAACAAAGGGAAAAATCCTAAAAAGAAATGAAAGAGTCTGAACTCTTGATATATGAAAGCCAAATCAAACAAAAACTAAATAAACCAGTAATCAAAGAAACAAAAACAACATGATGTCTCTAAGACAGCAGACAATTACCAAGCAAGAAAGCATTAGAAGAATAAAATGACAAATTAAACAAAAATATAGACTCCTTGGGGAGGAACTAAAAATTCTGAAACAATAATAAAATAACAGAAATAAATAACTCCATGGAAGAAGACAAAAGTAGAATCAAATAATGGAAGGAAGATTTAGCTTACTAGAAGGCAAAACTTTTGAGATTATTCAGTTTGAAGAACATGCAGGAAAAATAACAAAGAAAAATGAACAAACCCAAAGGGATATGTGGGATACCATTAAGAGGAACCGTATATGTATAAAAGGAATTCCAGAAAATGAACAGAGAAAAAAAATAGTACAATAATAATTTTTGAAGCAATAATGATAAAAACTTTTCCAAATATCAAAAAAGATGGGAAGATTTTCATTCAAAAGAAGTTCAATGAACTCCATATAGGATAGACTCCTAAGAGACACTGAGACACATCATTATCAAACTTTCCAGAACCAAAGACAAAGAAAGAATTTGAGGGCTGAATGAAAAAGGGGAAATATCACTTACAGTGGGACCCTTATAAGATTAAGTGCTGGTTGCTTTTCAGAAACTGAATGGCATATACAAATTTCAAAAAAAAAAAAAAAATCAACCATGTATTATAATATACCCAGCAAAACAGTCATTCAAGAATGAGGGCAAAATTAGGACTTTCCCAGATAAATAGAAATTAAGAACATTTTTCACCATCACACCAGCCTATAGATATATGAGGTCACCACGAGTCGAAATAGACTAAATGGCAATGTTTTTTTTTTTATGTGTATATATGTGTATATGTATGTATACGTGTATAAAAAAAAAGTGTATATATGTGTATATATATATGTATATAACAAACTGGAAGATTTGAACTGCCGACCCTTTGGTTAGCAGCCGTAGCACTTAACCACTAAGACACCAGCCGTAGCACTTAACCACTAAGCCTACATGTATATATGTGTATATATTTATATATAAATATATCAAAACCCAAACCAAACCCACTGCCATCGAGTCAATTCCAACTCATACCAACGCTATAGGACAGAGTAGAACTGCCCCATAGAGTTTCCAAAGAGCACCTGGCAGATTTGAACTGCCGACCTCTTGGTTAGCAGCCGTAGCACTTAACCACTATGCCACCAGGGTTTCCATATATAAATATATATATATACATATATATAGTTTATATATATAAAAGGGAGTCCTTCAGAAACAAAACCAATGGCATTAGAAAACAACCCAAGGTAAACGTACATAACAGCCAAGTGAATTTATATAACAGTAAAATAATTTAAAACTAGATTACAAGGAATCTGAGAACAAAGTTTTGTTTGACAACAATATCAAAACAAGACATAAATATTGTAGATACAGAATTTCCATATGTTGAGGGAACTAAGGCTGTTTCAAGGTATAATGGATATAAGTATTTTAATTGTAAGATTTTAAATGTAAACCTCATGGTAACCACAAAGAAAATTAATAAATCAACAAAATAAAGAAGAAAAACAAAAAGACTCAGTAATTGCTAGAACAACAATAACAAACAAAAGGAAAAGAAAATCCGTATATAAATAAAAAGGACTTAGCACAGAGAGTAAAGAACAAAGAAGCCATTAACATCAAAAAAAAGTGTAACAAAATGGCTGAAGTAAATCCTTCCCTATGATCGCACTGAACATAAATCGATTAAATGATTCAGTCATTTCAGTTAAGAGATAGAGAGTTGCAGATAGATTTAAAAAGAAAGATCCTTCCATATGTTGTCTACAAGAGACATACTTTAGGCACAAAGGCATAAATAGGTTTAAAGCCAAAAGATGGAATACAAAAACAAATAGTAACCAAAAGAGAGCAGAAGGGGCAATATTAATATTTGACAAAATAGAATTTAAGTCAAAATCCATTATGCAAAGAAGGACATTATACAATGATAAAAGGGTCAATTCACCAAGAAGACATAACAATTATAAATATGTATGCACCCAACATCAGAGGCCCAAAATTTATAAAGTAATATCTAGTAGAATTAAAGAGATAAATATGTATAAAATAATAGTAGATTTTAATACACCACTTTTGATGATTAGAACAGATGGAAAGAAAATCAATAAATAGATGACCTGAATAATGTTATTAACCAATTGGACCTAACCAACGTATCTAGAACATGCCACTCAACAGCAACACGGTACTCATCCTGCTATAATGTACCTGGATCATTCTCAAGAATAGACCATATTCTAGGACACAAAGCAAATCTCAATAAATTTTAAAATATTGAAATTATACAAAGCATCTTCTCTGACCATACAGGAATGAAGTTGGAAATCAATAATACGAAGAATAAGGAAAATAAATAAATAAATATATGAAAACTAAATAATACACTACTAAAAAACTACTAGGTGAAGAGTGAAATTTAAAAAAAAAATACTTAGAATCAAACAAAGTGAAACTCAACATACCAAAACATTTGGGATACAACAAAAGCAATGCTCAGAGGGAAAGTGATAGTAGTAAATACCTACATTAAAAAAAGGAGAAAGAGTTCAAATCAGTAGTTGAACCTGACAACTTTGACAAATACAAAAGGAAGAGCAAGAGAAATCCAAAGCTACAAGAAAAAAGGAAATATAAAGATCAGAGCAGAAATAAATGAAATAGAGAACAGAAAAATGATGGAAAGAACTGACAAGAGCAGAAGTTGTTTTTTGAAAGGATCAATAAAATAGATATACCAGTGGTTAGACAGACAAAGGAAAAAAAAAAATGAGAAGGCGTAAATAACCAAAATAAGAAACATAATTGGAAACATTATAACAAACCCAACTGAGAAAAAGGGAATCACAACAGAATACTATGAAAAATTGTAACCCAAATTTTGATTTCTTAAATTTGTCATTTTGTATTATATGAACTTCTAGAGGCTACTTTCACTCTAATAAACAACCTCTGCATGTCTGACTCCCAGCAAATCACTCTTGTTTCCATTATTCATTTCCTCATAGCAGCATCCTGCTACTGCATTACAAATTCCCAGTCATCAAAAATTTCAATTATAATGAATTTGTATTTTCTTTAATATATATATATAATATAATATATTGTACTTTATATATATATATATTTTATATATATATATATATATATATATTTAGCTCTGTTTCCACATAGGCCAATATATCAAATGCCTTTTATTCACCACTGTCTAGCCAGTATTTAACTAAGTACATAACTCATAGTAGGTAGCCATTACATGTCAGCTGAACAAATATGTAACAAATATTAACACGTTTTTCCAATTTTTTTTGCTATTATTGGATACATTTTACTGAACTTGCTATTATTTCATACATTGTATACACACACACATATATATATATATATAACTGTCTTAGTCATCTAGTACTGCTATAACAGAAATACCACAAGTGGATGGCTTTAACAAAGAGAAATTCGTTCTGTCACAATCCAGTAGATTGCAAGCCCAAATTCAGAGCATCTGCTTCCAGTGGAAGGCTTTCTTTCTCTGTTAGCTCCGGAGAAAGGTCTTTGTCCTCAATTCTCCCATGGCCGAGGAGCTTCTCAGGCGCAGGGACCCTGGGTCCAAAGAATACTCTCTGCTCCTGGTGCTGCTTTCTTGGTGGTACGAGGTCCCCATCTCTACTTGCCTCCCTTTCCTTATATCACTCGAGAGATAAAAGGTGGTGCAGGCCACACATCAGGGAAACTCCCTTTACCTTGTATCCAAGGCCAAAATCCAAAAATTCCTCTTCATCTGTGAAATCTAGAATACAGTTATCTGGTTCCAAGGGTACAATGGTAGAACAGGCATGAGCTAGACATTTCCATTACAAATGGGAGACACTGGAGGGAAAGAAGGGATAACAGGCACCAAGCAAGTCAGCAGAACATATTACATTAGCTGTCAAGGCTTTGAAAATAATCTTCTGTTCTCTGAGACCATTTACACAGTAGCCCTGCCCTCCAGACTCTAGGTATTGGCCACACTCTACAGATTCTGAGCGGAGGTCCCTCAGCCCTGGGGTTCAGCTCCCCCTGGCAGGCCCAGTGGGACAGCAACTCTGCTCCCTCAGTTTTAGGTGCACCATTCCCCTAGTCCATCTGAGTGGCAACACTTAGAAACACTAGGGGCCATGGCTCCACCCTTTGAAACCCTTGATGTTATGGCCATACCTTTTGAAACTGAGGCAGCTCAGCTTCTTGTGTTCCTTGTCTCTTCAGCTTCTGTTCCCTGGTTTCTTGGCCTCTCAGCTCCTCCGGCCTCACACCTGCATCTGCCCTGCTGGGGCAAATGTCCCAAGGCTCTGTAGCTCCACCTGTAAGTGCCTGGAGCACCATCCTCCACCAGGAAGCCTCCTGCACACAACAACTCAGCTCTCAGACTCCACGGGTAGGCAAGCCTAGCTCCACCGATAAGTTCTTGAAGGCACCCCATTCCTCCAGAAAGCCTCCTGCGCACAGGCACTCCACTCTCTTGCTATGTGGGTTGGCTTCAATGTCATGTGGAGCCGATCTCCTGGTTCTGCTGTTGGTGCTTCTCTGCCACTGCAAGTTCTCTGCTGCGCTGGTCCTCTGCTGCTGTCGCAACTATATCCAGTCACAGTTTCAAAACTGCTTCCACCTTTTAGGTATCTGTGAGAGCAGCACCCCTCTCTTGGTACTAGTTGTCTTAGGCTGGGTTCTCCAGGGAAGCAAAACCAGTAATGCGTATAAATACATAGAGATTTATATTAAGGAAGCAGCTCACGCAGTTGTAGGAGTTGTAATGTACCAAGTCCTTGAATCAGGATAGAGTCCTTTCCCAATTCTCAAAGCCACAGAAGCTGGTGAAGCCAGGATGAGCAGGTTGGGGAACAGGGACCCCGCTTACAGATTGTGACAGTGGAGGAATCCCCAAGGTCACCAGGCAAGACCTCAAGGTTTTTCCTGAGTCACTTAGCTGCAGGGGCTGGTGAACCCAAGACAGGCACATTGGGGAGCATGACTCTCGCTCACAGGCTGTGTAGATTGGCAGATCCCAAGATGGACAGGTAAGCTGCTAGCTCAAGTTCCAAGAACCAGAGGTCAGACAAAAGACAGCTGCTGGATCCAGCACAAGCCAACCACTTTTACAAGGCAGGCAGGCAGGAAGTAGGTGGCGTAAGGCAGAGGGATGAAGGCTGAGGGGGCAGTGAGCCACCACAGGGCCTACCCCCACTGGTACCACTCAGCAGATTCCATCATGAGGATGATCACATGTCGAATTTCAGTAGGAAAGTGATAACAACTTTATACAACCACCAACACACTGAGAATCATGGCCCAGCCAAGTTGACATGCAATTTTAACCACCACAGTTATGAAATGCATCAATCCTTATAAGATGTAATGATGTAGCAATAAAAATGTATCATTGGTAGAGAAGAGGTAGTTACATATTTGTTTATTGTCTAATTAGTACACAAGAATATTCTTTGTAGTGACCAGGTACCATCTCTTCATGCTTAGGTTCAGCAATCAACTGCTCATCTTATTTACTAACAAATACAACATTCTTGGGTATTCGCCTTGAGAAAAAGTAATAACGCTATTACTGCTCTCAATGCCAAGGCCTATATTAGGTACTTGCAGCAACTGTGTTGTGTCCAAGACCTCCTGATGACACATTACCCTTATCTTTGATCCCCAACAGAGACTCAAGCCCAGTGTTGACATTTGACAGCGTATTAAGCAGCACCTTACAATACAAGACAAAGCTGATGCTGATTGCAGTGCACCTGTCAGAGTGTTGCAGAATGGACTGACCGAGAGGTTGTCTGTCTGAAGACAGGTCTCAAACCGGGGTCTGGCTTTCCCCATTTCTTATACCTGAGTTCTGCCCAGGTGCCATTTTCAATTATTCTACTTTAAGTTAATCATATAATGGTAAACATTATTTTAATCTTCTATGAAAGTTGCATGTGCTGTGGTCCTGGAAAGACCCCCAGCTGTCACCATGGCGATCTGTTCTTAAGTTACCTTTTCTGGAAAATTCCTTTGCTGTCACCAGAGCAACCTGCTCTTTTCTGAGCAGGTTGCACTTTTGATGTTCTCTCTCTCCTGTGCATGCCAGGGACACATAGTGTAGTGACCTTACAAACTGCTAATGGCCACTTAGCTGCCACTTATTAGCAGCCATTTTTTGTCCCTAGGTTTATCGCAAACTGTGAATCACTTGGGATCATATCCAGACTTGAGGAGTTGTATCAGATCTCAACCAGTTTCAAAAATTGAAGGGTGAGTTAAAAAATGTCAGTTAAGGCACACTACCATAGACATATACCCGTTGCTGGCTAGTCGAGTCTGACTCATAGCAACCCTATAGGATGGAGAAGAACTGCCCTATAGGGTTTCCAAGGAGGAACTGGTGGATTTGAACTGCCAATGTTTTGGTTAGCAGCCGGAGCTTTTAACCACTGCACTACCAGAGCCCCAAGGCACACTAATGCATGTAAAATCCTGAAGCACAAGGCCTGGGGTGTCTATATATAATACCCATATTGCATGTTTATTGTTTTTGTTTTAAACAGTGAATTCTTTTAATTAAATTAATAAATGATAGAAATGTATTTGATATTTATCCATATATTTATGGTTTCTGGCACTTATCATTCCTATGTTTAGATACAACTGTACAGCAGGTATCAATCATTTCCCTTCTGCTTAAACAGCTTCCTTTTACCAATTTTTTGTACTACAGGCCTGTTCTTGCTGGAAGATTTTTTCAACTTCTGTTTGTGTGAAAATGTCTTTATATCCCTGTTATTATTGAATTCTATTTTGTCTGGGTATAGAATGTTAGATTGACAGTGGTTTTGCTTTCATCACTTTATAGATGTCTTTCAGTGTCCTCTGGCTTGCATTGATTTGGATGAAAAGCCTCCAACAGTTTTATCTTTGGTCCTCTATATATTCTATGCTTTCCCAGCCATCGCATTTGCTTTATTCCTTTTTTTTTTTTTTACCTCTTCATCACTGGTATTTGCAATTTGATAAGGAGATGTGCCTTGTTATGGCTTTCTTTGTTTTTATCCACCTTAGGATTGTTTAAAATTTTGGCATGTGTGGACTTACAGTTTTTATCATGTACATAAACATTTCAGTCATTTATTTTCCAAACATTTTTATGCACCTGTTTTTTAACTAGGACTCAAATTATGGGTATATTTTATCATTTTATACTGTCCCAAAAGTCACTTAGGTTTCATTTACTTTTTCAGTATGATTTTCTCTCTGTCGTTAATGTAGTTTCTATTAGTATGTCTTCAAGTACTCTGCTATTTCCTGTAACAGTTTAGTATCATCAAGAAATGATTTCATTTTAGAAAATATCAATTTAATCTCCAGCTTTCCCACATTTTAAAATCTTCCTTTTTCTTGTTCAATGTATGTCTTCTTTCAAACACTTGGATATAGCTGTGTTTTGTTGGTAGTTACATTATTGAGCTTCTGAATCTATGTCAGACCTGCTACTAAAGAGTGATCTTTTTGGGATCTCTACTGAAAACCACAGGTGATTACTGTGTGACTGAACTCAGAGTGATCAGAATTCAAATGTTTCTCAGATGGTTGTGAGCTCATTGTTTTTTCACTTTTTTTTTTAATTTAATCTTATGCAATGAGTCTTACTATTCAGCCACATTCTAAAGGGGTCCCTGTGCTCTTTTTCTTATATCTCTTCCCTCTCAGGAATGTTTTGCCATAGGTTACAACAATATCTACTTCCATGAACTCCCATCTTTGTCTCTGTTATAGTCTGTAATCCCACTCCCTGGTTGGTGATCTTGAATGTGATTCTATTCACAACACATAGGACTCATCTCGTTGTGTGTGTGGGTGTGTGTGTGTGCTTCCTCTCTTTTCTTTCAGGAATCACATTTCTGAAAAGTTTTCATTATTCCGTGTATATTGTATACTAATTTATGTCAGAAAAGTGTGGTAAATCTAAACCCTATGATTCCATTATTGTGGAAGAAACGGAAGACACAAATACTCGGTAATTGAAGCCAAAGTTGAAGATTCTTGAGATTCATGCTGTAACTGAAGAGTTCAGATAGTCTCTGTAGTATTTTCTGTAAGCTTCATTTTAGTAAAGACATTTACATTTTTGTATAAGAATTTACCACTGCCCAAATAAACATAGGGTGCTGGAAAACTCTATTTGTTGAGTCCTTTCCATTGTCCTTTCTGCAAATGGGGACATGTAGCCCAAAGTTAGAAAAACATTCAATCCATGAATTCGAATCTACAGCCAATAACACCAAGGTTCAGAATGGTTATAGACAATATATTTGTATGATGACATCCTGAAGAGCCTTTCCATTACTTCCTGCTTCCTATAAATCTACATTTATTCTTTTCCCTGTCTTTACTAAGGCTTTTTGTTTAGTTTATTCTTAATTCTATGAACTATCCCATATCCATCCAATAGATTCAATTAGTATTTAAAATGGATCTAAAGTTTGCTTTTGTTGCTTAAATTAAAAGGCTTTATAATTAATCATTCAGGAGTTTTTCTTCTATTTCTAAATCTATTTCTAATCAATTCTTATTACAGTTTAGAACCAATCCACCTAGAGGAAAAATAATATTCCCAAGGACTCATAGAACTTAAATGTGAGAGCTAGGACTGAATTCTACATTTGTTTGGGTTTCAGTATCTAAATATCTAATATATATTTTCTCTTTCTGTTCAACTGATGTGTGGCATACCAGGCAATGTGTTAGGCTCTGGAGAGGTGGTAGTAAAAGACACAATTCCTCATCTCATAGAGGTTACTATGGCTCTTAAGAGAGTTTTATGGACGTATGTATCCGTTTTACTTTGTTATACTAACAATCATGTTTTCATGTGCTCTAATTTTATTTTATGTTTTTACTTGCCCTCAATCTCTACAGATTAATGCAATATTGAGCACATAATTTAATTATTGTTTCTTGTCTTTTTTGTTACAATAAACCCTTTAAAAAATAATTCCTTCATTCTCAGTCTTATGGATAGAATTGTATTTCTTAGAAATAAATATTTAAGTTCTAATACTTGTACTTTTGAATGCCACCTTGTTTGAAAATAAAGTCTTTCTTTGAATATGTCATCAGTTGTTAATGAAATCATGAGGCCACATAAAAGTATGGTGGGTACTGATCCTATCTGAGTCGTGTCTTATAAAAGAAGACAGACACAGAAAGTCAGACAGAGAAAGTACAGCCATGTGACAATGAAGACAGATACAGCTGCAAACCAAGGAACACCAAAGATTTCCAGGATCCACCAGAAACTTAGAAACAGGCATGGAAGAGTTTCTCACTCAGAGTCCTCAGAGGGAATCCTCATTCAGAGTCCACAGAAGGAATCAATATGACTTGTAATCTGATTTGAACTTCTAGCCTCCCAAATTGTAAGACAATTCATTTCTGTTCTTTAAAGCCACCCATTTTATGTATTTTGTTATAGCGGCCCTAGAAAACTAAGACAAATTTGGTTCTGGGAAGTGTGTGGTACTGCTGTAGAAACATCTAAAGAAATAGAGGTGATTTTGGAATTGTATAATCAGTACAGGCTAGGAGTATTTTGAGAAGCTTTATAGTAAAAGCCTAGATTGCCTCTAAGCGGCCTTTGGTAGAATTATGGACAATAAAAATGAGGACTTAGAAGAAAGTTTGAAGAGATGCCTAGAAAGCTTATATGGTTATGAACAGAATGCTGCTAGAAATGTTGACATTAAATGTTCTTCTGGTGAGGCCATAATGGCATATTACGTGCATGTTTTTAAGCACTTGAGAAGTTTTCCTTGTTATAAAGTAGAAAGAACTCGCCTGAATTACGTTTGAATGTTTTGTGAAAGTAGTTTTCGTAAATGATGAATTAGGATATTTGGCTGAAAAGATTTCTAAGCCAAGTCTTAAAAGGTGCAGCCTGGTTTCACTTTACTGCTATTAATAAAATGCAGAGGCAAGAGATAGACTGAGGAATAAACTGTGCCACTTTTATGCCAGAACTTGATGATTTGGAAACTTTTTGGCCTATTCATGTTGTAAAAATTAAGAAAGCACAATCTGAAAAGGACATCAAGGATGTGGCCAGACAACTCTTTGCTAAAGAGATTAGGCATTTAGCCTCTGAATCCAATTAAAAATCTCAGCAGAAATTCTACCAGCTCAGACTCACGGAGAGAGAAAAGGGACAAAATGAAGGAAAACGACGTGATTTTTTGCAATTCTACAGGCAGACAACTGGAGGAGGAGAAAAGACAGGGAGACAGAGTCACTCAGATGGCAGAAAGACGTCATGTAAAGATGCATCTAAAAGACAAGGAACACCAAGAAACACCTGGGCTATCAGAAAATGGAAGACAAAGGAGAATCTCCTTGTTTCATTGTCCATAGAGTAGACAGAGAGAACATAGTCCTGACAAACTCTGAATCAGGTTCCTTATTTCCAGAACTTTGAGACAATAAATTAGTATTTTTTTAAACCATTTACTTTATGATATTTTGTTACAGCAGCTCTAGGAAAGACTATTTATTCTGATTTTTTTTTCTCAATGAAAACCTAGAGAATATAACAGTATGAAGTGACTATTTCATAACTTGTTTGATTTAATTTTCCTTGGATGTACTTTTTTGAAAATGTTCTGAAAGTATTTTACTAGTAAACTAAGTATCTATAAAAAAAAATAGTAGATAATTATTTCTACTTTTTGAAATGTTAACATATAAAGAATATAACAGAAGGAATGCAAAAGAGAAATATATTTTTTAATTTTATCATTTTGTGCTGCTTTTCTGCCATTATTCAGAATTGTTTTTAGTTATAGAGTCATTCCTTAAAAACTTTACTTGGGAAAACATTTACTCTAAATAACTTTCCTGACATCCTTGGATTTTGGACCTCATTGAAGAGTATTTTAAAAGTTACTCAAATGAAAGTTATGATGTTTAAAATATTGCATATTAGGGGATCTAGCAAAATCCTAAAATAATCTTTTAGGTGGAAGTCTTGACAGCTTTGCGTGTCCCTTAGAATTTTTTTTCTTTTATGATTTTTCCCTTTTTGTTAGTTTACTAGATATAATCCCTTGAGATGATTATTAATGGCTACTTCAGGGCTTATTTTATACCTTCTCAACTCATCATTGTCTATGTTCAAGAGATATTTTACCACTTAACATATAGTAGTACAAGAGTCTTACGACTATATACTTTTATTTCTCTCTTCGCTGGCTCTGTGCTATTTTTGCCATCTATTTTACTTCTGCATTTGTTATAACTCAACAACTAATTGCCATATTTGTTTCAAATAGTCTAATGTAATTTAATTTAATTTTTTTTTTTAATTTAAGGAAGCCCTGGTGGTGTAGTGGTTAAGAGTTTGGCCGCCAGCCAAAAGGTTGGCATTTCGAATCCACCAGGTGCTCCTTGGAAACCCTATGGGGCAGCTCTACTCTGTTCTATAGGGTACTCTGAGTTGGAATTGACTCCACAGCAGCGGGTTTGGTTTTATTGTTATTTAAAGAGGTTTAAATAATGAGAAAAAAATTATCTTATCCAGTGCCTTTCATTATTTTACGTAGAATCAAATTTCTATGTAGTATCATTTTCCTTCTGCCTAAGGACTTCTTTTGAAATTACTAGAAGTAAGGTCTGCTGGTGATGATTTTTTTCAGCTTTTGTATGTCTCAAACTGTCTTTACCTTAGTTCATTAATTTTTCAGTCACCTTTTTTTTCTCTGAGTGTTTCATTTTGGATAGGTTCTAATTCCTAAGTCTTCAAAGCTCACTAATCTTTATTTCTGAAATATCTAAAAGTCTGTTAATCATATCCAGTGGATATTTCATTTTAGGTTTCATCTCTAGATATTTTATCTCTTTTTTTAATATCTTTCTTTTCAGAATGCTCATTTTTTGCTCTCTAGTTTCTTGAACGTATAACATATAGTTATGATAACTATTTTAGTCTCATTTCCTAACAATTTTATCATTTATGTCATTCCTAGGCTTGTTTCATCACTTGGCAACTAGTTGATACTTTTATCTTCATGGGATGTGTTCTATTGTGTCTTTGCACTTTTTTTTTTTTATTATTATTGTCAGGTATTGTGATGTATCTGAATACTGTGTACTGAAAATGTGATTTTGCTATTCCTATAAATGGAATTAACTTTTATTTCTAAAATATCTAAATGTCTGTTAATCACAGTCAGTGAATTTTTTTTTTTCTCTAAAGGACTAGATAGTACATATTTTAGGTTTTGTGTGTGAATCACTTATGGTCTCAGTCACTTTCTTTCTTTTTTTTAATCCTTTAAAACTGTAAAAACCATTATTAGCTCATGGGCTATACAAAATAGGTGGGGCAGGTTTTGCTTGTGGGCTATGGTTTGTTGATCCTTGTTTATAGCTCTGCTGCCTGATTTTACCTGCATATAAAAACCTCAGTCCAAAGCATACTGAGGTCCACGCTGCCCCAGAGCTGTAGCACACGTGCACAACACTCCGGGTTTCAGTTCATTAGGGGATTTCCCTTTATTACAGGCTCGTTTTTTAAACTAGGCATTGATAGGCAAATTATAGTGGGAGGTTTTCCAGATTATCTCCATTTCATCACTCCATTTTTCACCATTATTAAAATTTTGACAGTACATTGCATATTGCCAAATCCAGAGTAACAACTGGGTATAAAGTAAGGGATGATTCACAGTGTCAAAATAATCAGAGTAAATTAGACATCAAAAATAAAAAGCTATAGAGGTAAGGCTTTCTATTTTATTTGTTTATCCTTTTCTTTATTTTCATTTCTAAAATATTTTATTTCTTTGCTTATTCTTTTCTCGTTCCTTCATTGAACAAATAAATACTAATATTATACTATGTGTCAGACCACACAATAGATGCTAGAATATAAACACAAATAATATGCATGTATTCTTGTCCTTTTAGGGTTTACAGTTTATTAAGGAAAAGAGAAACTAAAAAAAAATCTAGATGAATATTTAAATAAATTATTTTCAATTGCATGAAGGAACATTATTTTATTATACCAAGAAGTTAAGGAATAAGGCAATAAAGGAGGGAGAACATCCAATTTTAATAGAAGAAAGGAAGGCATAGAAGAAACAGAGTTGGTAAAATGTTAGAATTCAAGTCTGCACTACTGGTAGTTTGTCAAGATAGTGTTAAACTTTCTACATTGAACCACATAAATCCAGTCTCCAGAGAGCATCTTGAAGTAGGTAGCAGGACCCTGAAAATGTTTAAAATATTTGATTCAACATTCCTACTTCCAATTATCTAATCAAACTCAAAGATAAAATCATTGATATGTGTAAGATAAAAATTAAAGAAGTCCTTAAGCTGTTATTTATAAAGATCAATATTATAAACTAACTGGAATGTTACAGAAATTATGGCTCATATTTATAAACAATATTCCATAATTTATAAAGCATGTTTTTAAAGAAATGTTCATTATTTTGAGAATATTCAGGACATAATATTGGCTTAAAGAGAAGAATAAAAAACAACAAAACAAATTTTCACATATAAATATGTGTACATGAATCCATCTATCTATCTATCATCTGTATATTTATAGACCTCCTCACATATATTGACATACACACACAACATAAGCATATTTACATAAATTGAAATGAAATACACCAAAACATTAACGGATTTTATTTCAATGTAATAAATTAAAGGTGATTTTTATTTTCCGTATTATTTGTGTGTTTTATACTATTAGAAAAATAATATTACTTTAAATAGCCTCATCCAATTGATACAAATTAACCATTATATCCTTAATAATGAGGTAGAATCATAATTTGCCTATTAAAGAAAGTAAGCACCCTTCTGGATTCATATCCGCTGACTTAGATCTAATGGTTCATCACCTCAAATATTCTTTCCCTGATGCTCTCAATCCCATTGCCTCTTTGTATTTCTGGTACACATGCTTATGAAACAGCATTTATGCTGAATTCTTTAACCATCTCTTTTCTTCATTCCTATCCCTCGACAATTGAATAATATTGGAAAAAAAACGTAATCTTTAGTTGTTTGCCGGCAGTACAAATTTTTTTTTTCCTCCAAAGTTAAATTAGACCAGAATGAGCATGTACTAAAAGTTCAAAAACTTCTATTTCTAAACTCTTTATATACCAAGGCTTTAATATTCTCAGCAATATTCTTTAACCCACAGCTTTTCTCCTCAGTTTCAGTAGATGTCCTCAGTTCCTAGTTAAGAAATTATCAAATTATCTTCAGGAAACTGGTACCTATAGAGCTGCAGAAGCCCCTAGGTGGTGCAAATGATCAATGTCCTCAGCTGCTAACAGAAAATTTTATGGTTTGAGTTCATCCAGAGGCACCTCGAAAGAAAGGCCTGGTTCTCCACTTCTGATTCAGACACAGAGCCACCATGAGTTGGAGTGGAAGCCATGTCAACTAGTGTGGAGTCATAAGAAATCTCTTTTGGATCTACTACTGTGTAGCCATTGCAGGAAAATGAGCTCTTCTATTATAAAGAAAAATACGGAAACTTCTAGTTTTCTGTTTGTTTTTCTTCTTCGTTAGCCACTGGCCTCTTTGATTCTATTCTCTGTCCTTTTTATTTGTTGAATGTGAGTTCACTGGATGGTCTCCATAGGTCTATTAGTTCTTCAGTTGTGTATTCTTTGGTCTACACAGTTTTGTCTTATTTGTTTGTTTTTCTGAGTCCACATTTGTAAATCAGGAAATATCTCACAAATATTCTGATTTTCAGCTTTTTTTTTTTTTTTTTTAGCACACTGGCAGTGCTTTAGTCACATTTCTGTTTGGTAAAAGTGCCTAATTGCCTAAAGCTGAAATAAGTTAACACGTACAAACAGAGCACGTGTGCACCAATTCACCACAGCCCCCATCACTCTCTGTGTACATCTCCATTTCATTCAACACAATTCTCTAGACACATGAGTTGATTGCCACAGCCTGCACACACACACATCCTGGGCCACCTCAACTAACCATACAGGTACATGATCAAGCATTGGTGAACACCAATGTCTTCAAATAAGTATCTTCAGATTTGCTTTCTTGCCTGTGCTTCAGATCCACGTATTCCGAGACTTACATGACATTTCAGTAAGGTATTGAAAAGTTCACATCTTAAACTAAACTTGAAATCTCCAAACTTTTTACTGTTTTGTCTTCCTTATTTTATATAAAGTTACCACCACCCATCTATCTATTCAAACCTAAAACTTGAGAGTCCCACAAATGTTTTCCTTTCCATTAGTTATTAGATACAATTAAACTTCAATCTTTACTGATTATGCTTCTTGAAAATCCTTTAATCTGTCCTCTGTTCTGATATTAGCCCACTGCCACTGCCATCAAGTCAATTCTGAAACATAAACCCACCCAGTGCCATTGAGTCGATTCCGACTCATAGCGAACCTATAGAACAGGGTAGAACTGCCCTATAGAGTTTCCAAAGAGCGCCTGACGGATTTGAACTGCTGACCTTTAGGTTAGCAACCGTATCACTTAACTGCTACGCCACCAGGGTTACCTTCTGAAACATAGCGACCTGATACTAGCATCTATCAAACATTATCCCCTGAATATTTCTCTTATATTCTACATTTACTAATCTGTTACTCATTTTTTAAACTTTCAGTACTTTATCCATTGCCTTTAAGAATTATTTCAGATTTCTTCGAAACAAAGATTATGTACTAAATACTGTAGGTCTCATTAATATTTAGCCACACCTCGTAGAGGCAACTTATGCTGGGATCAGAGGAAACAGTAAAAAGTTTTTGAAAACTACATGTCCTTTCAAATCTGCACTTTAGTCAAGAGTATTACTATTGTGCAGGATGCCCTTTCTTCCCTTCTTTATTTGGCAAAGATAACTTTAATTTAGATTTCTTTTCTCCTTAAACCTCTTTCTGCAGCCACCCCTCTTCACTCTTTGCAAAGTGTCCTTCTTTTCTCTCCTGTATAGATTCACCTATCATAGTTACCAGAGAGTTGAATTGCTCCCTCTTTTATCATAACTGCCTCTTCCACTAGGAATTAAACTTAACAAAAACAGAGACTGTTTCTCTTCCTACTCTCCTATAGAAGTAACTGGTTCATAGCAAATGTTCAACAAATAATGAATAACTGAATTATTGAAATGTGAAGGTTATGGGAAAATTATTTCTTTGCATAAGTTTAATTTATGTAATTCCACAATAAGTACATGATTGTTCCAAAGATTTTTTCCAAAACCTCATAGTTTTTACAACCTATAATTTTTATTACAAACAGATCCGTAATGAAAAGAGGAACATAAAAAACATAAAACTAACGAAAATTAGCAGAATGACACTGTCACATATCATTCTGAATGGATGCCAGGTGTAAATAACCAGCATGGTCACACCAGTGTATGCTTGTTGGAAAACGATATTGGTTATCACAGTAGAGAATTCCTGTCACATACTTAATTTTGTGTACCTTTTGGTTTTTGAAGGTGTTTACAGCAGAAAATGAAGAGAACAGATGAAGGCAATTCGACATGTCAATGCGGGGAAGAAAGAACATCAAAATTTAGTGTAAACAGTGTTGATGTTGCTAAATTCATGAATTAAAATTTTCTCCTTTTATCATCATATTTTTGAAATCATGTATACTCTTTTCTTGGAAGCACATATAATGAAACAGGAAACTTTAAAATTAAATACTATCTGTTATAATTAAAAACCAGCTAAGTTCTACACATTTGCTACATGTATGAAATAATCTTGAAAGAAGGAATTATATGGAGAATTCTCTTACATTTTCAATAAACATACTTCAAAGATTTACTTTTAGTAACCAAAAACTCTAAATGTGAGTTACAGTTCAATATGTTTGTTAGTTTTACACCAATATTTTCCTTAATTTGCTTTGATGAGCCATAGTTGTTGAAAACCCAATTAAAATACAAGAAACATATATTACTTGGTAGTTTTCATTCTTCTAGCAACAACGAAAAATAAGTTATTCTGGGTTATCTAATAGAAGAAACTTTCAGCATCTTCCTGCTGGTCTGGCGTATTTATTGTAAATTCATCTTTGTGTCCCTGATGTGGGTATTTCACCCTCCGTAGTCGTTGATTACATAAACAATTCTCTGAGTTCAGTATGCTCCTGATGAATCTTTAAACCATTATCTTAGTAAAAAGAAATCATATACAAAAGACCTCATACCATTTGATTCCATTTATTTTAAATGTCCAGAATAGGCAAATCCATGGAGACAGAAAATAGACCAGTGGTTATTCCAGAGGTAAAAAAGGTGGGAAAGGAATGTGACCACTAATAAGTAGCGGTTTTTTTTCTGGGGTAGAACATGTGCTGGAATTAGATAGTGATGGTGGTTATCCAATTTTGTGAAGATACAAAAAAAAAAAAAAAAGAAATATGTGCTTTAAAATTGTGAATTTTATCTCAATATAAAAAATAGGGGAGGGTGAAAAAGCACGTTTTTAATAATCATGCATTTTCTAATTTATATCTTTTTTATTCCTTAAAGAGTATGAGATCGTATGTTTTTTTCAGGCATTATTCCCTGCAGTCCAGTGTCAGTAAAGAAAATATACAAACATATGATGGCATCCTATTTTATATATACAATGTATAAAATAAGGAAGAAAACATGACTGTGCATTTAGTAACTTTAAGAATCCATGATCTAGCAAATTTTACATTTATATGCCACTTAATAACTTCACTTGTTTATGTGTTTCAGCTTTCTGGTTTCATCGTCTTTAGTTACTGCTTGTTCCCACAATGCAAAATTGTGCAGCCTGCAAAGATGTGATATCCTATTATACTGTCAGTTGAAAAAGAAGATTTGTGCAAATGAAAGTTCATGAGATTTGTCTTCAGGGATACATTCCTTTGAATTATATAAAATACAGTCTACTAGTAAAGTGACATTTAGGTATACTAACACATACATCTATTTCACTTAATAAGTCAAGTTTTACTTATGTAATGTATTCCAATCACACGGAAGTCATAAAAGTAAGTGTGCTCTCAGAAACAAGTGCTATTACAATAAAATATTCTGCTATAAAACAATACACAGCAAAAATATAAAGGCGTAAAAAGTATTGCGCTCTTGATGCCTAATTTACCAACATTTCGGGTCAGCAAAATTTTTGAAGATTCGTTTCTTTTTTTAGTTTTATTTTTAACGAAGACTTTTTAGACTACATTTGACCAAAATGATATACTATTCCCTGCATGGTCATAGACTGGCTCCAATGGAGAAAAGATACACTAAAAAATGAACAAGTAATCTGTGGCATGGTTTAACAGGAATGCAGACACTACACTTTCAGTGTAAAGTTACTGTGGCATCCGTGCCCATGCTGCTTTATCTGAGTCCTCAGAGAAGTAAAATTTTATAGGATATTGTTTTTGGTGTAATTTTTTTTTTTCAAATTACATGAGAAAGTATAATGGAAAAAGAGAGTTAAAGCAGCTGGCCTGTAATTTATTCACTCCCTCCATCAGGGAATGCCCCTGGCAATAGAAAATAAGGCAGGTCACCTGATTTAACCTCCTTGTCAGCATAATAACTGGACTCCTGACTCAACAGACTATATTTTCAAGGGAGAAAGTATTTATCTATTGCATATTCTTAGCAGGATGACCCCTATTAGGAACTACTTAGAGAAAATAAACCCAGAATCTATGGATATATGAGGCATGGCTTCCTGGCAAATGTTATGTTAGTCGAAGTATAATTGGATATGTTTTATAAGCTAGACGTTTTCTGATAACTGTGGTAATAACCATGTAACTCACTTCGTGACTTTTTTTACTCTGAGTCACAGAATGCATGTCTGATGCAAGAAGCAAGGACATGGAGAGCCACCCTCAATGGCCTGATTCCTCCTTACTTTGTTTGATCCCCTTATTTGCCTGTATTCTTGGAGTTATCAAAAACTTTTGATATAGGCTAAGATCTCTGAATCATATGAGTATGAGTTGACAATCTAATCCTTACTGTAAACACAAGATAAAATATGTAGAATTATTGTTGAATGCAAATTCTCCCCACTAGAGAGTGAGTTCTATAACAGCAGGCTCAACGTCAGACTTCTGCAAATATCATCTTTTCACTACAGTAATGACTCAATAATCATTTAAACTAATGAATACAAGTGTACATAAAATGTATTTTAAAAAGTATGTATTTTTTTTGCCTACGCTATAAATTTATGTTACATGGCAGCTGAGTAAGTTAGCCAAAAATTACTACAAGCATTCTGCAAATTATTTTGTTTTGTTTTTTGGTCTTTATCCTAAGCTTACCAAAGAGGTAGAATATGGTGGTTTTCCAATGTAAAATTTCCCTAAATTAAAGTCAAATGTGTGATAAGATACTTTAGTATAATTGTTGGTACTTCATGAATTTTAGTTACAGAACATGTGAATTATAAGGCTATTAGAAATAAATACATGCAGAAAAATCTAGAGGTAGGGTCAAGGTAGAATCGAAATCTACCTATTTCAGGTAATAGGCTTATTTTATATTGTTATGATATTTCTTTAATACATACTTAAAAAATATAAAGGAGGATAAGGTGAAGGGCATGTAGGGATTAGTACTATGCTCTGGAGGTATCTGTAATGGAGTAATGTGCTGAGATGTGTGTTAGAAGGACTGACAGTGATGGAGGGAATACCCAGGAGGATCCAAGAAACTGCCTGGAAGTAGGAGATGTATTAAAAGCTAATGCTTATTGCAAATGTAACATTGTAAGTCACTTTCCTTATATTAGTTCATTTAGTCTTCACACAAATCAATGAGGTAGGCTATTATTATCATCACTTTAAATATGAAAATATTATGGTACGATGCAGTTAAGTAAATTGCCTTAGTTCACACAGCCAGAAAGTGGTAGAAGTACTATTCAAACCCTAGTGATCTGGCTCCTTAACCCACACTTCCAATATTACTTGGTATTGAAATATGATAGGCAGAGGTCAATAGTTTTGGATAAGGTCTGAAAAATATCTAACATTTTGGTGAGGCTCTAACACAAAAAAATAACTGAGAAAA
Source organism: Loxodonta africana (assembly GCF_030014295.1). Taxonomy (NCBI): domain Eukaryota; kingdom Metazoa; phylum Chordata; class Mammalia; order Proboscidea; family Elephantidae; genus Loxodonta; species Loxodonta africana. Next base: position 98,342,898 of record NC_087346.1, on the reverse strand, counting down.
TGTGTTAAATGTATCAAGTTAGTGAAAAAAAATATAAATGGAAAGTAGAAATCAAGGTTCCTGGTGGCAGAACAGTTAAGTGCTTGGCTGCTAACTGAAAGGTTGGGTTAAGAACCCACTGAGAAGCTCTGTGGGAGAAAGACTTGGTAATCTGGCTCCGTAAAGATTACAGACATGGTATGGCTATGAGTCAAAATCAATTCAATGGCACCCAACAATAACAAGAAGTAGAAATTATGGTGTAGGTGACTTCTGATTTTTGTTGTGTAAAAGCATGTTTTTTCTTAAATATGCAGGGTTTCTTTCAATGAATGTACAGTTTTCAAACAATCAATACTATCCCCTTTATCTGTAATACAAAGGGCTTGCAGACACTGAAGTATTATAAATATTATCCAATATTGTGATTATTATTTACTCAAAAGTTGCTCTTAGGAATTAAAGAGCAATTTCTTTATTTAGAAAATTAGAAGTAGATCCATAATGTTAGATTTATTTTAGTTTCTAATAATTAACTAAAACATTAGGTCTAGCAGGCCAGTATTCCACAAGAATGGAAAATAATATAGATATTTTAGTGGCTACAATTTCATTAAAAGAGTATATACATATATATACATTTATACATATATATTTTCTATGTGTGTGTATATTATGCAAAAATGGAGGAAGATCACCTCAGACACAAACGGAGGATAACTACATCATTCTATACCTGCCAAATTATCATTACACAACTGCCAAACCACTGAGAATCATGGTCCAGTCGACTTGACATATACCCTTAACTATCACAGTCAACGTTACTCTTGCCTTGCACCTAAGTGTTTGTTACTGCCCAGCATATGTCGTTAATGTGCAAAATAGCCAGATAGATTTTTTTTTCTCTGTCATAAATGTGAAATGTCGGATAACAAAATAGCTGATAAGTGAGGAGTACCAAAACCCAAACTCATTGCCATTGAGTCAAATCTGACTCATAGCATCCCAATAGGACAGAGTAGAGTTCGCCAGCAGGGTTTCCAAGGAGTAAGCTGGTAGATTCACACTGCTGACCTTTTGGTTAGCAGCCAAATGCTTAACCACTGCACCACCAGGGCTCCTGAGTGAGGTGTATGTGTGTGTGTGTGTTATTAGCATATATTCATATATAATTCATATACCATATAATTCAACCATATAAAGTATACAGTTTAGTGATTTTGAGTGTATTAATAGGATCATGTAAGCCATCACAATAAAATTTGGGGATATTTTCATTATGCTAAATGGTAACCTCATGCCCATTAGCAGTCCTTCCCCATTGCACCCCCTCCCCCAAGCCCTGGGCAACAACTAATCTACATTCTGCTTCTGTAGATTTGCTTCTTCTGTAAATTTTATCTAAATGTAATCACATATTGTGAAGAAGCAAGTAGGCTTCTTTCACAGCATAATGTTTTTAGGGTTCATTCATGTTGCATTTCTTATGGCTGAATAATATGAAATAGTAGCCCTTGTATGGATATACCACATTTTGTTTATCCATTTGTCATTTGATGGGAATTTACACTGTTTCAAATTCTTGGCTATGATGAATAATGTTGCTATGAACATTAGTTGTAAATATTTGTGTGTATGCATATTTTCATTCCTCTTGGGAGTAGATTTTTTTTTATATAATATGATAACGCAATGTTTAACATTTTGAGGAACTGTCAAACTCTTTTCCAAAGCAGGATTTTCATTTATATTCCCTACAGAAATGTATAAGGGCTCCAATTTCTCCACATTCTCACCAACATACATTATTGTCTATCTTTTTGTTTACAGTCTTCCTAGAGGGTGTGAAGTTGTATAACACTGTAATTTGGATTTTGCATTTCCCTAATGCTAACGATATTGAACATTGTTTAACATGCTTGTTGGCCGTTTGTATATTTTATTTGGAGACATATCTGTTCAAATTCATTCTCAATTTTAAAACAGAATTTTTCGTCATTTTATAGTGTAGTTCTAAGAGTTGTTTGTATATTTGGAATATAAGTTCCTTTTCATATTTTTTTCATATATATGATTTGCAAATATTTTCTTTCACTCTGTGAGTTTCCGTTTTGTTTTCTTGATGATATCCTTTGTAGTTCAAAATGTTTTAATTTTGATGAAGTGCAATTTACTTATTTTTATTCTTTTGTCAATTGTATTTTTGCTGTCTACCTGAGAAAACATTTGCAAATATGAGGTAAAGATTCACTGCTATGGTTTCTTCTAAGAATTTTATAGACATTGCTCTTACATTTATGTCTATGATACATTTTAAGTTAATTTATGAATATGCTGTTAGGGACACAAATTTATTTTTTTGTGTGTGGATATCCAGTTGTACAAACAAAATTTGTTGAAAAGGCTATTCTTTCCCATTGAATTGTCTTGGCACCCTTTGCAAAAATCAACCTACCATAAAGGTAAGGGTATACTTCTGTAATCTTATTTTTACTCCATTGATTTATCTTTCTATCCTTGTGCCAACACCACACAGCTATTTTGAACCAGAAAATGTGACCCAAGTTTTTCCTTTTAAAGATTATTTTGGCTATTCTTGGCCCCATACATATGCATATGAATTTTAGCACCAGCTTTTTAATTCATGCAGAAAAGGCAGCTGGAATTTTGATAGAGATTGCATTGAATTTGTAGATTCATATGGGAATTATTGCCATTTTAACGATATTAAGTCTTCAAAAGCATGAACATGGAATGTCTTTCCATTTATTGAGGTCTTTGATTTCTTTCATTGATGTTTTGTAATTTTCAGTGTACACGTCTGAAACTTTTTTGTTAAATTTATTCTTAAGTTTTCTTCTAGAAGTTTTATAATTTTGGTTTACATTTAGATCTATTTAGGCCTATGATCTTGTGTGTGTGTGTGTGTGTGTGTGTGAAACATTTAAAGTCTGTGTCCAGATTCCATTTTTTGCATGTGGAGGTGCAACTTTTCCAGAAACATTTGTTGAAAGGAATGCATTTTTTCTGCATTTTTGTTGTTGTTAGTTTGATTTTGCATCCCCATGCTGCCAGTTAACATGCCTATTTGTATTTCTCATACATTAGAGGTTATATCTATGGTCAGGGTCAAATTTAAGTTCAACATTTCTGGGCAAAAAATACCTCACATTTTGTGTTGAGTGCTTTAATCATGCGGCACCTCCTACTATCTCTTTTAGTGATTTTAGGAATCAATCATGATGGTGATCTAGAATCATTAATTCATTACTGGCTGCAAAATGATACTACTTTAATTATGATATTCCTTCTTCATTTATAAGCTGGAATACATCTGTAAGTAGAGTTATGCCTTTGTCAACACACTGGCCAATCTGAGGTATATTTGTTAAATGCTGAAAAAAAATCCTTATCTTTTGCTGTTATTTTCCAAGGAGTGGCTGGTGGATTTGAATTGCTGACCTTTTGGTTAGCAGCTGTAGGCTGCCATATAGTCTTAACCACTGCACCGCAAGAGCAGTTCCCCTAGCACCCACCAAGTGTGACCAATGAGAAGTTTTGTTTGGTTTGTTTTTTATGTGTGTGTGTGTTTTTGTTTTGGTACATAATGGATTCTTGAATTAAACTTATTTTCTGGGTTTTAACAAATTATCACTACTTTTTAAAATTGTTTTATCATTTGCCAGTGGAGCTTCATCAAGCTGGCTCAATATATTTGAATTGAAATATTAATATGTACACATTGGTGTATAGGTAAAGGCACACACATGCAAACAAATGTGTGTGTGATATAAATTTAAACAAGAACATACCTTATGATTACATTCTAAAATTTTCAGTGCAAATTCAGGACTATAGAACTTTCACTTAATAGCATAGATCTTATAATTGTCATTTCTCTTTCTCTTCAATAAAAATTCTACTTCATAATAACATCATAAGAATTCATTTATATTCCCCAAAATGCATATGCAGCTATCTCAGGATAATAATTACAAAACTATCACCAGCTACGTGAATTCTGACAAAAATATTTATTTTTCTCTGCTGTCCTTTTTGTTCTTCATTCATATAATATTAAATTGTACATTTAAACTACCATAATTTATAGTCATTTGGAAGAGTTTTTCTCTGTGAGGTGAACTCACACAATATAAAATTTAGTTAAATTTTTTCAGTTTGCTTTTTGTTTTTAAAAATAACCTTTTTCTGTAAAATATTTTGATGGTTCCAAAACCAAAACTATAAAATAGCGTATCTTTAAAATCTACTTTCTATCTCTCTCCCTCTCCATATTACTTTTCCCTTTCTATAGGTATTTTTCCCCCACCCCTGAGATTACAATTTATTCTTCCATTGCTGTTTTTATAATTTCAGTAAATATATGCAGGTATGTGTAATTACATATGCATATATATGTGTATATTTGTATCTGTAGCTGTTTTTCTTTGTTACAGTATGCTAGTTATGCATGCTTTTGCCATCTTGATCTTAAAACAACAATAAACAGTCAGTCACTTCATAACAGTATGTAACCAGCTACCCTAGAATCAGTTTTCACTCATGGCTACCTATGTGGGTAGAGATAGCTTTTTTCTGTTTTTTTTTTTTTTTTCCTTGTGTGTGTGTGTGTGTAACTGAAATAGTACTTACATTGTACTCCACTATACTATGAAAACCAAACCCCAACCCATTGCATTTGAGTCAATTCCTACTAATAATGACCCTACAAGACAGATTAGAACTGCCCTGCAGAGTTTCCAAGTAATGGCTGTTGGATTCGAACTACTGACTTTTTGGTTATCAGCCAAACTCTTAACCACGGCACCACTAGGGATATAATAAAGTACGGTGAAACATGTGACAGCCAGAACTTGACGGGACTGACATATTTTCCAAGCAGTTCAAGTTTCTGCATTTGCCAAGGTGCAGTCTTAATCACTTTTATATTGACCGTTTTAGTGGAAAATACTTGAATTTTCCTTCTCTCACAGGTTTCTGCCTTACACAGTTTTCAGCTTTTACTGTGTATTCAATCATTTCCCCCTACATATGAATATTTGGTCATTTTTGGGTGAGAATTCAGTTCTATATGTCTTCCTGAGCTCTTAAAAGAGGAGAGTGGGCCAAAATAATTTTCTTACTTTCATCACCATGAGGTTCTTCTTTTGATGTTTTTCCCAAGGGTTAAAAAAGTCCGCCTTTTTTTTTTGTTTTTCCTTCTGCAATCCTTACCTAGCTTCTCTTTTTATTTTTCAGATTATATTTACAGATTTACTTTTCAGATTATATTTAAGTTTGTCTTGACTTCAGGGGTTTGTCCTTTTCAGAGAAAAGGAATTTCAGTTTATTAGAGCCCCAAACCAGCCCTACTGTGACCTGTTACATCCTGAAAAAATCCCTCTACATTTTAGATGAGGTTCTTAAATTGATTTGGTGAATGCTCAAGTGAGTAGTTTATGATATTTTTGATTTCTCTGGACCTCTCAAAAATCACTCTCCTTCCCATGGATTTTTCTTATAATTGTTTAAAATAGCAAAGTCAAATATTCACCATATACATGGGATTCTTCCATAATTATGTTAATAATTTCATTGGTATGTGTCTTAGGCTGGGTTCTCTAGAGAGGCAAAACCAGTAAAGTATATATATATATACACACATACATATACAGAGAAAGAGAGATTTATAACAAGGAAACAACTCACTCAATTGTAAAGGTTGGAAAGTCCCAAGTCCACAGATCAGGACAGAGGCTTCTCCTGATTCATGTAGCTGTAGGGGCTGGCGAACCCAAGATGGGCAGGTCAGAGGGCAGGGCTCTTCTTCACAGGCTATGAAGACAGATGAATACCAAGATAGGCAGGTAAACTGCTAGCTCAAGTCCCAAGAACTGAAGGTCAGATGAACAGGAAGCAGCTGCAGGATCCAGAGCAGGCAAAAGCCAGAACATCCGCTTACATTCGGATACAGGCCACATGCCCAAGGAAACTCCCTGTCAACTGATTGGCTACTCACAGCAGATCCCGTATAAACATATATAATCATATATAACACTGAGAATCATGGCCCAGCCAAGCTGACACACCATCTTAACCATCACAGTATGACATTTAGTAGTTTAAAAAATATGTCACCTCATTTCATTTTTACAGCCCTGTTGTTGTTAGTTGCCCTAGAGTTATCTGTGAGTGCTAGCAACTTTATTTATACCAGAACAAAACTTTGCCTAGCCCTGTGCTATCTTCATAACTGTTGGTATTTGACAATCCTAATGACTGTATGGAAACCCTGGTGGCGTAGTGGTTAAGAGTTCAGTTGATAGCCAAAAGGTCGTAGTCTTAATCCACCAGGTGCTCCTTGGAAACCCCACGAGGTCTACTCTGTCTTATGGGGTCACTATGAGTCGAAATTGACTCGACAGCAATGGATTAATGACTGTATATTCAGCATTTAAGAGACCAGTCATCGATGTCACAGGGTGTGGGTATATTGTGGAACTGGAATTGAACACAAGCTTACAAGATGAAGTAAAAACATATTCCATTCCATCATAGCTTACAGCTAAATCTCTGGTAAAAAAAAAAAAATCTCTGGTAGTCTGGATGAAAACTATTCTATCAATGTGATTTAGTTTCTTTATGTTGTAGAGACTCAAGGAAAATAAACCGTGAGTATATAAATCAGTAATGTTCATTATTTCAAATTATATCTGCAAGAAACTCAAAAGAATATACAAATGACAGAGCAAGTCACTATCACCATTGAGAAGAGACGATAAACTTAGGCTTACACCTCTCAGTCTGTAACCTTCTGTACTCAAATTAAAAAACATTCCCTGAAGCAAACACACAGTGAGTTCTCTGCTGTTATACCTCACTTATTAAAATATCATTCTCCAAAGTGAAAAATCCATTTACCTTTAAGAAAGGTCGTTTTTCTGAATTTCAAAATATCTTTTCCTACATTTTTTACTCTCTGGTATAATATATTGAGCATAAAAATGTATGTGTTTCACTTGCTCATTCATTAGTTTGTAGGAATTCAGAAGTAAAAGTAAGCATACTATTCCTAAACATCCTCCAGTAAGTGTGCGTAAGATATATATTCCAATTCTCTCAGAAAATTGTCTTTTAGTCTTGCAACCTCTACCTTTGAATTATGAGTTATAAGGTAGCATTTTTAAATGTTAAAAAAATTGTACATAAAAAAAAATAAGGATTTCATAAATAGAATTTTATAAAATATTGGGTCATGAGTGTATCAATAAATATGTTACATTGAAAGACCATGTGGGGGTGACTTAACATGACTCCTAAAAAACATCTCCTTAGAACTAATAATTTAAACTGTTATAGACTGGATCCAATGGGAGATAGAAATCACTTGGTTTGCGAAACAAGGGAAATTCAAAATAAGTATTATTAATTAAATAAAAGAATAGCTAGAAGAAATAAGGAAACTTGCTATTGGCAATCTAGGATTGAGGGAAGTGGTCAATGAAGAACAAGCTTAGAAGGGGTTCTGACCTTACTGAAGAAGATGTGGAGCGTTTGGAACGCAGAGGCAATAAATGAAAATTGATAACTGATGCAATACTAAGGCAATTGCTAGGTTATACAAATAGCATATGCGTGGGTGGTCAGGTCGTGACAGCGATTATCCAAGTTTTAAAATATGTGAAAGAGGATGTTCATGTCCTGGTGACACTTTTATTATATGATAATATATAAATTGCTTAATATATCACCCAAAGTCTTTTATATTCTAAATTCTTTTCCACCATTACTCAGCCATTTATTCCAATATAAATTGTAGTATGGGTAAATAAATAATAAATACATAAATCACAATGATGATAAAGAAAGAGAAATTAAAAAAAAATGTTAACCAGCTTATATGTAATAAGTCAGATGTAGGACATTTATTTTTAGTTTAATTTATCTGAAGTAAAAGTATAAAATATAATTTAAAAGTCAGGCTATAGCATCAAACCCTTTAAGTCAGAATTTCCACTGAGTAGCTACGTTATCAGGGGCAAGTTAACTAAGTTCTCTATTCTTCAGTTTCCTACCTTAAAAAGTAGACATAATTTTTTTAAACAACGGCTCTGTATAAAGCCTGACAGTTTCTTATAAAACTAACATACACTTCTATGAGTCTCTGATTCCATTCCTAGGTATTTACCCAAGATAACGGCAAACAAATGTCCACAAAAAGACTTGGACAATAACATAGCAACTTTATCCATAATATCCCCAAACTGGAAATAGTGCAGGTGTGCATCCACTGGAGAATAAATAACAAGCTATGTTATTTACACAATGGACTAATATTCTGAAATAAAAAGGAGCAAACAACTGATAGACACAACGATGGGAATGAATCCCAAATCATTATACTGAGTAAAGGAAGGTAAAAAATACTCACTATATGATTTCACTGATATAAAGACTTACAGCAGGCAAAATTAAGCTATAGTAGGAAAAAAAATAGACTTAATAATATATCTACCTCAGATAATAGTAGTATAATAATAGTATCTACTTCAGAGAATGGAGTATAAGTCATTTTAATATTTTAATTGATATATTTAAATATATAGAATAAAAAAATAGAATAGAGTTTGGAAAACAATAAACACTCAGCAAACATGGCTACAATTGCAACTACCACTACTATAGATTTATGACTGGGAACTTGCTTATAATCTGAGCTTGCTCTGATGAAAACAGCAAGTATAATAGTTTTGTCATGATTTGAGAAGAACCTTTAAAATGTTCCTTAATATCAGATATTGTTAAAATGAAGCTGTATAGACAATATAAAGTATTTTAGCTAATATTATTATTATTTTTTCTGAGTTGGACTTTGAAGAAACTAAATGCCATACCGGGGTATCAGTTGGACCTGGGGACAAGAGAATCTGATGCGCAATAAAATGTATGCGCCCCAGACATAGAGCAGGCCATTGTGGTGTATGTTCAACAAAACCAGATGATGCTTTAGGAACGAATTTGGTTATAATAATTATTATTTTTAAACAAGGAAACAGAGAAGGAGAGCACCCAGAAGAATTCAAATAACGGTGCACAGACCCTGTCTACTATCAGACACATCCATCAAAATATAACATGTGGCCTGGCTGGAGGAGTTGTGTTGAGAGGTATGAATAGTTAGGGAATACTTCATGTCCCTTTCGTCTTTGTTTTGTGAATTGCTCTACCTAAAGGATATATCTATTTTATTTTCTCTTTAGGTTCATTTTATTTTGCCTATTTTTGAAAAACACTGATGTTTTTGGTGCTCAATTTTATTTGACCATTTGGAAAGAATTTGATTTAACATTTTTTTTTTTAATTCCTTCAGCTAAATAAAAAAGTCATCTATAACATACCCTTTCACAAATTTATTTGTAAACTTCCTCTGATTTTAGGGGCTCCCATATTCAGCAAATGAAAACACTAAATTTTACTGTAAGTGTGTCTCAAATATTTTTTGAAATGTATTTGTGCTAAAAATGCATTTGTTCTTCCCTTTTGGTTTTCTTTCTCCAGCTCTTTACACATGTCATTATAAGACTTTACTTTGTCTTCTCAAACTGACCCTTGAAATCTTCTGTTCAGTTCTTTTACTGCATCATTTCTTCCTTTTGCTTTGGTGGCTCGATGTTCGTAAGCAAGTTTCAGAGACTCCTCTGACATTCATCTTGGTCTTTCTTTCTTTCCAGTCTTTTCAATGACTTCTTGCTTTCTTCATAGATGATGTCCTTGAAGTCATTCCACAACTTGTCTGGTGTTTAATCACTAGCGTTCAATGCGTCAAGTCTATTCTTGAGACGGTCTCTAAATTCAGATGGGATATACTCAAAGTCATATTTTGGCCCTCGTGGACTTGCTGATTTTCTTCAGTTTCAGCTTGAGCTTGCTTATGAGCAACTAATGGTCTGTTCCACAGTCAGCCCCTGGCCTTGTTCTGACTGATGATATTGAGCTTTTCCATCATCTCTTTCCACAGGTGTAGTCAACTTGATTTCTGTGTCTTCCATCTGGTGAGGTCCATGTGTATAGTCACCTTTTACACTGGTGAAAGAAGGTATTTGCAATGAAGTCATTGGTCTTACAAAATTCTATCATTCAATCTCCGGCATTGTTTCTATCACCAAGGCCATATTTTTCAACCACCGATCCTTATTCTTTGTTTCTAGCTTTTGTATTCCAATGGCCAGTAATTATCAATGCATCCCGACTACATGCTGGATCAATTTCAGATTGCAGCAGCTGATAAAAATCTTCTGTTTCTTCATCTTTGGCCTTAGGGGTTGGTGCATAAATTTGAATAATAGTCATGTTAACTGGTCTTTCTTGTAGGCGTATAGATGTTATCCCATCACTGACAGCATTGTACTTCAAGATAGATCTTGTAATGTTCTTTTTGACAATGAATGCAACACTATTCCTCTTCAAGTTGTCATTCCCAGCATAGTAGACTATATGATTGTCTGATTCAAAATGGCCTATTTTTACCAGTCCATTTCAGTTCACTAATGCCTTGGATATCGATATTTATGCTTTCCATTTTATTTTTTTTAATTTTTATTAACTTTTATTAAGCTTCAAGTGAACGTTTACAAATCCAATCAGTCTGTCACATATAAGTTTACATACATCTTACTCCGTACTCCCACTTGCTCTTCCCCTATTGAAGCAGCCCTTTCAGTCTCTCCTTTCGTGACAATTTTGCCAGCTCCCCTCTCTCTCTATTCTCCCATCCCCCCTCCAGACAAGAGTTGCCAACACAATCTCAAGTGTCCACCTGATATAATTAGCTCACTCTTCATCAGCATCTCTCTCCCACCCGCTGACCAGTCCCTTTCATGTCTGATGAGTTGTCTTCGGGGATGGTTCCTGTCCTGTGCCGACAGAAGGTCTGGAGAGCATGGCCGCCGGGATTCCTCTAGTCTCAGTCAGACCATTAAGTATGGTCTTTTTATGAGAATTTGGGGTCTGCATCCCACTGATCTCCTGTTCCCTCGGGAGTTCTCTGTTGTGCTCCCTGTCAGGGCAGTCATCGACTGTGGCCGGGCACCAACTAGTTCTTCTGGTCTCAGAATGATATAGGTCTCTGGTTCATGTGGCCGTTTCTGTCTCTAGGGCTCTTAGTTGTCGTGTGGCCTTGGTGTTCTTCATTTTCCTTTGTTCCAGGTGGGTTGAGACCAATTGATGCATCTTAGATGGCCGCTTGTTAGCATTTAAGACCCCAGACGCCACATTTCAAAGTGGGATGCAGAATGTTTTCATAATAGAATTATTTTGCCAATTGACTTAGAAGTCCCCTCAAACCATGTTCCCCAGACCCCCGACCCTGCTTCGCTGACCTTTGAAGCATTCATTTTATCCTGGAAACTTCTTTGCTTTTGGTCCAATCCAATTGAGTTGACCTTCCATGTATTGAGTGTTCTCTTTCCCTTCACCCAAAGCAGTTCTTATCTACTGATTAATCAATAAAAAACCCTCTCCCTCCCTCCCTCCCTCCCCCCCTCGTAACCACAAAAGTATGTGTTCTTCTCAGTTTTTACTATTTCTCAAGATCTTATAATAGTGATCTTATACAATATTTGTCCTTTTGCCTCTAACTAATTTCGCTCAGCATAATACCTTCCAGGTTCCTCCATGTTATGAAATGTTTCACAGATTCGTCACTGTTCTTTATCAATGCGTAGTATTCCATTGTGTGAATATACCACAATTTATTTACCCATTCATCCATTGATGGACACCTTGGTTGCTTCCAGCTTTTTGCTATTGTAAACAGAGCTGCAATAAACATGGGTGTGCATATATCTGTTTGTGTGAAGGCTCTTGTATCTCTAGGGTATATTCCCAGGAGTGGGATTTCTGGGTTGTATGGTAGTTCTTTTTCTAACTGTTAAAGATAACGCCAGATGGATTTCCAAAGTGGTTGTACCATTTTACATTCCCACCAGCAGTGTATAAGAGTTCCAGTCTCTCCGCAGCCTCTCCAGCATTTATTATTTTGTGTTTTTTGGATTAACGCCAGCCTAGTTGGTGTGAGATGGAATCTCATCGTAGTTTTAATTTGCATTTCTCTAATGGCTAATGATCGAGAACATTTTCTCATGTATCTGTTGGCTGCCTGAATATCTTCTTTTACTGTGGCTGTATAATAGGTTCTGAAATCAGGTAGAGTGAGGCCTCCCACTTTCTTCTTCTTTTTCAGTAATGTTTTGCTTATCTGGGGCTTCTTTCCCTTCCATATGAAATTGGTGATTTGTTTCTCTATCCCCTTAAAATATGACATTGGAATTTGGATCGGAAGTGCGTTATATGCATAGATGGCTTTTGGTAGAATAGACATTTTTACTATGTTAAGTCTTCCTCTCCATGAGCAAGGTATGTTTTTCCACTTAAGTATGTCCTTTTGAATTTCTTGTAGTAGAGCTTTGTAGTTTTCTTTGTATAGGTCTTTTACATCCTTGGTAAGATTTATTCCTAAGTATTTTATCTTCTTGGGGGCTACTGTGAATGGAATTGATTTGGTTATTTCCTCTTCGGTGTTCTTTTTGTTGATGTAGAGGAATCCAAGTGATTTTTGTATGTTTATTTTATAACCTAAGACTCTGCCAAACTCTTCTATTAGTTTCAGTAGTTTTCTGGGGGATTCCTTAGGGTCTTCTGTGTATAAGATCCTGTCATCTGCAAATAGTGATAACTTTCCTTCCTCCTTGCCAATTCGGATGCCCTTTATTTCTTTGTCTAGCCTAATTGCCCTGGCTAGGACTTCAAGTAGGATGTTGAATAAGAGCGGTGATAAAGGGCATCCTTGTCTGGTTCCCGTTCTCAAGGGAAATGCTTTCAGGTTCTCTCCATTTAGAGTGATATTGGCTGTTGGCTTTGCATAGATGCCCTTTATTATGTTGAGGAATTTTCCTTCAATTCCTATTTTGGTAAGAGTTTTTTATCATAAATGGGTGTTGGACTTTGTCAAATGCCTTTTCTGCATCGATTGATAAGATCATGTGGTTTTTATCTTTTGTTTTATTTATGTGATGGATTACATTAATGGTTTTTCTGATATTAAGCCAGCCTTACATACCTGGTATAAATCCCACTTGATCAGGGTGAATTATTTTTTTGATGTGTTGTTGGATTCTATTGGCTAGAATTTTGTTGAAAATTTTTGCATCTATGTTCATGAGGGATATAGGTCTATAATTTTCTTTTTTTGTAATGTCTTTACCTGGTTTTGGTATCAGGGAGATGGTGGCTTCATAGAATGAGTTGGGTAGTATTCCGTCATTTTCTATGCTTTGAAATACCTTCAGCAGTAGTGGTGTTAACTCTTCTCTGAATGTTTGGTAGAACTCTGCAGTGAAGCCATCCGGGCCAGGCCTTTTTTTTTTTGTTGGAAGTTTTTTGATTACCGTTTCAATTTCTTTTTTTGTTATGGATCTATTTAGTTGTTCTACTTCTGAATGTGTTAGTTTAGGTAGGTAGTGTTTTTCCAGGAATTCATCCATTTCTTCTAGATTTTCAAATTTGTTAGAGTACAATTTTTCATAGTAATCTGAAATGATTCTTTTAATTTCATCTGGTTCTGTTGTGATGTGGTCCTTCTCGTTTCTTATTCGGGTTATTTGTTTCCTTTCCTGTATTTCTTTAGTCAGTCTAGCCAATGGTTTATCAATTTTGTTAATTTTTTCAAAGAACCAGCTTTTGGCTTTGTTAATTCTTTCAATTGTTTTTCTGTTCTCTAATTCATTTAGTTCAGCTCTAATTTTTATTATTTGTTTTCTTCTGGTGCCTGATGGATTCTTTTGTTGCTCACTTTCTATTTGTTCAAGTTGTAGGGACAGTTCTCTGATTTTGGCTCTTTCTTCTTTTTGTATGTGTGCATTTATCGATATAAATTGGCCTCTGAGCACTGCTTTTGCTGTGTCCCAGAGGTTTTGATAGGAAGTATTTTCATTCTCGTTGCATTCTATGAATTTCCTTATTCCCTCCTTGATGTCTTCTATAACCCAGTCTTTTTTCAGGAGGGTATTGTTCATTTTCCAAGTATTTGATTTCTTTTCCCTAGTTTTTCTATTATTGATTTCTAGTTTCATTGCCTTGTGGTCTGAGAAGATGCTTTGTAATATTTCGATGCTTTGGACTCTGCAAAGGTTTGTTTTATGACCTAATATGTGGTCTATTCTAGAGAATGTTCCATGTGCACTAGAAAAAAAAGTATATTTTGCAGCAGTTGGGTGGAGAGTTCTGTATAAGTCAATGAGGTCAAGTTGGTTGCCTGTTGTAAGTAGGTCTTCCGTGTCTCTGTTGAGCTTCTTACTGGATGTCCTGTCCTTCTCCGAAAGTGGTGTGTTGAAGTCTCCTACTATAAATGTGAAGGTGTCTGTCTCACTTTTCAATTCTGTTAAAATTTGATTTATGTATCTTGCAGCCCTGTCATTGGGTGCATAAGTATTTAATATGGTTATGTCTTCCTGATAAATTGTCCCTTTTATCATTATATAGTGTCCTTCTTTATCCTTTGTGGTGGATTTAAGTCTAAAGTCTATTTTGTCAGAAATTAATATTGCTACTCCTCTTCTTTTTTGCTTATTGTTTGCTTGATATATTTTTTTCCATCCTTTGAGTTTTAGTTTGTTTGTGTCTCTAAGTCTAAGGTGTGTCTCTTGTAGGCAGCATATAGATGGATCGTGTTTCTTTACCCAGTCTGTGACTCTCTGTCTCTTTATTGGTGCATTTAGTCCATTTACATTCAGCGTAATTATAGATAAATAAGTTTTTAGTGCTGTCATTTTGATGCCTTTTTATGTGTGTTGTTGGCAATATCATTTTTCCACATACTTTTTTGTACTGAGACGTTCTTCTTGGTAAATTGTGAGAGCCTCATTTTCATAGTGTTTGACTTTATGTTAGTTGAGTCGTTACGTTTTTCTTGGCTTTTATCTTGAGTTATGGAGTTGTTATATCTTTTTGTGGTTACCTTATTATTTACCCCTATTTTTCTAAGTAAAAACCTACCTTGTATCGTTCTATATCGCCTTGTATCACTCTCCATCTGGCAGTTCAATGCCTCCTGTATTTAGTCCCTCTTTTTGATTATTGTGATCTTTTACCTATTGACTTCCATGATTCCCTGTTATGTGTATTTTTTTTTTTAATTAATCTTAATTTGTTTGTTTTTGTGAGTTCCCTATTTGTGTTGGTATCAGGATGTTCTGTTTTGTGACCTTGTATTGTGCTGGTATCTGATATTATTGGTTTTCTGACCAAACAATATCCTTTAGTATTTCTTGTAGCTTTGGTTTGGTTTTTGCAAATTCTCTAAACTTGTGTTTATCTGTAAATATCTTAATTTCGCCTTCATATTTCAGAGAGAGTTTTGCTGGCTATATGATCCTTGGCTGGCAGTTTTTCTCCTTCAGTGCTCTGTATATGTCGTCCCATTCCCTTCTTGCCTGCATGGTTTCTGCTGAGTAGTCTGAACTTATTCTTATTGATTCTCTCTTGAAGGAAACCTTTCTTTTCTCCCTGGCTGCTTTTAAAATTTTCTCTTTCTCTTTGGTTTTGGCAAGTTTGATGATAATATGTCTTGGTGTTTTTCTTTTTGGATCAATCTTAAATGAGGTTCGATGAGCATCTTGGATAGATATCCTTTCATCTCTCATGATGTCAGGGAAGTTTTGTGTCAGGAGTTCTTCAACTATTTTCTCTGTGTTTTCTGTCCCCCCTCCCTGTTCTGGGACTCCAATCACTCGCAAGTTATCTTTCTTGATAGAGTCCCGCATGATTCTTAGGGTTTCTTAATTTTTTTTTAATTCTTTTATCTGATTTTTTTTTCAGCTATGTTGTTGTTGATTCCCTCATCCTCCAGATGTCCCAGTCTGCATTCTAATTGCTCGAGTCTGCTCCTCTGACTTCCTGTTGCGTTGTCTAATTCTGTAATTTTATTGTTAATCTTTTGGATTTCTACATGCTGTCTCTCTATGGATTCTTGCAACTTATTAATTTTTCCACTATGTTCTTGAATAATCTTTTTGAGTTCTTCAACAGTTTTATCAGTGTGTTCCTTGGCTTTTTCTGCAGTTAGCCTTATTTCATTTGTGATGTCTTGAAGCATTCTGTAAATTAGTTTTTTATATTCTGTATCTGATAATTCCAGGATTGTATCTTCATTTGGGAAAGATTTTGATTCTTTTGTTTGGGTGGTTGGAGAAGCTGTCATGGTCTGCTTCTTTATGTGGTTTGATATGGACTGCTGTCTCTGAGCCATCACTGGGAAACTAGTGTTTCCAGAAAATCCGCTAAAAAAAAATGCAGTCAGATCCCTATCAGAGTTCTCCCTCTGGCTCAGGCTATTCGAATGTTAATGAAGCTGCCTGGGGAGGGTGGGGGAGGGATCAGAGATAGGAGAGTAAAAAATAGCACCTCAGAATATAGCCAGAGTTGCTTGTCTTGCTTGGAACGACTATTATATCTGAGATTTCCGTGGGGCGCGTCGCCTATGTGTGCTGGCTGTGTGGAGATTGCCCCCGGGGGGTCTGGCCCGCTGGAGTCATGGTCAGATCCTCCGCTGCCAGCCCCACGTCCAGCATCAAGGTTCCCTTACTGGGACGGTGCACTCCCGACTCCAAAATCAGTCGCTGCCTCCTGGGGACTCCCCATCCCTCCAGCCACTTCACCGCGCCACCACCGCGAACAGCTGGGCTCCCCCCCGGGGCTAGTTCAGGGGAATGGAACTGCTCCCCGTGCTTATGCCGTGCCCGCGCCCCGCCAAAATCCCGGCGGGATGGTTCCCCAGCTGGGACTCTGCTCTCCCCGCTCCAAGACCAGTCACTGCCTCCAGGGGACTTCTCCCATCGGCTGCGTCGCCAAGCCACCCGCGTTAACCGGCTGGGCCCCCTCCCGGGGTTAGTTCAGGGGGCTGGAGCAGCTCCGCGCGCTTATGCCGTACCCACCACCCACCAAAATCCCGGCGGGACGGCTCTGCAGCTGGGACGCTGCTCTCTTCGCTCCAAGACCAGTCACTGCCTCCCGGGGACTTTTCGCACCGGCTGCGCGAACCAGCTGGGCCCCCTCCCAGAATGAGTTCGGGGGCCAGGGCTGGGCCCATTGTTTGTGCCGTCTGCCCCCCTGGGCTCTGCCCCAAATAGGGCACCGAAGGTCACCTGACTGGTACACTGGCTCCAGGCTCTGAAAAGAATCGCTGCCTCCCCGTATTTGTTCGTTCTCCGTCTCTAAATCTGTGTTTGTTGTTCAGGGTTCATAGATTGTTATGTATGTGATCGATTCACTTATTTTTCCGAGTCTTTGTTGCAAGAGGGATCCGCGGTAATGTCCACCTAGTCCACCATCTTGGCCCCGCTTCTCCATTTCATTTTTGATGATTTCCAATTTCCTAGATTTATACTTTGTACATTCCAGGTTCTGATTATTAATGGATGTTTGTAGCTGTTTCTTCTCATTTTGAGTGAAGCCATTTTTAATATTATTATTATTAGTAATAAATTGGTAAACCTAGTTCTGGTTTTTTAAAAATAAATAAATAAAAGTGCTGATCTATTTGTCCAGTTGTTCATCCCTGGGAAAAATCAAAAGGGACATTTCTAGAAAAAAAAAGTCAGACTTCCCATTTCTCTGGAGCTAAGCCCTGTATTGTTAATGTGTTTGTCTTGGTCATTCATAACCTAGACCCTTCCCTACCTCTCTTGTAACTGTCCATCTCATTTCTGGCATTCTGCTACACTTTTAGCAGCTGCAGTCAAATTGACAATGATGCATGGTGACCACATATGTGTCAGAGTAGACCTGTGTTCATATGGTTTTCAGTGGATAATATTTCAGAAGTACATCACTTTATTTTTCTTCTGAGTTGGCTCTGGGCCCTTTCAGCCAGCAGTCAAGTATATTAGCCCTTTGCACTAGTCAGGGACTCCTCAACTATAACAAACTTAAATATGTTGGAATGGATCCTGTTTCTTCCACCCCAAAACCAGTCTTATCACATGCTGTTTACTTTCCCTGACACATTTTTCCCACTTTGTGTTCTGTTTTGTTTTGCTGCTTCCTACCCATTCCTTAGTTTCCAATTTAACATACGCATCCTCAAAAAAGCTCTCTGAACCTCAGACAACATTAGGGATTTTATATTTTAATGTACAAGTTTACCTTACAATATGCAGAAGCACTGGTATTGTTTTTAAAAAGAAAAAGGGTTTGCCATACCTCTCCTTAAAACCCTACAAAAACTTCCCTGTTTTTTTTTTTCTTTTTCTTTTTTCTAGAATAAAATCAAAAGGACTTACCATTGTCTCCAAAGTTTCATAATCTGTTCTGTATGTACATTTCAGATATCATCTGTATACCACTTCTCCTTTGCATCCTTCAGGAACTACATGTTATTTACATTTGTACCCCAGGACCTTGTTTGTTGACATGAACTGTGAAGATGCTCTTTGGGAGACGACACTGAATTTCAGCCACCTTGACATTTTTTCTGTTGGAAGACTATGACAGACCCATTCCAATAAGTCTATGTCACTTTACTCTCTGCCAGAATTGTTCTTACTCTAGACCTGAGCTGTGCAATATGGTAGTTACTAAACCACATGTACATATTTAACTTTTAAATTAAATTAATTAAAATTAAATACAAAATTTACAACCATAGTTACACTAACCAACTTTAAAGTACTTAGTTGCCACATGCGGCTAGTGGCTGAATATATAAACATTGTGGAAAACGCTTCTATCATTCTTAGTTCCACTGGACATCACTGCTCTAGAGCAGGGGTCAGAAAACGTTTCCTGTAAAGGGGAGATGGCAAATATTTTAGGGTTCTCAGAGTTCCTGAAAGGTGCAAATAGTTAATACATTTGGCTGCTAACCAAAAGGTCGCAGGTTCGAGTTTGCCCAGAGGCCCCTCAGAAGAAAGGCAGGTGATCTCCCCTTCAAAAAATCAGCCACTGAAAACCCTGTGGAACACAATTCTACTCTGACTGAGGTGAGGTCACCGTTACTCAGAGTTTACCCAATGGTAAATGTTACTGGTAGACCACACGGTCTCTGCCACAATTACGCAACTCTGTGTTTGTAGCATGAAAACAGGAACAGACATGTAAACAAATGGGCATGGCTCTGTTTAAATCAAAATTTACTTACAGAAAATTTTGATAGGCTAGATTTGATCCACAGGCTGTAGTATACCATTCCCTGTTCTAAACATTTCTCTGGCCAGTTCAAAAATTTTATTTCATTTCAGTAAAAAATTTACCTTCTTAGAACAATTAAATAGTCCCATAACAAAAGAAAAGATTGAAAAGGTAATCAAAAAACTCCCCCCTCCAAAAAAAAAAGCCCTGGCCCAGATGGCTTCACTGCAGAGCTCTACCAAACTTTCAGAGAAGAATTAACACTACTACAACTAAAGGTGTTTGAGAGCACAGAAAAGGATGGAATGCTCCCAAACTCACTTTATGAAGCCAGGATATCTCTGATACCAAAACCAGGTAAAGACACTACAAAAAAAGAAAATTACAGACCTTTATACCTTTATGATCTCTGTGAGTTGGAATCGACTTGATGGCAACGGGTTTTTGGTTTTTTTTGATCCTTTATGAACTTAGATGAAAAAATCTTCAACAAAATTCTAGCCAATAGAATTCAACAACATACCAAAAAAAAAAAAAAAATTACCATGACCAAGTGGGATTCATACCAGGTATGCAGGGATGGTTTAACATTACAAAAACAACCAATGTAATCCATCATATAAGTAAAACAAAAGACGAGGACCACCTGATTTTATCAATCAGTGCAGAAAAGGCATTTGACAAAGTTCAACAGCAATTCATGATAAAAACTCTCAGCAAAATAGAAGTAGAAGGAAAATTCCTCAGCATAATAAAGGGGATTTATACAAAGCCAATAGCCAACATCACCCTAAATGTAGAAAGTTTGAAAGGATTCCCCTTGAGATCAGGACCCATACAAGTATGCCCTTTATCACCACTCTTATTCAACACTGTGCTGGAGGTCCTAGCAAGGTCAATTAGGCTAGATAAAGAAATAAAGGGCACCGAGATTGGTAAGGAAGAAGTAAAAGTATCTCTATTTGCAGATGACATGATTTTATACACAAAAAAACCCTAAAGAACCCTTAAGGAAACTACTGAAACTAATAGAAAAGTTCAGCAGAGTATCAGGACACAAGATAAACATACAAAAATCAGTTAGATTCCTCTACGCCAACAAAAAGAACAATGAAGAGGAAACCTTCAAATCAGTACCATTTACAGTAGCCCCCCCAAAAGTAAAATACTTAGGAATAAATCTTAACAGAGCGTAAAAGACCTATACAAAGAAAACTACAAGACAGTACTGTAAGAAACCAAAAGACACCTACATAAGTGGAAAAACATACCTTGCTCATGGATAGGAAAGCTTAACATTGTGAAAATGCCTATTCTACCAAAAGCCATCTATAGATACAATGCAATTCCCATCCAAATTCCAATGACATTTTTTAATGAGATGGAGAAACAAATCACCAACTTCATATGGAACGGAAAGAGGCCCGGATAAGTAAAGCATTATTGAAAAAGAACAAAGTGGGAGGCCTTGCTCTACCTGATTTTAGAACCTATACTGCCACAGTAGTCAAAACAGCTGGGTACTGGTAAAACAACAGATACATAGATCAACGGAACAGAATTGAGAATCCAGACATAAATCCATCCACATATGAGCAGCTGATATTTGACAAAGGCCCAAAGTCAGTTAAATGGGGAATAGACAGTCTTTTTAACAAATGGTGCTCGCATAACTGGATATCCATCTGCAAAAAAAAATGAAACAAGACCCATACCTCACACCATGCACAAAAACTGTCTCAAAATGGATCAAAGACCTAAATATAAAATTTAAAACGATAAAGATCATGGAAGAAAAAATAGGGACGTTAGGAGCCCTAATACATAGCATAAACAGTACACACAAGATTACTAACAATGCAGAAGAGAAACTAGATAACTGGGAGCTCTTAAAAATCAAACACCTATGGTCATCCAAAATCTTCACCAAAAGAGTAAAAAGATTACTGACAGACTGGGAAAAAGTTTTTAGCTATGACATTTCCGATCAGCATTGTCTGATCTCTAAAATCTACATGATACTGCAAAAACTCAACTCCAAAAAGACAAAAATGCAATTAAAAAATGGGCAAAAGATATGAACTGACACTTCACTGAAGAAGACCTTCAGGTGGCTAACATACATGAGAAAATGCTCACGATCATTAGCCATTAGAGAAATGCAAATCAAAACTACAGTGAGATTCCATCTCATTCCAACAAGGCTGGCATTAATCCAAAAAACACAAAATAATAAATGTTGGAGAGGTTGTGGAGAGACTGGAGCACTTATACACTGCTGGTTGGAATGTAAAATGGTACAACTGCTTTGGAAATCGATTTGGGGCTTCCTTAAAAAGCTAGAAATAGACCTATCATACAATCCAGCAATCCCACTCCTTGGAATATATCCTAGAGAAATAAGAGCCTTTACACGAACAGATATATGCACATCCATGTTCATTGCAGCACTGTTTACAATAGCAAAAAATGGAAGCAACCAAGGTACTTACCAACAGATGAATGGATAATTTATAGTATATTCACACAATGGAATACTATGCATCGATAAGGAACTGTGATGAATCTGTGAATCATTTCATAATATGGAGGAATCTGGAAGGCATTATGCTGAGTGAAATTAGTCAGTTGCAAAAGGACAAATATTGTATAAGACCACTATTGTAAGAACTGGAGAAATAGTTTAGACAGAGGAGAAAATATGCTTTAATGGTTAAGAGATGCGGGAGTGAGGAAGGGAGGGAAAGGGGTACTCACTAATTAGATAGTAGATAAGAACTACTTTAGGTGAAGGGAAAGACATCGCACAACACAGGTGAGTCAGCACAACTGGACTAAACCAAAAGCAAAGAAGTTTCCTGAATAAACTGAATGTTTTGAAGGCCAGCATAACAGGGGTGGCAGTTTGGGGACCATGGTTTCAGGGGACATTTAATTCAATTGGCATAATAAAATCTATTAAGAAAACATTCTGCATCCCACTTTGGAGAGTGGCATCTGAGGTCTTAAATGCTAGCAAGTGGCCATCGAAGATGCATCAAGTAGTCTCAACCCACCTGGACCAAAGGAAAATGAAGACCACCAAAGACATAGGGTAATTATAAGCCCAAGAGACAGAAAGGGCCACATAAACCAAAGACTACATCAGCCTAAGACCAGGAGAACTGGATGGTGCCCGGCCACAACCGATGACTGCCCTGACAGGGACATCAACAGAGAAACCCTGAGGGAGCAGGACAGCAGTGGGTTGCAGACCCCACATTCTCGTAAAAAGACCAGACTTAATGGTCTGACTGAGATTGGAATGACCCTGGAGGTCAGGGCCCCCAGACCTTCTGTTAGCCAAAGACAGGAATCATTCCTAAAGGTAGCACTTCAGGTAGGGATTGGGCTAGACTATGGGATAGACAATGATACTGATGAAGAATGAGCTTCTTGGATCAAGTAGACACATGAGACTGTGTTGGCATCTTCTGTCTGAAGGGAAGATGACAGGGTAGAGAGCGTCGGGAGCTGGCCAAATGGACAGGAAAAGAAATAGAGGAGGGAAGGAGTGTGCTGTCTCGTTAGGGGGAGAGCAATTAGGAATATAGAGCAAGGTGTTTAGAAATTGTTGTATGCAAGTCCAACTTGATTTCTAAACTTTCACTTAAAGCACAATAAAAAAAACAAATTGCCTCCTTATGAAGACTTTTCAGAGCCCGTGATTTAAATTAACCTTCCACTTCCCCCAGTTACTCTTCACACATCACTTTATGTTCTTCATGACTTAATTATCTTAAGACTCATTTATTGCATGTTTTCTCCTTCACTAGGTAATAGCTCCAGCAGAGGGAGAGCATCTTTTTCATCATTCTGTCCCTAGGATGGAGACTACAACCTAGAATTTTGTAAACACTCAATAAATTTTTGATGAATGTTACTTATAAAATTATGTTAAATTTGTCATTGTTATATTTGGATTGTTGCTGCATAGAACTACACGTGTAACAGAGGTAGAGATCAAGAATTTTTATTTATTACTGAAGATCAGATCTTAATATACAGCTTTGTAAATATACTTTATTTCCTCAGTTGTAAGATGCTATCAAATATACGATTTACCATCAATTACACATAATAAAAATGAAATACTACTGTATTAAATGTACACTTACTTAGAGTTTTAAAGTTTCAGAAATGTTAAATGTGAAAAAAGTTTCTTATATTTTAATATAAAAATAAAATGTGTATCTGCTACATTTTAGGTAAAACTGATGACATTTGACTGTTTTCTTCCCATAGGTATCCCAGATGGAAAAGGACGTTTTCTTCTTCAATAGCTTTATACGGTGTAGGTAAATTGTTAAATTTCAAATATTTGACGTGAATGAATATGCATGGAAGCTTCTGGTTCCCCTTAAGTTTCCCTGCTCTTTGCATCCCTAAGCATTATAGAAAGTATCAGAGGAGATTTGGCCCAGTCTTTGCAGAAAGTGCATTTGTTTGACATATTCTTCCTCTCCCAGCCTTCACTGCAAATTATAATGACATTTAAGAAACAAATTTTTCTTTTATTTAGATTGCTAAAGATAGAGCAAAATAAAGGAAGAAAAAGACACCAATCTCCTCCACTTCTTCCTACTCTGACCAGAGCTAGTCAAGGAGATGTCATAAAACAACATCAGTTAGATTAGATCTCAGGTTATTCTCAAGTCTTCATGAAGAGGTTGGAGGTCCCCGGTCAGATACACATCAGAGAATACCTTAACTGTAACTAGTTTCCATCAGTGTCCTAAGTATTGTTATTATTGTTATATTATTATTTACTTTCTTCAGAGGTTAACGCTTTAGTTCCATAAGAGAAATAGAAGAGAAGGATGCAAACAGGTGTTGTGCTTCTCCTGCAGAAGTTACTTTTCATCTCCCCTAACTCTGCATCATAAGGGGAATATTGTAACCCTTATATTGATATGGGGCTTCATATGGAGTAGGAAACTTGGACAGGAAATATTGATTCTAGTTTGGGGTCTGCCACTCTCTTATCCGATACGTTTTCTAAAAGCCGTTTACCTTATCTGAGAAATGAGCGTGTTTTAATTACGTTCACGCTGCTTCTCCATCGAGCTCTGAAACTATAACAAGTCGTAACTAAATTCTCGAACAAACAGTTTCCTATTCACTAAGTGTCTGTCTCCTACAGGCACGGCATGTGTGGATGAGTATGCATAGGTGCATTATCGATAACATTTGAATGTTAATATTTGGAGCACTTAAAAATATCTAGTTGTACAATTTGTGAACTAGGTGTCTTCTTTTACTTACTTTTGTGCTGTTCCTACCGTTCTTTACAAACCACAGTGCAATTGCTGAATGATCTTTCAAAAAGTAATAAACGTTCATTTATTTGGGGGCATCAATAAGTTTATTAAATACAAAATATATTTCTTAAAATAAGTGTTAATTCACCTTAGCAATAGAGTTTATTGAGTTATTTAATTTATATAATTTGTTATTTGTTCTTTTATATTGTATGCCTGTGTGTAGACCATCACATGAAAGCATGGCTTTCACTCACCAAGAAGAGAGGTTGCTGGAACTTCATGCTATTTTATTCAATTATTAAAATTAATTTTTTAAGGAAGCATTTACATTAAGCCAGAGAGTTTTTAGACATTGTTTTTCCCACTAGATAATTTAATATTGGAAAAAAGAATTATTAAGAATATAATATTGGATTTCAAAAAGAGAAAAAAGTTAAAGTGAAAAATACGACACATGACATTCCTATTTATTTGCTATAGTTTGAGTGCATACATCAAAATCAGTTTTGTCTTTGTTTGCTGGATTGCTCAGATATAACATTAAGGTTTGTTCTACTTTGTAAATCACTAAGGAAGTTTTTTAGTAAATAAATATTCTGAAAAGGAGAATAGTTGGTGGTAAAGGCATTCCACTGATAATGTATTTTTACATCTCTCTAGGACATGTTTGGCAGTAATTCAAAAGCCGAAGATATTTATAAAATTAAAGTACCACTGATACCAGCAGTTCAGAGAATTGACAATGTAATACATTTGTTAGAAGTAAGGCATCATTTGACAATCACAGAAAATCCTGTAGATAGTCCCCAATTTCCATCTCCAGTGAAGCAGGAGACATAATCCAGACTTGAAATAAAGAAAACTGCTGCTGTCATACAGGTCTTGTAATACAGGAAAATTCACTTTCCCTAAGATTAAGCATCCAGTGGTGTGACCAAGTGATTACATTTCAGCAAGAATGTAGGGTTCCTTTTGCAAGACAACAGAAGGTTGCTGACTAGAGATACTTAAATTACTGGTAAAGGTTTCAAAATTCAGTAGTGATTAGAGTCTGCTACATCAAACAAATGCAAAAGTAATTATTTTTCTTTCTTAGAGCAAGACATTTCATTTATTGACTGGGAATTCGAATTCCTTATGAAGTAATAAATTACCTGGAGTATTTGCAGTAACATGGTAATTTAAGAGTCTCTTTTTTCCAGTCATTCCTTTATGAAATATGGTTAAATTATGAAATATGGTTAAAAGCTTATTTCTTGTCAGCATCATTGGGTCCTTTGAATTATTGCTTTCTTTTTCTCTTTAGTATTGAATTGCTTTGTGCTTAAGATGTTAGAACGGATATAGCAGCATTATGAAATAATTGCATAAAATGTTAATCTTTTGATTTTTCATATTAGCCATCTTACCACAAATTCTGGATTCATGGATAAGTGTTTTTACCCCTTTTGTTTGGTTTCAAGTACAGATAATACAAAGAGGAAGAGAAAAGCACGCTTACTGCCTTAGAACAAAGTTCTGTCTTAGGCATTTACACGTCTTCTTATACAAACTGATCATGGCACTAGTACACCTTCAAGAAACCATTTCTTGTGATGTAACAGAAAGTATGGAGCAATGGTTCCAGATAACTGTAGTGGACTGTTCTGAGCAATTTTACAAAATACGAATCCTTTAAGAAGGCTTTATACAAATGTCTAAATAGATTGCTGGATAACACCTAAGTTAAGCAATATGAATTGGTAAATTAATTCAGTGGATTTTTATTACATTTGCCATGGCAATGCTAATGATTTACTCTAATTAAATCTGCCTTCATTAGGCATGGAAACCCTGGTGGTGTAGTGGTTAAGTGCTACAGCTGCTAACCAAAGGGTCAGTAGTTCGAATCTGCCAGGCACTCCTTGGAAATTCTATAGGGCAGTTCTGCTCTGTCCTGTAGGGTCACTATGAGTTGAAATCGACTCATCGGCAACGGGTTTGTTTGTTTGTTTATTAGGCATGGAGCCCTGGTGGTACAGTGGTTAAGAGCTGGGTTCTTCGAATCCACCAGCTGTTCCTTGGAAACTCTATGGGAAGTTCTACTCTGTCCTACAGGTTCGCCGTGAGTTGGAATCAACTCCACAGCAATGGTTTTTTTTTTTTTTTTTTTTGGTTTTTCATTAGGCATACCTGTGACTATTAGTAATGCCCTAAATTTTCACAAATACGTGTCTAGTTTATGAATTCTTTCATACTAGAATATAGGGCATATAAAGTACTCACATGTTAAAATCGATCTATACATCTTTCATTTATTTTCTATGTATCACTCTATCTGGTGTGTATCTGGTGACACAAAAGATTAACGTGCTTGGCTGATAACCTAAAGGTTGGAGGTTTGAGTCCAGCCAAAGGCATCTTGGTGGAAAGACCTGGTAATTTACTTCTAAAAAATCAGCCACTGAAAACCCTATGTGGGGTAGTTTTACTGTGGCATACACAGGATTGCCACAAGTAAGAGTCCACTCGATGGCAACTGGTATCTGTTTATCTGTGTATTTTTAATTGTACAGTATGCACATATGCATGTATTTAAATCTATGAAAGATTACTTTTCACTATAAACAAGATACACTTATTTAAACTAGGATAGCATCTAACAACAACATTCAGAAAAAAAGATATAACAAACAAACATTAATGAGGGCCATTCCCTCCATGCTCCTTCTTTAGCACTTTATCTGATAGAAGAGAGTAAAAAAGGAATGACCACCAATTCAGTTAGTTTAGCCACTGGAAAATTAGATTTGCACCTCTTCTTTATAATCTCCGTAGGATTTGTTACAAACTTGGTTTAGAAGCCCAAATGCTTAAGTAAATTTGAGCTAGAGTTGTGATGTCTTCATTTGTTGAATTAATTTAGCAATCAGATGATAACCTAAGAGAAATGGGGCCCAGAAGAAACAAGTTTTCTTCAATGGTTAGGAATGGAAATTTTGAAACAAGAAGACAGTCCTGAATTTGGAAGAACACCATACTAATGTTACCTAAGAAGTCAGCAATAAGGTGAATTTTGGAATTAGGATGAAAACACTGTGGAAGAAGTAGAATTCATGATTAGTACATTTTGTCTTGAACCATGCCTAACACCTAATTTGATAGAAAGTGTTTGTTGTTTTTCTTCCCAGTGGTATTCAATAGATTCTACCCCTTGCCTGACCCACACTAATCTAAATTCTTCTTGATCCAATTACAGGGTTGCATAACAAGCACAAAAATTACACTCAGTCTTACTCATAGAAAACTTGAAAATGTATGTATAATGACAACATTATTCTGGACTGAGTTATGTCCTTCTTGCTGTATGGTGCATGCTGGGCATTAGTTTTAGTCTTGAGATGACTCAGAACTCATTTCCTTGGGAAAATCCTGATCCTACCTTCAGGATTCCTGATGACAAAACTTTATACAATGAAGAAGCCTAGCCAGCCCTCAATCATAAAGAGAATACAAGCTACACCCTTTAAGTGATTTGTAAATTTAAACTTTAAACAGTTAGATTTGGGATGCCAATATAAAAAATGCATGAAAAATGAATTTTTCTGACTGAAGTTTTAGGCCAACCTCATGGTCTTGTCTAGTCAGTTTGTTCCATCCAAAATCCCAGTTATCTCAGTGACTATTGAGATATGTAGGTAATAATTTTGGGAAAAAATATTTCTATTGATTCTTCTCTCTAATCTATCATATTTTTATTAAAAAAAAAAAAAAGGAAATATTCTCTGTAATTGTGCCTGTTAAAATCAGATTAAAGTCTGGTGCTGAAAAGAGATTGTTCTCAATTGTAATTTTTTCATGTAAATGTTTCAACCCAAATATTTTCTTAGATATCATCTTTTTTTATCTTCAGAGTCTTTCTTCAATAAATATTTTACAGAACACATATTAATTAGTTGTTTCTATATTAATTCTATTGAATGTTTTCCCCCCAAAAAACTGCCATAAAGTTAGCATTTTACTGGATCCACAATCAAAGTCCATGGAAGCAGCAGTCAATAAATCAACATACTACATTGGGTAAATCTGCTGCAAAAGACCTCTTAAAAGTGTTAAAAAGCAGAGATGACATGTTTAGGACTTAGATGCATCTGACCCAAGCCATGTATTTTCAATTGCCTCATATCCATGCAAAAACTGGATAATGAAGACCAAAGAATAAATGATTAATTTAAATAATGGCATTGAATATTTGCCAAACCATGGACTGCTGGAAGAACGATCAAATCTGTTCTGGAAAAAGTACAGCCAGAATGCTCCTTAGAAGCGAGGCTGGTGAGACTTTGTCTCATGTACTTTGGAATTGTTATCAGCATGAACCAGTCCCTGGAGAAGGACATCATGCTTGGTAAAAGTAGCAGGTCAGTGGAGAAGAAGAAGACCCTGAACAAGGTGGATCAACAGTGGCTAACACAATAGGCTCAACTACAGAAACAATTGTGAGGATGGCACAAGGCCAGGCAGAGTTTTGTTCTAAGAGTTGGAAACAGCTTGATGGCACCCAAATGTACATGTTTTGTTTTTTTTCTTTCTTTTTTTTTTTTTTTCAGTGCCTTTTATTTTGACGTTCAGCTAAGACTTCAAATCCTGGGCAAATAGTTTTATTAATATATATTTATTTAAAGGAGCCCTGGGGGCACAATGATTTAAATGCTCGGGTCCTAATTAAAAGTTTGGCTATTCGAACCCACTAGCATCTCAGAGGAAGAAAAATGTGGCAATTTATTTCCCTAAAGATTCAGCCTTGGAAGCCCTATGGGGCAGTTCTACTGTGTCCTATAGAGTCACAATTAGTTGGAATCGACTCTATGGAAATAGATTTTATTTATTTATTTTTTTCATACTCATTGATAAGCAATAATAGTGAAAATACTAACCAATAATGTATGAAAGCACTTGACATATATTATTTAAGGACTTGGTTCATTTCTTTTATAAACGGGGTTATAATGATGTGATGCTTAGGGAAAATATCTAAATATCTTTTGAAATAGTGGGTTTGCTACTCCTGGCCCCTTTACAGACCTACTGGCAATACTTTCAGTGTTGATAAGTTCCTTACTGTTAATTGATCACCTCCTTACTATTTTTTTAATTCTTTGATGAGATTTCTAAACCATGTAACCAGGAGATACTTCATCACATTGATTGCAGTTCTGATTTTGTCATTTCCCCCCATTTTTGACTTGATGATAACTGAAAAACATTAAAAAAAAAAAAAAAAAAGCAGATATCATTTGATTGTTCTGATTTTCCATAAAAAATGCACATAGGATTTTGGTAAATAGCCTGTCTTTGATGTTGAGAATGGTTATGAAGATTTCCTAAAATTCAGCAGGTGAAATGGACTTCTTTCTTTTACTCTTATTGACGGTGATAAGAATAATTCTGTATGAAACTTAAACATAATGACATTAAGATTTTATTTTGTTTTCTAATTTATTGACCAACAACAACAAAAATGCTTTAGGAAGTATATAGTTAGATTTCCTTGCAGAGAGAATGTCCTACAAATTATTTTGATTTAATAAAAAACAATCTAAAACCAAACAAATACATAAAAGTTGATGCAGCCACCACTATGATACTGTAAATACATGACAGGTAAATTGCTTCTGAAATAATCACCTACTTTTAGTTCATGTCAATAGTTGAATGTAATATCCCGGATTAAAAGAAGAAGACTGCCAACTTTGGCCGCAATGAGAAATTTTAATAATAGAAAATAGTTGTTTCACATGAAACCAAAACCTGAGGCATCTACCCAACCCAATATCTGAGAAACTCTCTTACATGTCTCAAAAAAAGCAAATCCAGTAATTTTCTTATTTGAATATTAAAACACCCTGCATATATTTACTTGTCTCTTCTACAATAAATTATCTCTACATTTCAGTGAACTATCCACTTTTACCTTTCCAGTTCTCATCAAATTTGTCTCATTTAGTTTTAACATAAAACCTTTAAAACAAATTTGAATTTACACCCTCAGGTTAGAATGTGGAAAAACCTACTTTGTTTTTATAATTTACAATTACTGCTGAATAACAAATAATAAATACGTGTGAAAGAATAAATGTGAAAGGAAAAATGTGATTTAGTTTTCTTCTCAAGGAATATTAAATCAAACAATTGAAATACAGCAACTTGGACTGTAAAACAAAATATACATTTAGGAAATGCCCAATATACCTGGAATAAATTTTAATTTGAAAATAGTAGATAAAAATTTCCACAAAATATATAAATTGTTTTAGCCTAATTGCTACTTTAAAGTAAACATGCTAATCTTATTTTATATTCCAAGTTCTTTGTTACAGTCATCAAATATAATTACTCTGTGAGGAAAAATAATAGCTTTCTTTAAAATGGTACACTAGAACGTTTTTTCACATATGAAAAATATGTACATTTAATAAATAACTAAGGCATGTTGCCATCCAAGAATGAACATTGTTAGGAAACATACACTCTTTTGATAAGTTATTAATAAAGTAGAATTACCTGTTTTAATTATATGCATTCTACTGTTTTAGATATAAAAAAATATTTCAGGATATTTGCTTTATTTTGTTATTCTTATGTATATAATCAATCTAGATAGTTGACAGGATGATTTCAAACCAGCCAATTGATCTTACGCTCTGTGAACATAGTCTGAATTAACAGAGAGGACTTTGGGGCAAATTTTTCTATTTGGGGGGGCTTCCCTAAGTTCGATGTTAACTAATATCATAGTTTGTTGCCATAAATACAATTATGGTTCTAAATATTTCTTTTAGTTTTGCCAGACTCTAAACACAGAAAGAAAAGGTGCATAGGATCAAATATTGGAAAAAAAAAAAAGATTTTTTTTAACATGAAAAAACAAAAACACGTTTCTCAGTTTTTTCCTATGACAATATGAATTATTCATTAATCTTGCCATGCTCCAGAGTTAAATGTTAAGACAATTAACTGTCTCCTATCAGTATTTAAGTGATAGGACATAAAATGCAAAATGATATCTAATGTCAGAAGTGTTTTCAGAAGATGAATAGTATTTGAAATATAAACCTTGAGTTAATGTCAAGAGAAATATCAATATATTTGAAGATAAAAAACAAATACACAGTTCAAACATAATTCTATGAGCCAAAATTAAATGTTTCCTGTATTACACTGTTGCTTGTGTGTGTGTGTGTGTGTGTGTGTGTGTGTGTGTTTGACCATATACAGAGATAGAAGGAGAGAGAGAATAATGTGATATAATGTGAATGTTGTAACGAGGTTCAAGATCCACTTATTCCAGGGCCAGAAAAATCTGAAAGGAATAGAAGAGCACAGAGCAAACATTGTAACAACAGATAATGATTCTTTCATCTGAGAAACCACACTGGAGGTGTACAAGCAAACCTTATGTCCAACTGTGATGACATTAGCAATTATGGGCCCTGTGACCTGTGGAAACAGAAATGAATGTTGAAATGGGGGTTCTGGCTGGTAACAAGCCTGAACTTCTCATTAATATGTGATCTTTATTAGGATATCCCATTCAATACAAAAGAAGGAGATTGGTACTCATAATTCAATGATTTAAATACATAATTGATGCCTATGACTAAGAATTTATTAGAACAAGAGAAAATAGGCAGAGCCAAACTATTTGTTTTTCCCACCAAGTGTCTGTTAGTTTGTCATACTGCAGTGGTTTGCATGTTGCTGTGATACTGGAAGCTTTGGCACTGGTATTTCAAATTCC
Source organism: Loxodonta africana (assembly GCF_030014295.1). Lineage (NCBI taxonomy): Eukaryota > Metazoa > Chordata > Mammalia > Proboscidea > Elephantidae > Loxodonta > Loxodonta africana. The sequence continues at coordinate 98,310,651 of NC_087346.1, read as the reverse complement.
AGCAGGGTCACCCTTGGTGGACAGGTTTCAGCTGAGCTCCCAGACTGAGACAACTAGGAAGAAGGACCTTGTGGTCTACTACTGAAAAAAACAGCCAGTGAAAACCTTATGAATAACAGTGGAACATTGTCTGATATAGTGCCAGGAAATGAACCCCTCAGGATGGAACGCATAAAAATAAAACTGTGGAAGAGCTGCCTCCTCAATGTACAGTCAACATTAATGATGTGGATGGAGTAAAGCTTTTGGGACCTTTATTTGTTAATGTGGCACAACTCAAATTGAAAAGAAACAGCTGCAAATATCCATTAACAATCAGAACACGGAAAGTATAAACCTAGGAAAATTGGAAATCGTCAAAAATGAAATGCAACGCATAAATATTGATATCCTTGACATCGGCAAGCTGAAATGGACTGGTATTGGCCGTTTTTAATTAGACATCTATATGGTCTAATGTGTGAGAAAGGACAAACTGAAGAGGAATAATGTTATGCTCATAGTCAAAAAGAACATTTCAAGATGTATCCTGAGGTACAATGCTGTCAGTGATAGGGTAATATCCACATGCCTATAAGGAAGACCAGTTAATATGATTAGTATACAAATTTATGTACCAACCACTAAGGCAAAGATGAAGAAATTGAAGATTTTTACTAACTTCTGCAGTCTGAAATTGATCAAACAAGGACCAAGATGCATTGATAATTACTGGCAATTGGAATGCAAAAGTTGGAAACAAAGAAGAATTGGTAGTTGAAAAATATGGCCTTGGTAATAAAACAACACCAGAGATCCCATGATAGAATTTTGCAAGGCCAACAACTTCACTGCAGATACCTTTTTTCGACAACATAAAAGGCGACTATACACGTGGACCTTAGCAGATGAAGTATATAGGAATCAAACTGACTACATCTGTTGAAAGAGACGATGGTAAAGCTTAATATTTTCAAGCAGAACAAGGCCAGGTGCTGCTTGTGGAACAGACCATCAATTGCTCATATGCAAGTTCAAGCTGAAGTTGAAAGAAATTAGAACAAGTCCTGACAGCCAACATACAACCTTGAGTATATCCCACGTGAATTTAGAGACCATCTCAAGAATAGATTTGACACATTGAACACTAATAACCAAAGACTAGATGAGTTGTGGGATGACATCAAGGATATCATACATGAAGAAAGTAAAAGGTAATTAAAAACATAAAAGAACAGAAAGACCAAAATGGATGTCAGAAGTGACTCTGAAACTTAATTTTGCATGTAGAGTAGCTAAAGCAAAAGGAAGAAATGATGAAGTAAAAGAGCTGAACAGAAGATCTCAAAGGGTGATTCGAGAAGACAAAGGTATTGTAATGAAATGTGCACATACCTGGAGATAGAAAACAAAAAGGGAAGAATGCACTTGGCATTTCTCAAGCTGAAAGAACTGAAGAAAAAAATTCAGCCTCAAGTTGCAATATTGAAGGATACTACAGAGAAAATATTAAATGACACAGAAACCATCAAAGAAAATGGAAGGAATACACAGAGTCACTGTGTGAAAAATTGATGTTCTACCATTTCAGGAGGTAGCATATATCAAGAACCAAAGATACAGAAGGAAGAGGTCCAAGCTGCATGAAGACACTGGCAAAAAACACAAGGCTTCGGAAATAAAGATTGTACATTTCTTATAGGTTTATTTTGAGATTTAATCAAATTTGCATATGCACATTACTTAGAACTGGGCTTGGTATAAATTATAGAAGTGGTTTCCACTATTATTATTACTAATATTATGATTCTAGAGGTGACATGCACCAAATAAACAGCACACACACCTTAAAGTCAAAGAGGCAAGAAACCATTGTACAGGATATGAAGGGGGGAAAGAGGGCTAAAGAAGATATAAGAAAGGTCCAAGTCAGAGATTGACTTAAAAGTTATGCGCTAGGCCTTCAGCTTTGTACTAAAGAATCTTTGAATAGTCTTAAGCTCCAGTATTTATAGAGAATTGATTTGTGTATACCATAATCAGTGGCAGGGATATTTAGGGGTCTTCTACAAAAGTGCACATAAAAAAAGATGAGGGCTTAACTTGGTGCAGTGGTGTTAAAACCCAGTTACCATTCAGTCAACTCTGGCTCATGATGATCCTATGTGTGTCAGAGTACAACTGTGCTCCATAGTGTTTTCAGTGGCTGACTTTTTGGATGTTGATCGCCATTTTCTCTGAGGTGTCTCTAGATGGGCTCAAACCTTCAATACTTCTGTTAGCACCCAAGTGCGTTAACTATTTACAGGACCCAGAACTCCAAAGAAGGCACAATAGGGGTCAAATTCAGTTTCACACATGGTAGATTTGAGATTCATGGGTAACATAAATGAAGATGTCCAGTACACATTTGGATAACAGATAAGAATGTGAAGCAATTTTTATTTTCTACCATTCATGGGGTTCTAGATTTTTTTATGTTTTCTTAAATCTATAAATGGAAAATATGAGCTGCCACAAAGGGAATTTCTCAGGCTGTGCAAATTCTACTGAAATTTTTTTCAGTTGTTAATATGATTGGTGCCACACTCCAATTTGTATTATGGAAACTCTTTAGATTTTCAATGAAAATAAATAAGCCAAAAATATGCAAACATTGCTTCAGAATATTTTTGCTAGATAGTTCAGTAAACTTTCAGAAAATATGCTTTTATTTTACTCAATTTGTGGACAGGCAAATCACAGAAATAAATGATCTTACCTTACTCCCAGATGAATTCATTCTCCAACTTAAAATTCCTCTAATTCCCCATTTCAATTTACTAAAATAAACATCAACTCTTCTGGTCCTAAACATTTTTTAATCTTGTTTTATTCTTTGCACTTCTAATCAAAATGGAAACTTTAGATCTATGTTTTGGTTATTAATTACTTGTTGCAATTTACACTATGTGGCCATTTTGTAAGTCAACTTGAATTCAAAAAATGCATATAAAATGAATAAAACCAACTTCTCTTCAACAGTTCTTTTCATTTTTTTTAATTTCCTTTATTTTTTCCTCTTTACAATAAAATCTCGCAAAATTTGGCAAGAGCTAAAAGCTCTGTATTTATTGAAATGTTCTCAGTACAGATTAATTTACTTTGCAAATATTTATTATTGTTTCACCTGACTTGAAATGTAAGCTGAAGACACCTCAATTAATGAATCAGAAGGTTGTCTGGCTTCCCTATACCTCCTGGAATTATTTTTATTCCTTGTTGAAAAAATACCTTGCAATTTTCTGTTTATTCCTAGGAATTCTATCGCTGAAGTAATAGCACTATTATTCTTTTGTTCTCTGTTAGTGAAGATACACTGTTGTCAAAAAGTTGAAACACTCTGAAACACTGGTATTTTGAATCTCATGTCTTCAATTTATGCATTATAGGTCAAATTAATAGGACCTGGAATGCAAAAAGTCAGGAGAATGGGACTCTTTTCTAATGAATTGGATATTGCCCCAGTAGCTCTTTACACAAATTCACATTCTAATCAATTCTTAATGAGGACTCGATTTATCCTAGCACTTCTTTAGCTATGTATGGCTCTGAAGCTGTGTTTCTCTAAGGATACCGGTCTTAGACATAAAGCTCTCTGCTTTATTGATATAGAATGGAAAGATTTAATTCAGCTTCAGTGTTGTATCTGAAAAAAATACGAACGTTATAGATTACCTGTGTCATTGTTAGGCCAAATGAAACAAACATAGGTGAAACGTTATGTGTTATATAGGCAGGTTAAAGGTGAAAAATTCATTTTACTGGGTGAGGTATGGATTTTGTAACAAACCCACCAAATCCACTGGTTAGTTTTCATATAAAGGGAAGCTTTGCCCAACAATTCCCTGCTTCTTTCTAATAGAAATACTACCACTCACATTATTTTATCCTTGTATTCAAAAATAAACTTTTATTAAGTTTCCACAAACCATTACGTACTGTTCTCAGCTTTGCAGATTTTGCAGTGAACACGAACATCTAAAATCTCTCCTGTCATGGGAATTACATTCTAGTGAGCAAAGAGATAATGAACAATTCATTGAATTTGTGAATGCTTGAAATGTTTCTGCAGTTTTTTTTTTTTTTTTTTTTTGGCTTAGAAATGCCAAGCTTGGCCTTACTTTTTGGTTTTCTAAATCCAGGTCTTTGCACACTTTATTATAATACTTTACTATGTCTTCTCAGGCCTCCCTTTCAAATCTTCTGTGCAGCTCTATTACTTCATCATTTCTTCCACTCACTTTAGCTAGTCTACATTCAACAGCAAGTTTCAGAGTCTCTTCCTACAACTATTTTGATCTTCTCATTCTTTTATGTCTTTAATGGTCCTTGTTATCATCCCACAACTCATCTGGTTTTCTGTCATTAGTGTTCAATTCATCAAATCTATTCTTGAGATGATCTCTCAATTCAGGTGGGACATTCTCAAGGTCATGCCTTAGTTCTCATGACTTGGTTTAAATTTCTTCAACTTCAGCTTGTACTTGTATAGGAGCAAACGAATGTTCCACAGTGGATCCCAGCCTTGTTCTGACTGATGGTATTGAACTTCTCCATGCCCTTTTTCCACACATGTAGTCTATTTGATTCCTTTGTATTCCATCTGGTGAGATCCATGCATAAAGTCATGTTTAAGTTGTTGAAAGAAAGAATTCCCAATGAATAGGTCATGCGGTACCCCATGCCTGTTGCTGTCAAGTCAATTCCGACACATAGCAACCCTAAAGGACAGAGTAGAATTGCCCCATAGGGTTTCCAAGGAGCACCTGGTGGATTCAAACTGCTGACCTATTGGTTGACAGCCATAGCTCTTAACCATTACGCCACCAGGGTTTCCGGATAGGTCATAGGTCTTGCAAAATTCAATCATACAAACGCCAGTGTCGTTTCTATCACCATGGCCATCTTTTCCAACTACTGACCCCTCTCCTTTGTTTCCAACTTTTGCATTCTAATTACTAGTAATTATAAATGCATTTGATTGCATATTTGATCAATTTCAGACTGCAAAAGTTGGTAAAAATCTTTCATTTCTTCATTTTTGGCATCAGTGGTTGGTGCGTAAATATGAATAATAGTCATATTAATTGGTTTTCCTTGTAAGTATATGGATATTATACTGTCACTGACATTGTTGTATTTCAGGATAGATCTTGAAATGTTATTTTTGACAATGAATATGATGCCATTCATCTTCAATTTGTCATTCCTGTCAAACTAGACCATGATTGTTCAATTCAAAATGGCCTATACCAGTCACTTCAGCTAATACCTAAGCTATCCATATTTACGTGTTCCATATTATTTTTGATGATTTCCAATTTTCCTAGATTCATGCTTTGTACATTCTGATTATTAATGGGTATTTGCAGCTGTTTCTACTCACTTTGAGTCATGTCACATCAGCAAATGAAGGTCCTGAAAGGTTTACTCCATTCATTTCATCAAGTTTGACTCTGTTTGAGGAGGCAGCTGTTCCCCAGTCATAATTTGAATACCTTCCAACCTGAGGGGCTCATCTTCTGGCACTATATGGGACACTGTTACACTGCTATTCATGAGTTTTTCACTGGCCAATATTTTTATAAGTACATCACCATGTCCTTCTTCCTAGTCTGTCTTAGTCTAGAAGCTCCATTGAAACCTGTCCACCATGGGTTACCTTGCTGGTATTTGAAATATTGGTGGCATAGTTTCCACCATCACAGCAACATGTAAGCCACCACAGTTCAATAAACTGACAGACCTGATGGAACATTCATGACATATATATATATATATATATATATATATATATGTGTGTGTGTATGTGTTTGTGTGTGTTGTGTGTGTGTATACATATATAGAGAGAGAAAGATTTATTTTAAGGAATTTGGTTACCTCATTTTGAGGACATTATGGGTAATTTCCCTCACTTAAGTTCAACTGATTTAAATCTTAACCATGTGTAAATACCTTCATAGCAAAATCTAGACTAGTGTTTGACCAATCAACTGGGCACCATAGCCTTAACAAGCTGATGCATAAAATTAATGATCACAAGTACTAAGAAGGAAAAAAAAAAAAATCAGCCTAAGATGGCAGATAAATGGGCAAAGAGTGACTAGTTTAAATAGGTTAGCCAGGGAATATCTCTCTGACTTGGTAATATTTTGAGTAAAGGCCTAATAAAGTGAGGAAACAAGTCTTGAAGATATCTGAATAAAGAGTGTGCCATGCCAGAGGTTCTGGGGCAGAATTTCAAGAACAGTTAGTGTGATACAAAAATGCAGGATTAGAAAAGTGGCTGGAGTAAACTGTTATAGGAGGAAAGATGAGGTCAAACAAGGAAAACAAAACATCATGCAGTGCTTGGAGGCCAAATGAAAGATTTTGACTTTTATTGAAGGTTGTGGGAAGCTACTGGAGGGCTTTTAGTAAGATGCGAGATGGAAAGACTTGAATTTTTAAAAGATCGTTCTGTCTACCGTCACAAATAGCAAAATCACAATTTCAGCTTTAGTTTTGGTTTGTATCTAAGATTTTGACAGATACCAGAAAATACTAACATATCACCATGATGTTGGGTATGGTATGGTGAGGCGGACAAATTTTTTTTTAATTTACCCTTTGCCATTTTATTTTAATTTTCAGAATTAAGATTTTAGTTTAAGATCTTAAACTGAGTTATGTGGAAGGCATTCATCAGATATTCGTAGACTAAAATATCTACATATTTACACAGCAGATCATGTCTCAGGTGAAAACACATCTGATGCTCTGGATCTTGGTGGTGGGAGATCTTTGTAATATCAACAGTTTGGTGCTCAAGACCCTTAACAATCACATGTATTACACTTTCCTATAATTATGTGATTATATTAAAAACTGATATTTTTATCTCTTATGTGTAAGCAACTCATACAATGAAATCATTGAACATCAGTGAAGGAAAAGAGGTAATATTTGAGACATCTTTGTAAAGATTCTCATAACTGTTTGTCGGCTTTATTTATGTTTCTATAGAATAATAGGAAGAAATCTTTCCCTTAGAGCCTCAAATGAGTTTAAAAACTGCTGAGTATTTTATAATGGCTCAAAATTTCTGCCTCAGGAAAATTCATAGAAATGATTCAAATTCACCTTTTTTCTCCTCCAATACACACACACACACACACACACACACACACCACCGCCACCATCACCATCAACAACACCACCACCATTTCCCCTCAGCTAAAAGGAACACTAAATGTTTCCAGAAAGTCTTTCCACTGAGCTGCTGGCAAAACCTCTAGGTGTCATCTAATTATCTAGCAAGACAGGCTAGTTCTTCAGTGAATTATCAAAAAAAAAAAAAAAAAAAAAAAACCACCTTCATAAAAGGTGTGAATTTTTCTCCTTATGGTAGAAACTACTAGTTGTCAGTATCAGTTTCCATGTTTTTCTGTAGAAAATAGAAACTGTAGCTTGGCACAAGGGAGCCCACTAGAAGATGACGTTCTTTAGTCTCCTGACAACTAAGTGTGGCCACATAAAGTGCTGGTCAAGTTAATGTGGGAGGTATTGATGAGTACAGATTCCAGTGCTTACCCCTAAGAGAGGCGCCACACCATTCTTTTCCGTCTTTTTCATCTTGCTGCTAGTAGTACAAACATTACAATGAATCATCTTGGATCACATAAATGAGATCTGTGTCATAGGGATGGCAGAATGCCAAAATGCAAGATCTGCGTCTATAACACCGTGATGCCAACCCCTCATTTTGACACAATTACATTAGAGAGCTATCAACTGGCACCTAATTTAAATCACTCTTACTTTGGGTTGTTGTTATAGCAGAATGTGTGTAATATCTTAAAATTAAAATCAGTAAAGTATCTAATAAATGCGGTCATCCTTTCAATTCTACTGCCATAGATAAATAAATCTCAGGCCTTGGGAAACTCAGAACTCTACTGCAACCTTAAAAGCCAGGTTAAGAAAAAAAATGTACGTTCTTAGTATTATAAGATCACCTTTCCAAGGTGAAATGTCTTTTTAGTTTTCTAAGTTGTGGCTAGACTCAAAAGTCCCTGGGTAGAGTAAATGGTTAAGCGCCAAAAGTTGGTGGTTTGAATCCATCCAGAGGCATCTAGAAAGAAAGGCCTGGTGATTCTTCTTTCTGCCTCTGAAAGATGGCAGCCTTAATAACTCTGTGGAATACAGTTATATTTACATACGTAGGGCTGCCAGGAGTGGATGGGTTTTGTTTGTTTAGCTAATCTGCAACTCTTTTTTTTTTAAAATTTGTATGAATGTAATGATATGATAGCTTATGAAGTTAAAACTCCACATCCAAATGGATTCCAAACAATCATGTTTTCATCCACTGATACGAATTTAGAATTTGTAATCATGTTAGATACTTGACTTTGGCTTACCTCAAAACTGTTTTTAAAATGTTGTCTGATCAAAAGTCTTTGATCAAGAAAGAGTTCTTTGTTGTTGTTGCTTTTCACCCACTCTTTAATCTTTTAAGCATCTTCCTAAGTTTTAGCAGGATTGAAAAAACTATAAAAAATATTCATTTTAAAAGTGTTTTAAAACTTCCTAAAAGTAATGTTATTATTCCAGTTTACTGGGCATGACTCTACTTCCCTATAGTCCCTCTCAGTGAAAATCTTGTGTGATGTGCCTCATTGATCTCAATTTCATTTTCAGTTATTTGGATCTGCCAGCATTTTATAATCTCTGGTTTTCTTTCTTTTGCTGATCTACACCACCAAACACACACACAATCATTTTTCATCTCGTTCTATTTGCAGAGTAAAAACCCACTGCTATCAAGTTGATTCCGATTAACAGCAACCCTATAGGACAGAGTAGAACTGCCCCACAGGGTTACAAAGGAGTGCCTGGTGGATTTGAACTGCCAATCTTTTGTTTAGCAATCATAGCTCATAACCACTACGCCACCAGGGTTTCCATTTGTAGAGTATGTGTATACACACATGAGTTTGCAATACCTTTTCTTATACAATGAGGATCTGGAGACTTCGTACTGTGTTTTGGCCATTTTTTTTTTCCCCCTGCACTATTTCCTGTAGTACTTGACAGAGTAAATTACAGTAAACTCTTGGTAGATTTCATTATAATTATATAGGGAAGACTTTGGTTAACAAAATAATCCCACACTTTTGACTGAATTCTGGAACAGTGTTCAAGCAGATAAAATTCATTTTATGTATCAAAATGCACTGTTTCAGACACAAGATATCTAAAGGTTAAGTTATTCATATGTGAAGATGCCATCATCTAGAATAATTTACCTGAATTAATTATCTAATAAAATATGAGTTACTCAGGTGCAGATAAATGCTAAGTGTGCTAAGTAATGTGCCCCAAAGGAAGGTATGTTATTTTATATAATCACCCTACTGTAAGTACTTCTAGTTTCACTCCTGATTTATGGGTGTTGTCCATAAAAACGCTTATATATTAAGTACTCTAACATAGAGTAAGGAGAATTGTCTTGACTTACAATGAAAATTACCTTTTTGAGTAGATATTATATAAATTTCACATTCTGGCATCATCACAGAATTTAGGGTTTAGAAGAAAATGATGAGATTATTTCCTTTAATTACAGTAAAGAAAAATTGAGCCTTAAAGACGTTTTACTGATTGTCCAAGAAAAAAAAAATATTCATTTGGGACAGATCCAAAAGTTAAAAAATATGTAGTTATTACAAACTGAGCAAGTAGTGTGTTCCAGGCACCATCTGATCTGCTGTTTAAACGACAATCTTGGGTTTATTTTTTCATAAAAAATATATATTTTTGAGTTTTGGATGCCACGTTTGAATCCAAATTCTCAACACTGGCAAACTGTTCCCTGATGCAGAGGTTATACATATTCAAGGAAATACAGATTTGGGTGGGTATGCACTCTGCCTTGATTGTCAACATACAACTGGTATTTAGAAGTGTTTGAAGCTGTGGCAACATACTGTTATTTGTAAGTGAATGACCAGCTTCATTCCCAAGTGGTCCTTTTGTGTGCAAAGCTAGAAACAAAAAGGATCAGCTTGAGCATGGCCTCGTACACATGTTCTCACTAGTTAAACCACAGAGGGATCAGTCATCTTGGCTACTGTGAAGCATAGGTTTCTAAATGAATAGACTGAAGGAATTAAATGTGGTTGTTTGTGAACTGTAATGATTCTAGACAAAAGAAGCTTATCCTGTTTTAAGAGGTAAAAGCCACTAATTAATCAGATATCTGAGCAAGAAGTGCCAAGTCTTTAGAATAAATTTAACCACCCCAATAGACAATTGGTCAGAGTGAAGAAAAAACATTCATTACACTAATTCACAGTATTTTGACAAGAGACAGAGTTTTCGTCTCTAGATAGTACGTAGAAAACTCGTTTGGCAGATTCTCTGTGTATCTAATTGATAGTTTGGTATCATATATAAATATAGCCTTTTATGAAATACATAAGCTTATGCACACATACATTTGCCTACTCACATATCTTTGCTCACACAAACATGTAACATGCAATTTGTAAAGAAATGACCAATTAACTGTGTGAAACTCAAAAATTAGGCTGATAGACAGGGAAAATGTATTTACCTCTGTCTTCCTTAATAATCTCTCATTGTTCAATCTTGCTAGAAAAGAGCATTTAGTAGCATTAAAAACCAAACCAAACCAACCCATTGCCATGAAGATGATTCCAACTCATAGCGACCCTATAGGAAAGAGTAGAAAAACCAAATAGAGCTTCCAAGAAGTGGTTGGTGGGTTCATACTGCAGACCTTTTGGTTAGCAGCCTAACACTTAAACACTGTGAAAAAAAGAGAAAGGCTTAAAACAAGTCTTTTAGAGGTGCCAGGGAAAACAATGACCCAAAGGTGATGCAATAAGAGAGAGGCATTTGTAATGGAGTGGGATATTTTGTAGAGTATAAAATTAAACATCTTGAAAGAATCTCAATTCTTCAGATTTTGCATAGACCATAATGGCAAACCTTGCAGCTTCATGGTAAGCAGAAAAAGTCAATAACTTGGGGAAAAATACTTTCAAACACCACCACCATGAATGGTGTACCATGATGCAAGATTAGTTATTCTCGCCTCAAAATTTCTTTTGATACCTTCTAACCAAAATCCTTCCACCTTATTTCCATGAGTATCTTAGAATTTCTCATCTGTGCTTTCCAATTTTTGAATCATTTTCAATTTTCTGCTACATCAGCTTTGTCCACAATGTTAAAAAGTAAAATACTTTTGCTGAAATTTTTATATGTCAGTGTACACTGCACTATTGATTTAAAATTCATTACACAGCAACCAGAAAAGAGAATTTAGCACGGTGTGGTATTCTGACTTCAGAAATAATTTTCCTTCGATTAGTCTATTTTTTTCTAGTAGTTTTCACCATTACTACAAATGCATATAAATTTCTTATTTATTTGGTTCGTAAGTTTAGTAGTTCTGGTTGTCAATAGCTGACCCATCTCCCCCACTTTTATAAATAAGTGTCTCAGCCATAAACATGCTCCTATCATTATCTATGCTTCACTGAACACACTGGCCAGTCTCACAGACCCTGCGTTCTTTTTCAAGCAGTACGCTGCTTTTGCTAAGCAATACATATGTTAACTCTTCTGTTTCAGATCCCTTGATTTTGCATATCAAGGCCTGGAATTGATCTTATCAAAGAAGTCAATAAGAAAGAAGAAAATGTAGTTTAAATAGTAGGGAATACACAAGTTTTAAATATAATTTTATTTATTGTGGTGTTGTTGCTGAGAATATGCACAGCAAAACAGACACCAGTGGAGGTGGGGCCAAGATGGCAGAACAGACAGACACTTTCGGTCAGCCCTCTTACAACAAAGACCTGAAAAAACAAGTGAAACGAGTATATTTATGACAAGCTAGGAGGCCTGAACATCAAAGACAAGGTTAGAAAACGAACTGAGGGGGAGGGGGAGGAAGAGACAGTTCAGAAGTGGAGAGAAGTTACAGGACCTGAATCCCTGGGAGCCTTCAGGCACCATTCACAGCAGCGGCTGCAGCGGGCTGGTACAAGCATTTGGCCTCAGTTTCTCAGAGAGAAGCAGCCAGCCACACAGCCTACTCACACCTCCAGAAACACAGAAGAATGGCGCTCTCAGCAAAAGCTAAATACTTGCATATATTTTACCATGACCCCCGCACTGAAGCCAGATTCAGCGGCTGTTGCTTTTTCTGGGCCTGATTTAGGCCCTGTTGAGCACCTAGAGCCATCCTCCAGGCCCTGGACAAGGAATAAATTCTCAATTGGGGAAAAAGATCATTTGCCAGCTCCACTAACGGGGGAGCTCAGACAGAAATGGCTCCTGTTCAGGCATAAACGGTCCATGGACTTTGAGTACCTTTCCCCTCTGCATGGACCTGTCTGGGACTATTTCAGGAGAATAGGCCGTGTTGGCAGACTACAACTGTTCCAGCTGTGTGGTGGATAGGTGGGTGTTTCATGTTTCACACCACTTTGCCTATTAAATAGAGTCCTCACCTACCCACATCAGGAGCCTAAGGACTGGTGGCTCCACTCAGGTCACCCAGCAACCCGTACCAGGGTACAAGGAAAATTGGTACCTCTCATTCCTTACAACTAAAAACTCTGGGTACCCATTGTCCATCTGCAGAACCCACCCACCTATTTGCTCTAGGGAAGAGAGACACACTTTCCTCAGATACGCGTGGGGGACAATTCTCAGGCTACCTAAACTAACAGAAACAAAGGTAGAACAACTAAATAGACCCACAAGAAAAGAAGAGATTGAAAAGATAATCAAAAAACTCCCAACAAAAAAAAGCCCTGGCCCGGACGGCTTCACTGCAGAGTTCTACCAAATTTTCAGAGAAGAGTTATCACCACTAATACTAAAGTTATTTCAGAGCATAGAAAAGGATGGAATTCTCCAAAACTTAGTCTATGAAGCCAGCATATCCCTGATACCAAAACCAGGTAAAGACACTACAAAAAAAGAAAACTATAGACATACATTCCTCATGAACTTAGATGCAAAAATCCTCTACAAAGTTCTAGCCAATAGAATTCAACAACGTATTAAAAAAATAATTCACCATGACCAAGTGGGATTCATACTAGGTATGCAGGGTTGGTTCAACATTAGAAGAATACCTAGAGACTGTGAAAAAGTTTTTAGCTATGACATTTCCAATCAGCATTGCCTGATCTCTAAAATCTAAAATGATGCTGCAAAAACTCAACTCCAAAAAGACAAATAACACATTTAAAAAATGGGCAAAAGATATGAACAGACATTTCACTAAAGAAGGCATTCAGGTAGCTAACAGATACATGAGGAAATGCTCAAGATTATTAGCCATTAGAGAAATGCAAATCAAAACTACAATGAGATTTCATCTCATTCCAACAAGGCTGGCATTAATCAAAAAAACACAAAATAATAAATGTTGGAGAGGTTGTGGAGAGGCTGGAACACTTACACACTGCTGGTTGGAATGTAAAATGGTACAACCGCTTTGGAAATCGATTTGGTGCTTCCTTAAGAAGCTAGAAATAGAACTACCATACAATCCAGCAATCCCACTCCTTGGAATTTATCCTAGAGAAATAAGAGCCTTTACATGAACAGATATATGCACATCCATGTTCATTGCAGCACTGTTTACAATAGCAAAAAGATGGAAGCAACCAAGGTGCCCATCAGTGGATGAATGGATAAATTATGGTATATCCGCACAATGGAGTACTATGCATCGATAAAGAACAGTGATGGATCTGTGAAACATTTCATAACATGAAGGAATCTGGAAGGGATTATGCTGAGTGAAATTAGTCAGTTGCCAAAGAACAAATATTGTAGAGGACCACTATTATAAGAACTTGATAAATAGTTTAAACAGAGAAGAAAATATTCTTTGATGGTTACAAGAAGGCGGAGGGAGGGAGAGAGAGAGGTATTCACTAATTAGATAGCAGATAAGAACTACTTTAGGCAAAGGGAAAGACAACAGACAATACAGGGGAGGTCAGCACAACTGGACTAAACCAAAAGCAAAGAAGTTTCCTGTATAAAGTAAATGCTTCGAAGGGCAGTGTAGCAGTGGCGGGGGTTTGGGGACCATGGATTCAGGGGACATCTAAGTCGACTGGCATAATGAAATCTATTAAGAAAACATTCTGCATCCCACTTTGGAGAGTGGCTTCTCAGGTCTTAAACGTTAGCAAGCAGCCATCTAAGATGTATCAATTGGTCTCAACTCACCTGGACCAAAGGAAAATGAAGAACACCAAGGACACAAGGTAATTACAAGCCCAACAGACAGAAAGGGCCACATAAACCAGAGACTACATCAGCCTGAGACCAGGAGAACTGGATGGTGCCCGGCCACAACCGATGACTGCCCCGACAGGGAACACAATAGAGAACCCCGGAGGGAGCAGGAGATCAGTGGGATGCAGACCTCAAATTCTCATAAAAAGACCAGACTTAATGGTTTGACTGAGACTAGAAGGAGCTTGGTGGTCATGGCCCTCAGATCTTCTGTTACCTCAGGACAGTAACTATTCCCAAAGCCAACTCTTCAGACAGGGATTGGACTGGACAATGGGATAGAAAAAGATGCTGGTGAAGAATGAGCTTCTTGGATCAAATAGACACTTCAGACTATGTTGGCATCTCCTATCTGGAGGGGAGATGAGAGGGCAGAGGGGGCCAGAAGTTGGCAGAATGGATATAACAAGAGGGTGGAGGGAAGGAGTGGACTATCTCATTAGAGCGAGAGCAATTAGGAGTATATAGCAAGGTGTATATAAATTTTTGTATGACAGACTGACGTGATTTGTAAACTTTCACTTAAAGTGCAATAAAAATTAAAAAAAAAACAAACAAGTACACCAATTCAGCAGTTTCTACAGGTTCCATTTAGTGACATTACTACGTTCTTCAAGTTGTGTAACTGTTCTCATCCTCCTTTTCTTAGTAGTTCCTCCCACATTAACATAAATTCACTACCCCCTAAGTTCCCTATCAAATTTTTGACTGGCTGTTGACAGTTTGATTCCGTATAGAAAGTTCTTAAGAGTATAATGCTCAAGGCAGACATTTTCTACTATCTAAGCTAAACTATTATTTTGTTTTAAGAAGACTTCAGTGGATATTTTTGGTTTCAGGTTTAAAGGTTATCTCTAGGCAATCATTTTAGGGGTTCATCGAACTTTCCTGGCTCGAAGAAGTGTAGAATCCATGAAAATTTTAAAATCTATT
This sequence comes from Loxodonta africana, assembly GCF_030014295.1. NCBI lineage: Eukaryota > Metazoa > Chordata > Mammalia > Proboscidea > Elephantidae > Loxodonta > Loxodonta africana. Next base: position 98,295,354 of record NC_087346.1, on the reverse strand, counting down.
CTGCATTTTCCCCCTTTTGATCACAATTCTTTTATGGTATCTTTGATCAAAATGTTCAGTAATGGTAGCTGGGCATCACCCAGTTCTTCTGGTCTTAAGGCAAAGAGGCAGTTATTCATGGAGGCAATTAGCTAAACATTCAATATCCTCCTCCTATTCCTGACTTTTCTTCTTCCTTTGTTGTTCTAGGTGAATAGAGAACAATTGTGCCTTGGTTGACTGTTGCAAGCTTTTAAGACCACAGGCACTAAACATTGAACTAGGAGGTAGAACAGAGGTACTAAACATGTTGTTAAACCAATTTAACTGTGATGTCCCATGAAACTATGACCCTAAGCCTTCAAACCAGGAAGACAAATCCTGTGAGGTTTTTGATTGTACATAAGCAACCTCAGCAACTACTCTTTTTTTTGTCAGTGCCATGAATATCACGCAAGTTTTGCTAATTTAACTTTTTACGGGTGTACAACTTTTTGACAAAAATTACAATAATCAGCTGCACAACCCTACCCTTAATTAACATAATTTTCCATCATCATTAACCCCCCGTTTCCCCTTCCCTTCCACCCCTGGTAACCACTATAAGCTTTGTTCTCTCTATATATGCCTTTTCTTGTCTTTTTATATAATTGATGTCATATAATATTTGCCGTTTTGTGACTGACTTAGTTTACTCAGCGTAATGTTGTTCCGCTATTGAATATACCATGAGCTGCCAGAAGAATGAATAAGCCTGTCTTGGAAGTACAACCAGAATGTTCTTTGGATGTGAGAATGGCTAGATTTCATCTTACATACTTTGGACATGTTATCGGGAGGGACCAAACCCTGAAGAAGGACATCCTGCTTGGTCAGAGGGTCAGAGAAAAAGGGGAAGACCCTCCATTAGGTGGATTCATATAGTGGCTGCAACAATGGCTCACTGTAGTTTTTCACTGTCTTGTACATAGGATCAATACAAGGGCATCTAACAAGAACAACAACAAATCAAGACTTCATTTCTTCTACTGGCTGTGTAGTATTCCATTGTATCTATATACCACAATTTGTTTATTCATTCATCTGCTGATGGACATTTAGGTTGTTTCCACCTTTTGGCTATTGTGAATAGTGCTGCAATGAACATTGTTGTGCAAGTGTCTGTTTGAGTCTATGCTTTCAAGTCTTTTGAGTATATACCTAAAAAGAAGTGGAATTCCTGAGTCATACGATAGTTCTATTTTTAGTGTTTTGAGGAACCACCACACTGTTTTCCACAATGGCTGTACCATTTTGCATTTCCACCAGCAACGGAGTAAGTGTTCTCATTTCCCCACACTCTCACATCCTTGCCAACATTTGTTATATTCTGTTTAATTTATTTATCTTAGCCATTCTAGTGGGAGTAAAATGGCATCTCATTGTGATTTTGATTTGCATCTTTCTGATGGCTAAAAATTCCTTGCATCTTTTCATGTGGTTGGTGGCCATTTGAATATCCTCTTCAGTTAAATGTCTATTCAAGTACTTTTCCCATTATATGATTGGGTTATTTGTCTTTTTGTTGTGAAGTTGTGGAAGTTTCATATATATTTCATTTATTAGATTCTTGTCAAGATACCTGGTTTCCAAAGACATTCTCCCAGTCAGTGGCTTGTCTTTTCACTTTTATGTTAAATTTTTTGGATGAATAAAAGTTTTTAATTTTTATGAGGTTACACTTATTTTGTCATTTGGTGTTTGTGCTTTTATTATATTAGATAATCCATTGTTTAAAGCTAGGCCTGACAGCATTGTCCCTGCTTTTTTCTTTCCTAAGAAATGTATGGTTTGGGTTTGCACATTTAGGCCCTTAGTCCATTTTGAATTTGTTTTTGTGTATGGTGTGAGGCATGGATCCTGTTTCATTTTTCTGCATGTGGAAATCTAATTTTCCCAGCACCATTTATTCAAGAGACTCTTCTTTCCCTATTGAGTGAATTTAGCACTCTCATCAAAAATCAGTTGACCACAGGTGTATGGATTTCTTTCTGGACTCTCAATTCTATTCCATTGGTCTATATGTCTATTATACCAGTACCAGGCTGTTTTGATTACTGTCGTTGTACAGTATGTTTTAAAGACAGGAAGTGTGAATCCTCCTTTGTTCTTCTCTTTCAAAATTGTTTCAGCTATTCACGGCCTCTTGCCATTCTGTATAAAGGATAGATTTTTCTATTTCTGTAAAGAAGACTGTTGAAATTTTCATCATGATTTCATTGAACCTATAGATCATTTTGGGTACTATTGCCTTCTTAACAATATTAAGTCCTCCAATCCATTAACATGGGACATCTTTCCATTTATTTAAGCCTTCTTTAATCTCTTTCAGCTATGTTTTATAGTTTTCATTGTATAAGTCTTTCATATCGTGGTTAGATTTATCCTAGATATTTTCTTCTCTTACATACTATTGTAAATGTAATTGTTTCCCTAATCTCTCTTTCAGATTTCTCATTGCTGATGTATTCCTATATAAACTCAACTGATATTTGTTTTGTGACCTTATACAAACTTTACAAAATTTCTCTATTAGCTCTGAAAGTTTCCTTGTGTACTCTTTGTGATTTTATATATATATATATATATGATCATTATCATCCACATATAATTTTACTTCTTTTCCAATACAGATACCATTTATATCTTTTTCCTGTCTTATTGTTCTGGCTAGGACTTTTCATACAATATTGAATAGAAGTGGTGAGAGTGAGCACCCTTGTCTTGTTGCCAATTTCAAGGGGAAAGCTCTCAGTCTTTCCCCATCAATTATAATGTTGGCTGTTGGTTTTTCATATATGCCCTGAATCATACTGAGAAATTTACCTTCTAGTCCAATCTTCTTTAGGGTTTTCATAAAGCAAGATTGTTGTATTTTATCAAATAATTTTTCTGCATCCATAAAGATGATCGTGTGGTTCTTTTCCTTTGTTCTCTTGATTATGGTGTACTGCATTGATTGATTTTCTAATGTTGTGCCATCCCGGCATTCCTGGAATAAATCCCACTTGGTCATGGTATATGACTCTTTTAATATACTGTTGGATTCAGTTTGCCATATTTTAAGAATTTTTGCATTTGTATTCACAGGGTTGCTATGAGTCGGAATCAACTCGACGGCACTGGGTTTTATATTCATATTACTATAAAAAAAAAAAACCCAGTGCCACTATAAGGGACACTAAATAGAGAATTTCATGGTACAACATTTCATTCTAAATTTTCTTTCAAAATTGCTTTCCACACATTCCAGGTTTAAATTTGGGATTGCTCATCCCTCTGGGTAGTCTTCTCACCCTTTCCAAACTTTCCTCAAGCAATCTTTGCAAACCTCAGGCTACATTCTAGGTTCCAGAAACTTCTTTCCTTTCTCTTTATTTGCACAGTTATTTATCTGTGGACAGGTATTTCCATTTGACACATTCCAATCAATTACTTGATTTAGACCCTAATGTCACAAATAGTTTTACCTTTATGACTTCTTTTGTACAACATTATCAAAGTATTATTAGACTACATTATTGCTATTAAAACAGGTGTTATATTGTTTGTTTTTGATATCTTTGTCAATTATTAAACATTGCTAAGTATAAACAAGAGTAATTTTTTTCTTATGAAAATAATCTAAAATCTTTAGTATTTGAGTTGGAACAAATTGAAGATGGGTAAATTCATGACAGTGCTATACAACATAGATAAATTCACACAATGGAAGAAACAAGTAAGAAGTAGATATTAAATCCTTTGTAGGATAATGCATGAAAAATCTAATATTGGATGTTCTAATTTTAGAGAATTATACAATTCTAATCATCCTTTTTTTTAATCATCCCTACCATATAGTACAAAATTTAAAGATATAGTTCAATCCCCTTTCCAAGTTAAATTATTGATAATTTAATTTTACACATTTATTACAAATGCTTATGAGAATATTTTTAAATTAACACTTCTTCTTCCCATCAGAAACATATTTGTCATAGACCTTCCTCATTTACAATTTGGACTGAACTGATTTTGTTCGCACATGATATGATACTCTTGGAATAGACTAACACTGGGTATCATTGTTGAAGATTCAACAATTGTTAAATTTAATGTCTCTACTAATGGAAGGGTACAAACTATGCTATTTCTATTATTCGATTATGTTATTATGAATTAGAATGCTGTATGTGTGTACATACACACACATGCATACATATGCATAGACAGATATGAACACACACATACACACACCCACACAGATAGCCACACACATTTCTATGCCTCAGAAGCAATGCAGAATACATTACTGAATGAATTTATAAGTATTTACATTAAAAAATCCTAAGCGAGGCATCTATTAATTCACATGTATTTAAAGAAGCATTCTTAAAATCTCCCACTATTAGAACAATAAATATCTCTAGGTAAAAACAAAATGAAAAGTGAATCTAGAACTGAGACCTCCCAAGTTTTATTTAAGTACAAGTAAAATCTTCTTTAACAATATAGCATTATTGTTTATCCACTCAAAAGCTTTAAAAGTTTCTTATAATAACTTAAAGGGGAGATTTTAATTCAAAAAGACTCACAGGGATATTGTTTGAACATGAAAACTCATGAGCCTTCATATCTACTTATAAGATAATGTGTAAAATTAAACAAATCTTTAAATTAGATGCAGTTTTTTTTGAGACCGTAGTGTCTTATTTCTAATTCCCTGAATATCATTTTATAGTGTTATTCCACGTTACATTTTTCTGCACCTTTAATATTGCTGGGGAAACCCTGGTAGTGTAGTGGTTAAGAGTTAAGGATGCTAACCAAAAGGCTGGCAGTTCAAATCCACCAGCTGCTCCTTGGAAACTCTGTGGGACAGTTCTACTCTGTCCTATAAGGTCGCTATGAGTCGAACCGGCAACCGGCTGGACGGCAACCGGCTGGACGGCAACCGGCTGGACGGCAACCGGCTGGACGGCAACCGGCTGGACGGCAACCGGCTGGACGGCAACCGGCTGGACGGCAACCGGCTGGACGGCAACCGGCTGGACGGCAACCGGCTTGGGCTTTTTTGTCGTTTTTTTTTAATATTGCTGGTGGCAGGAAGTTGATGATTCCCAGACAGGAATTCTATGATTTACCATGTAGTTTGGAATGACCTTGTAAGTAAAGTTTTTTTTGGCCAGTCACATTGTTATTAACGCATTAATTTAAAAATCCCCATTAAAAAAAAAAAAAAAAAAACTCCATAGGGGAAATTTATGCCAACTTTTCTCAAACAATTGGTTTGCGACCTATGAGGATATTTATAATAAAAAAAAAATACCAACCTTTATATGATACTTTTATATAAATACATACATTTTCACATTCAGTTGTAAGTTAATGAAGGATCATCTGGAGTCTTTTTTTTTTTTAATGTGTATTTAAAAATAGAATAATTCTTGTCTTCATAAAATAGGAAACACTCTTTCCTGAACGGAAAAGAAATTATTTTTCTCCATAGCTTTTCTTGACCCTAAAAACATGATAAAATTAGATTTTTAGTTGTCATGTCTGTTTACTTAGATATATGCAAGAAACCTGTCTAGAATTAAAAATGTCAGAAAACAGTTATGCTTGCAAATGAAACACAGTTTAAGATGCTCAAGATATTCTGTTTCTGATGACTACATACTGTATTGAGTCCATGGGATTTTAATTAAACTTTATTTACATACAACTAAATACTTGAAATAAAGCGGACAGATTTTAAGTGAGCACTTAAATAAGTTCTGAGAAATGTATACGTCACCCTAATCAAGAATTAAAATGTATGGAAAAATTAAACCAATGCTTTAAACACCTCAGAAAGTTCACTTGTACCCCAATGCTGTCAATCCGTCATTCCCTTTACCCCAGTAAATCACTAACATAATTAATGCCATCCTAGATTAATTTTGCTATTCTATTTATAACTTCATATAAATGAAACCATACAGTATGTACTCTTCATGCTTGGCTTCTTTTGTTCGACACAATGCTTTGTGATTGATCAATGTCATTGTATACATTACCTTTAGTTATTTCTTTGTTATTGCTATTTTTCCATGTTTTGAGTTTCGAGTACACACACTGTTTGTTTATCCACTCAACTCTTGATGCACATTTGGATTTTTCCAGGTTCCAGGTTTTTTCTATTATGAATAAAATGGTTCATATTAGAAATGTGAATATGGCTCCACAAGCCTTTCCATTCAAATATGTGTCAATTTCTCATGGGTAAATATTTGAGAGTGGAATTGCTGGGTATTAGGGTAGGTGTAAGATGTCCTGATGGCACAATAGTTAAGCTTTTGGCTGCTAACCAAAAGTTTGGTGGCTGGAACCCAGGCGATTCTGTGGAAAAAGACCTGGCGATCTTCCCCCATAAAGATTATAGCCTAGAAAACCCTATGGGGCAGTTCTAGTCATCAGATGGGGTTGGTTAAGAAACCAAAAAGCCCAGCGCCGTTGAGTCAATTCCGACTCATAGTGACTGAAAATCAACTCCATGACACCTAATGACAACAATAGGGTAGGTGTACATTGAACTTTATAAAAAAAACTACTAAATTGTTTTCCATTACGTTTCATAATATAGTAAAAAAGAAAAAAAAATTACCATTTTAATCTCCCACTAGCTAGATAGGAATGTTCCATTTGCTTCAAATCCTTCCAAGATTGATATTGTTTTAGACAATGCAGTGGATGTGAACGATATTTCATTGTTTTAGTTTGTATTGCCCTGATAGGTAACTCACGCTGTTGAGCAATATTTTATGTGCGTATTGGCCAGCCTTACTCATTTTTTGTTAAGGATCTGCAAGTCTTTTGTCTTTTTTTTTCTTTTAATAGAATGTGTGGCACTTAGTTCCCAAAAATGGTTCCCAATGATACACTTCTTTTTTCAGTATTTGTGCTTTGAATAGGCCCCTCTCACATTGAATCTGGGATGCCCCTGTGACTCATTCTAATGAATTAAATGTGGTAAAACAAAGACTGTACCAGTGCCAGAATTAAACCTTAGGAAGGCCAGGAAGCATCTGTTTTGGTCTCTAGCATGCCACCTGCCATGTATGTAGGCCAATTACACTGCTGGAAAGAGATCAGGACGATAAGACGTCACATGGAACAACACCTGGTGAAACATCGAGGCAGCAGACTGAAGCGTGAACCATTCGGAAGAGTACAACACAATTGAGGCCAAAGGTGACTGCAGTCCCTGCTGATACCACATTGACAGAACTGCTTATCTGATTGCAGTCAACCCTCAAAAACATAAGAAGTAATAAAGCAATTGGTGTTTTAAGTCACCATGGTTCAGGATGATTTTTTAAATAGCAAATAAGTTCGTTTGAATTTTCATTATGGCATTGTAACCCAGAACCCAGTGCCGTCGAGTCGATTCTGACTCATAGCGACCCTATAAGACACGGTAGAACTGCCCCCAAAGAGTTTCCAAGGAGCGCCTGGTGGATTCTAACTGCCAACCCTTTGGTTAGCAGCCATAGCACTTAACCACTATGCCACCAGGGTTTCCATGGCATTGTAGAAATCCTTTAAAAATTTTTTGATATAAGACAAATGTATTTATTGTGAACATTTTCTTGCAGTGTGTGTGTGGCTTGCCTTTTCATTTTCTTACTAGAGTAAAAGGACATTTGTAATACTGTTAAAGTTCAATTTGCGATTTTTAACAAATGCTAACACTTTTTTATCTTCCTGAGAAATCTTTTCCCACCCACCAACGAAAACAAGGTTCATACAATCTACCTATGTTCCTCCGAAAGTTTTTGTGTCTTAAGTTTTATCAGATTAATGACCCATCGATTATTAAATTTGGGGGTATGCTGGAAGTTTACAGAGCAAATCAGTTTCTCATTCAAAAATTTATCCAGATTGTTTTGTGACATTGGTTGTAACCTCCATGTTATGTCAGTACTCTCCTCCTTTCCCTTTCTATCCCAGGTTCTCTGTTTCCATTCCTCCAGTTTTCCTGTCTTTTTCTGCCTTCTTGTGTTTGCTTTTGGGCTGATGTGTCCATTAGTCTCCTATATGTGATTGAACTATGAAGTACATCCCTCATGCATGTGTGTTATTATAGGCCCTATAGACCTGTCTAATCTTTGGCTGAAGGGTGATCCTTAGGAGTGACTTCAGTACTGAATTAAAAGGATGTCCAGGGACCATACTCTCAGGGTTTCTCTAGTCTCTGTCAGATCAGCAAGCTCACTCGTATGTGTGTGCACACGCGTGTGCGTGCATGCATGCAAACTAGAATTTTTTTTCCATATTTCTCCTACTCTGTCCAGGGCACTCTATTGTGAGCCCTGCCAGAGCAGTCAATGGTGGTGGTAACTGGACACCATCTAGTAGTGCTGGGCTTAGTCTGGTGAAGGTAGTGGTAGTTGTCGTCTATTAGTCCTTTGGACTAATCCTTCTCTTGTGTTTTTGGTCTTCTTCATTCTGCTTTGCTCCAGCCAGGATAGGACCAGCAGATATATCTTAGATGGCCACTCACAGGCTTTTAAGACCCCAGTCACCACTGTCGGATAGAAAACATTTTCTCTATAGACTATGTTATGCCAATTGAGGTACATGTCCCCTAAGACACGGTCCCCAGCCCTCGGCCCAGTAGCTCTGTCTCTCAGGGCATTTAGATATGTCTGTGAAGCTTCTATGCCTTTGCTCTGGTCGAGTTGTTCTGACTTCCCCAGTTCTATCTTGATTTTCCCTACTCTCACTAATAGTTTGTCTAGGCTTTCCTAACCTAGCAAAGTCCCTGCTTAACCATGTTTGCCCCCTGAAGCTATTTTGTTTTGCTTTTCACCTGTAAAGATCTTCTCTCTCTAGTTCTCCTTGTATCACTTCAGGTACTACTCACTGAGAGTTCCATATATGATTCTCATTTTATCTTTTTTTTCTTGGTGTCTTCTCTATGCTTTTACATCGCAACCAGGGATAGAACTCAAAGGTCTTTACTAATTTACTGAATATTTTTAAAGGTTATATTCATGTAACGTTCACTCATTAGTTTTAAGTTCCCAATATATATCAAAAATTGGGAATATAGCAATGAATTAAACAGGGGAACATTTCTGCCCTCATGATGCTTAAATTTTAGACATAATAAAGAAGTAATAGTTCTAGTTATTGTGAATAAAATATGGTATAAAATTAAACTTCCTCTCACTATGCTACTAAACATCTCTTTTCTTTTAATCAATCTCAAATCCTTTCTTCCCAACTCAAAGGAGAATATTAGGTTGTTATATGCATCTATTCTATTTAGATCTGAGAACTTTTTTTCTGCTGTCAATCTTTGAATTATTTTTTAGCCATTTCCTAATTTTTTGTCTCCATGTTTTATTTCCTGGGCCTTTCTCAAAAGTCTATAAACATTTTTTCAACCTCTCGTAAAAACACACACACACACACACACACACACACACACACATATATATATAGGTCTTCTTTTCTCATCTATTTAACACTTTATTATTTCTTATCTTTTCAGAGCTAAGGGACATAAAAGAATGGTCTAGAATCTATGTCTTTACCTCTTATTATCTGCTTAATTATTCTGCTCACACCACTGCTTAAACTACTCCAGCAACTCACCAACATCTGTGACATTACCTATCCAACTGAATCCTTTTGAAATTAATTTACTTAACATTTCTTTAAATGGCAAAACTACCAATTTACTTACGGAAATTCTCTTTTCCCTGGAATTTCAGGAATTTGTTATCTTCTGTTTCTTCATTCCAATGTCATTGTTGGTGCTTATTTTAAACCAAAAAACCAAACCCACTGCCATGGAGTCGATTCTGACTCATAGCGACCCTATAGGACAGAATAGAACTGCCCCATAGAGTTTTCAAGGAGTGCCTGGCAAATCTGAACTGCCGATCTCTTGGTTAGCAGCCATAGTACTTAACCACTGTCCCACCAGGGCTTCCGTGCTTATAGTGACTGCTTATTTAAAACCAGTCTTTAATTTACATCTCTGACTTTGATAGCCAACATTATAACAATTGCTCCCTGTCTTTATCTACACTTCAGACGTTCCTCCTTATTTCCAAACTGTCAAGGCACACACAGAACATCATCCTGGATATCATAGGAATAGGCCTTGTATACTATATCCACAATTAAATTTATTATTATACAATAAATCATATTCCTGATTCCAAATATGTTAGGTACCTTCATTTTCTTTTAAGGTGCCCTTCCTAAAAGCTCACACCTAATTTATCCTCCAGGGGCCCTGGTGGTGCAGTGGTTAAGAGCTCAGATGCAGTTTGAATCCACCAGCTGCTCCTTAGAAACCCTTTATGGCAGTTCTACTCTGTTCTATATGGTTGCTGTCAGTTGGAATTAACTGGCAATGGGTTTGGTTTAATTAGTCTCCAAAACCTACAATTTCTTCATCAATAATGTTTATTTCTGTTTCCTCTTTCTATCCTCATTATCATCGATATAATCCAGAGGCTAGAAATTGAATGTTCAAATAATGTGACAGAAAAAAATACGGAAGTAAAGGTATAATTAAAAATTATTTGAGATAAATTGATATGCTTTGATTACTTATAAAACAGTTTGAGTGAGTTATCAGAAAGAATAGGGAAATAGAGGGATAATAAAGAAATGTTTTGGAGATAAATCAACACTTTGGGTGATATTTTGAAAAGTGAGAGCACTATTAGAGGGAAAAAAAATATTGAGGGTGGCTTCAACTTTATTTGATAAAGGTAAAGACATTCGCAGAAAAGAAAATAAATTAAGAGAAGAAGAATCATTCTAAGGTATGCTGAGTGCCTACACTACTACAATACTCCAGGTTTTGTTATAAAACATTTTCTTTTACTCCCCTAACGATCCTATTAATGGCCCTATTTTATTTATTCTTTTTAAAAGTTATTGGTTAGGATTACAATTTTTATGTTGCTACTTATACATTTTGTTTTCTAAGTTTTCTGTATTAAACATACAATTTTTGATTATCAGGGGAAAAAAATTTTTTTTTAAATAGAATTCCAGTTTATATAGGGTTCTGCCAGACTTCCTAACCCATCTGAACTCATCTCTTTCTAGCTAACATATTTTGCAACCGTAAGAAAAACGAGATACATTTATTCACAAACAAAACAGATTTACTTGCATTTGAGATTGTACCTCCTCCCACCCCGGTTTCTGGACCTGGATGAACTCTGGCTCCGGCTCTTGAGGCTGCGGGTCTGGGTCGGACTTCTACGGCTCCTGAGGCTCCGGCTGCGGCTGCTCCGGCTGCGGCTCCTCCGGCTCCTGTGGCTCCGCTTGCGACTTCTCCGGCTGCGGCTCCGACAGCGGTTCCTTTTCCCTCTGCTTCGGGAGCTGTGCCTTTCCCGACTTTTTGACACACGCTTGTGAGACTTCTTCCCCCTGTGACTACTACTACTTTTCCTCTCAGATTCCCCGTTTCTTTTGTAGGAACGGTCTGAACTAGAACTTCGTCTTCTCCTTGGCCTGCCATAGTAGTCATCATGGCGGCCCATCTTCTCTCTCCTGCATGAGTTCTTCGCAAAGGATGAGCCGGTCCGATCTGGGGACAGATGCATGTCTCTATCAGCTTCCCCAAATTCATTGTTGGGATTTCTGAAAACGTGAAGAAAGTTGCAGTGTTTTCCTCTTGGACACTGCTGAGTTTCAAATACACGACAAATTGCCATTTGCCAGCGGGTCACCGGGCAGAATTCACACTGCAGCTGTCTTCCTGCATACCACCGTCCATTAAACAGAGAATGGGCTGCTTGGCATTCTTCTTCCGATTGATACTGAACATACACGTTGCCCCTAAGATGAGGTTCAGAGTTGCAGCTGACCTTGAACTGAATCACCTTCCCCACATTCTTGAATTCAGGAAGCACATCGTCATAGAACTCTAGGAACTGCTGGTAAGTTTCCTCTTCACTGTACTCCAGGCTTGCATCAGGGTCGTAGTCATCCATTCTGCTCTGCTCCATTCCAAATGTTGTGAACATGCTTTTTATAAGAAGAGTGGGGCTCGATGCTGGGAAACTATGTTTACGTGAACACCTATCTCCAAATCTGCACGCTCCTGTTTTACTGTAGAATGGACAATAAGCTCGATCTTTCTCCGTGATTCTATTTTCCAACTCATTTTCAGCCTGATGCGGCATCTTTCGCACAGTTTTCTCTCTTTCTCTCTTCTGTAGTTTCTGCTCCTCCTCTTTTCTCTGTTTTCTCTGTTGCTTCCATTCTTCCCTGAATTTTTTCTCTAGTTCTTCCTGCCGTTTTCTAGCTGCCGCTTCTTCTTCAGTCTTTATTCGGAATTCGTTTTGTGCCTTCCGCTCTCTCAGCAACCACTCCTCATGTAACTTTTGCCTCTCTGTCTCCAACAACTTCTCTTCTTCAAGTTGGTATTCTTCAATAAAAACGTCCCCCTCCTTCATCTCTTTCTGTGAGAGTCCTGAGTCTCTCAATTGAGCGAGTTTCTGCCGACGCTTCTTTCGTTTCTCCTTCTTCAGGGTAGCCCTGTACTTTCTGTGGTGCTGCTTCTCGAGAAACAATACCTTCTCGGTCGCCGCCATCTTTTCAGCGTGCTCCGCCCACAACCCCTCCCCCTCTCATGGCCCTATTTTATTATAAAGAAAATTAAATTTCTAAACTGTCAAGCTACTTCCCAAAGTCACACCACAACTAAGTTGAAATTCAAACAGGATTGTAATAATAAAAAAGTCTGAGTTATTTTCTCCCCATCTCTAAATATAAAAGATGCTCAAAACAAAATATTGAAAACAGACTTCATTAATTAGAAATACGAAAAAACACAAATATAGTGAAACTTCTTAATATCCCAGCAGACTTTCACACGATATAGTGTATTTTTTATATCAGTGATGATCATCATATATTCTTGAAAATACTGGACAAAAGTTCTTATGAGTTGTAAGTAATAAATTCTGGAAAACAATTAAGTTCTGCTTTACATGTCTTCTTATATTTATGCATATTTAAAACATTAAGAATTTTTAAATTAACCTAATTTGTTCATTTAGGATATTCAAAGCTTTTCCTATCTTTTTATTTTGTATGTTTCATTTTAATTATTCTATCAGTTCTTACCAGAGACTATTGTTTTGTTGTGGCAGGCAGGGATTTGTAGCTGTTTTAAATGTGTTTCATTATGAAATCAGTTGTGTACCTGGGAAACATATCTATCCTTTACTGCAAAATTTAGGTGAGTATAAAAATTAAGAAATTTAAAATAGACATCTAAAAAAAAATCTATCATTTGTATACTAAGTTGTGTGCCCGGTTATCATTACTGAACATACTGGTCAAAGATTCTATGGATAAATACTTATCAAAAGGGGAAAAATGAAGAATGGAATTTCTAATTTTTTGACTTTTGACAGTCATGTAAACACCACCACAATCAAGATATGGAATACTTGCATTGCCTCCAATACTTTCCTCCTGGTAATTCCATGCAGGGCTCTTCTCTCATACCAAGCCTCTAGCAATTGCTAATCTGTTTTCTCTCAATATATAGTTTTTAATAATGTAATATTAATGGAATTATACATAGTAAAATGATTTGTGTCTGGGTTCTTTCATTTAGCACAGTGCTTTTTATACTCATCTATATTGTTGCCTGTATCAGAAGTACTTGCCCCTTTATTGCTTAGCAGTGTTCTAGGAAAGGTGTGCGTCAGGGTTGTATTCTTTCACCATACCTATTTAATCTGTATGCTGAACAAATAATCCGAGAAGATGGACTATATGAAGAAGAACGGGGCATCAGGATTGGAGGAAGACTCGTTAACAACCTGCGTTATGCACAACCTGGCTTGCTGAAAGTGAAGAGGAAGGACTTGAAGCACTTACTAATGAAGATCAAAGACCACAGCCTTCAGTATGGATTACACCTCAACATAAAGAAAACAAAAATCCTCACAACTGGACCAATGAGCAACATCATGGTAAACAGAGAAAAGATTGAAGTTGTCAAGGATTTCATTTTACTTGCATCCACAATCAACAGCCATGGAAGCAGCAGTCAAGAAATCAAAAGACACATTGCATTGGGTAAATCTGCTGCAAAGGACCTCTTCAAAGTGTTGAAGAGCAAAGATGTCACCCTGAAGACTAAGGTGCGCCTGACCCAAGCCATGGTGTTTTCAATCACATCATATGCATGTGAAAGCTGAACAATTGTATAAGGAAGACAGAAGAAGAGTTGACGGCTTTGAATTGTGGTGTTGGCGAAGAATATTGAATATACATACCATGGACTGCCAAAAGAAGGAACAAATCTATCTTGGAAGAAGTGAGGCTAGAATGCTTCTTAGAGGCAAGGATGGCAAGACTGCGTCTTACATACTTTGGACATGTTGTCAGGAGGGATCAGTCTCTGGAGAAGGACATCATGCTTGGCAGAGTACAGGGTCAGCGGAAAAAGGAAGACCCTCAACGAGGTGGATTGACACCGTGGCTGCAACAATGAGCTCAAGCATAACAACGATTGTAAGGATGGTGCAGGACCAGGCAGTGTTTTATTCTGTTGTGCATAGGGTCGTTGTGAGTTGGAACCGACTCGATGGCACCTAACAACGACAACAACAAAACAGTGTTCTAGTGTTCAGTTGTATGTACCTAACACCATTTGTTTACCTTTTGCTTGTGCCTGGACATACTTCAGCATATACCTGGAGTATGTCATCCTAATGGGACCTAGGGAACAAGAAGAAATGACAAGAACATGTGGGCCATGTCAGTTTAAGGACTAAGGTGCCCCTGACCCAAGCTGTGGTGTTTCCCATCCCCTCATATGCATGTGAAAAATGGACACTAAGGACGACCGAAGAAAAATTGACACATTTGAATTATGGTGTTGGTGAAGAAATATTGAATATACCATGGACTGCCAAAAGAATGAGCAATTCTGTCTTGGAAAAAGTACAGCCAGAATGCTCCTTAGAAGCGAGGATGGTGAATCTTTGTCTTACATATTTTGGACAAGTTATCAGGGGGGACTAATCCCTGGAGAAGGACATCATGCTTGGTAAAGTTGAGGGTCAGTGATAAAAAGGAAGACCCTCAATGGGATGGATTGACACAGTGGCTGCAACAATGGGCATAAGCATAACAATGATCATGAAGACGGTGCAGGACTTGGCAGTGTTTTGTTCTGTTGTACATAGTGTGGCTGTGAGTTAGAACCGACTTCAGGACACCTAACAACAAAAACAGAGCTTCCATTTATCAATGTCTCTTTAATCTGATACTATTTCCCTTCATAGTTATTACTAGGAAACCCTGGTGGCATAGAGGTTAAGTGCTACGGCAGCTAACCAAACGGTTGGCAGTTCGAATGTGCCAGGCGCTCCTTGGAAGCTCTATGGGGCAGTTCGACTCTGTCCTATAGGGTCGCTATGAGTTGGAATCAACTCGACAGCACTGGCTTTTTTTTTCTTTTTTTCTAATTTTCTTTTTTGAAAATTACTTAAATAATTTTCAAAGTTATTGTGGCAGAAAGAATGGGAAACCTGTGGGAGAATTAAGAGATATTTTGGGAATAAAACTTTTTGTTTTATCACCATTATATTATGAAACAAAAAGAGAGAGCATTTGAAAAATGACTCCAAATTTGTTTGGTATTGTATAGTTAGATTGGAAGAAAACAGAAATTGAGAGAAGAATAAATTTAACATAGTAACATATGAGAAAAACATGCTATTCAGTGTTCTTTTTATTGGCACTTACATTTTTATTGAGATATGTATATATAAATTGATATATGTATATAAAAATACATTTGCATTTCAACATTTTCTACATGCACAATTCAGTAACATTTATTACATTTATCATGTGGTGCAACCATTGCCACTGTGCATTTCCAGTGTTTATTCCTTAATGGAAGCTCAGTGTCCCCAGAGTAATGACTCCTTCTTTCCCTCACCCTCCTACTTCTGGTAACCTGTAATAAACTTTTGGTTTTATACATTTGCCTATTGTATATATTTAATATATGTAGTATCATACAAAATTCGTCCTTTTGAGACAAATTCAGCATGATGTTTTCAAGGCCCATCGATGCTGTAGCATATATTTGGACTTCAGTTATGTCTGAATGTTGGCCCAGTTGTACTCTATTGCATGCATGCACCACATTTCGTTTATCCATTGATCTGTTGCTGGACATTTGTTTCTTCCTTTTGGCTATTGTGAATGGTGTTACAGTGAGCATTGGTGTACACGTATCTGCTGTGCCCCTGCTTTCAATTATTTGGACATATACTTAGTGGAATTGTTGGATCATATGATAATTCTATTTTTAACTCTTTGAGGAATCTTCAAACTGTTTTCCACATAGCTGTACCATTTTATAGTCCTACCAGCAATGGATCAGGATTCCTGTTTCTCCACATCCTAACTCCTGTTGTTTTCCATTTCTGTGTGTTTGTTTTTGGATCATAGCCATTTTAATGGGATTGAAGTGATATTTATTGTGATTTGATTTTCATTTCCATAATCAGTAATGATACTGAGCATTTTTTCATGTGCTTATTGACCATTTGTATTTCTTCTTTAGTGAAATGGCTATTAAAGCCCTTTGTCTATTTTTTTGTTAATTTTATCGTGTTTTTAGGTGAAAGTTTACAACCCAAATTAGTTTTTCATTCAAAAAATAGTTTTGTGACATTAGTTGCAATCCCCACAATGTGTCAGCACTCTCGCCCTTTCCCTTTCCACGCTGGGTTCTCAGTGTCCATTCATGCAAGTTTCCTGTCCCTTCCTGCCTCCTCACCTTTGCTTTTGGGCAGGTGTTGCCCATTTGTTATTCTATAGTTGGTTGAACTAAGGTGCACATTCCTCACATGTCTTGTTTGTTTTATAGGCCTGTCTAATTTGGCTGAAATGTGAACTTTGGGAATGGCTTCAGTTCTGAGTTAGGAGGGTGTCCAGGGACCATAGTCTCAGAGGTTCTACCAGTAACCATCAGACCAGTAAGTCTGGTCTTTTTTTATGAACTTGAATTTTATTCTGCATTTTTCTCCTGCTCTGCCAGGACCCTCTATTGTGGTCCCTGTCAGCGTGGCCTGTGGTGGTAGTCAAGCACCACCCTGTTCTGGGCTGAGGTTGGTGGAGGCTGAGGTTCATGTGGTACATTAGTCCTGTTAACTAATATTTTCCTAGTGTTTTTTTTTTTTTTAATAAATTTTATTAAGCTTCAAGTGAACGTTTACAAATCCAATCAGTCTGTCACATATAAGTTTACATACATCTCACTCCCTACTCCCACTTGCTCTCCCCCTCTTGAGTCAGCCCTTTCAGTCTCTCCTTTCTTGACAATTTTGCCGGCGTCCCTCTCTCTCTATCCTCCCATCCCCCCTCCAGACAAGAGTTGCCAACACAATCTCAAGTGTCCACCTGATATGATTAGCTCACTCTTCATCAGCGTCTCTCTCCCACCTGCTGACCAGTCCCTTTCATGTCTGATGAGTTGTCTTCGGGGATGGTTCCTGTCCTGTGCCAACAAAAGGTCTGGGGAGCATGGCCGCTGGGATTCCTCTAGTCTCAGTCAGACCATTAAGTTTGGTCTTTTTATGAGAATTGGGGGTCTGTATCCCACTGATCTCCTGCTCCCTCAGGGGTCCTCTGCTGTGCTCCCTGTCAGGGCAGTCATCGATTGTGGCCGGGCACCAACTAGTTCTTCTGGTCTCAGGATGATGTAGGTCTCTGGTTCATGTGGCCCTTTCTGTCTCTTGGGCTCTTAGTTGTCGTGTGGCCTTGGTGTTCTTCATTTTCCTTTGCTCCA